>NC_089506.1:201094524-201755239 GCF_036850995.1 Saccopteryx leptura
GTACACAGCAGGGCCTCTCACCACTGAATTTGGTGCCGGAGAATTCTCTGCTGTTGGGTCTGTGCTGTGCTCTGCAGGACGCGCAGCAACACCCCTGGTCTCTAGATGCCATAGCACCCACCCCACTCAGAGGTTTTGACAACCAAAAGGATCCCCAGACATTACCAAATGTCCCCTGGGAGCCAACACTACACCCATTAATAAGTCCCACCCTCAGAAAGCAGTTAAAAGTCTACAATGAGACTGTACAGAGGCATCCAGGGGGCAACAAGGACACTTGTTCATTAATGCCCCACGTGGCCTGTCTTCCTCAACTTTCCCCATCTATGAAATGGGCACACTGGAGCTCCTCTCTAGCTCCTGTGTGAAACAAAGCATTCAGAACACATTGATTCCACAAATATTTGAGTGTCTGCTATGTATGTGTCAGGTACCATTCATCTCAGCTGGGCTTAGTTGAGGGGCTATAGAACCCTGACAGTGGGGGACCAATTCTCTAACGAGACACTAGAGTGGTTGCAAATGCCAAAACGAGGCAGGACAGGGGATGGTGCGGGGAGGGGGCGCAGCTCCTACCTTGAGAGATGCCCAGGGCTCCATAGACGCTCAGCCGGACTTGAGTGTGCTCCTGGGTCCCGTTGACGATGGGGTCATCAGTCCAGAGACTGAGCCAATAGTTAGAGGCCAGGGCAGCAACGTGGTTACACAAGAAAAGGAAGATGCTCAGGAAGGAGATGAAAAGCCCAATGGCCTTCATGTAGTCCCAGTACACGGAGAGCTTGACCTGGAGCCGCGGGAAAGAAGGCATCTGACCCGGTGCACCACACCCACCCGAGGTCCGCACCTGCGCTAAGATCTACGGCTCCTGCCCCCTCAGTTATCTGACAAAGAAAGTCAGCAGCAGAGTCAAGGCCCCTGCCCCTGCTGGGCTGGGCTTCAACAAACTCCAGGTATCTTTCCTCTCAGGTGTGCTCACGGTCGTATCACACCTTGCAGGCTGAATCTGAGGTTAGAAAAGTCCTGCCTGAATTTACAGTCCAGTTCAAATGTAACATGTGAAAGGTCAGAGGTTGGATGTATAACTAAGAGCTTCCTTTTTCTTTTTCATGTCTCTGTTCTTCAACTCACATAGTGGGAAGGCGGTGTCAGCACAAAGAACACGTTTATCACACCACTTGGTGCCTCCTGTAGCTGAGCACTTGCTGTCCCTGAATGACTGTGGGACTCGGGACGCCTTCCCCATGAGCAGTGGGACGTGGCAGCGTGGGAGGCAGAAGTGGCCGGGTGGCTTAACCCAGCTTCACTCTCGGTCCAACTTTGGTGACTCATTACCCCCCTTCCTCTGTCTCCGTTTTCCTTGCATACAAAACGTAGGTAATACTGGGACCCATCTCCTCTGGGCTGCGGGGTTAATGGGGATTAAATCGTCCTTCCTTCTCAAGCCCTTGACTCGGGGCCTTCTCTCTGACTCCCTGCAGGGCCTGTGACAGCACGGGGGAGGACACACACTGCCATGTCCGCCCCAGGCCACAGGTGTGACGGCAAGAGGAGGGGAGGAGCTGGGAGCAGAGGTCCCACGATCAGGGGTTGGTTGTTTTTGTGTACTTACTTTTTACTTAATTAAAAAACTCAATTAAATTTGGATCACTGCTACAAGTAGAAAATTATTGGCTCTTGGTCAATACAGGTGATTGTAAAAAAAAATAAAATACACCAAAACAAAAGCTTTAAACCCGCTCTGTTGTTATAAAGAAACGTTAGCAATTGTTGGTGCTAGAGACATTTGTTTGTTATCCCCCAAATTTCATGTTGAAGTCCTACCCCCAGTGTGATGGTATTCGGCACTGGGGCCTTTGAGAGGTGACTCTTTCCAGGAAGGTGAATGGATTAGTGCTCTCATAAAAAGAGGCCCCAGACTCCCCCAGCCCCTTCGGCGACCAGCCACCGGAGGACACAAGAAGACAGCTGTCTGTGAACGAGGAGGCGGGGTCTCACCAGACACTGAAGCTGCTGGCGCCCTGATCTTGGACTTCCAGCCTCCAGAAGTGTGAACAATAAATGCACATTGTTCCTGAGTCACCCAGTCTACGAGATTCTGTTACAGCACTAAATGCACTAAAAGTTAGATATTAAAGACAAGCTAGCAACCAACATTCTCACTGATGTAATCCTAAGGGCGAAAAGAGAAATGAAAAAAGTATTTCTTCTGACTGCGTAACTTCACATTCTTTAGCGCTGTGTCTGCAACAGCCTGAAACCATCTCGCATAAAACAGAACCCCACGTGGAGGGAAGCCCTGATTTCAAGCAACCAGGCTGCCTCCTGCTAAGGGGAGGCCCCCAGCTGCTCGAAGGAGGTGGCAGCAAATGCAGCAGAGACCATAAATGTCAACCCTGGAGTCGGACTGCCAGGGTTCAAAGCCCAGCTCTGCTACTCATCAGCCGCGACCCTGGATGACTCACTGAGGCTCTCAGGCCTTGGTTTCCAGCACTTGAAACAGTACTTTTATAGGCTTCTTGAGAGGAAGACATGAGTGAATATAAACAAAGGCCTCTGCCCAGGGGCCAGCACACACTGACGGGCTGTAAACGCCACCATGGCCCCCAGTTCGGGGCCAGCCCTCACCTGCCCTGTTTGAGCCTTGTCTGCCTCCATCATCTTCCAGGTGTCCTCCTTGGCCCCGGCCCTCTGCAGCTCGGCAGTGCTGTTGTGGTGCCGGCCGGCATCCCCGCTGTAGGAGGAGGAGTGGCTGAGCTGTCTGGGGAGAGCAAGGCACGCGGGTGTCAACCAATGGAAGTCTTGGGCAGGGGCAGCAACCCCAACAAGGTACCAGGCCAGTTCAATCCTCTGATTTCACAGTGTTCCTGTATGCAGGCATTATTCAAAAAGCGTTTCTGCACTTAACCTCACTGCACCTCGGTTTCCCCATCTGTAACATGAGACAATTGCCCACCAGTGGTCATCAGCTTTATGCAAACCATCATAGATTATCATAGATCATGTGACCCAGAAATCTTTCCTCCCTGAGGCAGTCCTGTTCCTGGGGACTTACAGCCTTGGGGAATGGCGTGGGTGTGTGTGTACACGCACGCGCATGCGGGCACACGTGCATGAGAACACAGGAACATCCCCTCTCTCAGCCACGGCTCAGACCCACACAAGCAAAGGTGATGGGGTGACCCGTCTTGGTCAGCGACTCTCTCTCCTGCCTTCTTGGTCTGCTGCCTCCATGAAGCAAGCAGCCAGACTGGAGAGGCTGGGAGCTGAGGACAGCCTCCTGCCTCCAGCCTCTAGCCAGTTAGGAAATGAGGAACTGAGTCCTGCCAACAGCTGCATGAAGCTGGTAGCAGACCTGTCCCCAGCTGAGCCTTCAGATAAGACCCTAGCCTGGCTGACACCTTGGCTGCAGCCTGTGCGAGTCACTGAGCAGAGGAGCCAGCTAAGCTACACCCAGACTCACCAAGACACAGAAACCATGAGACGACAAACCATTAAGTTTGTGGTCATTTGTTACGTAATAAACAGAAGACAAATAACCCCAGTGTTCTGCATGTTTCCGCTCAGTCTGCCCACGGCTCTCTCTAGTTTGCATCCCATCACCTGCCCCTGTATTCCAGGACCACCCGTAGACACCGCCTCATCTCAGCTACTTCAGCAAATTCTTAGGTGGCAGCAACTGTGACTGATTATGCTAGCCACCTGCCTGAACCTGGCAGTGATCCCGGGTCCCTGGTGTGACTCCGGGCGAGGCTCTGAGTGCTTCACACACATACGCCTAGCTCCGCCTCAACAGGTGCACCTGTCCCATCTGATACAAAGCTGAGTCCAGGAGGGTACTGTGGCTCGTGTTCTGAGGGCAGAGCTGCTCATACAAACCTCCTTCCCAGCCCCATTTCTGTAAAGTCCCTCTACCCCCAACAGAATTAGGTCCAGGCAGCCCCAGCTCACCCAATAATGACCAAGTGCTGCTTACTGAGGGCTGGTGGCACAAGGCACTGTCCTAAGTGCTTCACAGGTACCATATCATGCAAGCCTTACCACAACCTTTGTGGCAGGTACACCACAGATCCTATTTGACAGCGGAGAAAACTGACACACAGAGAGGTTACATAACAAAGTCCATACAATGTGGCCCCTCGCTTCTCCAAATATCCAGTGATCTCACTGAATGCAATCTCTTTTAAAGCACCAAAGTGTAGAACTTAGCTCTAAGTGGTCCTGGGTTGAAATTCCAGCTCAGCTTCTCTCTAGCTGTATAACCTGTGGCGAGCTATCAGTTTGCTCATCTGTAAAATGGGAAGGTGACAGTAACTACCTCCAGGTTCAATAGACTGCACAGGGCTTGGCACTATGCCCAGGTCCTAATAATGCATAAAACGCAGAGGTCACTATTATGGTGACTATTTTAGATTGAATGCTTGTTCTTAACACCTCAACCTTTCTGGCCCTGCAGAGTGCCTTGAGCAAAAACCCACACCATGAGGGGAACCTGAGTGGCAGAGTGCAGACCAGCGGTTAAACCGCAAGGCCTGGGTGGATCGGGCCACCTGGTGGGAACAGTGCCAGGGTCCCCCTCGGGCTCCTGTGCTCTGGAGAGTGAGGTTCCTGTAAGGATTGGGGGGGGGGGGGCGTAGAAAGCCTGCACTTTCCACAACCCTAGAGAGCTGAAGGCCTTTTTTGGTAGGTCGAGCCAAGCTGTTGGCACCCTGTACCTCCTCTCTCCCCACAAGCAGGGGGCGGAAATGTGATGCTGGAACGTGGAGACCCCTTACCTCTGCAGCTGCTTCCCTGCCATGTCCGTCATTGGCACCCTGTACCTCCTCTCTCCCCACAAGCAGGGGGAGGAAATGTGACGCTGGAACGTGGAGCCCCCTTACCTCTGCAGCTGCTTCCCCGCCATGTCCGTCATTGGCACCCTGTACCTCCTCTCTCCCCACAAGCAGGGGCATTGGCACCCTGTACCTCCTCTCTCCCCACAAGCAGGGGGCGGAAATGTGACGCTGGAACGTGGAGCCCCCTTACCTCTGCAGCTGCTTCCCCACCGTGTCTGTCATTGGCACCCTGTACCTCCTCTCTCCCCACAAGCAGGGGGCGGAAATGTGACGCTGGAACGTGGAGCCCCCCTTACCTCTGCAGCTGCTTCCCCGCCGTGTCTGTCACCACCATGCCGTTCTCCATCTGCCTCGCCTCCTTCCCCGGACCGCCCATGCCTGCTAATCCTGGCAGAAGACAGAGAAAGGAAAGGGGCAATCATGGTTTCAAGAGCCAAGGCTAAACCAAAGACAAGGAAAGTCTGTTACTCTGGGGAGAGATGGCAGAAAACCTGGCCTTCAGGAAGCTCACAGAGCAAAACCCACTTTGCTGGGCCTGGAAGCAGGCTCCCGGCCGGGTGCAGGAGCTAACTGCTAGTTCGCTCGGGGCAGGGATGTTGGTTTGCAACTGTCTCAAGGATCCCATTAGCTGAGGGTGTTAGGCCTGAGCAGGTGCCCTGTGCCAGCAGCAATGGGTACAAACCAGTTAAGCTGACAGTCTCCCTGCTGCAGGAAGCTTGGCTAGCGGAGGGGGGGCAGGGTACAAGGATCAGGCGGGGGGGGGGGGGGGGGGAGGCACAGCTCTCTGGTCCCCAAGCATCCCAAGCAGGAGTGATACTCAAATAAAACCCAGTTTTGACAGGGGCCCCCGCCAATCAAGTTCCTGGGGTAGCCTGTCGAGTTAACCCTTTGGTTGCCTAATCAAGGGTAGGGGGTACCTGCACCTCTGGCTGCTTCCCCAGCAGTGAGGAAGTATTTTAATAACTGATGTGGCCACCACGGGTATCTACCAGTCCCAGGAAAGGAAGTACCGACCATCCACACTAATCACTGTACCCCTGACGGTGACTGCTAACATTTATCAAGTGAGTGGGGGCTGCTGTGCTGTGCTGAGCTGAGCTGAAATATATTCTCTCCTTCAATCTTCCCGCCTGCTCAGTGAGACACTGATGCCCCTGCCCTGCTCTCGTTTCTCCCTCTGGGGCTGGGGGGGGGGGGGGAGGAGGAGCATGAGAGAGCAGAAGACACAGGACTCTGAAGGGATGACCCCAGACGAGGAGGGGAGGGATGCAGGAGAGAAGTTACAAAAGTGGATAAATATGCAGCCAGGGTGACCCTGGGAACATGCTGATGTGACATGCATAAAGGCAGAATCAAAAAGGCAGGCTCTCTGGGGTGACAGCCATGGGAAGACAAAAACAGAAAGCTAGGGCCCATTCCTCGGGTGAGGGCAGGGCTCCGTGCCATGGTTCTCAATCTTGGCTGTGAACCAACCACCCAGGGATGCCTAGGGTGCAGCCCAGGTGCCTGCAGTGACTCTCCCAGGGAGACAGGGTCCCCACGCTGAATTAGAGCACAGTCAGGTGTGAAGTGTTCTCTCACTTCCTAGCGGTGTGTATTGGGGAAATAATGAACCTCTAAGCCTCAACTACCACATCTGCAAAATGGGAGAGACACAGCATGTACCCTTGTAAGCAGGAAGACGAATGAGCTGTGCATGGTGCTTGGTAAGTCTAAGACACCACTGTGGTGCTTACCGTTTTCTGCATTTCAAATACGGTCTACAGATAATTCTGGCACACAGCCAGGACTGAGAATCACTGCCTTAAACATTTCTTTTAATGTCAGCATCTTTGTTTTCAGTAAAAAAAAACAAAAAACAAAACTAAACTAAACCAAAAAAATAAGAGTGTAACAGGCAGGACTTCCCATGCAGCCGCGTGCAGCTAGTGCTCACACACATGCATGGCACCTGGCACCCAGGCCTGGCCTTGACCACCTTTCTCTGCGCAGGGATGGGGATGCCTGAAAACACTCCCAGAGACACCTGTCCTGTGGGCAGTGCTTCAGAGAGCCCGCTGTCCCACCTGGCTGCCCAAGCCACCTTCTGTAACCCTCACCCTTGCTTCCTCCTGCTCCTCACTCGACACCAGCCCCCAGGTCTGATGAGGGCTCCCACAGTGGCCTCTGGTAGCTGCCTCCTCTTGTCAACTCAATTAGCCCACAGGCTGATACACCAATTGTGGCAGCTAGAAAATTCTACTTCACAAGGGGAAGGACAGAGTCCGAGAAGGGCAACGTGAACGTGTCCTTCCATCCGCCATCCTTGCAGGGCATTAGCCCCGCCTCTTCCTGTGGTCTTGGCAGACCTGTCAGGGTGCCCCAGGATCCCCCTACCCAAGGTCACCTCACCAGAACCCCTCTCCCAGTGTTCTCATTTCCCGAGTCCTGTTGTCCATTTCTGCCTTTGGTTTCTGAGCTACCTGGTGTCCGTCCTTCCAGCAAGCACTCTTTTTGTTAAGTGGCTGGAGTCAGTTTCTGTGACCCTCTGCCTGGGCCTTCAGCCACACAATACAGCTTACAGAGGGCAGGAGGGCTGGGTCTGCTCCAGCGGCCAGTGCAGGCCTTCATATCGCCCGAGGGAGATGGGGTGGCCTTTCCTGCTGAAATTCTGCTAGAAGACATCACCCTCTGGGCACCCACAGTCACCTCAGTTACTCCATCAGGGGCGCATCACCTGCACCTGCTGGGCCCTGCCACGGTCTTGACCATGCCCGGGAGGTATGAATGGCATAATAATCAAATAATCAGTAATAATCAAACTGCTGCCATTCATGCCCCTCTACCGTGTGCCAGGATCTCCTTCAAGGCGCGCTAGTCATGGCCATTTGACCTGTGAGACAGTCAGTCACCCAGCTGATGAACAGGAGAGCTAGAGATTCAAACTGTCTCCCTAAGTGCCCAGCACAAAGTCTGGACCACAGCAGGTGCCCAGTAAACGTTTGCTGGATGGACAATGGAAGGGGGTGGGAGGGCGAACGTCCGAGGCCCCTTCCCAGGCATGCAGCAACAGGACAAGTCCCTCTACGACCTCATGCTGCAAGCACAGGCAAGTCTAACCCACGTGTCACTGACCTTCCTCCTCCTCGGCCACCACTTTGCTGCCTGGGGAGTCACAAGAATCAAGAAAGTGTTAGGAACTGAGGCAAACTCTCTCCTTCAACCCCCATAATGCCCAGAGGGGATGAATGGACGCCCCTCTAAGGATGGTCGAGGAGCCTGCTGCATTTGTGCCTTAGTGTCCCTATCCCACACCTTCCAGGTGGATCCCTGACAAGCACACTGCACCAGGCCAGCACCTTTCTCTAAAAGCTGTAACTGTTAAGTGTTTAAACATAAAGAGAGTAGACCAACCTCTGTCTTTACACCTGTTTCACGGCAGCAGAGGGAAAGAAGAAGAGTATTACAGCATGCCAGGGCGGCGAGACAGTCGGGACAGTGCGGAGGTGGCCCGGGCAAACCACGGGCACTTTGCACGCACTTGATGGGCAGATGTCGTGTGAACGAGCAGAGCTGACCTGCCGACGCCAGAAGGGGCCCCCATCGGCCACGTGGTGCCCTCTCACTGCCTGTACCCACAACGTGGCTTCTAAACCAGCCCTGAGAAAACGGGATGAAACCAGCTCCTCTGTTCTTCCAGTCCGGGGTATTCTGCAGCTGTGCTACTGTCCAAAGCCCACAGACCTATACAGACTGATTACATAGGGCGTGACTGCAATAATCAAGGGGTAATTCAATCACTCCCTCAGCATATAGCCTACCAGGGGACAGTCACTGTTCTCAGTCCAGAGGTGACCAAAAAGCCCTCATGGAGCTTAAACTCCCAGGGGGAGAAAAACACAATCAAGAAACCAGCAGATTAGAATTTACCATCAGGCAGTGATAAGCACCACGAAGAAACATGAAGCAGGGTGATGGGCAAAACCAATGATGCTGTGTAATAATAATTCTTGTTCGTTTGTTTTC
The DNA here is from genome assembly GCF_036850995.1 of Saccopteryx leptura. Classification (NCBI taxonomy): domain Eukaryota; kingdom Metazoa; phylum Chordata; class Mammalia; order Chiroptera; family Emballonuridae; genus Saccopteryx; species Saccopteryx leptura. The sequence goes on from NC_089506.1 coordinate 201,103,362, forward strand.
TTTTCTTTTGTTTTTTAAGCAAAGACAAGAAACTTGTTAATTGCATGAGTGTTCCTGGAGTGTTTCTAGGCAGCAGATGGGGGGCTGTGAAGTCGATTACCCAGGCTCTGTCCCTGCCCTTGAACCCCTGACGCGCTGCCTGGGCTGTGTGTGCTCAGCCGGCTGCTGGCCCTCCAAGCAGGCACCTCACGGGCTCACTGTTTATTCCAGCAATACTGCCTTTACTCAAGAAGGTTCTGGAACTCCGCTTGGGCCAGGGCCAGCAGGCAAGCCTCCCTAAGGGAAGGATCCAAGTCACTGCTTTGTAGTCAACGCCTCGCTTTTGACCAAAAACGGAAGTGACCAGCCGCATCACCCCACCCTGCCCCCCCAACACTGGGTCCTGAAGGTTCTTTATACTCAAAAGAGGAAGAAACAGGGCCACTGAGGACAGCCGAAAGGAATGTGCTGTCTGCAGACGGACTCTCCAGCAGATGTTCAGTGTTTATGGCAGGGTTTTGTAATATAGGAAGACGCTTATGACGATATTAGGGGGGACGACAAGGAGGGGCAGGAGATTTGATGGAAAAAGAGACAGGTGGGAAAGAGGCCAAATGCCAAGGCAGTCCCCGCCCCTCGGGGAGGTGGGAGAGTGGAAGGAGGTTCTTTCTCCCGGTTCTCTGCGCTTTTCTACTGTTTGCTATTGTCTACAATGAGCAAAGATTGATAATATATATAATAAGTCAAGAAAAAATCAGCAAAAATATGAAAGGGGGGAAATAATTAGTCATAGGATTGTAAGAAACTTCAAACAAGGTTCTGAAAAGTGGATACACTGTCGGAATGAAGGTCTTTCTCCCAAGATAACGAGGAGGGGCCTGGGCAGCCCGACGTTGGAACAGAGCGGATTCCTCACCGTCCTGTGGGCAGAATGACACTCTGCTGTCGGTGGGCGGGGGAGGCGGGCTGTGTATGGCAGGGTGTTCAACAGCATCTCTAGTCTCTACCCACCAGATGCTGGTGGGACCCACCGCCAATCCCAGCCGTGACAACCAATCATGTCTGCAGGTGTTGCCAAGCTTCCCTGAAAAGCACAATGTTCCCTGGTGGAAACTGTGGCTCTCGGCTTGGTTCCTGACAAAGAAACCAGAGTCAAAGTGTTCTTCACCATTCAGGTACAAAGATTTTGAGACAATTTGTAAATCTCTTTCCCACCAAAAAAAAAAAAAAAAAAAAAGTTTCCTAGAAATCAGTATAATGAGTGTCCCTGGAGACGGACATCTCCCCACGCCAAGCCTGGTTCCATTATATCCCCCCCCTTCCTACCCCAATGAGAAAGAACCCCCCAAAACCAAACACTCCCCCTTCAGCCTGGGTGTTCTAAAACAGACCTGATTAAGCCAACAAAGCAAAAAAGTTTCCCTTTAGGAGAGCCAAGAATGTGGTTCAAATAAATTCAAGGTCACTGGCACTTGGAGCTGGCTAAGCCAGGCTAGATCCCGACGCTGAGCCTTATCGCCGGGCCCTTCTGTGGAGGCAGAAAGAGAAGGGGCCACTGCAGAGACACAGGCCAAGGACTTTTGTGTCCTGCCTGGCAGGAAGCTGAGTGGCTGAATTGGGAAAATGACCACGCAGGGGTACTAGGATGGTGGATGTTATATTCATCACCAAATTAAGTGCTGATGTGCACCCAAAAAAAGAGAAAAAGAAAAAAAGACATTGGCAGTGTTCCTGCAGCTGGGGAGGAAGGGAAGGGAAAAAAGCCATCTGTGGCCAACAGAGTTTGAGGACGTTCCCATTTACCTCAATAGAAAATGAATAGGGATCTCATTCTGGGAAAAAGACTCAGTTAAAGCCACACGTGTCAACTTGTAGATGGTTATTTTTGCTGAACTATAGCCCACAAAGCAGGTTGGTAAAATACAGTTATACTAAAGTAGCCACCACCCATCATGTGACCCTGGCTTGACTTGGGTTTCACGGAAGGAGACTCTGCAGCAAGAGGAAGGTAAACTAGACTTAAGGAAAAACTTTCCAACCACAAGAGCGTGAACATGTAGAAACTCATTCAACCAGTGAGTTTAAAAGTTGAAGGGAGGATCAGCTATCTCACGTTGGCAAAAACAACAACAACAAAAAAAACCACTGGTTCAGTGGTAGAGCATCGACCCAGAGTATGGATGTCCTGGGTTCAATTCCTGATTAGGGGACACAGGAGAAGAGTCCACCTGCTTCTCTCCCCCTCCCCCTCCTCTCTCTCTCTCTCTCTCTCTCTCTCTTTCCCTCCCGCAGCCATGGCTCCATTGACTCAAGTGCCTTGGCCCTGGGCACTGAGGATGGCTCCATCAAACCTCTGCCTCAGGCACTAAAAATAGCTTGGTTGTGAGCATCGGCCCAAGATAGGCAAAGCATGGCCCCAGATGGGGTTGTCAGGGGAATCTGATCCAGTGCATGTAGAAGTCTAACTCTCTATCTCTTTTCCTCTCACTTAAAAACAAAACAAAACTAGGGTGCAGAACAGCACTATTCATAATAGCCAAAACATGAAACCAACTCAACAATGTTCATGAACTGATAAATAAAATGTGGTATGCTCACAAAATAAAATATTATTCAACAATCAAAAGAAATAAAAGTACTGATACATGCTACCTCACAGATAACGCTTGACAATGTCACACAAAGTGAAGAAAGCCAGTCACAAAATACCACATTATAGAAATGTCCAGGATAGACAAATCTATCAAAATAGCAAGTAGATTAGTGGTTGCCTAGGGCTTGGGGTTCTGGGGTAAAATAGGAAGATGACTGCTAATGGATGCTACGTTTTCTTGAGGGCTGACGAAAATGTTCTGAAACTGACTGTGGGTGACTGCACAACTCTGAATATACTAAAAACTACTGGATTAGGCCCTGGCCAGTTGGCTCAGCGGTAGAGCACCTGCCTGGCGTGTGGAGGTCCCAGGTTCAATTCCTGGTCAGGGCACACAGAAGTAACCATCTGCTTCTCCCCCCCCCCCATTCTCTCTCTTCCTCTCCCCCAGCCATGGCTCAAATGGTTTGAGCAAGTTGGCCCCGGGCACTGAGGATGGCTCGGTGGCCTTGCCTCAGGCACTAAAGTGGCTCAGTTGCTGAGCAACAGAGCAGTGGCCCCAGATGGGCAGAGCATCGCCTCCTACTGGTCTTGCCAGGTGGATACCAGTCAGGGTGCATATAGGAGTCTGTCTCTGTCTCCCTGCCTTTCCCTTAATAAAATAAACAAAACAAAACAAAAAACAACTGCTGGATTATACACTTTCACTGGGTGACCTGTATGGCATGTGAATTATATCTCAATAAAGCACTTATTAAAAACCACTAGGACCTCTGCAGCAAACTTGAAGTCTGAGCAATGAATGAGCTCTCACCCCAGGCAGACCTGGAGACCTGAAGGAGCAGAGCCTGGAACCTGAAGAGAACAGCCCTGAGATCCCAACCGCACCTGCAGCCACTGAGTATCCTCAGACAAGTTGTTTGACATTCACTGGTTTCCCACGACTTTTAGACCCAAACCCAAAGTCCTTACCCTGAAGGCTCTGGAGCATGACTCCCTTGCCAGCCTCATTTCCCACCCCATCCCTTGTCCATCACCGTCTGGACACACTGGCTGCCTTTTTGTTCCTTAAACAAACTGAGCTCAGGCCTGAGGCTTTGCACTTGCTGTTCCATGTCCGAACACTGTTCCTCTCCTATTCTCCCTGCTGGCTCCTTTCAAAGCCCATGTCACTTTCTTAGAAGGCTTCTCTGGCCACCCTCCCTGAGTTGCTACTGTGCTACCCTGTCACACCCCAGCACATGTTCCTTCAGTTTTTAAATTCATAGTATTTAATGATGTACAAAACCATCTATAGTTGTTGATTTATTGCCTTTCGCTCCCAGTAGATACTAAACACCTCAAGGGTAGGGACTTTGTTTGCTTCCGTCTCTCCAAAACCTAGAACAGTGAGTGCAGTTATGGGCTGACTTAAATCCCCACCAAATCCGTATGTTGAAGTCCTAAGCCCCAGTACCTCAGAATGTGAGTGTATTTAGAGAAAAGCTCTTTGCAGATGTCACTCGTTAGGATGAGGTCATTAGTACCATGGTTTTTATAGGGTATACATGGTTTACAGATGCTTAGTAATTATCATTCGTGGAATGAATATATTATCAGATTGGTTTACCCAATTTGTTTAAAGTCTACAAAGGAAGCTTCGTATTAGCCTATTACACTACAAATTTTACTAAGTCAGTTATCCATTGCCCACAGTTAAGGGGGGAAAAAAAGATGAGGTCATTAGGGTAGGCCCTAATTCTATAACTAGTATCCTTATATAAATGGGTTAATTTAGACACAGACACTCAGGGGGTGAATGCCATGTGAAAATTAAGGCAAATCAGGGTGATGCTTCTACAAGCCAAAGAACGCCAGAGATTTCAAGCAAACCACCGGCAGGCAGCTGGAGAGAAGCGTGGAACAGACACTCCCCCACGGCCCTCAGAAGGAAGCCGCGCCGCCCACAGCTTGCTCTCAGACTTCCAGAACTGCTGCCTCCAGAACTGCGAGACAACACACTTGTGACGCCCAAGCTTCTCAGTCTGTGGTGATTTGTTACAGCAGACCCAGGAAAATACCAGTACTTAACTCACAGTAGGTGCTCCATAAATCCTGCCTGTTGCACGCCTAAATCAATGAATAATAAGTAGCTTTCTTAGTAATCAGCACCTTTCCCCCAGAGAGAGACCTGCCTGCTCCCGACGGAGAAGGGGCTAGTTTCTTGAAGGCTCAGTTTCCTCACCAGTCACCTGGGAGTACTAATTTTACCTCCCTGATGAGTTGTTTGAAGGATTCGGCAAGATGGCTTCTGTGGAGAAGAGAAGCCCCAGTGAGCACTGCCTTCACATCACGGACACTTTGGTGACAACTTTGCCCAGTGGAGCTATGCAATGGGCAGCCATGCAGCCCCGCCCCTGAACACAGTCTGCCTGTGACCTGTTTGGGGACCAGGTATATAACAAACATGCCACAGAGGCTCAAGAAGTCTGGAATTAGCTGCTGGAAGAGGCATCTCAGGGGAGGACAGCTGACCTCTGTGCAGTTCCACTCTTTTTAGCAACAGCTGAAACCAAAGCCGAAAAGCCATCAGATGACCTCTCCATGTCAACACAGGTCGAAGCTCAGAGAAGAGAGGTGAGCAGAGGACCAACTGAGAGCCAGTCTGACTGATGACACACAGAGCAACCTGCACAGGCTGCAAACCAATCCTCTGACTTTTAAACCACCTGATAAGAGAGAACAGGATTCTTAGAAGACTTGCCGTATCTGCTTCAAATAAAGACAGGGCGAGGTCCCAGCCTAGGATTCAAGACACCTCTGAGACTGTCCCTGCTCTGAGAGTCCTGGCCTGGGAGGGGAGACAGGGTGCAGGGGCTGGGAGTGGACAGGTCTATCTTGACCTGGCAGGTGTCAATGGTGTGGGGTAAAGGAGAGGCAACTCTTCCCAGGGAAGTAGAGACAGCATGTCATTTATGAAAACCCTGCACTGAGCACCATGCCAGAGGCTTCCTGTAATGTAGCACGTTAATCTACATCAAATGCCAGAAGGTTGGTTCTGTTGTTTTACTGCTTTACCAGTGAGGAAACAGGCTCAGAAGGGGTTTGAGGTCACACAGCTGGTAAGAGCAGCAGCTGGATTCGAACCCCAGTCTTGCCAACTCCAAGCCTGCATGCTCAACCACCTTGCCTCCTGACCCTCACATCTGGGTTAAGGGACACGTCACCAGCTTCTATAATTATCATTGTCCCTATTTTTTTGTCACAAGAACCTGAAGCTCAGGAGACCCAAAGCCAAATCCCAGAAAGGTATCGGGACTTGGCCCAGGTCTGCTGCCCAGGCCCGTAAAGCACTGGGGCCCGTCCTCCGTTCTGCCTGAAAGGGTGAAGATGGTCCTTCCAGATGGTTCCCGAGGGGGCCTCGCACAGTCCCTGCCTGACACAGCAGTGAGTCACACAGCAGCTGATGGGAACCTCCAGGGAACAGGTAGAGTCTGCAAGATGCCACCCTACCCTCGTCCTGCTCCGTCTGCTCCTGCTCGGCGCTGGCGTACGTGCGCAGGAACTCGGCGAAGGTCCCTTCCTGGGCCAGCAGCTCCTGGTAGGAGCCCATCTCGGAGATCTTGCCACCGCTCATGACGATGATGACATCCACCTGCGGCAGGTAGCTGATCCCATGCGTAACCAGGAGCCGAGTCTGTGGGCAGAGAGGAGACCGGGCGGGTCAGCACACCTGTGTGAGAGGGCCTCACCCCACACCTAGAAGGCAGAGCTCCTGTCTGAAGGGGATGCATACCTGGGACAATCTGTGGGTGTTTTCATTCAACACGTGTGCCAGGACATGGGGGTGGGGGCGGTAGTAACGGGGAAGGGTTCAAAGATCCTTGTTCCAGATTCCAGGGTCGGGGGAGAAATGAACGACGTGAGAAAGACACTGTGTGCTGGACAGTGACACACAGCACAAGGGGGGGGGGGAGAGAATGATGGTGGGGGTGTTGCAATTTTAACAAAAAAAGGCTATTTTTAAACAAAAGTATGAAGGATGAAAGGGAGGGAGGAAGGGAACCAAGCACATGCAGACAAATTAAAAAAATGACTGATGCAAAATACTCTGCATACAATGGCTTCATTTTTCAAGTAGCCATCCACTCCCACGCTCTTCTAAAAACTAAAATTTGTAGATGTAGCTATCTTATACCTAAGACCTGAAAGTTTGGGAAAACACCAAACTACATGAGGTGATACACTTTTTCTTAAAGGGACCATGGTGAATCGTTCCTGCTTTGCGAACCCTGGGCCGCTGTGGCCACGCCCAGCGCTGCAGTTGCAGTGTACCTGCAGTCACACACAGGTTCAGGCAGATGAACCCGCTGTGTTCCCCTAAAGCTTCATTCATGGACGCTGCTATTCAACTTAATGCCATTTTCATATGTCACACAGTTAATTTTTCTTCAGATGTTTTTCCAATCACGTAAAACTGTAAAGGCCATTGTTAGCTTGAGGGCTGTGCTAAAACAGAGCAGGCAGACTGCTGGCCCCTGTCCTTGAGGGGGGCTGGGTGCCGGACAGGAAGGACCACTTTATTCATTCCACACAGAGACAGGAAGGGAGAGAGAAATGAGAAGCATCAACTCATAGTTGCAGCACTTTAGTTGTTCATTGATAGCTTCTCATACGTGCCTTAACCAGGGGCCTCCAGCCGAGCCAGTGACCCCTTGCTCAAGCCAGCAACCTTGGGCTTCAAGCCAATGACCTTTGGGCTCAAGCCAGCAACCATGAGGTCATATCTATGATCCCACGCTCAGGCCGGCAACCACACACTCTTGAGCCCTGGCTCATGCTGGCAACCTTCAAGTTTCAAACCTGGGTTCTCAGAGTCCCAGGTTGACACTCTATCCATTGTGCCACTACCTGGTCAGGCCAAAATTTTTAATGTATTTAAAAATTATGTCTACACAGAATTTTTTGTGGTGTGTATGGGAATGCCTACAAAAGAGTAAGTGGCAGGGTGCTCACTACATGTGTGCATGACGTGATAACCCTATCAAGAAAGTTTATACACACAGCAAAGACTTGAAAGAAATATAAAAATCTCTAGGCTGTGAGATGACACATAATTGCTTTTCTTTTTCTTCTTCATGTTTTTCTAAATCTCATATATTTTTCCCGTGGGCATGTGTTAATTTTAATCAGAAAAAAATGAAAAGAAAGAACCAGTATCCCTACCCTCTAAAAAGTAATAAAAGAGGTCAGGAACCATTTCCTGTCAGGTTAAAGTGTTACAGCAGTCTTCCTGATCCAAACCTCTGTCCCTCGCCCACGGTCACCTGGGAAAGGAGGAGGGAGCTGCCTGCCTGGTCACAGGAGATCGCCGGGTGGGATTTCCTTCTATCAAGCCACTCCACTTCTAAATCAGGAAGAGGGGCCGTTTCTAGCCATGTGGAGGCAATGACTTCAAGTCAGTTGCTAAGGACTTGCCCCCATAACAACGAGCAAGATGGCCATTCTGGCAAGGCTTCCAAGGGAAAGCATTAGAAAATGTTCTTAAGTCCAACAACAACAACAAAAAAGTCTGGAAAGTGAAGGATTCCCGAAAGGGACACATTCCCACGTAACCAACGTGCAAGAGCCAGACCTCGAGCCCTGCCCCTCCCACCGGTACCTTGTTCTTCAGCATCCCCTTGGGGCCAATCACATTTTCAAATATGTGTTTTCCCACGTGGGCGTCCACTGCCGACAGGGGGTCATCGAGGAGGTAGATGTCAGAGTCACAGTATACAGCCCGGGCCAGGCTCACGCGCTGCTTTTGGCCCCCAGACAGGTTCACGCCCTGGGGAGACACGTGGCAGAGGTGGGTTTGCTGGGAAACCTCAAGACACAGAAAGGGCAACCTGCTTGGGACGCACCGGACCCAGGCCGGAGACCCGGCAGGGCGGCGGCCTCCTCCTCCTGGGCAGCCGCACGGGCACAAGACCGCCCCTGCACGCACGTGCTTCCAGTCCCTGCACGGGATTTAGCCTCACCTGTACAACAGGTGGGAGAGCAGATCTGAGCCGCCAGGCAGCTGCTGAGAGACGGCGCAGGGCAGAGCGGGCATTTAGCACAGGTGGCTGCTGGCACTTAATAACACTGGCTACAGGCTCTTGACCTTTGAGTCTGATGGAAGGCGGCAGAGGATGTGGTAACGATGTTATTATTGCTGCTACTACTGTTGCTATTGTTAACAGCCAACATTTTTATAAGAAAACTCACTGGTGGAGACACCTACAGTCCAAGGGGCTGTAACCTGGGGGCACTGGAATCCAGACCCACTCACTAGCAGGAAGGGATCCATTTTCTAATTTGCACCAGGGCACGACATGGACTACAGAGCAGCAGGCATGGCATTCCCATGACAGATAAACAATATTATTTGCATATCTGGCTAAGGAATCAAAGTGGACACCCACTGGGTTACCTGTTCAGCCTCTCCTAAGAGACGCCCGTCACCCCATGCTCCAAGATGGTGGACTGGCAGCCACACTGTTTTTGCATGGACCCTTCAGCCATAGCATTCTGGCCCAGGGGCAGATACCAGATCATAGCCAAGCCAATCACATTCCCTTCCTCCAGATTTTTGTGCTGGGACCCAGACAAGGAGAGTTAGGAGTCACCAAGTAACAGAAATAAGACACTTTAAAAAAAGTAGAAAAGAGTAAAAAACAAAAAAAAATCTTATCTGCAGATTTCTGTCAAATAAAAGAAATCATTCATCAACTAAGAGAGCTGGTGGAGCCCCTGGCTTGGAATGGAAAACAAACAGGAAAGCTCTTGGTGCTGCTGTGCATGTGCCGAGTGCACACCAGGTGACCACCAGGGAGCGTTAACACAAGCTGGCCAGGCAGAAAAGCACGTGCAAAGGCCCAGAGGTAGGACAGGCAAGTCACTTAGCTTCTCCCTACTGCCTTTTCCTCAACCACTAAATGGGGAAAACAGTAAACCCCATCCCATGGGCTGGCTGTGAGGACCAAAATATGTATAAAGTGTGCAGCACAGTGCGTGGTACATATAGTAAATGCTTGAAAGTATTAGCTATTTATTATCATCACTGTTGTGGAGGAGACTGTGGACATTTGAATCACTGACACATCTTCCTCCCTGTACAGTGCCCTTTATCAGGGGACTCTGCAGTCAACTTGACTACAAAGCAGAGTACACTTCCTGTCCCTTGTCTTTGGGCTCAACCAAGTGATCTATCCACTTTGTATGTGAAGAGGACAGTGTGCTCTAAGGGACAGCAGATTATTTTTAGTTCTGTTGGGCCTCTGCTGTCCCCACAAGAAAAGCCTTCCCCTGGGGAGCTGTTGGCCCTCCAGCCAGGCCCCGGCAAAGAAGCCATGTGGGGCAGACCGGGGCCCCATCCACAGCCTGGAGGCAAGTGCAGCTGGCCTGCAACATGGGGCGGAGTTGCCCAGCTGAGCCCAGTCTGGCCCATCTGATCAGTCAACTCACACACCCACAAATAAGAGAGAAAGTGTTTAACATCATAAACCACTGAGCTTCTTTTTTGAGTGTTATACAGCAATAACTGACTGCTACAGGGACCATGCTGCAGCTGTACTAACCTTCTCACCGATCTCTGTCCGGTCCCCACTGGGCAGGATTTCCAGGTCTGGGAGGAGGGCACAGGCTTCTATCACAGTCTTGTAATACCGTTCCTGTAGCTGGCGGCCAAATAGGATGTTTTCTCGGAGAGAATCGTTCTGAATCCAGGCCTGCTGGGGGACGTAGGCCACTGAGCCCTAGACGGCAAGTGGAGAAGTAAGAGACAGAGAGACAGACTTCGTTAATGAGGCAGCAACCAGCTCATCCACGTGCCAGAAAGGCCCTACTTCACAAGTGACTCTCATTACACCCACTGTTTCAACAAGAGGGAAACCGAGTTTACAAAGGACAACAAATGGCAGAGCTGAGATCAGAACCCACACTGACCAACAGTGGGAGTTTTCGAGGTAAAATCCTCATTGGTGAGATTACAGTTGTGTATTTAGTAAATAGTCATTGAATGGCTCCATCAGTGAACAAAACATCCCAAGAATAGGAAATTCCTACCATGACTTTAAAAATTATTTGATTACAGTTGTGGTAAATACTAAAAGGAAAAAGCAGAGGAGACCTTTAAACAGTTTTGTTTTGCTTTTTAAATAAAGACTTAGTTAGGAACATCAAGAAAGCATTTCTTGAGGAAATTTCCTTGCTGAAATTTAAGACAGGACTTCTGTGATATCAAACTCGTCCATTTCAAAACGCTGTTGTGTCTCTATTTCCACACGTGTCAAGAAGACACGAGCAGGGGGGAGGCGCTCCCCTACCAGGGCAAAACGACCAGTCCCAAATCAGCCTGCAACCTCGTCAAACCAAACACTCGGTGCGCCCTTCAACTCCAGCTCCATCAGTTTTGTATTTAAAGCTCTTTCCTTTAAAACTGTGGTTCTCAACGAGGGACAATTTTGCCGTGTAGGGGACATCTGACAATGTCCAGAGACATTTTTGGTTCTCACACCTGGAGGTTGCTATTGGGCTCCAGTGGGTGGAGGCCAGGGATGCTGCTAACCATCCCACAGTGCGCCGGGCGGCCCGCCACAGAGAATTATCCAGCATCAAGTATCACTAGGGCTCTGGTGGGGAAACCCAGGGTTAATGAAACTGAATGCAGTGTGGGTCCCGCCATAATTTGTAATTTTCTTCAGTAACCCATTCATCTTACTCCATAACATGTACTTGAAAGTAATGGCAGAACATTTCCTGAAACAACAGCTAGATGTTATTAGTTAGTTATTAGTTAGTTTGGACCCAACTACTATAATATATACTTTCTACTAATGTCTATTAGGCTAAAGAGCATCGTATAATCAACAAAGGAAAGATTTTGCACTGCAATAAAAACAACAGCATAAACCAGCATCCCCAAAAACATATTCCAAGAGACAGGAATCCTGGAGATGTCAACAGTTGCTGCCAAGACAATAAAGAGGTGCAGGCAAATATGCTGGGCCACGCTGGGCTCACCAAAATGAAACAGCATTTTCTCCTTGCAGGACTTCTCAGAGCCTTTACTTTATTAATGTTTCTTCTAAGTCTCCAAGAGCGAAGGAATCAGAGTATGCAGAATTTCCCAAGCTTGCTTGAGCTGGGGAATCTTTACTCCAAAACATCCCAAAGGCGAGTTTTCTGCAGACCCCACTCCAGGTAACACTGAGGTCAATGAAACTCCGAGAGAAGTATTCCTCCCTCAGGAAGAGGCCCTCACGGGGGATGAGCTAATACAAAACAGGACTCTTGATTTCTAAAGGACTTATTTGTTCACTAAAGCAGCCTCTTAGTCTCTCTCTTCAAAGAATACACCAGTTTAGTTCAAGTACTTTGTGTATTTGAAAGCAATAAAAATCACAGTCTGTTTTAGCTCCATATTAAGAATTCGAGCAGTTCCCCCAGCATTTAAACAGTTCCCTTAAAAAGAATTCACTAAGATCACATTCCAATGACATAAATCAAAAATTTTAAGTTCTGTTACTTTTATAGAAAGAGATAACGCAGAGAGATCCATAGGGACGGAACAGGCCAGAGAGACTCGTGGATAGAGAGACCACGAGACACACTGCGGGGCAGAGACGGGGAGAGAAGAAGAGACAGCGAGCAGACCAGGGGCACTGTGTTTACTGAATATTTACTGCAGGCCCACTATGTGCCGGGCACTCCTCCAGGTGCTGGGACACAGCAGGAAATAGATGCCACGTCTCTAGGATGGCACAGAGAAGAGCAGAGAGAATGAGAGGAGGAGAGGGGCCTCGCTGCTCTTGCCTCAGGCACAGAGAACATATAAAAGGAAAGAGAGCATCGCACTTGACTTTCCTCTCAGGCCATCAGCTCCCCCCACTGCCCCCGCCCCTCACCCAGCCTTCCTACCTTGATCGCCACGTGGCCCTCGACCTTGTCCATCTCGGCCAAGAGCGCTGAGAGCAGAGACGACTTTCCACAGCCCACCTGGCCCACCACGGCCACCAAGGAACCTTCTGGAATGGAGAAGGTGATGCTGAAAAGACACAACACACTACGCCTCAGTCGTGCTCTCACCTGAGTTGAGGCCGGCGGGGCTGGTGCCCGCCCCCGGAGCTGAACTAACCCTGCAGGGGGAGAGAGGCAGGAGGCAGGTCTGACACCAGCTCTTACGATCTGAAAATCCCTCCTGTGCTTCTGCTGCCGAACTGAGTTCACTGGATACCCTCCGAGACCTTCCTCCTGTGGGAGGCACTGCGCAGGTGCGGAGACGCCCACGCAGTGAAGACAGTGGAGACAGCAGGAGAGACCTGAGCATCGGCCGAATGGAGGGGCATTAACTTTCCCTGGGGGCACAGCACAGGGGCTCTGGGGGACAGGACAATGAATTCTGAAGGAAGAGTAAGTGTGTGCAGACACAGAAACCTGGGAACAGCTTAAGAGGCCCAGGCTGTGAGTAACAGCTGTGATCAGGGACCCGCATGTCAGTAACAGAGGCAGGGAGGGTTGGCCAGTACTGAAGGGTTTGAAGGGGCCGGTGACATGGATGAATCTTGAGTTTCAGAAACAGGTCTCTACTGAAACTGCCCTTTGACAAACACCAGTATGCAAAGTACAAGAAAATAAGCTCGACATTGCACCAATAAGACTGTCCGTCACACAACACGTGTCCGAGCTATGACTCCGCCCCCACAGTGGGGCGGGCACATCCGGGGCACTGCTGGGCTTCCCTACATTGCTGTGCTTTTCCACCGCTGATTATGATTTTCAACGAATTAGTGAAAATGCCGTGCCATTTTGCTGTCACTCATTGTTTAGTTCTTGGGCACCTGCTGCACGGCCACAATGATCATTCTGTGCAGTGAGGGGAATGGATTACGGGGCCCAGTGAGGTAGCTTTTGCTCACCCAGGTGAGACTGGATTATGTTTACAGGCTGAGGAGAAAGGAAGTTTGGATGGAAAAAGTCAACGTCGGTGAGGGAGACTAGAACAAGGAAGCCTTTGATGTTGGGAGAACAGAGAAAAGGATGAGGGCACAGGTGTTTTTTAGTTGTGGAGTAGAATGAGAGAGAAAAGCTAAAACTGAAGCAGGCAGGAGTAGAGTTAGACATAGGGAAAACTTCCTAAACATGCAATGTCACCATGAATTTTCAAGGGAGGAGTTATACAGATTCTTTTCTCTGGGGAGTTTCTTCCTACCCCAGCACCCTCCCCTCAAGTAAAATACTGCAGCAATTTGGCTACAGGAAGTGGGGATTTGCTCAGGGGCATGGGGGATAAATTTGGGCTCTAAAAGGCCCCTTCTGGCCCTGGGTTTTGGAGATTCATTAAGGAAGCCTAGAAGTCACTGAGCAAGGCCTCCAGTCAGAAGAAAATAAGAAGCACTTGGCTAGTTACCCAGGCAACCAGGTCAACTCCCTGGACGCAGGGTGCTCTGTGGGCAAGGTAGCAGATGGGGAGTGGTGAGAAAGGGTGAGCCAGGCAGCTGGGGAGCCCTGGGAAGGACTGAGAACAACTCTATCCTGAGAGCAAGTCCCAACCGACAAGAATTTCTTTCAACAGGCCAAAGCCTGCCTGCCACCACCAGCCATGTCACAGCCTGGGACCCAACTTGGCCAATCAGTATGCTGGGTCTCTCCTGGCAAGGTAATTGGCTCAGGGAGGGGCACATGACCCAAACTGGGCCACTCAGAGGCAGGCAGGTCTCCTGATATAGGAGGTACACACCTGGAGTTGACGAGGACCATTTGCCATCATGAGGGGAGAGGTCGTCTGAAAGGGAAGCAGCACGGAGGGAAGCAGAACAAAGACAAGGTGGAGAGAATCATACTGGCACCGAGTCCCTGGATCACATCGTACCTGAAGGTAGCCCTTCTCAGTTAAGTACACCAAAAACCTCCCTTTGTTGCTCAACGCTATCTGTGCAAGGTTTCCGTCACAATGAAAGGGAAGGCCCTGTGCCAGGCATACTCTCATCAACGCCTCACCAGAGCCAAGCAGTGAGTGACTGACTGCACACATTTCCCAGATGGGTAAACTGAGGCTCAGAAAGGCAAAGTGATCTATTCAAAGTCAGCAAGCAGGAGAATGGGTGAATGTGAGCCCACGTGTGACCACAGCCCTGTGCTTCTCTCCACATCCTGGCTTACCCATTCAGCGTGGGAGGGTCGCTCCTGGCCCAGGTGAAGGTGGCGTTCTTCACGGTGATGCTGTTCGAGCTGCCACCTGGAAAGCACCACACACAACACGTCAGCACAGATAGAGTCACGGGAGTGAGAGTGAGCAGGAGGCTCTGAACTTTTTTTTCCTAATCAAGTCCAGTTCAACCCCAGAGGCTAGACATTTCTGCTAGGCATTATCTGGTCACATCTGTCTTAGTTTCTGAAGAAACCAACCAGCAATTCTGGAGATGGCCTCAGACCCAGAAAGCAAAAGGAAACCACAAGACGGCTCCGCCTTTGAAAGGTTGTGCCATCCCGACGCCCGTCTCGCAGAGGTGGGGGACCCACAGGTTAGGTAACAGGGCTCCAGGGGCCTCCGGGGCCTCCCTTCCCCTGCCTTGGGAGGTCCTGACAGCTCTGGCCGGGAGGGCCGAGCAGAAGCCAAGGTCAGTGGCAACAGGCAGCACCCTCACGCACAGAGGTGCTCTCCAGCAGGCTGGGCTGGCCCCTGGCTCACCACACCCCCAAGGCCCCTTCCTTTATGTTCAAAGCAGGACCCCCTCTCCCCAACTACTGGATTTCAGGGTTGCCTCCAAACTCATCCCCGCATCCCCCCTCTCTCCCTGCATCCTCCCTGCTGACATCCCGGCAGGCGGTTTCTCAAGCAGCAGCCACAACTGTCAGGGAGCCGGCTGTGGAACAGGAGCAGGAACCACGGCCGAGAGAGGGCCGTGCAAGACAAAGCCTGCACTGTGTGCGGGGCTCTGTGACTCTAAGGCCTGGCCCTCTGTCCCTGTTTACTTTCCTTTTACTCCACGTCCCTCCCTTAAAAATACAATTTTAACTCTGATTATGAGCCATCTTAAATGCACCTAGAGATAAGATGGGAGTGTTTTTCAGTTATCAAATAAAGAAATAAATTCTCCCACACATCAAAGCAGCAAACAAATACTTGCAGTGAGAGGAAATTACTGGTTAACCTAACACTCCCTCACCACCACCCCAAAGCAAAGAACGCAGAGGAAACTGGAAAATGCTATTTAGGAAATTTAGCATGGTTCACCGGCTAGTGAACCATGAGACTTGGCCAGGAGCTGCACAGGTGGCCGGGTCTGGCACCTGGAGGTGTGGACAGACATCTCAGAAAGTCAAAAGGCCTTGGAGGCCTTGACCAGGACAGGAAGGGAGGGGCTGAGATCTGTCTGCAGAGCACCTGGAGGCCTCGGGGCTTTCCAGCTTGCCGCTCGCAGTGAACTGTGAACCTCCGTGGCTCCAAACCTCCGCTGGCTGCCCGGCTGCCCGCAGGGAAATTTAACCCTGGCACTGCTCTGTACCCTTCAGTGGGGAGGGGACGGGGGGAGGAATGATGATCATCAGGACAGCAGAAATTGGATGACCACTGGACAGGAAAGTCAGGAGGAAGATTGCTGCATCCAGTGAAAAGTGATTTTCAAGTGGGGATGACTTTGCTCCCCAAGGGACATATGTCTAGAGATACTTTGGGTTGTCAAAACTGAGGTGAGGGCTACTGGCGTCTACCTAGTGGGCAGAGGCCAGGGATGCTGCTCAACATCCTATAATCAGCATCCCGGAATCACCCCAGCCTATGATCTGCCGGAAAGTCGGTAGTGCCAGGACCGAGGAGAAAATGCCGCCAATCACTTCTCACAATCACTGGTTGAGCAGGCACGTGCTAGGTGTTTTCCACACCACTGAAGACACCTGGAAACCTAACTGGATGCCATCTGAAAAGACACCTACTTGGTGCCTGGCACGGCTCACACACTGCAACCAATATACACGCATTCATTCCTCTTATTTCCTGGGCTCCGGAGCCAGACTGTGTGGGTTCATATCCCTATACCACCACTTCCTAGCTGGGTAGCTGTGCGCAGGGTGCTTAACTTCCTTGTGCTGAACTTTCCTCATCTGTAAAGTGGAATTGAAATAACGGGATTAACCCCGTATGGCTGTCATGAGGACTAAATGAAGCTACACAGACAGTCCTTAGAACAGTGCTCGGCACGTAGTCGGTGCTCCATAAATCTCACTGTATGGAGCACAGGCTCTACTGACAGGCTGTGGGTGTTGGAGGCTGACTCCTGTTCTTATGAGTTGTGTGACCTTGGGCAAGTCACTGAGGCCAGTTTCCTTATCTGTAAAATGGGGTTTCCACCCCCAACCTCTGGGCGCCCCAGGGAGCAACAGATAGTTATCACATCGATGTACACCCATGGCAGGGGCGTCACTGACATGAAGTGGTCACTGTTGTCAGGGTCATTAAAATTTACTGTTAAGTGCCTGAAAATACATCCCTGGATCAGATTCCTGGTCGGGGGGGGGGGGGGGGGGGTGTCAACTGGGAAAGAATAATAGGCTACGAAATAAATAAACCTATCTATAAAAATCCACATAACCCCCTGCCAAAGAAAAGCACCTTCATTCCCAATAACCAGATGGGAAAACTGAGGCTCAGAGCAGTAAACTGACCTTCCCAAGTACACACAGCTAATAGGTAGTGGTGGTTGGTCAGTCTCTAACATCCTAGTCCTGTCTGTGCATCTGCTCAGAACAGAATCAAAGTCCGGGTCCCCTGGAAGTTGATTTTCTGGGGAAGCCACGCCCAGTGGCTCTCTCAGCAAGAAAGCAGAAGTGCAAGTTCACCCTCGTGGGATGTGCGAGATAAGGCCCCAGAGTCCACCCCACTTTGCAGAGATCCGGCTCCTTGCGGCCGGAGGCCAGCTGGCAGGGCCGGGGGCAGCTTTCCCAGCACAGAGGGACCAAACGCACACACCGTCTTTGATGGGCCTTCGCTCGATGCTATCGGGCTCCAGCTCCTCATGGGACAGAAAGATCCTGAGGCGTTTGAGGGAGACACTCGCCTACACAGGAAGCAATTACAGTGCAGTTATTTTTATGAGCATTTCTGCGAAACAGACCCAAGGCTAACAGCATTCAGTGGTTTCCCTGGGTGCAGAGGGGCCCACACCCTCCCTCGTTTCTGAAGGCTCTGCAGTTCCTACAACTGGTGTAGGCCTTCAAATAAAAAGTAAAAGCGGTTTTGCTTCTGGTTTGCTTCCCTTTAAAAAGCCACAACTGGTATTACAAAGGACTGTTCTAGCTGCAAAGGGACTTAAGAAATATAGTAACTGAAGGGGATGGTCCCGTTTAAGTCCTCAAACTTGCCCTGACAAGATAAATAGGTTTTGGAGACTGAATCCACAGTCTAATGATCAGAGTCAACAATGTTGGATCATAGACTTCAAAGCTGCCAAGAGACTAGATCTTAATTGTTCCCATCACAGAAAGAGAAATAATTATGTGACACAACAGAGGTGTTGGCTGACACTGGGGCGGTAATTGTGCTGCAAAATATCAACATATTAAACTTACATAATGTTATGTCAATTATATCCCAATAAAAATTGTTTTAAAAACCACACACAACAGTTCTGATTCAAACAGCCCAACTGTAAAGACATTAATGAGACAATTCAGAACATTTTCATATGGATTATTATTTTAAGAAATTACTGTTAATTTTGTTAGGCATGATAATGATGTTGTAATCACGTAAGTACTATTTGGGGTGAGCTGTCAAGAGGTCTTAGATCTGCTTTAAAATTTTTCAGCAAAGAGCCCTGGCTGGATAGCTCAATTGGTTAGAGCATCATCCTGAAGCACAGAGGTTGTTGGTTCAATCCCTGGTCAGGGCACATACCGGAACGGATCTATTGTCCTCTCTCACTCTCTCTGTCCCTTTCTCTCTCACTAAAAAATTGATAAAAAAAAAAAAAATTCAGCAAAGATAAAGGAATGAAAGGAAATGGGACTTTCAACATGAATATGTGCACCGTGAGGGAAAAAAAGTGTAAAAAATACTACTGGCAGCAAAGTTTCAAAAAGTGCAAAAGGAGCCCTGGCCGGTTGGCTCAGCGGTAGAGCGTCGGCCTAGCGTGCGGAGGACCCGGGTTCGATTCCCGGCCAGGGCACACAGGAGAAGCGCCCATTTGCTTCTCCACCCCTCCGCCGCACTTTCCTCTCTGTCTCTCTCTTCCCCTCCCGCAGCCAAGGCTCCATTGGAGCAAAGATGGCCCGGGCGCTGGGGATGGCTCTGTGGCCTCTGCCCCAGGCGCTAGAGTGGCTCTGGTCGCAATATGGCGACGCCCAGGATGGGCAGAGCATCGCCCCCTGGTGGGCAGAGCGTCGCCCCATGGTGGGCGTGCCGGGTGGATCCTGGTCGGGCGCATGCGGGAGTCTGTCTGACTGTCTGCCCCCGTTTCCAGCTTCAGAAAAATTAAAAAAAAAAAAAAAAAAAAAAAAGTGCAAAAGGTGACACAACAGTCCCCTGCCCTCAAGGAATCACTGCACAAATTTAGGAATTCTAAGGGGTCTAGGTTGGGGCTTTTCACATGGTGGGTCAGACCTATTAATTAATGGCTGGCCACAATTAATTTAGTGGGTCAAGAGATGCATTTTGATGCGGCAGAGTAGAAACAGAGCAGACTGGAATAGAGGAAAATATTTCCATGGGAAAGCTGGCTACATTAAACTGTCTCACATACCCAAGTGTGAGTTCATGGTCAAGAACTGAAATGTTATTTCTTTCTTTGGGGCATGACCAAAACCCATGACGGCCACTGGTCCAGGCCTTGCCAGGCCCACTGGGAGAGTAATGCAGAGGCAACTAGAATACCTCAAGGGGGACTATTAAGCTCTTTTGTTTTGTTCCCCAAGAGCACCCTCCCAGAAGTCCGCCCAGCCTCAACTGTACCTGCACAATGCTGCTGATGACCATAGGGAGAATATTCAGGGGAAAACGAAGGATATTGAACAAGGCCAAGGACACAAAGGCTTTCTGGGCATCCAGGATGTTGTTCTTATCGATGGTCACATAGACGGCAAATGTACACAGGGCCACCTGCAAGCAGAATGCCCATCAATGACTTCAGTCCCTGAGTCAGAGCCACAGTCTAGGAACACTTACATTCCCCCAGCCATAGGTTCAGGCTCTTCCCATGTGAGCTGCAATCTCCAACACTGGCTGCTGGTGGCAGCACAAAACATCCAAAGCAATGTCTAGCCCAGTGGTAGTCAACCTGGTCCCTACCGCCCACTAGTGGGCGTTTCAGCTTTCATGATGGGCGGTAGCGGAGCAACCGAAGTATAAATAAAAAGATAGATTTAACTATAGTAAGTTGTTTTATAAAGATTTATTCTGCCAAACTTAGCGAAAATCCGACATAAAGTACTTGGTAGGTAATTATTATTATTATATGCTTTAACTTGCTGTAACTCTGCTTTATAAATTTTATAAAGTAAAGTTACTTCCCTACTTTCTAAATCACCATTACTGTGGAACCGGTGGGCAGTTGGAAAATTTTACTACTAACAGAGATACAAAAGTGGGCGGTAGGTATAAAAAGGTTGACTGCCCCTGATCTAGCACATGACAGATACTCACCTGGATAAATGAAAGGCCAAGAGCATACTCTCTCACCAACTTTTTCTGAGGCACCCTGGATTCCTCAATAATACTAAGTGTAATCAGGATAGCGGAACGCAAGAGTTAGAAATTTAGCTTTAGTAATAGTAGCTTTTAGTTATAAGCAATAGGCTTAACGATTAAGGCAAGTGAAAAGCTTTGTCCCAGGAGTTGGATACATGAATGGGCCTGTGTGACTTCATGAGGCTACAAGCAATCCACCTTTATGACCAGGCCCAGGAGATCCACAAGCAAGAAGGTATCTAAGCCCCGATGCTCCAAGGATGGAATGTCCACTGACAAGGGCACAGATAAAGAAGGTCAGCAGATGAAGAAACACTAGAAGAATTCCTAGACTGCAACTAACCTAATTAACTTTTCCCTAGCTCCAAACCCCTTACCTATCCCTTTCTTCCCCTTATAAAAAAAGGCTGGCTGAGATGAGGTGTTAAGACAGTTTTGGGGTACAGAACCCTCATCTTCTCAGACTGCCAGCCATCTGAATAAAGTGCCTATAAGGATCCAATTCTTGTCTCTACTTATTTGGCTGAGTGGCGACAGGCACCATGAACATTTTTCCAGTTTCAATCACACCTCTGGGCTTTTGCCTTTGCCTGAAATAGGCTTCCCATCCAGATGGTGGCTGGGCTGCTCTGTCTTGCCCAGCCCTCCACAGCCCTGCCATGACTCTCATTCTTCCACCCGGTTTAGTTTTCTTCACAGCACCCACCACCACCTTTCAGTGTGGTATTATATGTATTTACTGCCTGCCTCCTGCACTGAACTGGAAACTCCGTCCTGCACACGAGTGCATCCTTAGTGCCTAGAACAGTCCCTGGGACAGAGTATTCTTGGGCAAGTTACATCCTCTCCCTGTACCTCAGTTGTCTCATCTGTGAAATGGGGGTGAAGGTAGAAAATTAATGCCACTGTTTAAAGTTCTGCCCAGCTTAAAGTTCTATGAGGTTTTACACCCCCAGGACAGGAAGACTTACTTAAAAAAAAAAAAAAAAAAGGAAAGAAAACAGAACAGCCACACCCTTCCCCACAAAGTCAGACTTGCCTTAAGCCTTGTGATCTAACTACCCTGCCTAAGTTCCTGGGATTTTACTACCCAGGTGACCAGAATTTGGGTTCAGCTGTTAGAGAAAACAACATGTCACCTCCTTCACCAGGAGATGAGGGACCCCCTGAATAATCCAGGGCCAGGCTGCATGCATGGCCTAGGGGGGAGGGAAAAGATTAATGGGTGAGTTTCTGTGCCCTGCCCTCACTGCTGGGGACAGAGCAGAGCCAGGTGTTGCCAGGGGAGGTTAACAGGCATCCCATGAGATCATCTGGTACACACTACCAGAAGCAGTCTGGAAAAGCTTGGACCCAGGAGATGAACGAAAGTGCCCAGCCCTGTGCTAGCCCCAGACTCCTAGAGCCATTGTGTGTGTGTGTGTGTGTGTGTGTGTGTGTGTGTGTGTGTGTGTGGTGGGTGAGGAGGGGCGGATATAAACTGCCTAGGACCCTGCCTGTCTGAGCTCAGAGCAGACTGCTGGAAGCCAGGAGCTCCCAGTGTGAGCCTCTGGTGTGGCTGGGACCCTGCCTGTCTGAGCTCAGGGCAGACTGCTGGAAGCCAGGAGCTCCCAGTGTGAGCCTCTGGTGTGGCTGGGACCCTGCCTGTCTGAGCTCAGGGCGGACTGCTGGAAGCCAGGAGCTCCCAGTGTGAGCCTCTGGTGTGGCTGGGACCCTGCCTGTCTGAGCTCAGGGCAGACTGCTGGAAGCCAGGAGCTCCCAGTGTGAGCCTCTGGTGTGGCTGGGACCCTGCCTGTCTGAGCTTAGGGCAGACTGCTGGAAGCCAGGAGCTCCCAGTGTGAGCCTCTGGTGTGGCTGTGGTTCAGGGTATTTTCAAGGTCTCAGCTGCCTCATTTCTTTGTTACCTATTAGAAGGTTGTGACGCTTAAAAAACTGAAACCGTAAGTTCAGCCCTGTATCAGTGGGTGTACCACCTCACTTCTCTAAGCGAGCCTCTATTTTCCCATCTATAAAGTGGGGATCCTAACAGACCTTTGCAGGGCTGCTGCAGCAAGAAGTCAAGCACTTAGGTGGAGGGCTTAGCTCAGTGCCCAGGGCATAAGGGAATGCCATCTATGGCAGCTGTTTTTATTTCTTGCTACAGGACCTGGTCCAAACTCCTCAGACTACTCTCCCAGAGAACCCAGAAGCCGGTCCCAAGAGCGAGGCACTGGGAAGCAAAGATGGTTCCTGTTCTCGCTCTGACAGGGACAAGCTCAAGGACCCGGAGACAAGGCACACTAATCTGCCGGGCTCCGCGGCCGAGAGGGAGGTGAGCTGCTCATGTCTGCACGCACTGGCTCCCCTCTTCCAGGCAGGGACCTCTTATCCAAAGGCGCTCTGCACTCAAAACTCCCCAAATACATCCACACACAGGCACAGTGTTCGGCCGTAAACAGGAATTCTGCACTGACACGCACTGCAATACGGAGGAACCTGAAAGCACAGTGCTGAGTGAAAGCTGACAGACACAGAGGCCACAGGTGATATGGTTCCGTCTATATGACATGCCCAGGCGGGCAAATCCACAGAGACAGAGAGTAGAGGAGTGGGTGCCTGGGCTGGGGGAGGAGGGGACGGGGAGTGGCAGCCAGTGAGGGTTTCTGCGGGGCAGTGAAAATGTTCTGGAATTAGGCAGTGGGGATAGCTGCACAATCTTGTGAATACACGAAACACCCCTGAAATTACACTTAAAAAATAGCTGAGTTATATAAAAATAACACTAAATTTTTTAAAACCCAGCTCTGCAAAGTCAGTGTATTTTGCTTACTATAGAAGCTAACGTTTTGACCAGGCCCCCCGGCCCACCTGATATGTAACCATCCTGTGTCTGTAACTTCTCTGGCCTCTTCTCCCACCATCCTCCCCTCCTGCCCTCCCTCTGTCCGGCCCCACTGGTCTCCTGGTTCTCTCTTCCAGGGGGCAGGCACGGGCCAGCCTCAGGGCCCTTCCACTCACTCTTTCCTCCCCCTGGTGGGGCCCCTCCCCTCCATCAGGTAAAGACCCAATTGTCAATTTCGCAGTGAGGTCTTTGATCATCCTACTTAAAACTGCAAGCCTTCCCTATCGCTCTAACCCAAATCTTCCCCCCTCCCCAGGACAGTTTAGCACACTATGTGATGTATTTATTATGCCTAATGATTACCATCTGTCTCTCCCAATTAGGACAAATGAACACTCCGTGTGGGCAGGGAAGTCTGTCTATGGTACTCGCTGCTCTGTCATCGGGCCCTGGGACAGTGCCTGGATCAAGGCAGACACTCAGATAATGTTTGTGTGAGGGCAGGCAGGTAAATGGAGGCTCAGAGGTGAGGCAAGCATGGAGATCCTGATGTGACTGGTGCCCTGGGTTCTTGTGATTCCCCAGGACAGAAATCAAAAGAGATCACCGGGCACTAATACAGAGCCTGGTGCACTGGCCAGGAGTCAAACCCGGTAGGCAGGCGAGAATCCTACCACTGAGCCACCCTGGGTTCTTGGGAACTCCTGAGATAGAAATCAACAGAGTACCATACAGTGGTACTCATGTATTATTATACGTATGTAGCTCATGTGCTCAGGGAGACAATATTTAAACGGAGAAAGAAAACTGTTGCTCCCTGAAAACAAAAGAAAGATGACGTTTAAGTGTGACACCTAGACATGCAGAGAGCTTGTGTCGTGTAACTACATACTTCTTCATGCGCTGCACGTCTCATTAGCATGTTAGATCTCCACACTCAAATGAGGGGCGGTCACGGACAGTACAGTCTCTCTCGCTGGCGTGCATGCTTGAGTAAAAGGAACCACACTGAAATCAACCAGTGTAAGTCTTGCAGACGGGATGTCCTTCGGTCTAGCTGCTCATTGGCTCGAAGGAATAAGGAAAGCACTGGGGCAAGTAACAGGTTCCTGGCTTCCTGCCAGCTGGGCCAGGAGTGGCCTGCCCATCTCACTGAGACTCACAGTCCAGGAGGAAAGAGGTACTCTCCATAAGGGGGTGTCTGGAACTGTGTGAAGGTGACTGGGGCACTGGGGAGCTAGGGTTTGCTAGTGCCTTGTAATGGGTGAGAGTAAAGAATGGGAGAAATCCTTCACAAACAACAAAGAATGCCTGTTGCACTAAGAATGTGGCAAATGGCTGAACCATCTACGCCAGCCCAACCCCCGAAAGAACGTGACATCTCTTAGTGTGGACATCTGTTCTTTCTGCTGGACTAGCATCCATTCCCCTGTTGCTGGTACCACCAACACCATTCTCCTTTGGGGACTGGACCTTCCCCAATCTCAGTCTATGAGCTTTGGCAACATAATGAATTGCCCAGACCCCATCCCAAGCTCTTGACCCAGGCCTGGTCGATCCCAGCATCCCGTCTCCCTGGATGTAGTGAGAGACTCGGGATAAGCATGTAGCCAACTGCAACCAATCCCACAATTCTGCCAGCAGGGAAAGGGGGACCCTCTCCTCAAAGGAGTCACTGAGAGGAGAGATGAACTGTAACTGCATGATGAGCACATCTCTGACCAAAAAAACCCACGCAAAACACAAAACGCCATACCTGACCTGTGGTGGCCCAGTGGACAGAGCCCTGACCTGGAACGCTGAGGTCGACAGTTTGAAACCCAGGCTTGTCCGATCAAGGCACATACAAGAAGCAACCAATTAACAATTAAAGCGAAGCAACTACAAGTTGATGTCTCTTGCTAAAAATCAATCAATAAAAATCTTTAAAATAAATAAATAAATAAGCCACAAAGGAGAATGCAGACCTAAGAGATGGGCAGGGCTCTTTGGAGCACCTAGATCCAGCCATGCCTGAAACCCTTACCCTGTTTAAAACTAGTACTTTCCTATAGTTTTTGTTTTGTGACTCAAAAATCCCCCTTTCCCTTTTTCACTCTTGTCAATCTGAGTTAGGTTTCTGCCTCTTGCAAACAGTTTCTAATAGTTCATTCAAATATTTCATTCATTCATTCAGTCAGTCCTTCCTCTACATACACTTACTAAGTGTGCACCAGTAAGCCAAGTCCCCTGTCTTCTTGGGGTACAGGCAAAGAAACACAAAGTCCACATATGATCTGGTCAGCAGAGAACTACACAACAGACAGTGACCATCTGGAATGGTAATTATCTAATGAGGGGAGATACAAGGTAAGCAGAAGGCAAGAACCTCACAAACCTTCCCAGATGGAAAATGCTAACTAGTGTCGGATGCCTGCGGATGCTATTTTAGGAAAGTGCATTAAGTGGACATGATAAATGCCAGGCTCCACATCCTAGCAAAACAGCCCCATCAATCCTGCCATGTGGCATCCCCACTCCTGCCTGACCTCCCCAGGCCTCTGTCTTCCATCACACCTACCAGCGGGTAAACACCTCATCATCCTTGAAGCACGGGAATTCACCAGGGAAATGAACACGCAACCCCTTCCAAGGGAACCAAGGGCCACATATTTTATCCTAATGTAGGCAGAGGCTTCGGTGTCTCAGTCAGGGCCAAGGTCCCAACTGACACCCAGGCTCATCTGTTCCATGGCCAACAGCTCAACAAACTCCATCTCAGAAAGCCCATCACCCACCCCAAAAACTGAATGTTACATTCAAGGTCAAGAAAAGCCAGTCCTGCTCTTAAGCATCTCTTGCTGTGGATTCCTGATGGAGACCAGGGCAGGAAGTAAGTCAAGGGCCAGCACGTTCAGGTAACAAACCGGAAACTCAATTTGATCAGAGGATCTAATGTGCAGAGCAAAGGGTTACGGGAAAAGGATCCCCTGCCCTAAGTATAACACAACCCAGAGATGGAACCCTGTGGCTTGCTCCCTCTGGCTGCAGACATTCTCCTAATGTAAAAAAAAAAAAGGGGGGGGGGGGCACGCCTTGGATTTCTGTATGATTTGCTATTACTTGTGTAAAAGTAAAGTAACTAAAAGAGATATGTAGTTTAATGACATTCATTACATATAGCCACCATTATGCTGTAGGGTCTCTCTGGGAATACACAAAAGGAGCTAGAGGCAAAGAGCTGTGCCTTCACCGCAGACCAGTGGTTCTGGGGGGGGAGGGGGGGAGGGCAGCATCTGGCAGTGTCTGGAGACATTTCTGTCTGGAGAGTTGGAGGGAGAAACACAATTTGGCATCTAGAGGGTAAAGGTCAGAAATGTCGCTAAAGATCCCACAATGCACAAGGCAGCCCCCACCACAAAGGAACAAAGAACTATCGGGTTCCAGGTGTCAACAGCACTGAGGCTGTAAACCCTGTCTTAGAGCCTTTGGAACAGCATTAGCTATTTTTACCATGGCA
Source organism: Saccopteryx leptura (assembly GCF_036850995.1). Lineage (NCBI taxonomy): Eukaryota > Metazoa > Chordata > Mammalia > Chiroptera > Emballonuridae > Saccopteryx > Saccopteryx leptura. The sequence goes on from NC_089506.1 coordinate 201,129,940, forward strand.
ATGAGTTACTGATTTCAGAATAAAATGTATCACATATAAAAAACAGAATAAACAGTCATAAGCATGTAGAGACTACTAATGAAAACCCTAGGTAATGACCATCCAATCTTATTATTATTTTTACTTTCAAAAATCAAAGCAGGTCGTCAAACATCTGGGGAAAATCAGGAAGACTGGAGTGTGCAAACAATGAGACAGCAGAACCTCCTAGCCTGGAACGCTGGGGCGTTCGAGCTGGAAGGAACCTTAGAAACACACAGTCCCAGAACAGCTAAAAGAGGTCAAGTCATTTCTTGTGCCAACTCCAGTCAATTGACAGTGGTCACCAGGAGTGTTGCTCGAACATAACCTGCTGGGAGAGAACTCAGCAATGGATGTCTGGTGTGGCCATGGGAGGCAGGGAAGGGCCCCATATGTGACGACCCTACCCCTTCATGTTTCATATGTGAAAACCCAGAGGCAGGAAGGCAGAATGACCAGCTTCAGGTCACATGTGAGCTGGCAGCAGCACTCAGCAGATGTCCTGACTCTGAAGAACATTCCATTCCTCTAAGGCTCGTGGTCCACACCTGTTTATGCTGGCCCCTGAGCTTTGGATGGCTTTTATATTTTAAAATAATTTTTAAAAATCAAAACACTAGTTTATGACACATGAAGATTATATGAAATTCAGGGTCTAAATAAATTTTGACAGGAACACGGTCACACCCATTCATTTTTATACTCTCTACGGCTACCCTAAGCAGTGTAACAGAGAACACACGGCTCAGAACATTTACAATATTTACTAGTTGGTCCTGACAGAAAACGTTTGCTTACTCCTACTTTTTGCCAGTCTTTCTCGAACCACCTGGGGTAAGACTGCGAACACCAGATGAGTTTGAGCCGGTCTGGGAGAGGTCTGAGGCTCTGTATTTCTAATAAGCAACCAGGTGATGAGATGCTGCGGGTCATGGGCCACTCTCTGAAGGGTGAGGGTTTACTCCAATGGTTCTCAAAGTGTGTACCCCAAACCAACAACATCAGTAGCACGTGGGAACATTTTAGAAATACAAATACTCAGGTCTCACCCACACCTCCGGGGTGGGGCCCAAGAAGCTGTGGTTTAACAAGCTCCCCGGGGGATTCCAATACACCCTCGAGCTTGAGCATCACTGCTTCCCACCAAATTGCCTTGCGTGAGGAAGGTGTTAAGCTGAGCCTAGTAAAACCCAGTGTCAGAATAAACACACTTCGCTAAACACTGAAAAGACAGGAGTTTCCCTGAACATTCCACCTGCAACTCAGCTGTGATGAAGCAGATGTCTAACAGAAATCTGTTATAGTTATGAAAAGGTGTGGTTTTAGTTCACAGAACTTCCCATAAGAATATATATTTGCAGGCATAACTTAAGAAGTGATGATCATGTAATAAAACAACATTTTAAGACACAGTCAAGAATGCAAAGACAGAAAGAAAACACAAACACGGGCATTACCTGAAGTCATCCTTAACTATTCTTAACTATCAACTGTGCCTGGTCCACTTCTATATGGTCTCTTGGTTTGAGACTATCTTCATAAAATAATAACTTGCACTGCTGTCTTTAAACTTTTCAAAGGTAGCCAGCCAGGGAGAAACCCATTCAAGTACCACAAGACACGCTAACTGGGCCATTCAGTGCCTCATGAATCATAATAGCAAGAGAAAGAGAACCATCCCCCCAAAAAGGAATGGGAGACGGGTTAAGTCAACCACGGCACATCCATGCAACGGAAAATCTGAATGCATGAACCGAGAGGTTACATAGTTAAGTCCATGAAAGGTCTACAGTGACTCCATTTCCATATATTTAAATTAAAAAAAAAAATCTATATACACAAATGTTTTTTTTCCTGAAAGGAAAAGGACAGATGGGAGGAAAGACCATATACTTTTCATTTTATAACTAAAAGGCAGTTTGGTGGGAAGCAGTGATACTATACGGTACAATTTTTTTTTTTTTTTTTACAATGAATGAAAAATATTTGTTGAGGACCAACTTCTACTATTGTAGGCAATGAGGATATAGCATGAACAGAAAAGATAAAAATCTTTGTCTTCCTGAAGTTGACATTCCAAGGGAGAGACACAATAAATGAAAGAAAAAGCAAATTTTAGAGTATGTTTGGCATGGCCACTCGAACTGAGGTACACAGGTCACTGCCAATACACGTCTGACCAGTCAGCAACAGACAGGGACCCAGCGCCACCCTGTAGCTCAACCATGGCACTGAGTACGAGTTGACTTTATTCTTAAGATTTCTCGATGAAGAAAGCAGAGAATGCTGGTGGACATTCTGGTAAAAACTCCTTATGTCACAAGGAACCCGAGACAAACAGTTCCTGAACTGGCTACTTTGAGTACCCTGGGCTAGAAGCTACTAGGTGTTACAAATAAGTTAAGGTGTGCGTGTATGGGGGGGTGTGTGGTAATTTTTAAAGGGAGTGACAGGAGAAGGCTTTGTTGAAACAGTAACCTTTTAAAAATACTTAGGTATGAAAACAAAGCAAAACATTAAATGATGTGAGCCAAGACACACAAATTTGGCTTCACTCACCAGGAAAGGTGTGCAGACCCAGGTGAAGGTCCCCATGGCCGCCAGGTAGGCAGACTTTTTCAGCACCTTGAGCTCCTCCTGCCTGATGGCCAGCACCTTGTCTCTGAATGCCAGCTCCCAGGCGTAAAGCTTCAGCACTTTGATCCCGTTGAGAATTTCATTCATCAGCTTAATCCGACTGTCTTTGCTCTTCATGTGGGCGACCTTCAACGACAAGAACAATCAACCCCACATCTGGGGGCTGGCCAGCTCACTTCTGGCTATCACTCAACATCCCTGTGCAATAAACATGGGCCTTCTGGAGGGTGTGAAAACTGGGCCGCCCCAGCACAAGTGCCACGAACCCTACTCCTGACCCTGACAGCACTCCAGGGACCTTTATCAGTGGGGAGCAGGGAGGGGCGGGGTAGACTGCCTCAAATCACGTTAAATTACACACCTATTAAACTGAGGAACAGAGGTGAGAAAAATCCTTCAGGTATCCAGGGAAGAAAGGGGCACATGCTGCCTACTCTGCAGATCCAAGCATGAGAGATGCTGTTGGGGTTTTCCTCTCCATTACTTTATGAATTTCCAGCCAGTGCAGAGTTGTTAAAATACTGAATTGTTTCTCTAACAGCCAGCACTGGTCTGACTCCCGGGTGTCCGCGCTGTACGGTTGGTTGTTCAGTATTGCTAACAGCACCTCGCACTTTCTGTGTGCCAGCACATTTCTGAGCTCTTCACATGCATTTTAGTCACTGGACGTTCACGAGATCCCTATTGTTAAGTGCTATGGTCATGCCCGGCTCGCAGACGAGGACACTTAAAGCAGCATGATGTGAAAGCCAGTGACGGAAGCTGTTTCAGAGGTGGGCTGCTCAGGGAAGCCTACGTGTCAAGGCGATGAAGGGTGACCTGGCTACAAGCCCCCTCCTCGCCTATCCTCTCTGCACCCCCCCCAAACCACACCCCAGCCCCGCCTGATGAGGCCTCACTCCAGCCAGCAGGCCCACCCCCTGGAAATCAGCTCTCCCAGGGTACCCTCAGTGACGCTCTCATTTGAGCCTCCACAGGCACCTCTAGCCAACAACAGGGGAGCAGAGAAATCAAGTCTGGCCTGTCCTTGTTACAGACCATTAGGCACCAGTTCAAAAGAATGAAGTCAGACTGTGGCATCCACAGAAAGGTCTGCAGGACATGGTGTCAAATGATGAAATCGGGCTGCAAAACAGGCCCATTCCTGTAAAAATACATGTGGTAACAACACCACAACACACACACACACACACACACACACACACACACACACCCTAACTACGCTATCAGATCTCTACAGGAATACACAGAAAGTGTTAGAACCACTGTGTTCACTGTGGTTGAGAGCACAGGAAAGGGGACAGCATCCTCTTAAACTATAAATCTTCGTATTATTTGAACATTTTGTAATAATGAGAAGGTATTCACTCTGTCACTTGGGTACTTAAAAACTTAAAAAGTACCAAGCACGCCTGAAACTAAAGCGTTTATCGCTGCACCTCACATAAGGTAAGGGGGGGAGGTAATTTTTACTTAACTCTTAAAAATGCGCGCGCGCGCACACACACACACACACACACACACACACACACACACACATAAATTCTGGGGAGATAAGGAATTTCTCGGAGGCTCACAGACATGCTTTCAGTCACTGGCTCACCAGGTCTACCGATGTCGGGAGCTCACCCCCTTGACTGCCCACTGCAATCACCCGGGAAGTTTCAAGACTCCTGATGCCTGGATGAGAATCCAGGCAAGGGCCCTGACATCAGCAATTCTTAAAGCTCCACAGGGGATTCCAACAGGTAGGCAAGACTGAGTGAGCACCCCACAACCCAAGCAGAAAAATGTCTGCTAAAATCCAAGTAGAAAGACCTGAGGCCAGGGCCCAGCTCGGAGTCCTGTGGAGACCGATCCCTACCTGGTAGGTCTTGGTCTTCATGGCCATCACGGCATTGAGGGGAACCATGAGGATCATCACAGCCACCCCAGCCAGGATGGAGGGGCCCAGGTTCTGAGGAAGGAGAGAGAACAAAGGCCTTCACACAGGGCTTCCCGAGGCCCAGCCACCAACTCCGATGCTGCCCGGCCGGTTCGCGGCAGTTCCGTTACTTTTACCCCACGCTGGGCTGTTAAGAGTTTTCAGATTTATTTCTGAATGCCTCCAGTGGGATCCCACAACTCCTTCAAGACCATGCAGGTCCAGGATCCTTTACTGGAACCCGTGGGTCCAGATGAGTTTCACAAATTAGAACTTTAGGATTTTAGAAAGGTAATAAGGTGTTGAGCAGAAAGCAGTGAACACAGCCGGCCTGAGGGTTTATCTTGTTTGAAGGTCTGCTTACAGATCTGGCCCTCGGCTGGCATCTGGGAGTCTGAATTTGGGGAGGGTTCCCACCATCCTCAGAACTGATACAAATGGCTCCCTGTGCCTAAACTGTGCAAACAGTATGGTGTGTGCCAAACGCCCCTTTCCCTTCCGCAAGTCTGGAAGCTTGGGACGTGCCAGGCAGAGGCTGACTACGTGACTGGCCCCCAATAAAAACCCTGGGCTCCGGATCTACATTGAGCTTCCCCGGCTGCAACGCGGCCGCCAGGCTGGCACAGCTGGTTGCCGGGGAATTTCGGGCATCCTGTGTGACTCCAGTGAAAGGATTCTTGGAAGCTTGTGCCTGGTTTCCCCCAAAACTTGGACCTCTGCCTCTCGACCCTTTACTAATCCTGCTTTCATCTGTGATAGCCCTGCGTTCTCCTAGTGAACCGTCAAGCCGGCGTGCTGCCGGGGCCCCAATGCAGGTGCAGATCCCTCCGCTGCGTCCTACTCCCCCCACCCAGGGCACAGAGGAAGAACTTTGGGTTTTCAGAGCTGTTTGGGATTTGTAAGTAAGAGGTTGCACACTTTTTCCTTTTGTTCCACTTGCAAACAAGGAAACTTGTTAAGAGAGGTTAAGAGGTGGAGACCGTCTAGATTGGTGTCTTTCAACTTCCACAAATACAAGGAGACAGCTTGAGAAGCTGGCCGGTGTGCATTTACTTAACTGAAACACACAGAAGGAACTATAGGGTCATGTGATTTTTTTTTTTCCACTTAGGCATTCAGAAAAACAGAAGCAGTAGTCCCATACAAGTAGTCCCCTCCAAAGACTCCAGGCCTAGTTTCAAAAACTACTACCATTGATCCAACTGGCTTTGGTAATGTGAAGATTTATCTACCTTTGAGAACAAAGGTGAGTTCTACCAACAATCTAAAGCAGAAGTAGTCAACCTTTTTATACCTACCGCCCACTTTTGTATCTCTGTTAGTAGTAAAATTTTCTAACCGCCCACCGGTTCCACAGTAATGGTGATTTAGAAAGTAGGGAAGTAACTTGACTTTATAAAATTTATAAAGTAGAGTTACAACAAGTTAAAGCATATAATAATAATTACTTATCAAGTACTTTATGTCGGATTTTCGCTAAATTTGGCAGAATAAATCTTTATAAAACAACTTACTGTCATTAAATCTATCTTTTTATTTATACTTTGGTTGCTCTGCTACCACCCACCATGAAAGCTGGAACGCCCACTAGTGGGCGGTAGGAACCAGGTTGCCTACCATTGAAAAGCATTCAGAATTCTGACAGCAAATAACAGTAACTGAAAGAGACTGAGAACATCTGCATACCATGCACTGTTCCATAAAAATTACCTGTATTAATTCATTCAATTCTCCCACCACCCCTATGATGAGAGGTACCATTACCATCACCAATTTACAGAAAAAAACACTAAAGCTTAGAGTCATTAAGTGACTAAGTCACAGAGTCAGCAATGAAACAGGCAGGATGTGAATCCAGGCAGTTATGATTCCAGAGCCCACACCATCATCCACTATCCTAGACTGTGTTTTTGATGGTCAAATAGAGAAATCCTACTTTTGGTCTAAGCCAGAGGTCCTCAACCCAATAGGAATTTCCCCCAGGGGACACCTGGCAATGTCCAGAGACATTTAGGTGGTCATAACTGGGTAGTGACAGGAGCTTTGCTATTGGTGTCCAGTGGATAGAGGCCAGGGATGCTGCTAAACATCCTACAACACAGAGGGTGGCCCCCACCATAGAGAATTATCCGGCCCCAATGCCAGTAACACATTCAGCAACCCTGCTGAAAACAAAGCAATTTTCCTAATAGTTCATAAACCAACCGAGAGGCAATTCTAAAGTATTCCGAAAATCTTTTCCCCACAGCAGCACTTTCAGAGGAAGTGGATATCCCAGCACTTTCTGAGAAAGGAAACACTGGAAAAGATATTCATTTTGATTCCTAAATTCTGGTATTTACTTTTTAAGTTTCATTAATTGAAACAATTTATAATCATTTGTTGTCTGTTCTATAAATACACAGAAAACATAAAATACCGTCAAGTCAACAATTTGTTGTGTCCCTACTATACACGAAGGCCCTGCTGGGCGGGACTGCAGCCACAGGATACAAAAACAGGACCCTGTGAGTCCATGAGTAGCCAACACACTCCCAGGAGAGGAGGCAGTGGGAAACTGAGCATGCAAAAAACGATTCTAAAAGGTAAAATCATCTGAGTTTCTATACTAAAGCGACTGGGATTCAAAAGAGGACCAAGTCCATCCAATTGAGAAAGGAAAAAAAATCAGTGGCGTTTGTCACGGCCTTGAGGAAGGGGTGGGATTTCATCTTAGAGAGGAAGGAAGGAAGAGGGCATGCCAAAGCTCAGTGTGGGGAAAGAATAAGGTGTGTGTTCGGATATGAGCTCATCATCTTTTTATTCTGGAAACTGCCCCTCTCCTGGTAGAAGAGCTGTCAATCATACCTCCACCCCTTCCACAATGAGAAAAAACTTGACCCAGGCTGGCCAATCAGAAAACTCTGCCTCCTGCCCCACAGTGATTGGCTCAGGAATATGAACAGGACTGTGCCATGCCAATCAAGTGCTTCTCTGGCTAAGGCAAAGAGAAATACGTTTTTTTTCTGACACCACTGTCTGTAAAAATAATACGAGACCAAAACTATAAAAACCATTTAGAGAAAACCCATTGAGAATAATGTCAACTCAGAGGAAAAACAGGGCCAAGAAATAATTAAAGAGTAACCCTGAGTCCTCACAGCATTCCTTGAACTCCTGGATCCATCCATACCTGAAGTCCAGCCCTGGCCTTTTCAGTTACATGCATGCACCCACAAAACTCCCTTTATTTGCTTATGCTATTTTAGAATTGATTTCTTTTCTTTCTTTTCTTATTTTTAGGAAAATGTGCTCAGATGTTGCAATTAAACCTGTAGATAAAACACTGGATGCTGTGATTCCACCTACCTAAATCACAAAATTGCATCAAGAGGTCTCCAAGGAATTTGAGAGTGGAAAACGTGTTGCTGGTTGAAACAGGGAACTTGAACCAGCTTACTACCCAGCAGACAGTAGTGGACTCTAGAGCAAATATTTTTAATGTAGTGCCTTCTTTCTACTCCTGCTACTTTTCCCCACTCATTTTTTTCAATATTTCTCTTATTCGCATCTGTCTACATCCCTCCCCTTTGGTAAATGTCAGCTTGTTCACTGTATCTATGGGTCTGTGTCTGTTTTGTTTACTAAGTTGTTCTATTTTAGATTCTACATATAAATGAAATCATATAGTATTTGTCTTTCTCTTACCTGCCTTAGCAAAATATCCTCTAGTTCTATCCATGATGTTGTAAATGGCAAGATTTCATTCGTTTTTTATTGCTGAATAATGTTTCATTGTGTATCCATTCATCGGGGACTGGTGGCCATTTCGGTTGCTTCTGCATCTTGGCTATTACTAGCAATGTTACAATGAATACAGGGGTGCGTGTATCTTTTCAAATCAGTGTTTTTGTTTTATTTCCATAAATATCCAGAAGTGAAATTGCTGGATCATATACCTCTATATTTTTGGAATTTCCATACTGTTTTCCTTGGTAGTTACACCTATTTACAATTCTACCAACAGTGCAAGAGAGTTCCCTCTTCACATCTTTGCCAACATTTGTTGATTTATCCATGTATGTAGCCAACCTGACACTGTGGTTTTAATTTGCATTTTCCTGATAATTAGTGATGTTGAGCATCTTTTAACAGGTCTGCTGGCCATCTGTCTGTCCTATTCGGGTCCTCTGTCCATTTTTCAGCTGGATTGTTCACTTTGGTGTTAAGTCGTATGAATTTCCTCATTTGTTCTGGATATCAATCCCTTAACCAATGTATCTTCTCCCATTCAATAGGTTGTCTTTTTGTTTTAATTCCCTTCTCTATGCAAAAACTTTTTAGTTTGATAGTTTCATTTGTTTACTTTTTCTTTTGTTGCCCTTGCCTGAGGAGACATGTCCATAAAGATACTGCTTTCTTCTTGTTTCTATCTACATAGAATATCTTTTTCCAACTCTTTCCTTTCCGTGTGTCTTTTGATCAGAAGTGAGTCTCTTACAGGCAGCAAATAGATGGGTCATGTTTTCTAACCCATTCAGCCACCCTACGTCTTTTCATTAGAGCATTTAATCCCTTCACATTTAAAGTAGTTATTAGTAAGTATGTACTTATGGCCATTTTGTTCATTGTTTTTATGTTGTTTTATAGCTGTCCTCTGCTCCTTTCTTCTTCTCCTGATCTCCTTCCTTGTGGCTTACTGTCGTTCTTTAGAATTCCTTTCTCTTTGTTCTTCGTATCTCTTTTGTAGATTTTTGGTTTGTGGTTACTATGAGTTTAATGTACAGGAAAGACAAAAGTAGGGTTACAGTTGTGAATACAGGAAAGTTTATTCTCGTATTATCAGCTATTAAATAGAGTATTATTGGCCCTGGCCGGTTGGCTCAGCAGTAGAGCGTCGGCCTGGCGTGCGGGGGACCCGGGTTCGATTCCCGGCCAGGGCACATAGGAGACGCGCCCATTTGCTTCTCCACCCCCTCCCCTTCCTCTCTGTCTCTCTCTTCCCCTCCCGCAGCCAAGGCTCCACTGGAGCAAAGATGGCCTGGGCGCTGGGGATGGCTCCTTGGCCTCTGCCCCAGGCGCTAGAGTGGCTCTGGTCTCGGCAGAGCAACGCCCCGGAGGGGCAGACCATCGCCCCCTGGTGGGCAGAGCGTTGTCCCTGGTGGGCATGCGGGGTGGATCCCGGTCAGGCGCATGCGGGAGTCTGTCTGACTGTCTCTCCCTGTTTCCAGCTTCAGAAAAATACAAAAAAAAAAAAAAAAAAAGGAGTATTATTTTCTGTACGAACTGTAAACCTACTTTTGCCACACCCTGTATACCATTATCTATAGCAGTCTATTTTAAGACATTTAAGTCTGAATATATTTTCTGAAACCTACATTTTTACATGCCTTCCCCCAATCCGTACTTTGTTATTGATGGCATGTTTTAGATCTTTTTATGTCCTGTATCTCCTGACTACGCATGATAGTTTGAGTTGATACTTCTTTCTTTTAACATTCATAGTAGCCTTTTAAATGTCTGATTTGCTGTATTTATTAAATATTTGGCTTTACCTGTGAGATTTTTTTCCTTTCTCATATATTCTTGTTTCTGGTTATGGCCTTTCATTTTCTGCTTAAAGAAGACCCTTATAACATTTCTTGGATAAGTTGGTTAATTGTAAAGAACTACTTTTGTTTTTGTTTTGTCTGAGAAACTCTTTATTTTTCCCTCAATTCTAAATAATAACCTTGCTGGGGAAATTATTCTAGGTTGTAGGTTCCCTTCTTTCAGCACTGTCAGGATGTCCTGTCACTCTAATCTGACCTGTAAGTTTGCTGATAGCCTCATGAGGTTTTTTATACGCAACTCACTTTCCTGTTGCTGTCTTCAAGATAATCTCTTTTAATCTTTAATCTCTGCCATTTAATTATTGTATGTCTCTGGGTTCATCTTATGTGGAATTCTCTGTGTTGTCTGGACCCGAGTGTCTGTTTCCTTTCTCAGATTAGGAATGTTTTCAGCCATTATATCTTCAAATAGGTTTCCCGTTCCTTTCTTTCCTTTTGGAACCCCTATGACACAAATGTCAGTAAGCCTGATGTTATTCCAGCTGTCCTTAGACTATCCTCATTTCTCTAAATTCTTTTTTCCTTCAGCTGTTCTGACTGGTTAATTTCAACTAGTCTGTCTTCAAGGTCACTGGTCTGTTCTTCTATATTAGCTAATCTGTTGTTGATTCCTTCTAATGTATTTTTCATTTCAGTTATTGTATTCTCCAGGTCTGCTTTGTTCTTTCTTACACTTTCTCTGTTGTTCTAAGTTTCTGTATTCCACTCTCAAGGTTAGTGAGCATCCTTATTACCATTTCTTTGAATTTTTATCAGGCAAATTATTTATCTTTATTTCCTTAGGGTTTGTTTTTTTTCTGGGCATTTTTCCAATTCTTTCCTATGAGAGAGATTCTTCTGTCTTTTGATCTTATTTGATTTTCTATGTTTGTTTATATAAATTAGACAAAAGTTATCTTTCCTAGTTTTGAAACAGTGGCCTAAGGCAGCAGTCTCCGTGTAGGCTGTGTGTGCCAGGTGGTTTGGCTGCCCACTAGGAGTCAAGCAGGTGCCTAAGGTGTCCAAAGCACTGGCCCTACCGAGCTGGAGTGGTTCCGAGTAGGGAGGCCACATGTGTGTAGTAACACCCTGTTGATTCTGACTGATGCCTTTGTTGCCACAATGGGTTCAAGTGGTGTGTCCAGGAACACACCGTAGAAACCCTGTAGGTATGGCAGAGCGCCTGAGCCCTTACCCATCCTACAGTGATGGAGGGAGACATAAACAATGGCTCTCTCTGGCCCCTCTGACTGCGGAGAGCTCCTGCAGCTCTCCAGTCCTTTCTATACATGTCTCTCTTGTTTATTCTACATAAAGCGCTCTTGTGCAGAAGTGACCTCTGCATCGGCTCATCTGCTGGGTAGTTTTGGGAATCCAGCTAGATCTGGGCAGGCACTTATGGCTCCTTGGGCACTGGATGGTGTGACTGGAGTGGTTCCCAACAGGAAGGTCAAGTGCAGGTGCTGACACCTGTTATTGCTGCTTGCTCCCTTTGTTCAGACTCTGGGCAATGTAGCTGTTAAGTGCTCTGGTGATCTTACACAGAGGCCAAAGCCCAGATCAGAGCTCCCACCAGCCCTAGGGAAGGGGCGGGAATGTGAACAATGATAATACGCGCCTCCAGCATGGAGAGTTCCCACAGCGCTTCCCTAGCTTCCCAGCCCTCTCTATTTAGGCTCATTATCTTGTTTGTTGTTCAGAAGCTCTTCATTCTCATGTTTAACTGTATATTTGGGTTTACTCATTGGAGGCATCAAGTTCAGCATCCTTCAGTGACTCTTATATCTGATGTATTTCTACTCCTTGCAACCAAGAGATATTAGCTTGAGACTAGTGAATAAATGAGTGAGGTCAGCATTTGGGAGAACGCAGTGGCAGAAATATGGGTTGTTCATTACACATGCTCTCAAGACAAGATCAATGCAAACACCATACCACCAAAGAAAACATAAACCTAACAATGGAGGAAAGGAATAAAATATCCAAGAATTAGCTGTTGGGTCAGAATATAAAACATAAATGACAGCAAGAAATACCAGTGAGCTACGGAGTTCTTTCAGTTGACCCCCACTGCCCCCACCCACTCACGGAGGTCCCTCCCCTCAGGATGGGGAACCTCATCAAACACACACCAGCCACAGGAGGTAGAGTGCAAGGATGACTTGTAGAGGGGCTGACCAGATCATGTTAATGTACGTGGTCAGGTCCATGAACCTCTGGGCGTCCACAGACATGAGGTTGACGATCTCCCCGACGGTGGAGGACTTCCTGGCAGCGTTGGTGATCACCAGGGCCTGTGGGACAAAGGGGAGGGAAGGAGTGTGAGTGAGGCAGAGGAAGAGCCCCGGGCTCTGCCTCCAGCCCCGTGTGGAGGAAGGGGACTGCTCGAGAGTGGAAGGCCACTGCCCCTTCCTCCTGCTCTGCCGACTTCCCTGCCTTCCCAGCTCGTCTGTCTCATCCTGAAGCCCTCGCTCTTCGCAGGGGCACTCACTGCCTCCCCACCAGAGCTCTTCAATGTGGAAGGGACCTCAGATGTCGCCTAAACCCAGGCGTAGTGCACTTTCTCATGCGTACACTGCACACAGGCAGCCTGTCACTATGCAGGCTCTGACTCAACAGGCCTGGGGCAGGACTCGAGACTCGGCATTCCCAACAGGCCCCCAGGGGACGCGGAAGCTGCTGGTCCCTGGATACACTGAAGGGCCAAGGTCTAAGCCAGGGTTTCTGTTTCTCAGGGTTGGCATTCCTCACCGTTGAGGCTGGGTCATTCTTTTTTTTTTTTTTTTTTTTTTTTTTTTCTGAAGCTGGAAACGGGGAGAGACAGTCAGACAGACTCCCGCATGCGCCCGACCGGGATCCACCCGGCACGCCCACCATGGGGCGACGCTCTGCCCACCAGGGGGCGATGCTCTGCCCATCCTGGGCGTCGCCATATTGCGACCAGAGCCACTCTAGCGCCTGGGGCAGAGGCCACAGAGCCATCCCCAGCGCCCGGGCCATCTTTGCTCCAATGGAGCCTTGGCTGCGGGAGGGGAAGAGAGAGACAGAGAGGAAAGTGCGGCGGAGGGGTGGAGAAGCAAATGGGCGCTTCTCCTGTGTGCCCTGGCCGGGAATCGAACCCGGGTCCTCCGCACGCTAGGCCGACGCTCTACCGCTGAGCCAACCGGCCAGGGCCGAGGCTGGGTCATTCTTGGTGGGGCTGTCCTGTGGGACGTTTGGCAACACCCCTCATCTGTCCCCACTACATGCACCCACCGCCAGTTATGACGACCAAACATATCTCCAGACGTGGCCAAACATCACCTGGAGGGTTCTCAGACGTGAGCTCACACTGTTACCGGGGGACTTTAGAAATGCTGGTGCCTGGGTCCCACCCTCAGCGATCCTGGTTTATTTGGTTAGGACACAGCCTGGGCATCAGAACTTTTTGAAGCTTTCCAGGCTGAGAACCAAAAACCTAGTTCATTTTCCCCAACTATTGGCTAGACAGTCTCTTCCTGAAGTGTGGAGCCCAAGCGGTGTCCTTGCCCCAGAGGCTAAGGAATGAAGGGACCTAGAAGGTATGCAGTTTCTTTAAAGCTTGGCACCAATGCCTGTTAAGTACTCTCTCATCCAGGGAAAGGATCGTTTGCTCAGCTTAAATGGAGTTAGAACAAGCATGAACCCAGACTATGAATAGCAGAGCAAAGATTTCAACTTGGATTTCTGCAAACCACATACCACCTAAGCAATCCAATTTCCCATGGCTGACACAGGGGCTCGTGGGCATCCTGTGGGCTCACCCCTGAAACTGGCTTTGCTGAGGCCTAATCTTTGCTGTCTGCAACCATCTGGGCCATCTGAGTGCTTCTGCTCCAGGAGCTGGGCTTCCAACCCCCACGGCAGTCCCAGAATGACCCAGCCAAGTCCCTACAGATCCTGGGGCCGCAGCGGGCGCCACCCACCTTCCGGTAGACGGCGCCGATGACGGCGGTCTTGATCCTCATGCCGCTGACGAAGCAGATGTGGAAGTACTGGTGCAGCACGAGGGTCTGGAAGCAGGCGCTGAGGAACAGGAGCGCGGTGTAGAAGTAGCCCTGCCAGTCCGGCGCCTTCTTGTCATTCACAAAGTTGATGAGCAATCTGCGAGGGAGTGAGAGGACAGAGCCCGGGATGATGTCACCGTGACATGCAGGGAAAAGGCCTTCACTTTCAGCATTCTGACTTTCTCCCAAACCAGGCGCGGTGAGCCTTAGTAGTTCAATGTTACAGATGGAAACCCAAACCCACAGCGGTGAGCTGACTGTGCGGGCTGCCCGCCCCATTCATGCGTGACAGGGTGCCTTAGGCTTCTCGCACTGACTGTGCCATCTCATCACAGGTGAGTCACCCAAAGGTGACTGCATAGAGAGCAGAAGGGGACAGAGAGAGAGAGAGTGTGTGTGTGTGTGTGTAAGAACAAATGTGTGGCCTGAAAGAGCAAGAGAGGGAAGGCAGCACTGAGGAGAGAGAAGGGACTCCCTCTGACTTTCTGGTTCGAGGCCCTGGTTCCCATGCGACCTGGTGCTCTTCACTCCCAAAGACCATCCTCCACATTCCGTCTTTGGGCTTCAGGGGAGCCTAGTCGGTTTCTGTTATTTGCAATCCAAGTGGCCAATAATTAAGATGCTTTAAAGCGAAGTCCTAAGAGAAGCAGGAGATGGAGACTGGGCTGCAAGCCCCCTGACGCACACCCTGTGACCCTAAGGAGGAAGCAGGAGCATCGCAAGGGACAGGTCAAAGATGCGCAGAGAGTTGCCCAAGGAGGGAAGAGGTCTTACTTCAAGATCTCCGGGCCGGCAAACATCATAAGGTCGTGCATGGCCTTGAAGAGGAAGCTCATGAGAAAGTAGGGCCCAAAGGTCTTGTAGAGCACCTTGAACAGGGACGGCTCCCGCTCCTTCTGGGGGGACCTGACAATCAGAGCCTCAGCTTCCTCGTTCACATCCACCTTGGAGCTCCCCTTGGGCTTGGCGGGATCCTTGGAGGAGTACACGATCTTCACGGGCTGCCTGGAACATAAGTGGTGTGGAACATACAAGGTCCGCCAGAGACTGAGCCCACCGACTGCAGGAGAAGGCCAGAGAACCCCGCCCTCTGGAGAGGCCCAGAAAACTAGTCATCACAGAGGGAGCTTAGTATGTGGTCATGAATATGGATTTAGGATCCCAGCTCGGCCACTGGCCAGCTGTGTGATTTTAGGCAAGTTCCTTAACCTCTCTAAGCCTTAGTTTCCTCATCTGTAAAATAAGAATAAAAGTAGGACCTACCTCATAGGAATGTTGTGAAAATTAAATGAGTAAATATACATGAAGGGCACAGAAAAGTGACAACCCCAAATTGGTCTACAGAGTCAGTGCAACTGCTATCAGAATCCCAGCTGGCTTCTCTGTAGAAACTGACAGGCTAATTCTGAAATTTATATGGAAGTTCAAGGGGCCCAGAAGAGCCCAAACAATATTTAAAAAAAAAGTTGGAGATTCACGCTTCCCGATTTCAAAACTTATTATAAAACAACCATACATAACTAAGGCAGGCATATGGATAGGCATAATAGATCACTGGAAGAGAATTAAGACTCTAGAAATAAACCCAAATGACTTTTGACGAGGGCGTCAAGACCATTCAATGGGGAAAGAATAGTCTTTTCAATAAACGGTGCTGGTAAACCAGATAATACAGACAAAAGAATAAACTTGAATGTTCACTTCACACCCACAGACAAAAATAAACTTGAAATGGATCAGACAGCCCTGGCCAGGAAGTCCAACTGGTTAAAGCAGGGGTCTCAAACTCGCGGCCCACGGGCCGCATGCGGCCCGCCGAACAATTTTGTGCGGCCCGCAGACTAATCCACGAAGTTCAAAATATTTTGGATAAAATTAAGTAAGCCTAAGGGCCTACTTGTATTTTTCATTTCTCTAGCATCCTAGCTAGATATTAGCTTAGTTAATAGCAGTTGTGATGCGAACTAGTTTCTGGTCGTTTTGTGACACTGAGTAAACTGCATGTACGATTGTGCTTGTTGTACTGATTTTTTTTGTTTTCAACTGCAGTGAGAAAAGTGTTGCATAACAGTTGCCTTTTGTAGACCTACTGCGGCCCGCCGAACGGCTGGGATCTTGTTCTGCGGCCCACATACTAAGTTGAGTTTGAGACCCCTGGGTTAGAGCATTGTCCAATATGTCAAGGTTGCAGGTTCGATCTTGGGTCAAGATACATACAATAATCAACCAGTGGCCCTGGCCAGTAGCACAGTGGATAAAGCATCATCCTAGAACACCAAGGTTGCTGGTTTGAGCCCAGGGCTGCCAGCTCAAGCCCAAGGTCAGCGATCCTGAGGTCACAGGTTAGATCCCAGGGCCGCTGGCTCAATCCTGAGGACTCCGGCTCAACCCTGAAGGTCACCGGTTCCACAGTGAAAGCACATATGTGAAGCAATCAATGGCACAATTATGTGGAAAAACGAACTCACACTTCTCTCTCTCCCCCCATCCATTTCTCTCCCTCAAAATATCAACCGATGAATACATAAATAAGTAAAACAACAAATCGATCTCTCTCTTCCTTCTCTCTAAAATCAATCAATCAATAAATTTTTTTAAATGGATCAGACCTAAACAGAGCTATTACAGAATTCTTAGAGGGCAATATTAGAAGGGGTAAATCTCTATGACCTTGGATTTGGCAAAGGATTCTTAGATATAACACCAAAAGCAGAAGCTACAAAAGAAAACAAATATATTGGACTTCATCAAAATAAAAAACAGCCTGACCCGTGGTGGCGCAGTGGATAAAGCGTCGACCTGGAAATGCTGAGGTCGCCGGTTCGAAACCCTGGGCTTGCCTGGTCAAGGCACATATGGGAGTTGATGCTTCCAGCTCCTCCCCCCTTCTCTCTCTCTGTCTCTCCTCTCTCTCTCTCTCTCTCTCTCTCTCTCTCCCTCTCCTCTCTAAAATGAATAAATTAAATAAATTAAAAATAAAAAACAATGTGCTTCAAAAGACACTATCAAGAAAGTGAATCCTGCCCTGGCTGGTTGGCTCAGCGGTAGAGTGTCGGCCTAGCGTGCAGAGGACCCGGGTTCGATTCCCGGCCAGGGCACACAGGAGAAGCGCCCATTTGCTTCTCCACCCCTCCGCCGCGCTTTCCTCTTTGTCTCTCTCTTCCCCTTCCGCAGCCAAGGCTCCATTGGAGCAAAGATGGCCCGGGCGCTGGGGATGGCTCTGTGGCCTTTGCCTCAGGCGCTAGAGTGGCTCTGGTCACAACATGGCGACCCCCAGGATGGGCAGAGCATCGCCCCCTGGTGGGCGTGCCGGGTGGATCCCGGTCGGGTGCATGCGGGAGTCTGTCTGACTGTCTCTCCCTGTTTCCAGCTTCAGAAAAGAAAAGAAAAAAAAAAAAAAAGAAAAAAAAAGAAAGTGAATCCTCACGTAACCTTTGAGAAGTAGATTTCATTAGGGAAAAAAGAAGTGAAAAAACAACCACTGAATGGGAGAAAATATTTGCAAATCAAAAATCTGATGGACTTGTAACTAGAGCACATAACAAATTCGTCCAACTCACTAAAAAAATGACAACCCAATTTTAAAAAGGGCAAAGAGCATATGCAAACAGCCAGTAAGCATAGGAAACAGTGCTTAACAGCATTAGTCATCAGGGAAATGCAAACCCAAACCACTGTGAGATGTTACTTCACCCCCACTGGGATGGCAATCATCAGAAAGTCAGATGATAAGCGTTTGCAAAGATGTGGAGAAATCACAACCTTCATATACATGCTCCTGTGGATTCCCCTCTCATTCTTAATAGGATGTTACATTAAAGATGGAGCGTCACTTCCAAGATTAGGTCACAGAACACACTGTGGCTTACACTTTGTCATCCCTTAGATCACTCACTCTGGGCAAAGCCAACTGCCATGTTGCAAGGACACTCAATGAGCCCTCTGGAAAAAACCCCATGGTGAGTCCCGGCCCGTAGCCAGCACGAACCTGCCACCCATATGCAACCTGGGAGCAGATCCTGCAACCCAAGCTGAGCCTTCGGAGGACTGCAGACCTGGCCACCACACTGACTGCAACCTGAGCCAGAACCACCAGGCGAGGCCACTCCTGGACCCCCGACCCAGATACTAAACGTACACTGTTATTTTAAGCTGACAGGTTTGGGGGTAACTTGCTATGCAGCAACAGATACACTCCTCAGCTCCCATCTACCGAAATGCAGTTAAAGCAACACCCTCAAACGGCAAAACATGGACTCTGAGCTTCATCGCCACCGAACCCTAACATTTACAACTTACAAAATTCTTCTATGGCGTGCGTTCACTGAATAGCATTCAATTTCAGGAGTCTGTACTCTTGCTTGTCACAACTATGCCACATCTGCCCATGTAGACCATCTGAGAAGTTCCCTGGAGACCATGGCCGTCCAACCTGCCTTGGCTCTGTCCAGACTCTGTCAAGACCTTATCTCTCTCCTCTGTCCTCCCTGACCCAGAATAGGACCAGAAACACAGGAGTCATCCTTGACCTCTACCTTCATGCTCCTCAGGTCCGAACGGGCATGAGCCCTGTCCGCCCCACTTCTGAGATGTCCCTAGTCACCTATTCAGTCTTTCCATCTCTACAGCCTCCAACCCATGCAAGTGACCACTGCCAGGACCTCCTCACCGATGCCCGTTTCCTTCCGTTCCTGTTCCCTTACCAATAATTCCCTGTACAGCAGCCAGTGGAATCATCCTAAAGACACATCACTCTCCTCCTCCAACCCCACTATCAGCTTCCCACTGCATCCAGAGTAAGACCTAAACTCTTCTCTGTGAGGAGCTATAAACTTCCCATGGCAAGGGTAACAAATTACCCTAAGTGGCTTTAAAACAGCACAAATTTATCATCTCCTATTTGCAGAGATCAGAAATCTCAACTGGACCCACAGGGTGGTGTTCCTTCCAGAGGTTCTCGGGGAGATGGCTTCCTTGCCTCTCCAGCCTCCAGAAGCCACCCACATTCCTCAGCTTGAAGCCCCTTCCTCTGTCTTCAAAACCAGCAGCACAGCACCTTTTCTCTTTCTTTTTCTCTCTCTTCCTCCTCCTCCCGCAGCCATGGCTCAATTGGTTTGAGCACATCAGCCCTGGGCACTGAGGATGGCTCCATGGAGCCTCCATCTCAGGCGCTAAAAAATTAGCTTGGTTGCGAGCACGGCCCCAGATAAGCAGAGCATCAGCTCTAGAAGGAGGTTGCTTGGGTGGATCTTAGTTGGGGCACATGTGGGAGTCTGTCTCTCTACCTCCCCTGCTCTCATTTGGAAAAGAAGAAAAAAGAAATCCTTCACTCAATTACATCTGCCGAGTCCCTTTGCCATGTGAGGTAACACAGTCACAGGTTCTGGGGACCAGGACGTGGATATCTTTGGGGAAGAGGAGCATTATCCCACTGACCACATCAGGCCCTTCTCTGCCCACTTTGCTGGCTTTCCCAAAGCTGGGTTTCGGGCAGGGGTTTTGTATTTCCTTGAGCACACATGCCTTTTGGCAGGGAGGAGGAGAAGGCGAACAGAGGAAGGGAGTGGCTCGGCCCTCCCCAGCCCACGCTCCGCACCACTTCCCAAGCTGGGCCCTGGCCCCGGGCCTGCGTGGCCTGGAAAACCCAGGGCTGTTTCCAGTGGCCAGCAGAAGGGCTGCCAGAGGGCCAGGGAGGAGGGTTTGGGCAGGCAGCGGAGGACAGCTCAGGCCTGGGTGGAAGAGGTCAAGAACAGTGCAAAGGATCATCTAAGGCCTAGTCAGGACAAACACATCCAGAGACAAGAGGCCTGTGCGGAAGGTGCTGGGGGAAGGAGCAGGCAGGGCGTCTCAGTGGTCAGGCTGGGAGGGGAAGGGAAACTTAAAGAGGGCAGGCCCGAGTCTGGGGAAAACTGCTCAGAACAGGGGAACAGAAACAGGCGAGGACGCTGGAAACTGGAAGAAAAAGTGACTTGGTGACTTGACTGGATTTCGATGTGGGGAGAGGTACCCCCTCAGTCACTCATCTATAAATGAACTGAACACATGCTCTGGGCCAAACACTGGGGACAGCCCCACCGTCAAGAAGCCTCATGAGAGCAATGGATCTTTACCTACCTGTGTGAGCCAGGACCTCAGGATGAGGGAACCGGTCCAGCTGGGAGGGAGAGGGGGCTCTAGGCAGCAGAGGGAACCGCATGAGCCAGGCCTGGAACTAAGGGTTTTGAAAAGAGGTGAGGCACCTCTTCCAAGAAGCACAAGAACCTCAGGCAGCCAGAGCAGGGTGGGGAGGACAGATTGGAAGGGCCCGAAACCAACCAAACAGCAGCGAGGAGCTACTGATGGCTCTGTCGGTCATTTCTCAAATAACATCTTTCATCTTTTGGCAAAGGTAAAACCTCAAACTTAAAAAGGTCTTAGCCTGACTAAAATTTCACATTTCTGGATATGCTCCGAGCATTGCCTTTGACCCATAAGACCCAATATAACACAGAAGGGCAGATCCAATCCTACCTTTCACGGAGAAAAGGTTTTATAATCTTAAGGTGCATTTCTGCTCTTCTTAACGCTCACAAAATAAATACAGGGCGACCATCTTGGAAGCCAAGGGTGGGCTGATTTCCACCCCCCCGGTAAGCCCCTCCTTGGAAAGTAGGGCTCTGGCAGGATTCTAAATGTCACTTATAAATGTTAGTTACTCAAGATGTTCTTCCTTTTTATGTTTTTTGTTTTTTGGTTTTTTTTGAGTGCTTTTCCTTCCTCAAAAACACAGGCTTCTGAAGGGGGGTTGTTTTGCAAATTCGCGTCCCCTATGGTCACGGTGACTGAGCGAGAGCTCAGACCTTCTGTGAGGTACAGAACAGCCCCAAAGGCAGGGAGGGGGTCCCCAGGCATCGATGGAGGTGAAAGGCCCGCCTAAGTGTGAGCAAGTCTAGAGTCCAACTCCATCTTCGACATAAAATCCACACAACAGTGTGGATTTTCTTTTTTGCAAGTTTGAATATGCCTCAAATATTTTTCCAGGAATGCAAAGATTGCAAAATATGAAAAGACTCTATTTTGTTAGGAACTTTGCCAAGCATTAGTGACCATGTGGTAAAAATCCTGGTCTGTGAGGGTGATGGTGGCCCTGAGGCCCAGGGCCACACAGACCGGGTCAGCTGAGTGGAGCTGGCGTAGACAGTTCTCCACTTCGGAACCAGCAGTGACCCTCGCTTGTATTCTAGCCCGTGCCTGAGAATTTACACACTAAAATACATGTCATTTTACTAGAAATCCCTTGCCTTTTAGTTTTCATTTAAGGTCTCATGAGAGCACTATGTTGATTTTTTTTTTAAGTGGATATGTGGTGGGTTGTTTTTATTTACCTGTGTCCTTAAATTTGAGGCATAGAGTAAAGAAATAAAATGGAGACACATAGTTGAGCTGCAAAATTACTAAACCAAGGTGGTTGAAGCCTGAGGAAATGATTCTATTATTGTTTGAACTATCCTGGGAACTTAATCAGTTGAACTTTGCAGTCTTGCATTAATACCTGGATACATGTCAGACCTCCAAGTAACCCCTGATTCCCCCTGAATGACTAAGGAAAGAATATTAACATGTCCAGACCACCTGACAGCGAGGATCCAGATCACCAATCATCTGGAGGACTTCCATCTCAGACCAGGCCAGAGGCTAAGACTGCAGGACTGAGTCTTCTCAAGAATGTGCTGCTTGCTATTTGAACTTTTTTTTTTTCTTTTTTCTTTTCTGAAGCTGGAAACGGGGAGAGACAGTCATACAGACTCCCGCATGCGCCCGACCGGGATCCACCCAGCACGCTCACCAGGGGGCGATGCTCTGCCCCTCTGGGGCGTCGCTCTGCTGCGACCAGAGCCACTCCAGCGCCTGGGGCAGAGGCCAAGGAGCCATCCCCAGCGCCCAGGCCATCTTTGCTCCAATGGAGCCTTGGCTGCGGGAGGGGAAGAGAGAGACAGAGAGGAAGGGGGGGGGGGTGGAGAAGCAAATGGGCACTTCTCCTATGTGCCCTGGCCGGGAACCGAACCCGGGTCCCCCGCACGCCAGGCCAACCGGCCAGGGCCTATTTGAACTTTTAAGCTTTTCTTTCTTCTTGAAACCAAGAGTCCTTTTAGGACTTTGATTAAATTCACTTTTAAACCCTAGCAATAGAAATCATATCTCTTTCTCTCTATACCCCTGAGAGACCTAGCCTTCAGCAACCCGAGACAGCAGAAGACAGATGCCCAGACCTGACTAATGACCACAAGGTCTGGCCCTCTGGCAGCCTCAAGAGAACTCCTGCTTGGCCTAAGTTCTGCTTCAGCTCCCTGGCTCCTTTCCCGTGAGACCAGAGGAACTCTGGAGAGACATCAGAACTGCTCTCAAGATCTGAAGAAATTATTATCCTTACCCTACCTCTAACCAGTCCTACTCCCTGAGCCCTGATGTCTTTTGATTTTGCCCTATATAAAATCTGTAATCTACATGCCACTGGAACTTGGGTCTCAAGCATTAACTCACCATCTCTGTATCGGCCAATTCAATATTGAACTGTTTTTCCTTCTGTACTGCAAACTCCCGCCTGACTATTTTTCAGGACCAGTGAGCGCTGGCCGACAGACTCATAAACCCCTGCGGCCCAGTAACTCACTCTGGGTACTGCCTAGTAGTGTTTCTGATTCGCAGCCCTCAAACCCTTAAGTAAACCTTTATCGTTTTTTTCTAGCCCAAACCTCCAGACTCTTTGAGTTCGACAAAATCCAGTAAAGAAAACATACAAAATCTTTGTCTTCAAGGGGACATGAGTCTGAAAGTTTGAGAATCACTGCTTAACATGTGTATTTTGGAGAGTTTTGTTTTCATTTTTGTTTTTATTTGTTATTTGCTGTTTGCATTCCTTTATGAAACAGACAAGTATAATGGTCACCCTTTCTTTAAACACTACTGCTTTTTTTGATAGCTTTATTGGGGTATAACTGATATAGGATAGAAGTGATATAGGATATAACTGATCAGTTGCACAGTTGCACACATTTAAAGTGTACATTGTTATGAGTTTTGACATATGCATACAAATCCACCAGGAAAATCAAAATTATGAACAATCTGGCACTTTCCAAGGTCTGTCCTGTCCCTTTGTAATATCCTACCATCCATCTCTCTGCTGCCACCCTCTCCCAGGCAACCACTGATCTGATTTGTTACTATAGAACGGTTTCCATTTTCTAGAACTGTATATAATGGAATTACCCAATATGTACTGTTATCTAGCTTTTGTTCACTCAGCATAATTATTTCGAGATTTTTCCATGTTGTCAAGTGTATCAAGAGATAATTCCTTTGTATTGCTTAGATGTATTCCCTTGAAGCCCTGGCCAGTTAGCTCAGTTGGTTAGAGTTGTCCAGATACACCAAGGTTGTGGGTTTGACCCTGGACATGCATGGCACATACAAATAGCAATCAATGAATGCTTAAATAAGTGAAGGAACAAATCAATGTTTCTCTCTCTCTAAAAGTTAATAAGATTAAATTATTTTTAAAAACAGATATATTCCTTGTATGACTACACAATGATTTGTACGTCTGTCCACTTGTACGTCTTGTCCATTAGGACGTGTGGGTTGCTTCTAGCTTTGGCCATCACAAACAAAGAAACAAAGATGCTATACAAGTCTTTCATGAACACGTCTTCTGTCTCTTGGGTTTAAACCTAGAAATAGAATGGCTGGTGGTACAATAACTTCTTTAAAAAACTGCCAAATTCGCCTGACCAGGCAATGGCACAGTGGATAGAGTGTCGGACTGGGACACAGAGGACCCACATTTGAAAACCCAAGGTCGCTGGCTTGAGCACAAGCTCATCCGGCCTGAGCATGGGCTCACCAGCTTGAGCACAGGGTCGCTGGCTTCAGTGTGGGATCATAGACATGACCCCATGGTTGCTGGCTTGAGCCCAAAGGTCACTGGCTTGAAGCCCAAGGTCACTGGCTTGAGCAAGGGGTCACTAGCTCTACCCTAGCCCCCCAGTCAAGGCACATATAAGAAAGTAATCAATGAACAACTAAGGAGCCGCAACAAAGAACTGATGCTTCTCATCGCCCTCCCTTCGTGTCTGTCCCTATCTGTCCTTCTGTCTCTGTCACAAAACAAATAAACAAACAAAAAGACCCCACCAAATTATTTTCCTGAGCCAATGAAAAGTTTTTATAATCACACCAGCAGGAAACACAGACCAAAATAGCCTTAACTTGTAGGAGGCCAAAAGTCAAGGAGAAGTTTCCACTCCATTTTGTTAAACTCTACAGAAACCAATGAAGCACTGCATTTTAAAATCCAAAGGTGGTGGTGGGCTGTGGGCTGTGGGCTGTGGGCTGGGGAAGGCAACTCAGACTTGACTTTTGAGAAAAATCACTCAAGGCTGAAGCGAGGAGCTGAAGTGAGTAGGGTGTTGTGACCCAGGAAGCCAAGAAGCCAAGCCAGACGCCCCTGCCCAGGCTGCCACTGCCCGTCCCCCGGCAGGCGCGGGTACCCAGCAGCCCAGAGCTGGCAGAGGCTACTTGTCCTCTAGCTAACGGGAGGCCTCACTGCAGGGGCCACACCAAGCAACCCCAGTCTAGAACAGGACTCTCCTCTCACCCCTACACGTAGCTAACGGGAGGCCTCACTGCAGGGGCCGCACCAAGCAATCCCAGTCTAGAACAGGACTCTCCTCTCACCCCTACACGTCCACAGGGGTTACAGGGGTTAAATCTGGCTCATAACTCTGGGAACAAAGCAAGTGACCCATATGCCAGTGTTGCAAGGCAGCGAACCCCCAAGTTGAGACCCCCACCAAAGGCCAAGGTATTAACGGAGCCAACGCCCCTCAGGTGGCCCAGAGTCGAGCCCGAGGAGCCAGTTCTCACCATGTTCTCTCAGACAAGACGGAAGCACCCAGCACGAATAATCACAGCCAGTACAGCGTTACCTGCCTAGGGTTTTCACATGGCTTGTCAGATGACAGACAGCTTATCAGATGATGCTTATCTGCTGAATTCTCAGAAAACCCTCTGAGTAGAAAACTAAGGCTCCAGGGCATAAAGGGACTTAGGCAGCCTCTGAGGCCCCGCCCCTGGTCTCCTCCATAACCCACCTCCCCAGGGGAGCCCCACTGGTTGTTATAAAACAGAACTCACCACTTGCCACTGCCCTACATAAAACCCACCTCTACCCTCTCATCGGACTTGGAATCAGACCCTCGCTCACTCCCACGGCCGGGGAGAGGGCCCTGCAAATCCTTCCCCTACTTCGTCTCCTCCCGGGGCAAGGAAGGGGTGATTCAGTGTCCTAGTGTCCACCCCCCCCCCGCCCAGTAGCAAGAGGACTCGCACTTACTTTCTGGATTTGGCACATTCCTTCTTCCAGTTCTTTACCAAAACGGGCACAACCTGTTCTGACATGTCCTCCTTATTCAGGGACCAGAGGTCAGTGCTCTCCAGGGGCTGGCGGTAGCCCTGGACCATCAACCTGGGGCAGGAACACAAGGAAGGAGGCGATCAGAGTCAAGAGGAAGAGGACACAACCCTCACTGCGCGCTACCGCCACCTCCACGCCACAGCGGCCCCCGCAGCCAAAGGCAGCTGAGCAGTCGGGATGCTCTGAATACGGACCGACAGTAATTACTGCTAAATGCTGTTCGGTCACCCAGGAACAAGGGCCTCCCTTTTCAGAGCTACACAGAAAACATTTAGGAGGGAGATACCAGGATGGCTCTACTGTACTTAAAAAAAAAATGTTTAAGGCTAATATGTTGCAAAACATTAAAACTCTTAAATCTGGGTGGTGAGTTTAGTGAGGTTTCTTAAGACGAGTCTTTCCACATGTTTGAATACTTTCACAGTAAAATGTAAAACTAATATTTTAACTTGCTCATTTTGAAATAATTTCAAACTTAACAGAAAAATCACATGAATTGTACAAAGAATTCCTGCCTACCCTTCACCTAGTTCACTACTGTTGATGTTTAGCCAAGACGCTGCATCCTTTTCTGTATCTCTATACACACACATATGTGAACCCTCTGAACCATTTCAGAGTAGGCTGCAGATTCCATACACCTTTACCCCTAAATATCAGTGTGCATCTCCATAAGAAAACACATGTTCTTATAGAATCAGAGAACAATGATCAAAATCAGAAATACTAGCATGGATGGCATAAGCCCACAGTCCATAAATTATCTTAACTGGCCCTGGCCAGTTGGCTCAGTGGTAGAGCGTTGACCCGCCGTGTGGAAGTCCTGGGTTTCATTCTTGGTCAGGGCACACAGAAGCAGCAACCATCCGCTTCACCTCCCTTCTCCATCCCCCTTCTCTCTCTCTGTGTCTCTCTCTTCTCCGCCCGCAGCCATAGCTTAATTAATATGAGCGTGTTGGTCCTGGGTGCTGAGGATGGCTCTGTGGAGCCTCCGCTTCTGGTGCTAAAAATAGCTTGGTTGCAAGCAGATGGGCAGAGCATCAACTCCAGACACGGGTTGTTGAGTGGATACCGGTCAGGGCACATGTGGGAATCTATCTCCCTTCCTCTCACTTAAATAAAAAAATATTTTTAAAATAAATTATATTTCATTGTTCTAATAGTGTTCTTTAACAGTAATTTGAAAAAAAATAATTAGGTATGAAAACTATTTAATTTTTTAAATGTTTTTAAAAACTTTAAAAACACAAGGAACAATGCTTATGGGGGGGGGATTCAAATAATCTCCAGTGAGACAATCACACTGGACTGGGGGAAAAATGTGCAAAAAAGGGGGGGGACAAGAAGGGAGCTTATCAAACTGCTGACACGGTGGCCTTGGTGTGTGTTTGTTGCTCTATGCATATCTCTCTCACCCACATTTCCTAGGGTGCGTGTGTATTATGTTTCTAATTGTGAGGTGTTGGCATTGATGCCAATAATAGTAATTATTCCTAATATAAAATAAAAACCCAAATCCAAAGCCCAGCCGAGAGAGCATGCAGCTTCTAACTGCCCCAGGCCAAGCTGCCCACAGAGGTGCAAGTGCTTTAGGGTCAGACAACATGAACATTCATGTTTGTGGGGACAAGGTCAGTGTCTCTGAGACCCATGTCCAGGACAGGACACTCGGGACACAGCCCTGCCATAGACTCAGCCCCCGCCCACCCGAGGCAGGAGCGCCAGGCCTTACCCCGTGATCCACCAGAAGGTGATCTTGGAGAGGAAGGACGCGCCGGACTCCGGGCAAGGATTCTGGTGGAGAGAAAGCACAGGGTGGGGAGGGAAAGGGAAATGATGAGTCAGCGTCTCATCTATGACAGCACTTGGCAGGGAGCAGTCAGCCGACCACTCTTCCTCCCAAAGGACCACCAGCCACTCTCATGCCACTGATTTGCACCCCGAAAGGATGTCTCTCCTGAGCCCCAGTGACCTTAAATAAACACATGGAAGCTCGTCCAGTTTCACCCAGCAAATATGTCTGAAAGTCCACTGTGTGCAAAAACAAGACTGTGCCTGATCTTATACCCAGCCCCACAGCAAGCCAATGAGGGTGGTGTTACTGCCGTCCTGCTCTCCTCCATGAGTCTTTCACTCATCCATTCATCCAGCAAATATTTTCTGGGCATCTACTATGCGCCTAGCACATGTATACACATCTCAACAAACAGACACAAGCCCTCCCTGCAGAAAGCCCGTGATATACCAGGGTGGTAGTAGTTATAACAACAATAACAACACCTGCTAGTTCTGTTCGGAGTGCTTTACATAAATTTTTCATTTAATTTTCATAACCAGCCAATGAAGTCAGTAGAAGTTATCAACATCTTATCATATAGAAGCGTCACCTCATTTTATAATACAAGAACCTGACGGGTGCAGGTGAAACGAGTGGCCCAGGGTCCCAAGTGACAAGTAGCAGAAACAGGATTTGCACCGCAGTGAGACTCCAGAGAGATAATAAAGGGTCCCACGAACAAATCAAAACTACACTGTGATGGGGATCAGACCCTAAAGGCATGTCCAGGGGATCACTGGTATCTTCCTGGGCTCACAGTAAATGAGCCAATTGGGGGTGGGGGCTGATCCAGTTGATGGAGGTCAGGGAAGGTGTTCCTGAGGAAGATGTTCAAGCTGAGGTCTGAAGACTGAGTACAGGACAACTAAGTAAGGAGAGAGGCAAGGTGGTCCCAGCAATGAGAATAGTATGTGCAAAGGCCCGGTGGTAGATGGGAGTGTAACCTCCTCCACGGACCAAGAGGGGGTCTGGGTAGTCTATGTGAGGGGCTATGCAGAGTCTACACTGGGGGCCACATAAGGAATGTTGGTCTTCATCCCAAGGGCAAGGGGAACTCATGGACAGATTCTCAACAAGCTTTCAAACAGCCTCTTTCCCAAAGGCACAAAGACGAGCTCCAGTTCAACAACAGAGACAAGGCAAGGGACATCAGCATGGAGCCTCTGCGCTTGCACACATGGGCCAGCTTTCAACGCTGAAACACTCAGCTCTAAATTCTGAAATATCAGCTTAGTGAAGGGGGTCACCACACAATGATGAGCTCTTCAGCGGAGGATGGTGCTCAAGGTTCCAGAATTTTTGCCTGACTAGGCGGTAGCGCAGTGGATAGAGCGTTGGACTGGGACGCGGAGGACCCAGGTTCAAGACCCCGAGGTCACCAACTTGAGCGCATGCTCATCTGGTTAGAGCAAGGCTCACCAGCTTGGACCCAAGGTCCCTGGCTGGAGCAAGGGGTCACTTGGTCTGCTGAAGGCCCCTGGTCAAGGCACATATGAGAAAGCAATCACTGAGAAACTAAGGTGCCGCACAAAGAATTGATGCTTCTCATCTCTCTCCCTTCCAGTTTGTTCTCTCTGTCTCTCTCTGTCTCTGCCACAAAAAAACAAAAGGTTCCAGGATTTTTCAGAGATGAGACATTGAGAGATGCCCTGGACTCAAGTGGTTTTCCATTAGGGCTGAGAGCACTTTTAGAAAACACCATATCTGCCTGACCAGGCGGTGGCGCAGTGGATAGAGTGTCAGACTGGGATGCGGAGGACCCAGGTTCATGACCCTGAGGGCACCAGCTTGAGCACAGGCTCATCTGGTTTGAGCAAAGCTCACTAGCTTGAACCCAAGGTCGTTGGCTCAAGCAAGGGGTTACTCGCTCTGCTGTAGCCCCACGGTCAAGGCACATATAAGAAAGCAATCAATGAACAACTAAGGTGTCGCAACAAAAAACTAATGCTTGATGCTTCTCATTTCTCTGTTCCTGTCTGTCTATCCCTCTCTCTGAAAAGAAAAGAAAAGAAGAGAAAAGAAAAGAAAAGAAAAGAAAAGAAAAGAAAAGAAAAGAAAAGAAAAGAAAAGAAAAGAAAAGAAAAGAAAAGACCATATCTGCATATCTGGCCCCACTCCCCAGAGATTCTGATTAAACTGGTTTGGGGTGGGACCAGGGCATCCGAGTCTTTGTTTTCATTTTTAACTCCCAGAGTCTCCTTGGCAAAGTAGCTGGGCAGGAAATGTACAAGATAAGCCTAGAACACCTTGTAACTCCCCACATCAAGGCAAGGAAATCTGAGCTGCAAGGAGTGCTAACAGGCCTAAAGGCAACCAGGAAATGCTCCCACCAGCCCCAAAAGGGACCATCTGAGCTGCAATGAGAAAAGAAAATAGAGTGAACTGAAACATCAGGTATGTTTAAATACACAAGTTCATACTGATACTGAAAAAAAGAACCACCTCTTGGCGTTACGGATAAAAAGATGTTAGCAACCCAAGTTGCTGATTTGAAAACAAAAAAAGGGCAAGAAGTAAGCATTTTCCCACCCTTCCTAAATGACCTACACCAGAGGGGCACCAAAGAGACGAGGGGAAGGGTCTTTGCATGGAAACAGTCCAGCTAGTAAGAGAAGGAATGATACAACCTAAGAGTGCACCATGTTGCCTGAGCAGGCGGTAGCACAGTGGATAGAGTGTAGGACTGGGATGCGGAGGACCCAGGTTCGAGACCCTGAGGTCGCCAGCTTGAGCGCGGGCTCATCTGGTTTGAGCAAAAAGCCCAGCAGCTTGGACCCAAGGTTGCTGGCTTGAGCAACAGATCATTGGCTCAGCTGTAGCCCCATGGTCAAGGCACATATGAGAAAGCAATCAATGAACAACTAAGGTGTCACAACGAAAAACTGATGATTGATGCTTCTCATCTCTCTCCATTCCTATCTGTCTGTCCCTATCTATCCCTCTCTCTGACTCTCTCTCTGACTCAGTTTAAAAAAAAAAAAAAAAAAAAGTGCACCATGTTGCAACCACAATGGAGTATTAAAATATTTGATGATATTTGCCTGACCTGTAGTGGTGCAGTAGATAAAGCATCGACCTGGAATGCTGAGGTTGCCAGTTCAAATTCCTGGGCTTGCCCGGTCAAGGCACAGACAAGAAGCAACTACTAGGAGTTGATGTTTCCCATTCCTCCCCACTTCCCTGCCTTTTTCTCTTTCTTTCTCTCTCTAAAATCAGTAAATTAAAAAAAAAAATATCTTAAAAAGAAATATTTGATGATATTAAAGAATTATTAGTAATGTTTTTAGGCCAGATAATAGCTGTTTATTTTTCACATGCTGTCACTGGGGCAAGTTGGGCAAAGGGTACACAGGAACTGTACTGTTTTTTGCAACTTTTTGTGAGTCAAGTTATTTCAAAATAAAGTTGATTAAAAACTCCTTATCTTTCAGAGATACATACTGAAATCTTTGCACATGTGATGCAGAGTAAAGAGGCCAGTGCTGTGCATTATACTATGCTGTCCACTTCTGTACACCTGCGAAAGTTTGTGTCCTTACAAGCTTCCCCAATGACTCAAACATGCATCCCGGGCTGAGACCTACCAGGTTCCACTCTGGGGCCACATGGCCTGGAAACATTCCCAGCTCTGGCTGCCTCAGAAACACCCAGGTGCCCAGAGTCCCAACCCAAAGCAACAAGGTCAGTACCTCTGGGGGTGGGGCCCTGGCATCAGTCTATTTTTACTAGTCAAATGCAGCTGGCCACAGCCCTACATTCCAGACCAACCTAAAGCTGAGTAAGTTTAGACTGTGGAGTCAGAGAGACCTGGGTTCAAATCCCACACCTGCTATTTTCTAGTTGTATGACCATGGGCAAGTTCCTTCTCCTCAAAGCCTCAGTCTTTGCATCTGGGAAATGGGAGCAGTTAGTTCTACAGTTCAACCTGCCTTACAGGACCGCAGGGAGGAACAAGTCCAGTGAGGTCATGGGACTATGTTATAAGCTGGAATTTTTCCAACCTACGGCAGCAATGTCATTCATGGAAGAGGTGGTATATTTGCTCTGTAGGCTGTTTTACTTTTTCCAGAAGTGGATGGGTTATAGGGAATCGCAAAGGCACTTCTAGTGTAGCCCAATTCCTACCCAATGTGAAAAGCTCAGCAGTGCGTGCAGAGAAGGGGCGGGGGTGGGGCAGAGCTGGCAATGACTCATTTATTTCTAGAACAAATATTTAGGGAGGACTTGCCTATATGCCAGAAGGCAGCTAAGGGGTGTGGACAGAGCTCCATACAATGTCCCACCTGAGGGGGAGATGGACAGGAAGCAAACCAAGATGCAAATACATCTATAACTACAAACGATGAGCTGCAACAAAGGAAAGAACCAGGATGTCAGCAAGAGAAGGGGTGGGGGGACGGGGGTGGGGGGAGCAGGGGTAGGGGGGCCAGGGGTAGGGGGGGTAGGGGTGGGGGGACAGGGGTGGGGGGAACAGGGGTGGGGGAACAGGGGTGCGGGGACAGGGGTGGGGGAACAAGAGTGGGGGACAGGGGTAGGGGGGACAGGGGTGTGGGCACAGGGGTGGGGGAACAAGAGTGGGGGACAGGGGTAGGGGGGACAGGGGTGTGGGCACAGGGGTGGGGGAACAGGGGTGGGGGGACAGGGGTAGGGGAACAGGGGTAGGGGGGACAAGGGTAGGGGGGACAGGGGTGTGGGCACAGGGGTGGGGGAACAGGGGTGGGGGGACAGGGGTAGGGGAACAGGGGTAGGGGGGACAGGGGTAGGGGAACAGGGGTAGGGGGGACAGGGGTAGGGGGGACAGGGGTGTGGGCACAGGGGTGGGGGAACAGGGGTAGGGAAATGGGTGGGGGAACAGGGGTGGGGGGACAGGGGTGGGGGACAGGGGTGGGGGGACGGGCGGGGGGACAGGGGAGGGGGGACAGGGGAAGGGGGACAGGGGTGGGGGAACAGGGGAGGGGGGACAGGGGTGGGGGACAGGGGTGGGGGAACAGGGTGCGGGGACAGGGGTGGGGGAACAGGGGAGGGGGGACAGGGGTGGGGGAACAGGGTGCAGGGACAGGGGTGGGGGAACAGGGGAGGGGGGACAGGGGTGGGGGGACAGGGGTGGGGGACAGGGGTGGGGGAACAGGGTGCGGGGACAGGGGTGGGGGAACAGGGGTGGGGAAACGGGTGGGGGAACAGGGGTGGGGGGACAGGGGTGGGGGAACAGGGGTGGGGGGACAGGGGTGGGGGACAGGGGTGGGGGAACAGGGTGCGGGGACAGGGGTGGGGGAACAGGGGTGGGGAAACGGGTGGGGGAACAGGGGTGGGGGACAGGGGTGGGGGACAGGGGTGGGGGGACAGGGGTGGGGGGACAGGGGTAGGGAAACGGGTGGGGGAACAGGGGTGGGGGGACAAGGGTGGGGGACAGGGGTGGGGGACAGGGGTGGGGGACAGGGGCGGGGGGACAGGGGAGGGGGGACAGGGGTGGGGGAACAGGGTGCAGGGACAGGGGTGGGGGAACAGGGGAGGGGGGACAGGGGTGGGGGACAGGGGTGGGGGAACAGGGTGCGGGGACAGGGGTGGGGGACAGGGGTGGGGGAACAGGGGTGGGGGGACAGGGGTAGGGAAACGGGTGGGGGGACAGGGGTGGGGGACAGGGGTGGGGGACAGGGGTGGGGGAACAGGGGTGGGGGGACAGGGGTGGGGGACAGGGGCGGGGGGACAGGGGAGGGGGGACAGGGGTGGGGGAACAGGGTGCAGGGACAGGGGAGGGGGGACAGGGGTGGGGGGACAGGAGTGGGGGACAGGGGTGGGGGAACAGGGTGCGGGGACAGGGGTGGGGGAACAGGGGAGGGGGGACAGGGGTGGGGGAACAGGGGTGCGGGGACAGGGGTAGGGAAACGGGTGGGGGAACAGGGGTGGGGGAGCAGGGGTGGGGTGACAGGGGAGGGGGGACAGGGGTGGGGGAACAGGGTGCGGGGACAGGGGTGGGGAACAGGGGTAGGGGGACGGGGGTGGGAACAGGGGTGCAGGGACAGGGGTGGGGGGACAGGAGTGGCTTCCGTGTGTGGCAGCACAGAGCTAGGTAGTTAGAGGGTTTGAATCCCAGCTCTGCTACTTACTAGTCCTGGGTCCTTGGACCTTCCTTGGTGGTGATGAGATTAAATGAGGTAAAGCATACTAAGTATTTACAACAGTACCTGACACAGAGAAAAAGCTCAAGAAATGGTATCAGTATCAATAAAAACAAGAATAGTAAAGACGGTACCAACGCCCCCACTCTGACAGGCCCATGACACATGAAGCACTGGACCAGAGGCGTCACGTCAGGATCAGCAAACTAAGGCCCCTGGGCTGGCCGCTTGGACATCAAGTTTTATCAGAACAGAGAGATGCCCATTCCTTTACAAATGTCCATAGCTGCTACAAGGACAGGGTTTAGTAGTTTTGACAGAGACCATATGGTCTGCAGAGCCTCAAATATTTACTATATCTGGCTCTATAGAAAATGTTGGCTGACCCCTGCTCACATCAGACCTCACGACACCCTAGGATGCAGTGATAATTCAAGGTGAAACTTGAGTTCAAATGAGAGTCTTCTGCCTCCAAACCCCACTTGCCCCGGTCTTGGCATCGGCGCACAGTTGGGCAAGTTAAACCTTGCACGAAGATGCCGTGCGGAGGGGACAAGCGGGGGCTGAAACGCACCGGCCCAGCTCAACAAGACCGCCGGGTCCTATGCTGGGGAGGGGCTCCATCGGCTTGAAAGAAGCAGGGCTGTCTCAGATTCACCCACCCAGGGGGAATGAGTCATCGTTTTCTAATTTGCACAAAGAGAGAGGTGTTAGGCCATACACTCACAGGGGCCTCACAATCCCGCCCTTCTTTCAAAACAAGCCAACTCCAGCCACAGGTCAGGAAAGCAGCGGCCTGTGGGCTGTACAACTGAAGGTGAATTTGCTCCCTTTCTACCAACTGTAAACAAATGAGACCATAAAAAATGATGGCCCAGAGGGAAGACATTAATCCTCCCTCCAGCTCGTAAAAATCCCAACCCCCGTGAGAAAATTCACCCTGCAAATTCAATGAGGCCGGGTTATTACCATGCACGTTCCAGTTTCTAATTTGTGCACTCTGAAGGCTTTGTCAAATTCGTCTCCCCAGCCCTCCTTCCTCCAAGGGATCCAAACACAGATTTTCAGATTACACAGGGTCTCATCACCAGCCCAGAGAAGGAAACATCATTATCAACTGGGGAAACAATTATGGAAGTCCCCTCCTGACAGGGAAGGCCTTATTTTATAACAGACAACTGGAGTGCTTAAGTAGCCAAGAACTGATAATAAGAAAAAAGAAGAAGAAAAAGGTTAATGGACAAGGATCCAGCCAGCAGTCCATTCCACCAGAACCAAGCAGAATGTCCTGGTGTACAGGAGCAGAGCGGCCAGCTTGGGGCTTCCAGCCTCTGAGACTGAAATGGACTAACCCCTGACCCAAGACTCAGCTTATTAACTGGTCCCCCATTCATTTAGTAATGAGAATAACTCACACAAGCCCTGGCTGAAGGCAGGAGGGGAGAAAGTCTGATTTATGCAAGCAGAGCTGAGTTCTTTGGCATCTGTATCTGGCTCCGGGTGATTTGGCCAGAAACCATGTGGATTAAACCAATTTGATACAAGAGTCCCAGGCACCGGTTCTTTGAGAATGACTCATTCATTACCTCTCACACAGTGCAGTTTGGGGAACTTGTCCACACCCTCACACATCTTTTCTACTTTGGATTCTGCTTTTAGTTTAATTGTCTGCCAGTGACTCCCACTCCGCATTTCCTAAACGCCCAGGAGTAAGAGACAAGCAAAACAGCAGTGTATCTTAGAGCAGGGTGTTCGAGTGTGGCCCCCATCACCAGCATCCTCAGTGCCTGGACACTTGTTAGAAAGGCAAATACTGAGGCTCCTTCCAGATCTACTGACTCAAAAGTTCTAGGAGTGGGGCCCAGTGATCTATGTTTTAACAAGTGATGCCAGGCCGGCTCGGGTGTTCGAACCCAATGAAAGGGCTCCTGGAACCAGCCTCATGACCTAGGCAAGGCAATTCGCCACCCTGACCCTCGGTGTCCTTAACTGTGAAATGGGAGGAGAATCACAATACCACCTGGTTGGGTTGAGTCCAGGATGAAATAAATAAACAAGTAGTACAGCACCCTGGGATGCTATCATTATTACTGATTGAAACTGTTTGTTTACTTTTAATATTTTTGAGAGAGAGACAGAAGGGACAGACAGACAAGAAGGGAGAGAGATGAGAAGCATCAACATGTACCTGCGTCACTTCAGTTGTTCATTGACTGTCTTCTCGTGTGTGCTTTGAGTGGGAGGCGCCAGCTGGGCCAGTGACCCTTTGCTCAAATCAGCGACCCTGGTGGGCTCAAGCCCGCAACAATGGGGTCATGTCTATGATCCCATGTCAAGCCAGTGACCCCGTGCTCAAGCTGGTGAGCCCTCGCTCAAGCTGAATGAGCCCACGCTCAAGCCAGCGACCTTGGGATTTTGAACTTGGGTCCTCAGCATCCCAGGTAGACACTCTATCCACTGCACCACCACCTGGTCTGACTGGAACAATTTAAATGTCCAACAGTAAGAAATTTGTTGCTACAACTTATAATACTGCTGGCTTTTATTGGTTCTGTTGCTTAGAGCTGTGCAAACCACCTCCCTGGTCAGGACCACAGCAGGTCCCTTCTGCTGTCACATACACCACATGCACACCACCCTGTCCCATGACCTCATCCACTCTTTCTTGGATTTGGATACTGTAGTGCACACACAGTCACTGATCAACTCAACCCTCCACTCTACCCGCCTGGGTTCCTACAATGGCTTCCAAGGTGCCATCAGCCGTGAGTCCTCCTCCAGTCTTCTGCTGGAGGAATCCTCCGAATACTCCCAACCAGAGCGTGTCAATCCCCAACTGAGAAAATTTTCCATCAGCTCAAAATTCCAAATCCTCAGAGTGACACACTATTCCACCCATTGTCTGTAATGCTCTGCTCCCTGGCCCGTCCTAACTAGCCAGAGTTTACACAGTTCCCAAACACTGACAAGTTCCATCTCACCACTGGACCTTTGCACATGCTGCTTCCTTTACCAGGAGCACTTTCCTGTCCACCCTCTAGTCTTCAACATCATTAGCCAGACAAGGCCTCTGCTCTCTCTGACTCAGGTGTCTGCTCCCCTGGATGCTGGCCCTGGAGTCCCCAGCACTGCCCGGCCTCAGAGCCCCACTGTCCATCCTGTGGCTGCTGACTCATCACCTGCTGCCCTCCTCCACCTCTCCTCAAGAGCAGTGGTCCAGGTTTGTTCACTTCTAGGTGCTCAGAGCCCAGTTTGGTCCCTGGCACAATGCTGAATTACTAAATAACCAAAAGTACAGACAAAAAGAATTCAAAATGTCTTAAGCTTAGCAGCTAGCTGCCTTTAGGGTGTGAGGGGTAAAGATTAATCATGAAGAGGCAGGAGGAAATTTTCTGGGGTCCTGGTAATATTCTAAATCTTGAGAGAGGCTTAAGTTATTCCTTCATCAAAAACTCATTGAATGGTAAGATTTAGGAATGTCACTGTACATAAATTTTACTTTAAGTAAAACTATAAATGGACAGTGAACTCTAGCTAACGATTTGCACAGTGAAATGTTCAGGTGAAGGATACTAATGTATTTCAAAGGAAATTTCAGACATCAAAAGAATTAGTGGGCTGGCTGGCTGGCGGGTAGGCGGGCTGGGTAGCTGTGTGATAGAGCAAGTTTAGCAAAGTGTTAACCGTAGAATCTAGGTGGTGGGTAGATGAGTTCTCCCTGTGCAAGTCTTTTAACTTTTCTGTAGTTCTGAAATGTTCACAGTAAAATGTTGGGGAAGAAAAGTTTCATATTTATGGACCGGGCTAAAAATATCTCGTACTCTAAATGAGCTGAGAGGTTCTTAGTTAATGTGCACCAAGGCATTTCAACCGTGAACCACCCTTCCAGGTCTTGTTATAACGAGACTGAATCTGCAGGGCTCAGGAGGCCTGAGACACTGCATTGCCAATGAGCACCTGGCCCCGCCAGTGCTGCTGGTCCAAGGACCCCCTTCAAGGAGTCTACCACATGAACACCTCTGATCACGATGCTCCTGGCTGCAGTAGCCTCAGGGACAGCAAGATGAAAGGACCAGAGGCGGGGGACAGGCAGGAGCCTCAGTCAGCTGAGCTCAGCCACACCCAGGCTTGAGCCTGGAGGGCAGAGGGGAGCAGCCCTGCCAAGAAACCGGGGCCAGAATAGACATCTGAGTCATGCAAGGGGCAGGCTGGCTGGGTGACTCAGCAGAAGGGAGCCCGGAGAAGCGAGCGCTGCCAGCTCCCACCAGGCCTCGCCTGACCCCTGGCCACCTCAGGGCTTGGTGACTGCTCTCCCCGAGGACAGCCGACAGGAGCTGCTGCTATGAGAACAGGAGAGACACAAGGGGTGGCCTCTGCCATCGTTCAGGCTCCACTGTGACACCAGCTCTGAGGAGGACAGGGAGACAGGCAGAGGCGGTACTCACAGTGCTCCCACCCCTCAGGTCCAGGGTTCCAGGGTGGGGAGGAGCGTGAGACAAACACCAAGTGGAGCCTCAACCCATTTTCAGGACAGGGACACTAAAGTCCTGGGAGGAGGGGCGACTGGCCCAAAGTCCCCAATCTAAAGGTTGTATAACCTGCCTCCCTGCCTTCGTCTCAATTGTGGCTCCACAGTTATTCGTCTGCTGACCTGCCTAAACGCTGTCTCCCTGCAAGACCAGGAGCTTCCTGAGGGCATGTGGCAAACGGAGTTTTCTAAAGATGGCCAGACATTATCTGCCATCCCATGTGCAGGTCTTCCAGTGAGAGCTGGCCACGCCCCCCCCTCGAGGCGGGTCTGTGTCCCCGCCTTGCTCCCAGCCAGACTTTTGTCATTGCCTCCATCAAGAAAGTAGGGCGGGTGGGCTACTATGTGCCTATGGGACTGGATCACAAAGGTGACACAGGTTCTACCTGGCCTCTCTCTTGGAACACACACAGCTGCCATGCTGTAAGGAAGCCCGGCTGCTTGGGGAGACCCCATGGAGCTGTCACGCCCGGCTGAGGCTCCAGCCAGTGGCCGAGTTTACCACCAGAGACGTGAGTGAGGAAAACTGGAGTCCCTATGACCACCTGACTGACACTGTAGGAGAGTCCCCAAGTGAGATCCATCAAGCTGAGCCCAATCAACACACACAACTATGAGACCTATGAGACAAAATAAACTATCGCTGTCAATTGCAACCAGTGTGGTTTGTGATGGAGTAAAAGATAACAGTAGCAGGGCACAAACTGTAGCTATTTCACCCTCTGTTGTGTCCCCAGACCTAAGCACCGTATACAATGGATTCCTAACAAATGTCTGCTGAAAGGATAAAGGGGCCCATGTGGGATTAAAGACCAGGGTCTGCCCAACTGCAAAATAAACCTCTTCTGTCACAGATGCTTCCTCCACCGTCAGATTTAGGGTATAAGTTAGGATCTAACGGCCCATTCTCTGAGCTTTGATTCCTGAGCCAGGAACAGAATGGGGAGAAGCGTGGGGCACCCGGTCAGGACGCCCTGGCCTCCAGCTGCTGGAGCCCAGCATGCCAGGCCGCCCCGGGGTGGCTGGTCCGGCCCCAGGCGCAGGCCGCTAGGAACACAGAAACACAATGGGACGAGGAAGTCAGCTCTGTGAGCCGCGTCCCTGCACACACGCC
The DNA here is from genome assembly GCF_036850995.1 of Saccopteryx leptura. Classification (NCBI taxonomy): domain Eukaryota; kingdom Metazoa; phylum Chordata; class Mammalia; order Chiroptera; family Emballonuridae; genus Saccopteryx; species Saccopteryx leptura. The sequence continues at coordinate 201,169,167 of NC_089506.1, forward strand.
AGGAAAGAAGTGAAAGGAACTTTATCCAGGTCCCCAGAGAAGACCAAAACCCTGAAATCCCCTCCAACATAAAGCACCCAAGACGGTCCACAGAGAGAGGGCTGCTTCTCAGGCCCCAGCGGCAGCCTGCAAGGTCAGGTGCTCCCAAGCCAGCCTGTCAGCGGCCCCCTGAGCTCGGGCCACCCGCTCAGAGGAACCCAACATCTGCAGCCATCCATTCAGGGGGGTGCGACTGGTTCAGTGCAATGCTCAGCTCCACAGAACAGCCTGACAACTAGTAACTGTTTCCTGATGCGACACTCCACTACCACACACCCGTGTACACACACAGACACGGAGGACCAACAGAGACAATAGCCATAGTCATCTGAGTCCCTCCTTCGTGCCAGGCGTGGGCTGGGACCCAGTGGGTGCTCCAAGAATGGTTGCTGCCTTTCTGTACCTTATATTCACACAAACACACGCACAAGAACACACTAACACATGCACACAAACACTCCAAAACTCATCTACATACAAAACCTGAACATAAAAATACAAACATGCACACACATCTATAAAAATACACACATGCGCACAAACACATTTCCACGAACACACAGTTTGCTGGTTTCTCCTACCCAGTTCCCCCTTGAGCAGGAAAATCCAAGAATGGGGCTTTTCAGGACACATACCAGGATATGAGTTTCAACCTCCGCCTCCGTGCTGCTGGCCCCACAGGCCCCTTCATCACCGACAAAGGCAGCCTCAGCCTTTTGCTGAGGTTCAGACCAGACCCAATAGAACCACAGCAGCTGAAAACTGCTCCTGCTGCAATTTCACCCATTAACAACAGACTAACCATGAACAAAGCATCAAATAAATGCTCCAAAGGCTTCCTGGCCCTCTCAGAATAAAATCCACACAGCTCATCCGGCCTACAGGCCACAGTCCCCACCTCTCGGAGGTCCCCACCAGCCCGCTCCTGCCTCTGCTGCTCCAGCCACACTGGCCTCTCTTACTGTTCCCTTGACATCCTACAGCAGCTCTTGCCCCAGGGTCTTTGCACTTGCCACTGCTCTGCCTGGAACGCCCCTTCTCAGGGTATTGGCTCGGTTGGCTCCCTCACTTCTTTAGGTCTCTGCTCCAATGTGGTTTCCTGGGGGAGGCCTAACACGATTGGTCAACAGAAACTACACACAACTCACTACCATCATCTCTGTTTCCTTTCCCTGTTTTTTTCTTCTTAGCATTTACCACCACCTGACAGATACATGGGTCCTGGGTTACTGCTTGTCCCCACACATGACAACCTAAGCCTCACGTGGGAAAAAACTGTTCTATTCACTGCTACAGCCCTATGCCTAGGTTGGGGCCTAGCATTCAGCACTGGCTGGAAAGGGGAGAAGGAAGAAAGGGAAGGAGAGGAGGAGGGAAAGAGAGGGGGTAGGAAAAGAGGACAGACGGAAGAGGAGAAAGGGAGGGAGAAAGGAGAGGCAAGGGTAACAAATGACTATGTCCCCTTTTATACTCCCAGCAGGAAGAGTGGTCATCACCACCTGCCATTGATTTCTTTCTGCACATATAGGATTTCCCTCAATCTGATGAGACAGATCAAGAGTCTCAAACTCCAATCCCCTGCAGGCCAGGCACATACCTAGATAAAAGAAGCAAGACTATACAATACAATCATGGTGGGAACTGAGGTAAACTAGGGCAACACTTCTCAGCTCTGGCCAACTGTTGCCATGTGGGTAATGGTCCTGGCACTGCCTGAACTTCTCACTTTTTTCTAGACAACCCGGACAGTTAGCCTGACCAGGCGTTGGTACAATAGATAGAGCATCGACCAGGATGATGAAGACCCAGGTTCAAAACCTCAAGGTCACTGGCTTGAGCGTGGGCTCACTAGCTTGAAAGCAAGATTGCCAGCTTGAGCGTGAGATCACAGACATGACCCCATGGTCGCTGGCTTGAGCCCAAAGGTCGCTGGCTTGAGCAAGGGATCAGTGGCTCAGCTGGAGCACCTCGGTCAAGGCACATACGAGAAAGCAATCATGAACTAAAGTGCCACAACTACCCGTTGATGCTTCTCATCTGTGTCCCTTCTTGTCTGTCTGTCCCTCTCTCTCTCTCACACACACACAAAAAAAGAATTTATGTGATACTTCCTGATTTTTAAATGTTTGCTCACATTTTCTAAAATCACTATGCCAACCAAATAAGAAAGCCTATAGGCCTGCGAGCACAGCAGTTTACAACTACGACCAGCTTCCCTCCTCAGGCTCCCTGACCCCAGCTGCGCTCACAGCTCAGTGTTTCCCTGTCAAGTGGGAGGATGAGGTGACGTATCTCCAGGCATTTGGGGAAGTTGGGCCGCGACCCCAGTTGGATAAGAAGGCTCACAGCAAGTGCCCGGTCAACAGTAGCTGGCGCTGGACAGTGCTGCTTTCTCGCACACGTGTGTGATGGCACTTACGGGGTCGTTGATGGTTTCCGAGAACAAGGGCGAGCGGTCTGAGAAACAGGACAGGACGAGCTGGATCAGCACGAGGAAGAAGTAAATGTAGAAAGTGACATCACGAAACACATCGACTTCGGTGTCCTAAATGTGAGGGAAGACGGAGGAGGAGAAGATCACTTTCTGGAAGCCGCTTGCGGGGGCCGGGGGAGCAGGCTGCAGGAGGCGCGCCCTCTCAGCACGCCGGCCCAGGGACAGGCCACCCCCTGCAAGTTAGCACGAGAGGAGGCTCCATCACACTGTGGACGGCACCGCCTGGGAGGGCGTGCCCCGCAGTGGGAGGAGGCCCGGGCTCGGGAGTGAAGCAGACACACATTCAAGTCCTGTCTCTGCTCGTACTGACTGTGGGGCTTCTGACTTTAAAAAAACAAACAAACCAAAAAAAGAAAAAACCCCTCTCTGTGCCTCAGTTTCCTCATCTATTAAAAAGACCCGTGGTTCTCAACCAGGGTGATTTTACCTCCCAAGGAACACTTGACAGTACGTGGAGACACTTCTGTGTCATAACCTGGGACGGTGCAACTGGCACCCAGTGAGTGAAAGCCAGGGATGCCCCTAAACATCTGACAAGTACAGAAGTACAGGGGAGTTTCTGATAACAAAGATGTCTCTGGCCCAAATGTCAATTAGTGCTGAGGCTGAGAAACCCTGGCAGAGTAACTGGGAGAAGTCCGTGAGATCATTCATGGAAAGAACTCGGTCCTCCGCCTGGCGCTCTGAAAACACAAACTCACTAAGTATCGGCCGCCGTCACTATTAAAGACCGCGGACTGTACACTGCAGGTGCTCAATAATTGCCCCGCTTCTTTTCCTTTCTTTGCCCGACGCCAGTGCCTGATTAGACCGGAGATGGCAGGAACGACAGGGTCGAGTTTGAAAGCACATGCCCTTCAGAGTTCTGAGAAGCAGTTCACAGCAGCCAATGCAAACCACCTCTCAGCCAGACTAGCAGCTGATGTCACCAAGGTAACATGGGGACAGCCTAGGGCCCCAAGGGGAAGCAGCCGCTCTGCAACACTGCTCCCCGCTGGGCTCCGTTCCAGACTGAAGACATCTGGAGCGGACTTCCCTTGCTGCTCACTGCTGACAGGCTCGCAGGGTGGTGTGCATCCATCTGCAGCTCCCACCCTGGAAAGCCCACACAGGCTCCTCGGAGCTGCACAGACAGGTGGGGGCAGGAAGAAAGAAGGTGCTAGAAAAAAGGCTGGATGAGGTAGGGAATTCCCCAGGGAAGAAGCCAGGCCCATGTGGTACCCATTTCCTGATTCCCATGGCCACCCGTGATTTCCACACAAGCCAAGAGGACACAGGCCTCTCTCCCAAGGGCCGCTGCGGGAAGACGCAGTCAGGCCACCACTTACCTCTTTTAAGGCAGTCATAATTTTGGATCTTAGGATGGCAAGGGCACACAGGAGGGCTATAAGCCAGAATATGAGCATGATCCCTGAGGACTGGACTCCTTTCCTTCTCTCAAGTTGAATTAAAAAGGTAGCAAGCAGCTAGAAGACAGAAGCATACAACAGGAGTCATCAGAAGAAGGCCAGGTTCCCAAAGTCCCCAGGACCCCCAAGGCCCCAACAGTCCAGGAGCCTGGCAGATGTCAGGCCTGGAGGAGGGCTGCCCTTAGCCCAGTGGTACAAGAACAGCCTGGGGAAGGACTTGGCTCCAGTCCCAGCTCTGCTCTCACCCTGCTGGGTGACCCTGAGCAAGTTGCCAAACCTCTCTGAGCCTCCACTGCCTTATCTACAAAATGGAGTTGATAACAGCACCTAACGCAATAGCCATGGAAATTGAATGACATCAGGTATAGGTTTGGGATAGGACAGGAAAGTCCAGTGTAGAACAGAAATGGGCACACTGTTTCTTAAAAGACCAGACAGCAAGTATTCTAGGCTTTGTGGGCCATAGAGTATCTGTCACTACTCAACATTGCAATTGTTGCGTCGAAACAGCCCTGGATGATACATGAATGAATGGGCATGGCTGCGTGCCAATAAAACTTTATTTACAAAAACAGGTGACAGGCCTACCCTTGAGTTAGAACTGGAAAGACCTGTGTTCAAATTCTCCTTTCGGCAATGGTGACAACCGCTCTTTATGGAGCACTTGTTACCTCTGCCTCATGGGAAGCATTCACATGCCTAACTCGGGGCACCCTCTGCAGCCCCGGGAGCAGGAAACGAGGTTACTTAGTCCGCCTACAGTCTCCCGTCTCGTCTTCAGGGACTGTCAGGAGAACAATGATGGTGGGGGACTGGCATTTTTACCTCATTCATGACACCTGGGGCTACCACTTCCATTTTACATGTGACTTTATGATCAGGGAGAGAAAACAAACAATAAAATTGAAAAAAAGGACACTTCGCCACCCTCCCCCAGAATGGCAGAGTGTCCCTCTCGAGGCAGGTCTCCAAGGCCAGTCGTGGTCACAAGCCACTTCCTGAGGAGCTGTAGGTCACCCACGGCACGTCCCCTCAGAACCCAGCTGCTGGGAACAGAAACATGCCTGTCTGTCTGCCCTCCTCCGTCCTCTCCTCCTACATCTCAGCCGTCAAACACACACCGGCTCTGCCACCAAGGCCAGCTCTCAGTGTACCCACTGCTCACCCTGATCCCAGCCGCCACCCTGTGCCAGGTAACCCTGTGCCTTGCCCCTCCCCCTCACCGGCCTCCCAGGTTCCACTCCTGCCCAACAATCCATTTCCACCGGGTTCAACCTGGGTTCCAAGGACAGGTTGTGGATAAAACCTGGAAGTCCACAAACTTGAATGGGAAACAATTACAGCTTCGATTTCCCACACAGCATCACCAGTTACACGTGGAGGCAGTGAGACACAATGGCATTGGCAGTACCCGGGCCTCCGTCACATGAGAAATCATATCACACAATACAGAGCTGAGAGATGTGCCCGCTATCTCACATGGTCACGGCTACTTGGAAGTTAAGGAGGCATCGCACTTGCTGTTACATCTTGATTTGAAATACATTAATTGAGAAACACATATATTTATTATGTTCTTTTTTTAATCTTTTGATAACTCTATTTCAATATAATTAGTTTCCTAGTCCAAATGCCCTGCAACTGAAGAATGAATAAAAAAATGAGTAGAGAAACCATACAATCAAATATGCTCAGAAATTAAAAAAAAAAAAAATCTTTGGATACACTCAACATGGTTGAATTGCAGGTCCTATGAAGTCAGACTCAAACCTCTCCAGCCTGCATGGTTCCATTTACGTGACATTTGGGAAAAGGCAAAGTGAGGGGCAGATAACATGTCAGCAGTCTCCAGGGAAGGGGCGGGCAGAGGCTGACACAAAGGAGCAGCACAGGAGAACTTTTGGGGCTGACGGAATGCTGTATACGCTGTGGAGGTGGCAGTTACAAGACAGTATATGTTTATCAATTAAACAAGTAAAAGTATAGATGTACAGCACAAAATCTTTATACATGTGTACATGTGTGTGATCAGTTCCCTTTGTAATCCTATGTATTTTAGGCTTTTAAGAACATTATTCTAAGGAGACCAGGCTAGCAAAAGAGAAAGTGGTCCAGGGCACCAAAAGTTTTATAACCCAGCACTGGGAGTAAAAAGGCCCACTCATCCTGAAGCTCCAGGTTCCACAGGGTCAGGCCTCTTCCACCCCAGCCACACAGGCCAACTCAATTTCTCCCTCAGACCCCAGGGCTTTTACACGTGCTATTCTTGCAAATAGTTGGTCCTCTGCCCAAGGCCCCTTCAACTTTTTCACATCCTGCTTGCCCATCCTTCAGACCTCAGCTCCATCATCCCTTCTTCTCTCCCCTCTATTAATAGACCAAACGACGTTCATCTCATTTCATTCTCATAGCAATTTGCACACAAGTAAATATTTTGTGTCTTTTTTTGGGGGGGAACCATTTGTTGAATGTCTGTTTCCTCTGCTGTATACTCCATGAGCATAGGAACTGTGTTGGTTTTTAATTCATCCCTGATATACACTATATTAGGAATAAAAACTATTTGCTGACTGCCTCGCAGCCCACATTCCTAAAGCCTGCATATTTCCGTCCCCAGGGTGTCGGGAGGATGATCCTGCAACAGGAACAGCAGAGCAGGTCCTTCAGTCTGTCCGGGAGCCCTGAGGAGGGCGGAGACTGAGGTCCTCACCGGCCAGTCCACCTCCGGGCCAGCCCAGCTCAGAGCCCCAGGGGGGTAGAACGCCTGGTTACCCTCAGCCCACCACACCTGTGTCCCCGTATCACAAGGGCATGAATGAAGAATCAAAAGACCAGTAACAGGGAAACTTAGGGGAATATGAGCTACCCCAGCCCAGAACAGTCCACCTGGACACCCCCTTGACAAAATGCAGAGCCCAAGACCTTCAGCCCAGAAACCCGAGTCCTTTATTTCCCCACTCCCTCCGTACATTTATGGAGTGCTTTTACTGCATGTCAGGCACAGTGCCAGGCTCTGGGGACACAGAGGACAGCAAAGCCCTGCAGAAGAGCCAGATATTAGCCAAGAGCCCCACAAACACAGCGGGACAGACACCAGAGCCGGACGGCCTGCGTGTGAAGCCGGCTCTGCTGCTTACTGGCTGTGTGACCTCTCTCCTCTGTGCCTCACCTTGCCTAGCTACAAAATGGGGATGATGAGCAACCATCCATACTTAAATTAGTATGCAAAGGGACTAGGATACTGTCTGGCACAGAGCACACACTGTGAACATGTTCTTTAAATACTCACAGTCCTTCAAAATCTGGCTTCAGCGTGTCTTTCTGACCCACCCTCTGCCGCATCCACTATTACCCCCTGACCCTAACTCTACCTCTTGCTTCAGGAAAGGCTCGTTGTCTTCTCCCAGACACTCTGATTTGGCCTCCAATCCTCCCTTGGACAAACTGTTCTCCCTGCTCAAAACATCCTGCACCAAACCTGCTGCCTCCTCATTCCACAACACTCCAGGGCTATGTTCGCCAGGGACGTTGCAGGCCTCACAAGGACCAAGGCACAGGCTACCGTGCAGGAATGGCCCTTAATTCAGAGCATGTCACTGTGGAACGCAAGGGCTAAAAGCATGGCCTCTGAGTGACCACCCCTCACTTGACCATGTATTAGCTGTGTGACCTTTAGTGGAGTATATAACCTCTCTGTGCCTTAATCCCCTCATCTTAAAATGGAGACAAAGCAGTACCTATCTCACAGAGCTGCTCTGAGAATTAGGCATAATAGGTAGTCAAAACATGCCAGCCGTGATAAAGCAGTTCGGTTTGCATCTCCCTCTTCACTAGGGACCCCATGGTGCAGGGTGGTTCCTCTTTCAGTTTTGCTTCCTACTCCTTGTGCTAGAGCCTAAAACTTCAAGAGGTCATTAGGTCCCAGGCAATTACTATAAATGACTGAGCCAGCTGGTGCAAGAACGGAGTATAGCGAGTACAATGCAGGATGGCATCTGCATTCAGCCTCAATCGCAGGGAGAGCAACAGGGCACAGTGGGGACTGTGGCAAACTGGACCATGTACTGTTTGGCTGCAGTCATCTCTTTTTAAAGGCTGCAGTCATCTCTTCAGCTCCAGCTGATTGCTGCCCCAGAAGACTATGAGTCCAGTGTTGCCAGACCTTTGAGGTTTTTAAGAGAAGCCAGATTTCTGGATTTTTACTGAGACCTCACTGCTGGCCACTACTTTTGGTCTCCACAGTGTCTGGTGAACAGCCAGTTCCTACTTACCATAGTGATGCCCAAGAGGGTTGGGCTGACCAGCAACACCGGGGCCGTGAACTTGCCCCAACTTCTTTCCCAGAAAGAGTAGAAGAGGTCTGCCCAGCAGACAATCCACAGCAAAAAACCCAAGGCCTGAAAGAGAAGTACAAATGTCTTACAAGGAAAGCAATGAAACTTCCCCGAGCTCAGCCTCATGGGGACCAGCCGACCCCTACGCTATCAGCTGTGGTCCCTGAACACAACACATATCCTCTGGTGCTAAGCAGGGTGAGCCACCACTGAGCCCTCTCATGTGGGAATATACTTTTCAAGGTGCCAAGGATTCAACCGTGAACAAAACAGAAAAAGTGCCTGACTTCATAGAGCTGACGTTCTAGTAGAATGGAAACAGGCAGGAAGCAAACTGAAAAGTACATACTGTAACGCCAGAGAATAATAAGCGCTATGAGGAAACAAAAAACTGATAAGACAGGGGAGTCAGGGACGGCCTCTCTAATCAGGTGACATCTGAGTAAAGAGAGCAAAAGTGAGTATTTGAGGGAAAGAACAAGTCGGGCAGAGAGAATAGCAAGTGCAAAGGCACGGGGGTAGAAACATGCTGAGTGGGTTTATGGCTACTGTGTAAAGAGCAAGGGGCGTAACAGAAGATGGCTGAAGAGGAGCCTGCAACCAGATCAAGCTGGGTCACAGGGAGGACTTCTGGATTTTATTCCCTGTGGTGAGACATTACTGGCAGGTTTCTTCTAAACAAGGCAAGAGCAAGATCTGATTTACATTTTAAAGGCAGGTATTTTTTCCGCAAGAAAAGTACAGTGTGCTTCCAGCGGACTAAGAGGAAGACATCAGATCCAGCTCAGGTTAGGGAAATAAATCTGAGATAGCTTGAACTGGAGTATGAACAAGACAGACTTGAATGGCGATTTAGGCAAAGGGGCAGCATCAGTAAAATCATTCAAGTGTTCCTGTTTTCCAAGGGTCTGTGGAAATAAGTCTTGGGAAATGTAACTTTAAAATATTACTGAGATATAACCATAAAATGTAAAGGAGCTCTAGAAAGTTTTACTGCATATCTGATGACACTCAGGCAACGGCAAAGCCACCGGAGTGACAGGTACCCACCTTTCTGACGCCTGGGTGACCGGCCTCACATACTATACTAGCCCTTCCCTCTGAGATTCAAATTAGTGCCTCAGAAATAACCTGCCACGTTTCATTTTGCTAACACAGACTGGGAACACCTGAAGACTCTCAAGATCTCAGGTGCCAGGGGTCTTCTCTAGTGTAAGAGTTTAGCGAAAACTAACTCCATCATAAATATAACTCATTCCATGCATGCTTTGTTCAAGTACAGTCAATAGCAGTCTATTTTACTAATATATTTTTAATGTCAATATTTGGATGGCGTTTTTGTGTTCTGATATATTCATCTGCTACATCCACCATGGTCTCAGAATTTACCTTTTCAATAAGCTGACTTCAGGATCTGTAAAATGAACTAAGAATCTTGTGTATCAAATTCAGACATGTAACAATGATGTGTTCATAAAGCATGGGTCTTGCAAAAAAACAACAACATGCACACACAGACAAAAACAACAAAATGACAGATCTGTGCTAAGTCAACAGGAAAAAGTGAGTGAGGAGAATGATACATACATGTTGTTCTTAGCGTGACTTCCCCTCAGAAGGCTTATTCTTGAGAAGGGAAAAACAGTTACTGCCCTGGAGAAACCAAAGGCCACTTTGATCAAATGATCAAAACCCCATCAGTGAGCTGGTTACAGTGTGACCCTAGATGTAACAGTCTGAGGACACAATCTTCCACTAGTAGTTTTCCAGCCAGACGGGCATCACCTGAATCTAATCATGAGGAAAATTACACAAGCTCGAGTTGAGGACTCACTCTAAAGCAACTGCCCACATTCTTCAACCACGTCAATGTCATAAAACACAGAGAAAGGAGAAGAGAGATCTTCCGGATTAAAGAAAACTAAGAGGTAAATGATTCAATGCCATACATGACCCTGGACTGGATTCTGAACTAGGGAGATAAATGCTCAAAAGGACGGTATTGGGACAACAGGCAAAATTAGAATACAGAAAGATTTTGTTAAAAAACATGTCCTTGTTAAATTTCCTAAATGTGATAATTGTACTGTGCTTACCTTAAGAGAAATCTGTGCTTCAAGAAAAGACACACTGAGGAATTAAGGGGTAAAGGGGCAGGTGGCTGCTACCTGTTCTTGAATGAGCCAGAAAAAAATAAACGTATGTATTGTATATGGAGACAGCAAAAGTGAGTGATAAAGCAAATATGCTGAAATGTTACTAAATCAATGACTATGAGTAACAGGCATACAGGGCTAGGGGGAGTTCTTCATATCATTCCTGCAACTTTTCTGTAGTTTAAAATTAATTCACAATATGAACTTTTCTTTTTGCCTTACTTTTTAAATTATAGTTGATATACAATATATATGGTATGTTGGTTTCAGGTATACAACAGTGATTCTACATTTATATACTTTATAATGTGATCATCATGACATGTCTAGTAACCATGTGTCACTCGCTATCCCAATATTATTGACTATTTTCCCTATGCTGTACATTACATCCCATGACTAATTTATTTTATAACTGCAAGTTTGTACCTCTTATTCCCCTTCATCTGTTTCTGAAATTTTTTTAATCTTTCATTACAGTTGAGGTACACTATTAGTTGTAGGTGCACAACGCAGTGATTAGGCATTTATTTATATCTTACAAAGCGATCACCCTGATAAATCGAGTATCCATATGACACCATACACAGCTATTACAATATTATTGCATATACTCCTTATACTTTACAACCCATGACTATTTTGTAACTATCAATTTGTACTTCTTGGCACTGGGTGGTAGAGCATCAGCCCCGTGTGTGGATGTCCCGGTTCAATTCCCAGGCAGGGCACACAGGAGAAGTGACCATCTGCTTCTCCACCCTTTCCTCTCTTCTCCCACAGCCATGGCTCGATGGTTTGAGCGAGTCAGCCCCGAGAGCTGAGGATGGCTCTATGACCTCTACCTCAGGTACTAAAAATAGCTCAGTTGCTGAGAAAAAGCCTAGATAGGCAGAGCATCGCCCTTAGGGGGCTTGCTGGGTAGTCAGGGCCCATGTAGGAATCTGTCTCTCTGCCTCCCCTCCTCCCACTTAATAAAACACACACACACATACACAAAACAATTTGTACTTCTCAATCCCTTCACCTTTTCACTCAATCCCCATCACTCCTCCCATCTGGCAAAGGTCAAAATGTTCTCTGTATCTATGAATCTGTTTCTATTTTGATTTTGTAGATTCCATGTATAAGTGAATTTATTGCATTTTGTCCTTCTCTGTCTTATTTCACTCAGTGTAATACCCTCTAGGTCCTTCCGTGTTGTTGCAGATGGCAAAATTTCATTCTTATTCCATTGTACCACTTCTTTATCCACTCATCCACTGATGAACACTTGACTGCTTCCATATCCTGGCTATTATAAATAATGCTGCAATAAAAATAGAGATGTATGTGTCTTCTTTTTTTTTTTTTTTTTTTCTTTTCTGAAACTGGAAACGGGGAGAGACAGTCAGACAGACTCCCGCATGCGCCCAACCGGGATCCACCCGGCACGCCCACCAGGGGTGAAGCTCTGCCCCTCCGGGGCGTCGCCACTCCGCGACCAGAGCCACTCTAGCACCTGGGGCAGAGGCCAAGGAGTCGTCCCCAGCGCCCGGGCCATCTCTGCTCCAATGGAGCCCTGGCTGCGGGAGGGGAAGAGAGAGACAGAGAGGAAGGAGGGGGTGGGGGTAGAGAAGCAAATGGGCGCCTCTCCTATGTGCCCTGGCCGGGAATCGAACCCGGGTCCCCCACACGCCAGGCCGACGCTCTACCACTAAGCCAACCGGCCAGGGCCGTATATGTCTTCTTGATTTACTGTTTTGGGTTAATTCAGATAAATACCCAGAAGTGGAATTGTTGGCTTCTCTGTCTCTCATTATAGCCTTTGTTTTATTTTATTTTTTATTTATTTATTCATGTTAGGAGAGAGAGAGAGAGAGAGAGAGAGAGAGAGAGAGAGAGAAAAGAGGGAGGAGCAAGAAGCATCAACTCCTATATGTGCCTTGACCAGACAAGTGCAGGGTTTCAAACTGGCAACCTCAGCGTTCCAGGTCGATGCTTTATCCACTGTGCCACCACAGGTCAAGCCTATAGCCTTTGTTTTAAAGTCCATTTTGTCTGGTATAAGTATTATACCAGTTTCTTTTTTTCTTTTTTTTTAACTAAATATCTTTTTCTAACCCTTTACTTTCAGTCTGTGGGTATCTTTAGATCTGACATGAGTCTCTTGTAGACAGCACATATAAGGTCTTGTGTTGTTATCTATTCAGCCACCATATGCCTTTTGATTGGAATGTTTAATCCATTGGCATTTAAAAAAATTACTGATAGATGTTTTATTGCCATTTTATTACTCATATTCTTTATCTTACATTTTTCTTCTTGTCCTTTAAAAAAGACCTTTTAACATTTCTTATAATACTGGTTTGATGGTGATGAACTCCTTCAGCTTTTTCTTGTCTGGGAAACTCTTTATATGTCCTTCAATTCTAAATGATATAGCCTTGCTGGGTCGAGTAATCTTGGTTGTAGGTCCTTGCTGTTTATACTTTGAACACTTGTGCCAATCCCTCTGGCCTGTGAAGTTTCTGTTGAGAAATCAGCTCACAGTTTCCTGGGAGCTCCCTTGCAGGTAACTAACTGCTTTTCTCTTGCTGCTTTTGAGACTGTGTTTAACCTTTGCCATTTTAATTATGATGTGTCTTGGTGTGAGCCTCCTGGGGTTCATCTTGTTTGGGACCCTCTGCACTTCTGGACTTGTGTGTCTTTTTCCTTTACTAGATTAGGATAGAGTTTTCAGTGGTTATTTTTTGAAATAGGTTCTAATCCCTTGCTCTATGTCTTCATCTTCAATACTTGATACAGTCCCAGAGGTCCCTTAAACTATCCTCTTAAAATTCTTTTTCTCCTTTTGCTCTCTGATTGGGTGTTTTCTGCTATCTTGTCTTCTAAATGACTAATTTGATCCTGTGCATCATCTAATCTGCTGTTGGTTCCTTCTAGTGTACTCTTCACTTCAGTTACTGTATTTCTCATTTCTGACTAGATCTTTTTTATGGTTTCTACATCCTTTTCAATGCCATTGAGGTTCTCTCACTAAGTTCCTTGAGCATCCTTATAACTATTATTTTGAAATCTGTATCTGAGCCCCTGGATGGTTTGCTCAGTGGTAGAGCATTGGTCCAGCTTGTAGATGTCCCAGGTTCAATTCCCGGTCAGGGCACACAGGAGAAGTGACTATCTGCTTCTCCACCCCATCCCTTCCGCCTCCCCTTTCTTTCTTTCTTTCTCTCTCTCTCTCCCTCAGCCATGGCTTGATTGGCTCAAGCGAGTTGGCTCCCAGTGCTGAGGATGGCTTCATGGCCTCTGCCTCAGGTGATAAAAATAGCTCAGTTGCCAAGCATCGAAGCAATGCCCCAGATGGGCAGAGCATCACCCCATAGGGGGCTTGCCGGGTGGATCCCAGTCTATTTCTCTGCCTCCCTTGCTCTCAATTTAAAAAAAAATCTGTATCTGGTAGATTGCTTACCTCCATTTCATTTAGATCATTTTCTGAAGATTTTCCCTGTTCTTTCATTTGGGACATGTTTATCTCCCCATTTTATCTAGCTCTCTGTTTCTATGTATTAGGTAGATCTGCTATGTCTCCCAGTCTTGGTAGAGTGGTCTTATGTCCTGCAGGGCCCAGTGGCGCAGCCTCCCTGGTCACCTGAACTGGGCACTCCAGATGCGCCCCCTCCATGGGCTGTGTACACACTCCTGTTACAGCTGAGGCTTGACTGCTGTTGTTATGTCAATGGGAGGGACTGACCCCAAGGCCAATCATCTACAAGGAGCAGCCACAACTACAGCAGAGGAGCTGCTGTGCATGGGGCCGACCCCATGAAGCAGAACTTGCTTCAGCGGGGCTCTGGTGCCTGCCATATGTCCCTGGCACCTTTCAAGCTGCTGCCCTAGTGCTGGAGCTCAAAGCAAGTGAGTTAAGTCTGTGCACAAGCCCTTTAAGATAAGGTGACCAACGTTTTTACAATAAAAAGGAGGACAAAAATAAATTGAAGAAAACAATATCATAAATAAAAGAAACATTTTATTCATTGCAACAATAATACACTATAATATAATAAATGCATAATAAAAACATTTGTAATATTTAATATTATACTTACATGTCTATTAATTTTAATAATAATTGCGAGAAAAAAGTACTCATTTAGATACAAACACGTCACATCACACGCAATGGTTCGACTCTACATCGATCGAATAAGGACATTTACAGATTAGTCTTCCAATATCAAAAAGGAGGACATGTAGGAAGATACTTTTTGAGGGAGGACGGAACTTAAAAAAGAAGGACAGTCCTCCCTAAAGGAGGCCGATTGGTCACCTTATATAAGAGAAACACTTGGGACTCCAGGATCCACTCAGCCACGATCCCCACTGGTTTTCAGAGCCAGACATTATGGGGACTTCTCTTCCTAGCACTGGAGCTGGGGGGCCTGGTTCCTCAGGGGGAACCTCTGCAGCCAAGAAATCCCTCCTGATTTTTAACTGCCACACGAGGGCATTCTGTGTCTCTGCCCATCCTACCAGTCTCAACATGGCTTCTTCTGTATAACCTTGTCGGAGTTCTGCTCAGCTAGACTTCAGGCAGTTCTGAAGGATGGTTGTTTTAAAGCAGGGGTCCCCAAACTTTTTACACAGGGGGCCAGTTCACTGTCCCTCAGATTGTTGGAGGGCAGGACTATAAAAAAAAACTATGAACAAATCCCTGTGCACAATGCACATATCTTATTTTAAAGTAAAAAAACAAAACGGGAACAAATAAAATATTTAAAATAAAGAACAAGTAAATTTAAATCAACAAACTGACCCGTATTTCAATGGGAACTATGCTCCTCTCACTGACCACCAATGAAAGAGGTGCCCCTTCCGGAAGTGCGGCGGGGGCCGGATAAATGGCCTCAGGGGGCCGCATGCGGCCTGCGGGCCGTAGTTTGGGGACCCCTGTTTTAAAGTTTAGTTGTAATTCTGATATGGCTGTCGAAAGCTACCAGCATAGTGTTTACCTACTTCTTCTGCCATCTTGACTGGAAGCCAAAAACGTGTGGTTTTTTTTTAGTAAAAAGATATCTTTGGTCCAATGGGAAGACCTCCCAATTATCTCCTGACAATTTGTTGAGACAGATCCTATCACTCCCACTATAATAATAGGAAACTGAGGCTTAAAGAGATTAGGAGATGTGCTCAAGATCCTACAGCTAGTGAGTCTATGGGATGGAGATGCTATGTGAACTCATGTCTGAATCCAGGGCCCCAGCCTTATCTACCACATCATTATCCTGTCTTCTAGAAAAAGGAACTCAGGGCCAATGAAACAGGAGCAATAGGTCAGTTTTCACCAGCCACCACTCCCCACCCAGAAACAATACCCCCTTCCACCCCACACACACACACAGGATGACTTACAGTTTTGGCTTTGTTGAGATGTGTCATCTGAATATAGCCCCGGTCATGGTGAGCGAGATAGAGGAAGTAGAAGGGGAAGCAGACCCAGAGGTAAAAACAAGGCACCCACACGAGGACGGTGTTCTGAAAGCACTTGGTGAAGTCAGGATTGCTGGTGTTCCATGTGATGTTCCACTCCTATGGACGCAAACACAGGCACGGGTCAATGGGATGTGCCAGAGAGACGGGCCGTGTGGAGTTCAAAACCAGCTGTCACGGGGCCAAGAAACAGACAAGACCTCTGCTTCCAAGGCGGTCTCAGACAGAATATGCAGTGTGGAGAGACAAGGAATCAGGAATAAAGGTACACCTCGTTGTATGCAACAGACAGGTTCCTGGGACCTGTGGCAAATTCCATCGTTGTTCAAAACTTAAAGACAGCGATTTAAATAAACCCTGAGGGGTACCTTCCTGTAAACTGAAGAGTACCTTAGTCATTTCAACTTCACTCATCTTGTGAATTGAGGGTTTGCTAATCTTCTTCTTCATCACCATCACCATTGTCATCTTCATGACCACCATCATTACCATCACAATCACTTACATCAGCTACCAATACCATCATGATCACCACCATTGGCACCATCATCATCATCAATAACCCCCAAATTGCAGTTCTATGTGCTAAGCCCTATTCTAAGTACTTTATCTGTATTATCTCCTCTAATTCTATAAGCACTTTATCCCTCCTTTTTCAAATAGGAAAACTGAGGCACAGAGAGGTTCAATGATTTGTCCATTATCACATAGCTAGTAAGACCTGGATCAGAATTCAAAATCAGGCTATTTGGTTCCAGAGTCCCTGCATTTAATGACTAAGTTATCCATCCTTGAAATAAATTTATTTTAAATAGTTTTATTTTTTAAGAAACCACTTGCAGCCCTGGCCGGTTGGCTCAGCGGTAGAGCATCGGCCTGGCGTGCGGGGGACCCGGGTTCGATTCCCGGCCAGGGCACATAGGAGAAGCGCCCATTTGCTTCTCCACCCCCACCCCCTCCTTCCTCTCTGTCTCTCTCTTCCCCTCCTGTAGCCAAGGCTCCATTGGAGCAAAGATGGCCCGGGCGCTGGGGATGGCTCCTTGGCCTCTGCCCCAGGCGCTAGAGTGGCTCTGGTCGCGGCAGAGCGACGCACCCGGAGGGACAGAGCATCGCCCCCTGGTGGGCAGAGCGTCGCCCCTGGTGGGCGTGCCGGGTGGATCCCGGTCGGGCGCATGTGGGAGTCTGACTGTCTCTCCCTGTTTCCAGCTTCAGAAAAAATACAAAAAAAAAAAAAAAAGAAACCACTTGCATTTTGTTAAAGACATATCAGATAGATAGATATATACATATATAAATCAAGTATATCCACCTAAGAATAAACTTTAACCTGCTGTTAGAATTTGGTAATGGAGAATTTAATTCAAGTCCTGATCTGACCACTGACCAGTTACATAACTTTGGGAAAATCACCCTATCTCAGAGTCTCAATTTCTTATCTCTGCTTTGCTTACATCAGATAAATTTAGAGGTATGAAACAGGTGGCCCTCAGGCCAATTTGGCCCAAAGATGGTTTACTATTATTGTTGTTTTAAGCATGCTTTAAAAAGATTTTTTTTAGATCAGCTTCCAACATTTCAAATCAGGAAATTTCATATAAAAATTTGGATTTTTAGCCTGACCAGGCAGTAGCACAGTGGATTGAACGTAGGACTGGGATGCAGAGGACCCAGGTTCGAGACCCTAAGGTTGCCAGCTTGAGCGTGGGCTTATCTAGTTTGAGCAAGGCTCACCAGCTTGAGCCTAAGGTCACTGGCTTGAACAAGGGGTCATTCGGTCTGCTGTAGCCCCCCCCCGGTCAAGGCACATATGAGAAAGCAATCAAGAAACAACTAAGGTGCCGCAATGAAGAATTGATGCTTCTCATCTCTCTCCCTTTCTGTCTGTCCCTATCTGTCCCTCTCTCTGTCTCTGTCTCTGTCACAAAAATAAAAATTTTTTCAAAATTGGGATTTCTGGCTTCTCTTAAAAAAAAATCAGAATGCCTGGCAGCACTGGGCCCATATTCATGCTTTACAGCCATCAGCAAGAGCTAAGGAGTAGCCAGGCTGGGATAAGGCTCATGTGTTCCAGCTGGTCACAGGCCCATGCAGCCCACCTCTCTCCTAGCCTTCTCTGTTCATCACCGCACAATGTTCTCTCTGGGTATCTGAGTCCAAGCCTTCCCACAGTCAGATAAGTGAGACCACCCAGGAACTCCAAAGAACCTGGACTCTCACAGCCCCATACAACATTTAAAGCCATAAAGGGAAAGTGATGGGAACAAGCAGAACATTTCACTTAAAGAAAACAATTGACAATGTGATGAAAACATTATGTTCCATGCATTTCAAAAAAGAGACCTAGTAATGCATAACATTACTTAATACATGAGTATGCTTAATACAACTGAATATGTGAAAAGATTATTAAACATATGTGAAAAGATTATTAAAACATAAGGAATTGGACTTAAAAAGAAAAGAGAGAGAGCTCTAGATAGTAAAACAAGTACCTAAACTGGTTCTTCAGGGGTATAACTGATAAACAGTTCTATAATATAAATGGTTAGTTTCCCAGAACCAGGAATCAATGAAATGTAAACTTAAAATAATTAACAGATGCAAAGGAATTTAGTTAGGAAATTTCTAAACACAAAGAAACCCTTAAGACAAAAGTCATGCCTCTATGAACTTAGGCCTGTGAAATTTGATCACAGGAGTGATTTAAATCAAAAGCTGATTATTGTAACTGGTTTCACCCCACTTGTAATTCTAAAGGTGATGATGAAAAATGGGATTCAACTGTCGGTGGTTCTTACATACAGAACAGTGTCTGAGCAGTTGCCAGAAAAAACTCATTTCAAAGGAATTTGCCCTTCTAATAAGGAAAAAATGCTGGGGTTTAATATATGCAGTTATGTATACAAGAAGCTTGGTTCATGTGTGACATTCCAGTAGCCAGTTATTTCCTGCCTGGACTATTGCAATTTCCTTTCTAACCATTACCTGTTTCCAGCCCCTCCCGGACCAACTATGTCCTCCCCACTACAGCCAAAGTAACATTATCTATCCATGCAACTATACTCATGCATCCATCCACCCACCAATCCATCCATCCATCCACCCATCCATCAATGCAGCACCACATCCACCACCCACATCCATCCATGTGTCTCTCCCTTTGTATTTATTTTTAATAGGTAATACATTTGTGTGTTAAACTTTTTCAAACTACACAAAACAGTATACTGTGAAAAGTAAGTCTGCTTCCCTAATCTCACAGCCCCCATCCCAGCCCACGGACAAAACCACCACGGCTAACATCTTGTGTGTTCTTCTAGATTACCTCCCAATTACAGTGTATCTATTTTGTTTCCCCAAAAGTTACCATAATACATACCTGTCCTTTACCTTTCTTAATATTAGAAACTGATCATTACCAGGAACATAGATCTGCTTTAATTATGATAGCTTAATTTCTTTTGAACAAAGGACAGAAGTGACGAGCCATTTTCCCATCTTGGTCCCTAATCCTTCAATTCCTCTCTTGAGAGGCAACCATTATCGGTTTCTTATGTACCCTTCCAGAAGATACCTGATCCATCTATAACAAAAATAAAGAGCCCTGGCTTGTTGGCTCAGCAGTAGAGCGTCAGCCAGGCATGTGGAAGTCCCAGGTTCAATTCCCAGCCAGGGCACACAAGAGAAGCACCCATCTGCTTCTCCGCCCTTCTCCTTCTCCTTCCTCTTTGTTTCTCTCTTCCCTTCCTGCATCCAAGGCTCCACTGGAGCAAAGTTGGCCTGGGTGCTGAGGATGGCTCCATAGCCTCGGCTTCAGGCCTAGAATGGCTCCAGCAGCAGCGGAGCAACGCCCCAGAGGGGCTGAGCATCGCCCCCTGGTGGGCATGCCGGGTGGATCCGTCAGGCGCATGCAGGAGTCTATCTGACTGCCTCCCCACTTCTAACTTCGGAAAAATACAAAATAAATAAATAAAGACATATTTTTTTGTTTTCCACTGGAAGGAAGCATACTCCACCTCTGTCCTGTACCTTGCTTTTTTTCTCTTAATAATAGGTCTTAAAGATCACCTGCACTGCACACAAACGATGTCTTCCTCCTTGGAGCTGGCTGCTTTATAATCCATTGTAGGAGAGACTTGACTTAATTAGTCCCTGCTGACAGGGCGATAGGTTGCTCTCATAAACACTGCAGCAGTGAATAAATAACTAACAAATGCCTCACATTACACACGAACAAGCCTATTTGTAAGATCACTTTTTAGACGTGCATCACTGGTCAAAGGGTGCAGATATTTAAAATTTAGACAGATACTGCTCCCCAAATGGATCATCAACTTATATTCCACTTAATGAGGTACAAAGGATAACTACTTCCCTGACCACAGTGTATTAAATTAAAAGCTTTTGATCTGTCAGTCTGATAAAGGAAAATGTCTCACTGTGGCTTAACTACCTTTTCTCTAATGAGGAGTGAAACAGAAGATCTTTTCATAGTCATTTAAAAGCAGCCATATTCTCCTGCTCAAAGTAAAATTCAGAGACTTAAATATAGTACATGTATTAATGTATTAATATATGGGGCTAATCTGATCACCCTCCCTCTTCCAGGTAATAACCTTCAGTGGCTCCCTATTAGCTCCAAGAGCCAATCCTTGCCATGGTTCATGACACGTTCCACATTCAAGCTCCATCTGTTCCTTCTACAATTTCACCTGCCAATGTTCCCCAATGTGTCACCTAAGGCATTCATTGAGGTAAGCATTTGCCAAGCATGTTAGGCATTGTTCAAGGCACTGGAGACTCAGAAAGGCCATGGTCCCTGACTTCGAGTCATTCCCTAGCTGCTACTCAAATGGGTGGTTCTTTACCATCTCTCTTATTAGATGCTCTCCCTACAATCTTTCCATCATAACAAACTCCTATTCATCCTTCAAAACCCAACTTAGATACCACTTTTAAGAGGCCTTCCTCTTCATTCCCCAAAATTCATTCTCCTCTTACTCCCCACACACAACTCTGCAATGGTTTTCTTACATGTCTGTCAATACCTCTGCCCTGCAAGGTCCATGCAAGGACCTCAGAGCCAGGACCACAGTATATTTACCCTCAACTACTACTCTCCTACCCAGCAGGTCCCCAGAGGTTATTAAGGAAACAAGTATCCTAAGCCATGCCTTCCCTCCCAGCATTATTTCCTACTTTACTCTTTTAAAAATAACAATCCAGGCCCTGGCTGGTTGGCTCAGCGGTAGAGCGTCGGCCTGGCATGCGGGGGACCCGGGTTTGATTCCCGGCCAGGGCACATAGGAGAAGCACCCATTTGCTTCTCCACCACCCCCTCCTTCCTCTCTATCTCTCTCTTCCCCTCCCGCAGCCAAGGCTACATTGGAGCAAAGATGGCCCGGGCGCTGGGGATGGCTCCTTGGCCTCTGCCCCAGGCGCTAGAGTGGCTCTGGTCGTGGCAGAGCGACGCCCCGGAGGGGCAGAGCATTGCCCTCTAGTGGGCAGAGCATCACCCCTGGTGGGCGTGCCGGGTGGATCCCGGTCGGGCGCATGCGGGAGTCTGTCTGACTGTCTCTCCCCGTTTCCAGCTTCAGAAAAATACAAAAAAAATACAAAAAATAAAAATAAAAATAACAATCCATCCAAGTACACCCTAGCCCTGACCCCTGGCTTTCTGGTCAAGTGAATATGGATTAAAATTTAGGCCCTGACCTCATGAGCATCTCGGCAGGTCGCTTAACTATAAGCAGCAGATACTAATAATTAATAACAATCGCCCCCACTACCACCAGCACTGCCCAGAGGCAGGAAGCCTTAAGGGCAAGGCAAAGCTCAAGTGAAGAAGTGAGCAAGAGCAAACCAAGGAGCATCTAAGGGGGGGGGGGGGGGGCTCCGGAAGGAGAGGGAAGGGAAACGCTCAGCAAAGGAAGGCGTTGCCTCTTCCGAGGACAGCTTCCTGCTGGGAGCCAGACAGCCAACCCCGACCAAGAGGCAGAGATGGAGGGAAGAGGAAGGAAGGGGAGGCATGAAAAGGGGAAATGACTGTGAGCGTGACCTTCCACTGCCGCAGAACGCATCCAACCCAGGCCATCCCACCCAACCCCCCACACGGCCTCAGTAGCTGCTGCGATCCCAGCCAACGGCCCGACCACAACTGTCACAGCAGTGACGATAAGAATGTTGGGGGCCTCCTGTGTATCACTTGCTGGCTGGGGCCTTGTCTCCTCTGTCCCAACTGCTGGAGACAAGCAGTGGGGTCCTCTCTATTTGGGGCTTCTGGGGAAAACAGCAAATGCTATTTTTTTTTAAGACCATTATAAGGCAAGGAAGGATGATTCACTGAGTCAGTCTGCCTTTCACTCACCACCCCTGACTCCAGGGGGACAGCTACCCAGGGCCTTCCTTTCGGGGGCTCACCTCAGGGGGAGGGGGAGCCCCAGGGACAAGCCCTCATTAGTGTCAGCCAGTCAGCAGAGTCCTTTACCCACGTTCAAGAATGGGCACCTGACCCAAACTGAGCTAGTCACAGCAAGGACACATCCTCTCTTGTCCCCAAAGATGCAGGGTGAGGATGCGGCATCTCGGCCATTCACAAAGGAAGTACCAGGGCTGGGAGGGGAAGGGAGAAGAGGCACCACCGTGGCAAGTGTGAGAATGAAGCTGACCTCAAAAAAGACGAAGATGGAAGAAACTGTTCCTTAGTGTCGTTGTGGATTGCTGGCTCAAGCTTCACCTGCAGCCCACCCTCCCACTGGACTTCCACAGCAAATTCACTGGATCGCTTACACAGGTGGAAAGTGAATTTGCTTTCACAATACAAAGCATCCGAGCCGTACAAGTTCTGACCCACCGTGTCTGATCCCTTGTCCCTTTTCTTACAGGTCCAGTGTGCTTCTCTACTTATTTACTCGGTGACCTTAGACAAGTCACTCAATCTCTCTGAGCCTCATCTATGACTAAAGCTAAAAATACCTATCTCCTAACGCTATTCTAAAGAATAAAATTATATACATATGGGGTCCAGCTCAGTGTCAAATATTAATACTCAATAAAGAGCTATTAACAGCAATCTTAATTCTGTGTCAGTAATAAAAATAAAGTTTATAGCATTACAGTCTTAATATGATTTAACTTTATATTATTATTGATAATAATACCACCTAGCTTTAACTGAACACTATGTGCCAGGTACTGTTTCTTGCATTTTATGTGAATAATTCAGTTAATCTTAATGATTACCTAGAAGAAATGTTGTTTTGATTCCCATTAGGTAGATGAGAAACTGAGACACAAAGAAATCAAATAAAGTGCCTTAGATCACATAGCTTATAAATTTCGAGGCTGGGGCTCAAACCTTGGAAGCCTGATTACTGAGGTCCCCTAACCCCCATCCACGCTAGCTCCTAGCAATGGCCTTCTTGGGCACGTGCTTTTGTTGTTGTTGTTGTTGTTGTTGTTAGATTTTTATTTATTCATTTTTATTAGAGAGAGAGGGGAGAGAGGGGGGGGGGAGAGGGAGGGAGAGAGAGAGAGAGAGAGAGAGAGAGAGAGAGAGAGGGAGAGAGAGAGGGAGAGACAGAGAGAGAAGGGGGGAAGGAGCAGGAAGCATCAACTCCCATATGTGCCTTGACCAGGCAAGCCCGGGGTTTTGAACCGGCGACCTCAGCATTTCCAGGTCGACGCTTTATCCACTGCGCCACCACAGGTCAGGCGGGCACGTGTTTTTGACCATAGGCAATCTGGGCCAAGAGGAAGATTTGAGTCCTCAAACCACCACCAAGTTCAGAACCAATTACTTGCATTTGTTACCTATATGTGCTGTTACAAATTACCATAAAATTAGGGTCTTAAAACAACACAATTTTTTACTTTTAAGTGAGAGGAGGGGAGAGAGACAGACTCCCGCATGTGCCCCAGCATGCATCCCAACCAGGACCCACCCCTCAAGCCCCCTACTCAGTGATGCTCTGCCCATCTGGGGCCATTGCTTGGCAACTGGGTTTTGTTTTTTTTAAAGCACCAGAGGCAGAGGCTCCACAAGCCATCCTCAGGACCCAGGGCCAACTCCCTCAAACCAATTCAAGGCTGTGATAGGGGAAAGAATGGGGGGGAGGGGAAGCAGATGGTTGCTTCTCCTGTGTGCCCTGACCAGGAATTGAACCTGGAACATCTACACACCAGGTCAACATTCTACCCCTGAGCCAACCAACCATGACCAAAACAATACAATATTTTATCATGCCATTCTAGAGGGCAGAAATCTGAAACGAGTCTCTCTGGGCCAAAATCAAGGTGTCAGCAGGGCTGTGGGTTCCTCCTGGAGACCGTAAGGGAGGCTCCACTTCTTTGCCTTTCCCAGCTTCTAGCAGCCACCCACATTCCTGGGCTCATGGCCCCTTCGTCCACCTTCAAATCCAGCAGCATCAGCCAGGTCCTTCTCACACTGCCACCTCTCTGGTTCCCTCTCTTCTGCATCCCTCTTCCACTCCCACTTCCACTCATGATGACCTTGGGCTCACCCAGATAATCCAGGAAAATCTCCCATCTCAAGGTCAGCTGATGAGCAAATTCAATTGCATCTGCAGTCTCTATACCCCCTTTGCCACGTTACCTAACATGATCACCGATTCTAGGGATCAGGTCATGGACATCTTTGGAGAAACCAATCCTGTGCCTACCACACCTCTCAGTTTGACGCTGGTCCACCCGAAATATCCTGTGACATCCCAGGGGCACCATCGCTCCTCTCAGCTTCATCAGAGTCAGAAGCCACTAGAATACTGCCAGGTATAGGCAGGAAGTGGCCCGAGAGGTAGCTGACCGGCCTCTCAGCTCAGTCATGCTTGTCACAGAAGTCCCATGCACCAGTGACCGCTCAGCCAGGGCCTCTGCAGCGCTGTGTCCCCCACGCCTGCTGCTCCGGCCTGATTCACACAGCTTCCAGAGGGACCTGTGGCTGGAGCCTGCAGGGAGACAAGGGGAAGAGCCTGTCCAGGACCCAGCCAGGACAGGAGGGAGGAAGACGAGACAGACAACAGTCTGGGGATGTGATTATAAATCCGAACAGCTCTCAGTGTCACCAATATTCGGGAGCCAGAGTAGCTCTGACACTGTTTAGAAACAAGGACCTATTATGCATCAGATCTTCCCTCGGGGCCTGAACACCATTTTCCAATTCAATCGTCTCAATAACTTGCAATAGTCGGGTTTCTATTCCTCAGTGGACAATTATATGCCATTTGAAGGTAAATAACGTTTCCACTGGCACAGAGCTCCCTTTTATCATAAGAGGCAGATACTACACAAACCTCCTGGCAACGAGGGCTCTGGAAAAGAACACCGAAGGCAGAGAATAACGGGAGGAGGTGCATGCTATTTCTATCCCAGGTGGACAGCAAAGGCCCCTGGGCCAAGGTGACATTTGAGGGAAAACCTGAAGGAAATGAAGAAACATATGCTACCTTCTTTCATTGATGAAAAGAAAAAGAGGGAGATTTAAGGTCCTTAGTAGCATGAGCCAGGACTGAGCTAAGTATGTGCTTTATATCCCGTTTAGGCCTCACAAACAACTCTGGGAGACAGGCTCTATAATTAAACCCATTTGACAGACACAAAAACTGAGGCCCAGTCACTAACCTGCAAGCAGCCTACACAACCAGGACATTGAATCCAAGTGTAGATAGATGCCTCTATATACATGGAAAATGCAATGGGTCCGGTTTTTTTTTGTTGTTGTTGTTTTTAATCACATACATGCACTACCAGTCCCATTTAAAATTAGCATCAAAGAATATACAAATGCTGGTCTAGGCAGGGGAATTTTCTTAGAAAGAGACAGGAAAAACAAAAGCTAGCAGTGATTATCTCCAGGGGGTAGGGCTGAAGCTGGTAAGAGGAAGCAACTATTACTTTTTGTTTTATTATCTTTTGCACTGTTTGAATTTTTTACTCTGCATGGATTCCCCCTGAAATAATAATAACAATAGCGAGTTTACACTTGAAATAAATAAACAGCAGCAGCAGGAATTTAAGGGTAGAAGGTTCTGACTGCTGAGCTGGGAGCAAAGAGAAAGCACACATTTACTGGGCGCCGGCAACAGCGGTATTTGCTGGGACAGGCACGGTGCCATTTTCCGAGAAGGAGTCCATTTAAATCTCACAACAGCCCTACAAAGTCAAGGTTATTATAACTCCCACTTTCAGAGGCAGACCCTGAGACCCAGACAGGTTAAGAAGTTGATCAGACTCCCAGAGAAAGGAAGAGGCAGAGGCGTGATTTGAACCCTGAGTCTGACACTGAGCCCTTAACTCCTGGGCTCTCCCACCTCCCTGCCAGGTGGCTGGAACTCTAAGGGCTTTGCAAAGTTAATGGCCTCACCATTCAGCCTCAGGTAGCTTGGAAGGCAATGTTCTCAGAGGCAGGTCATCAACTAAATGTCCCCAGGCCTTAGGGATTCCAAGTTCATGTGTACAGAATGGAGGAGCAACATTCACACTCAGACACAGAAACAGTCTACAACTCCTCCTACCCAGCTACCCAGTGCAAGCAATACAAGGTGATACTTACGAATACAACGTTCAAGGTCTAGGTCAGTATGTGTCCGAAAGCAGGGTTTCTCAACCTGGGCACTACTGAAATTTGAAGCCAGAAAATTCTTTGTCTTGAGGGGCTGTCCTGTACCGTGCCTTTTGTAGGATGTTGAGAGCATCCTTGACCCAATAGATGACAGGACCACACGTCAAGTTAAATCCTCCCAAACAACTCAGAGGCAGGTGGTATAATTAAGTCCATTTTACAGATTCAGACACTGAGATCATATAACCTGGAAGCGGCATATACAGCCAGTTGTGACAATCAAAAAAATGTCTCCAGGCTAACCTGCGGTGGTGCAGTAGCTAAAGCACTGACCTGGAACGCTGAGGTCGCCTGTTCAAAACCCCAGGCTTGTCCGGACAAGGAACATACAAGAAGCAACTACTATGAGTTGATGCTTCCCGCTCCTGCCCTTCTCTCTCTCTCCCTCTCTCTCTCTCTCTCTCTCTCTCTCTGAAATCAATAAATAAAATCTTAAAAAAATAAAAGTCTCCAGCCATTGCCCAATGTCCCCTGGAGGCTAAACTGCCCTCACTATTCTAATGCAATGACTTCACCAGGCTTTGGTTTTTCCTTCATGAAATGAGACTAATTCTAGGGCCCACCTATTATAGAATTATCAGGAGGGTTAAAATAAAACGACCCAAAGTTTCCAGTTTGAGTTCCTGGCCAAGAGACTGATTGATAAACACAAGCGCAAGGTTTCATTCATTCATTCATTCAGTGAGTATTTATTGAGCACATACCCATGAGCCAAGAAGGCCTGGGCTAATCATGGGGATATGGAGGTAAGTGCCTTCTAAAGACTCACAGTCCACCAGAGATATCAGATCTCAGGTCAAAACAAAACTACAAAGGACAAGTATACAATACTTGCTGAGAAGAAAAAGGGAGGAGTGTTGGCACAGCAAGCATCGGGGTGAAAGTCTGGGAAGGTGACATTTTAGCAGAGACTAAAAGGGTCAGGAGAAGTTAACCATGCAAAGAAACAGGTGTGGTTGTCCCCTTTCCAAAAAAGAAGAAAGTGAAGAAGGGAGTGTGTAAGGGAAAGGAGGACGGGAATAAACAAAATGAATACAAACAACCGAGAGTGAGGACCCTGGTGCTGGGGGCCTGAGTTTGAATCTAGTCAAGACTGCTACCAGCCTCTTGACCTTCAGAAAATTAGCCGATCTCTCCCACCCTGGTCTCTCTCGTGCTAACAGGATTAATCAGGGAACCCACTACACGTGCCCGGACTGCAGGGTTAAATGCTTCACATGACCACAGCTGCCTAACAAGGGCTGGGGGAGCAGGACGCAGAGCAGGCTACTGGCTCAGCATCACCGGCCACTCTGCAGAGTGCAAACCCATGGGGCTGAAGCTGAGGCTAAGGACAGGGGTAACAGGAATAGGAAGATGGCGGCTCTTACGAAGCACTCCCCACATGTGGGACTGTGTTCCGGGGTAGGGCGCATCGTCCCACTGCACTGTCAGAGCACCCTACGAGACGGGAACCATCTCCATCCATGTTAGAGAGGGACACGGAGTCAAACCGGTAAGAAGACTTGCTGGAAGGTGCACAGGCAGGACCAGGTGGTGCCTGCACTCAAACCCAGAGAGACCGGCTCCAGAGTACCAGCCAACCGTTCTGCAAAGGGGGGGGGGGGGGGGGGGGGCTGCAGGGCACAGCCAAGGACTGGGCTGAGGGACACAGGCAGAGGCAACAGGCCATTTATAAAGCCACAGTCAAAACCAAGGCAGGTGCCAGACCCCCCGCAGGAGGCGGGGAGATCCAAAGCCAGAGAAAGCTGAGAAAAAGCAGCAGGAGGGCGGCGATTATGTCAAGGGACCTGCCGGGCTTCTGGACACTAATCCTGTTTTCAGAGCCAGCATGGGGCCTGCCTTTGCCCACCACAGTCCTGAAAGGGATCCCAGCAAAGGTCAAGCAGCCGCCGGCGACACTGTGGGAGAAGGACAGCGTGCCAGCGTCACGCTGGCAGCGATGTCCCCTGCCCACTGCTGGGCTGAGCTGCGACCTTCCCTCACCCTCTGACTCACCAGAGCTAAGAATAAAGTCCAGAAATGGAGGAGGGGGGCAGCATCCATACCTTACCCCCAGCACCAGGAAGGCAGGGCATGTCCCTGCCCAGGCAGAAGCCCAAATCCTTACTGGATCCTCACACCCAGGATGCAGAACTGAACACGTTTGTGAGAAAGAGGCAGGAGTGATATGCAAAACCAAGACACCTGTCTTAACAAGAGTCCCAGTGCCAAGAAGAGCCGCGCTGCCTACACAGGGATCCGGGTGTCAGCAGAGGGCAGGTCGGAGCACCCCCCAGTGAGCACCCTGAGGCCTCTCACCGGGCCCTCCCTACAAAGCACACACTTGTCTTTGTGTTCTCCATCCGGCCCCAACCATTTGCTGAGTTCATCTCTCACCACTTCCTCTCCTCTTATCAGACTGGAGCTTCACCAAGTCCTCCATTAGGTCATGTTCCAGGGACTTGGGAGGGGTCAGCCACGTAATGTGCCAAGCACAGGAATACATCTGGGACACAATGGCAGACAGAACTGAGAGCATCCATCCATTTACTGAGCACCATCTCTAGGTGCTGAGGACCCAGCAGTGACACAGGGCCTGCCCTCCTGGAGCTGACAGCCTGACAGAGGAGGCCAAGAGTGAACAGACAAAAAATAGATAATAGCTATAGATAGATAAATGTAGTGTACATTCTGTGTGTGTGAGTGTGAGAGAGAGAGAGAGATGAAAAAAAAAAAGGCTCAGAGAAGAAACCTCCCTGAAAAGGTGTACTTGTAGAAGGAAACGAGAAAAGGGAGTAAGCCACCACAGAGAAGAATCTTGGGAGAGCAAAAGAAACAGCAAGTGCAAAGGCCCTGAGGTAGGAACATGTCAGGCATTTTGGAACACTAATAGAGAGGTCAATATGACTCCCCAGTAATATGAGATGAAGTGAAGGAAGGATGTGGGGGGCAGGCAGGAACAGACTGTGTAAGACTCACAGGCCTTTGAAGGGATTTTGACTTTTACTCTGAGTGACGTGGGGACCATGGATTATGATGTGTCATCATATTATTTACGTTTTTACACAGTGGTTCTCAACTGAAGGCAAGTCCTTTCCCCGCTACCAGGGGCCATATGACAACATTTGGAGACATTTTTGGTATCACTACTGGGCTTAGGGTGGGGTAGAGGGTTTTTGCCGGTAGAGGCCAGAGATGCTGCTAACATTCACAATGGCCAGGACAGTCCCCACAGCTCAGAATTACTCTGCCCCTCATATCAATACTGCTGCAGCTGAGAAACCCCATTTTCACAGAATCCCTGCCTTTACCTTTACCAAGTTTAGGGCCATATTCCCCACCCTCACCTCTCATCGGGCGTATGAGGTGTGAGTTCCTCACCATGTGACAGTAGGCAAACAAACAAGCCCCAGTTTCCACATCTGTAGAGTGGGAACACTACTCGAGATGATGCAAATACTCATTTAAGCATGAGCCTGAGCACACAATAGGCGCTCAATAAATGTCACTGCTATTATTGTGATTACTTTCAGATCCATCTCTTGTTATGTCCCTTCCACATTTTCCACCTCACCAAATGATTCTTTCTTTCATCCAACAAAGTTGTTTTGAGCCTCTACTATGTGCCAGGAACTATGCTGGCCAGGAGTATGGATGGGTGGCCAGACTCACCAGTCCCCAGAGTGGGTATGTTACCTTACATGGCAAAAGGGACAGTGCAGCTGTGATTCAGTTAAGGATCTGGAGGTGGGAGGTCACCTTGGATTAACCAGGAGGGACCCCTGGACTCAGGGAAGAAAGGGAGGCAGGAGGGTCAGAGTCAGAGGAGTCAGAGAAGGGGTCAATATGATGCAGGGCTGCGTGCCACCTAGCAGCTGCAAAGGGCAAGAAAGTGGGTTCTTCCCCAGAGCTTCCAGAAGCAACACCCGCGCTACATTCTGGAGTTCGACCTCCAAACATGAAGACACTAAATCTATGTTGCTTGAGGCCGTAAGTTGGTGGTGCCTGGGCATAGCCGCCACAGGGAGCCCACACAGCAGGCAATGCAGATAGAGGCAGCAGGAGAGGAGGCCTGGCTGTGCCCTCACCAAGCTGACACTGTTCCTGCCTCCACAGCCAGCCCCGGTCAGGCCCTGCCCCCCCCTGACCCCCGCGCTGCCTGAGGCAGACTCAGCCCTGCAGCACCTGCCCCGCACCAGCCCTGAGGACGGGCTGATGTCCCTGTCTCCTGTCTCCGCTGCACTGGAGCAGTTCAGGAGATGCTTTTGAAAGACAGGAGCTAGGAACAATGGAAAAGACAAATTTATTTTTTGTGGGGTGGGGGCTTTGGGGAGGGGTTGGTATTTTTGTTAGGGGGGGGTTGTTTCTATTTTTTTTTTTTTTATTAGCGAGAGAGCCAGAGACAGAGAGACGGACAGACAGGGACAGACAGGCATGAAGGGAGAGAGATGAGAAGCATCAATTCTTCGTTGAGGCACCTTAGTTGTTCATTGCTTGCTTTCTCATATGTGCCTTGACCGTGGGGCTACAGCAGACCGAGTGACCCCTTGCTCAAGCCAGCGACCTTGGGTCCAAGCTGGTGAGCCTTGCTCAAACCAGATGAGCCCATGCTCAAGCTGGCGACCTCGGGGTTTCAAACCTGGGTCGTATGCATCCCAGTCCCATGCTCTTATCTACTGCGCCACCACCTAATTTATTTTTTAAAATTGGGGCACCCGAAGTGATGTCTAGGTCCTAGCCCTTTGCAGCTGCTAGGCCAAATTTATTTTTTTTAATTCACTTTAATAGACAATCCATGACTCAAATTTAAACATATTCACGTGGGTTTATGTGTGTGTATATGTTACTCTGCCTCCCCACCACCACCACGAGCCCAGCCCCTTCCCTCTGCCCAGCCCGGTGTCACCCCTCCCTAGAGATCACACAACCACATTTGTGAGTTTCGCATGTATCCTTCTGGAATTGGTTATGCAAATACAACTATGCATTCTTAGTTGTTCCTTTCTTGACACAAGAGGTACGATGCTGACTGCATCTTGACGTTTTCACTTAAAAACTGGATCTTGGAGGCTGGCCTCAATCTCTTACTTCCTCTGGAAGCATCCCCAGTCTTCTGTAAAATGAGCGGAACGAACTGTATTTACCCAGACCCTTACTGCCTGCCACTTGGGTTGCTGCCAATCTTTTACTATTCCCAACAATGACCCAATAAATGCCTTTAGAAAGTACTCAAGTAAACACACACACACACACACACACACACACACACACACACGCCTGCCCTGAAGACCAACAGGGCTTCACTTAATCGCTCGGAAGCCTTACAGGCTTAGAAGCAGCCCAGGTTGGGTTTGATAACCTAGAGATACACCATGAGAATCACAAAAATAATAATGAACACTGATCCAGTCACCCCTATGGGGATTTAGTCTTTAAAACATCACTAAATATGTCCCCCTAAAATGAAGTCATTATCTCAGAGAGCCATCTGTACCCCTGTGTTCACTGCAGCAATTATTCACACTAGCCAAGATACGGAGACAAACTAAGCGCCTGTTGGTGGATGACTGGATAAAGAAAATATGATACATATGATGGGATATTACTCAGCCGGCCTAAGAGAGAAGGAAATCCTGTCTTTTGCAACAATGCGGATGAACTTTGAGGTCATTATGCTCCGTGACATAAGTCAGAAAGAGAAAGACAAATAGTTTATGTCGTCACTTATTCATGGAATCTAAAAAACCTGAACTCATGGAAACAAGAGACTAGAATTGTGGTCACTGGGGGTTGGGAATGGAAAGAAGCTGGTCAAAGGGTACAAATTTCTAGTTATAAGATGAATAATTACTGAGGATCTAAAGTACAGCGTGGGAACTATAATTCACAATACCTGTACTGTATTATATATTCAAAAGTTGCTGAGAAAGTAGATCTTAAATGTTCGCACCAACCAAAAAAAAAAAAAAGTAACTATATGAGGTGATGGATGGTTAACTAACCCTATTGTGGTCATCATTTCACAAATACAGGTGTATCAAATCATCACATGGTATCCCTTAAACTTACACATTTAACATGTGGCAGGCACAATGTTGTCAATTATATCTCAATAAGACTGGAACAAAATATAATACAAACTCAGG
This sequence comes from Saccopteryx leptura, assembly GCF_036850995.1. Classification (NCBI taxonomy): domain Eukaryota; kingdom Metazoa; phylum Chordata; class Mammalia; order Chiroptera; family Emballonuridae; genus Saccopteryx; species Saccopteryx leptura. The sequence goes on from NC_089506.1 coordinate 201,201,835, forward strand.
TTTCTCTGGACCCCACTGTGTTCACTTCAGCCTTTTATTTTATTTTTTAATGTGGTGACTAGACAATTAAAACTCCGTGTGTGGCTGGTGCTGTATTTCTATTGGACAATGTTCCTCTAACCACTGAAAGGTAGAGAAAAATCATCAGGGAAATGACAGCATAGGGTTTGCTGCAGTACAGCACAGCCACAATTTTTGCTGAACATGAAATCCTTTATTAATATAAGAAAAAAGAGTCACAGCACTAGAAGACAAGCGATTTACTCTGTTGTTCCACACCTACCAAATATTCGCGTTACCTGGGCAACTACCCCAGTCTCCTAACAGGTTGTCGGACTCCCCTCCAGTCCACCCTCCACACAGCAGCCAAGAGGATAGCTTTGGACTGCAACCCCAATCCTGTCAGACTCTGCCCCAAACTCCTTACTGCAGTGTCTAGGTCCAACCTTGGCAAAGTGCTCTTGAACCACTCTCTGCCGCAGGGCCTTTGCACTGTCAGTTCCCTTGGTCAGGAGAACCTTCTCCTCCTCACTACCTGACTTCAACTCAGAGGGATCCTCAGAGAGACCTGCCCGCTCCCCACACCCTTCTCAACAGGTCAAATCCCTCAATAACCACCTCACAGGGTTCTGTAGGTCTCTTGCAGGGCACTCACCATACTGTCATTAAATAGGTCAGATATTTGTTGATGTTTTAGATCTTATTTAATACTTTATATTATATCTGGTATGGAATATGGTCTAGTTAGGTTAGGTGTGGAACAATAAAGTAAATCACTTGTCTTCAAGTGCTGTGACACTTTTTTCTTATATTAATAAAGGATTTCATGTTCAGCAAAAATTGTGGCTGTGTTGCATTGCAGCAAACCCTATGCTGTCATTTCCCTGATGATTTCTCTACCTTTCAGTGGCTAGAGGAGCATTGTCTAATAGAAATACAATACATTATGTGTAATATATGTGCCTAGGACATACCATATGAATTGCCATTTGCATAGGTCAAGGGCTGGCCGATTGCAGCCCCTGGGGCCACATCAGGTCCACCGCCTGCTTTTGTACCAACTCCAAACTAGGAATGTAAAATGTAAATGACCATGTGCATTCCACCAAGGGAAGCTGCTCAGTGTTGCCTATGGGCCTGCAAAGCTTAACTATCTACCACCTGGCCCTTTACACAAAAAGTCTGCCAACCCCAGATATAAGTCCAAAATCTTCGGGTACCGACAGTTCATACGATCCAATCAGATGCCATTTATTTTCTACATTAGAGTTTCCATATCTCCCTCCCTTCCCAGACAGTCAGTTCCACAGGGGCAGCGAATGCCCAGGTTTGCCCTTGCATGTGTAACTCCCCACTCGCCGCAGCTCCTGACACGTGGCAGCACTCAGGAAGCACCTGTGGAACTGGTATCTATGAGACACCAGAATGAGTCTCAGCAAACTGCAAACTGGATGCAGCCAACATCTGTGATCACCACCCCAGGCACACACCCTGCCAGATGAGTAAAAGGGATGATGAAAATGTTTCAAAATCAGCAATGGTAATAGACATACAACTCTATTACAGAACTGCCAAATGGTACACTCTACATGGGTGAATTCTACAGAACGTGAATCATGTATCTCAATAAAGCTGTTTAAAAAGATGAGTAAGACACAGCGTCAGTTTGACTTCGTGCAATTTTCACCTTCCACACACTGTTTTTAGCACCTAACACTCCTCTTCCCCCCCAAAATTAATAAATAACAAAGACCCTACTTCATCACCTTACCAAGAGAGACATCATCTAAAATGGATACATTTGCATTTGTTAAAAAAAAGCTAAGTGTGATGTCTTTTCCCATTGCTATGTTGCCTGTAACTAGATGCATGTCCCCTTCACCCAAGGTGTCTGACCCTTGGCACTATGGACATTTTGAGCAGATAATTCTCTGATGTGGGGCTGTCCTATGAACGGCAGACCAGACATCTGGCAGCATCCCTGGCCTCTACCCCCTAGATGTCAGCAGCACCCTATCCTCAAGTCACAACAACAAAAATGTCTCTACACATTGTCAATGTCCCCTGCGGAGCACAATCACCCTGGTTGAAACCTAGGGCCTTAACAATTTATTCATATGTCCCACTCCTGCCATCAATGCCTAGTGACCCTAACGACCCACTACCTGCCATCCACTCATTCAACACATGTACTGAGGCCTGCTTTGTAACAGTTGTGCCCTGCCCTCCAGGAGCCTGGAATCCCGTACAGGAGGTAGGGTGGGTATGTAACTGGCTACAACAAAAGATTTTAAAAGCACTAAGTGCCACTGAAGAGATACAATAAATGACAAGAAAAGAGAGGGGTTACTTCACAAAGCCATGGCGGAGAAAACGCAGTATTCTCACCCACCCATGCAGCAAAGACAATCATCTTGCTTTTCAGAATCGTCATGAAGACAACAGCCGCACATTAAACTATGTCATCTTCACCACAACCCTTTCAAATAGGCACTATTATCCCCTTTTGCAGAAGAAGCAACTAAAGCACAGAGAGATAAAGGAACTTGCCCAAGGTGGCACAGCCTGTAAGTGACAGCAATAGGTACCAACTCGAGCTGCCTGGCTGGCTCACCACTGCAGGTCCTGCCTCCATGGGAAAACACACGGAAAATCATGCAGATGGAGACAGGTGGGTAGCCAGTAGCCACTCTTAGTGGAAGTCAGTGATACTGCTGTTCCCACTGGGAAGCTCAGAGAGGCTAGGTAAAATCTAAGGAAAGCCAAGATGCTACGATTTGCCAATGTGAAGACAGGAGGGAACAGAGTCCTAAGAAGAGCACACAGCAGGATCCACAACAGTCGCTGGACGAAGTGAAGGTGTGTAAGTTCACCCAGAAGTGGAATAAAGTGCCAGGAGGACACTGGGTGACAAACAGAGCTGGAAGGGCAGGCCAGGGCCCAAACACATTGAGCAAAGGAGAAGGATGCTTCACTTGGAATTCCCACCGGGAAAGTGCTGCATCACCCTCACACTGCAAAAGCTCCAAGGAATTGTGAAACAAGAGTTTCTGGCTCACTCTCACATCCATCTCTTGAACAGGGCTAAGACCAGAAGACCGGGAAAGCCACCAGCATGCCCCAACACTCCCCAGACACCCTTACCCTGCCCCAGAGCCTGCCCTCCCCAGAGAGCCCCCATCTCCCTATCCCAAGGTGTCTCTACTCCAAACTAAAAGCTGAGCACTGTTCTCCCATCCTTGCCAGGCAGCACTGCGATGGAGATGGAACAGGAGCAGGAGGCGTTGAAGCAGGAACCATGACTCAGCGTTCAAGAGTAAGGGCTTCGAGCCTGATTGGTGGTGGCACAGTGAACTGAGCATCAGACCAGAATGCTGAGGGCCCCGGTTTAAAACCTAGGGCGCAGGCCTGCCAGCTCAATCCTGGGGTCACCGACTTCAGTGCAGAATCAACAACATGACCCCAAGGTCACTGTCTTGAACAAGGGGTCACTGACTCAGCTTGAGTTCCCTCCATCCCGCCAAGGCACATATGAGAAGCAATCAATAAACAACGAAAGTGCTGCAACTACAAGATGATGCTTCTCATCTTTCTCCTCCCCCTCTCCTTTCCTGTCTCCCTCTTAAAAAAAAAAAAAAAAAAAGTACAGGCTAGGCTTTTGTCCTAGTACCACCACTTCCTGGCTGCCTGGCCTTGAGGAAGTCACTCCACCTGACTTTCAGCCTCTCTCCCATCACTGGACTGATGACAGTCCGATTGGGGAAGAGGGTGGCCAGGGGCAACTGCTACTTTCCCATATTACACTGCTCACAAAAATTAGGGGATGTTTTATTGCTTCATATTCATTTTGAAATATCCCCTAAATTTTGTGAGCAGTACACTATTGCTACTATTGTACTATTGTTGCTGCCAGCATTCTTTGAGTGAAAAAATCATCACATAAGGCCACATGCCAGAATGCCGAAGCCCCCCTAGGAGATTTTCATTCTGTCTTGCTCCAGAATTAGCCAGTCACTCGGTACAGCCCGCTGGAAGACTCCACTCTGGCCCATCCCACAGTCTTCCTATTATACCATTAATCTGGGAAGCACCTACAATAGCTATTTTTAAAAAATAACAGGCCACTATAGTGGGAAATAGGTACAGGATAGTGCCATGCTTAGGAGCCTAGACTTGGGAGCCAAACAGCTGGGTCCAGCTCATTCATATGAAGTGTATGACCTTGGGCAAGTCACATAACTTTTCTGGGCCTCAGTTTCCCCATCTGTAAAACGAGGCGAATCATCTACTAATTTCACAGAGCTCTTTTGAGGATTAAATAGAAAGTGGGTTTTTTTGTTTGTTTGTTTTTTGTGACAGAGTCAGAGGGACAGCTAGCCAAGAAGGGAGAGAGATGAGAAGCATCAATTCTTCATTGCGGCTCCTTAGTTGTTTATTGGTTGTTTTCTCATATGTGTCTGTCTGACTGCTTCCCTGTTTCCAGCTTCGGAAAAATACAAAAAAAAAAAAATTAAAAAAAAAAAGAAATCCAAGCCTTTAATCCAATATACAAACAAAGAAGTCTCTAATACAGTCGCTTAGGGTGGGAAAGGCTTAGTCTTAAAACTAAGCCTTAGGCTAGGCCAGGGGTCCCCAAACTACGGCCCCTGAGGCCATTTATCCGGCCCCCGCTGCACTTCCGGAAGGGGCATCTCTTTCATTGATGGTCAGTGAGAGGAGCATAGTTCCCATTGAAATACTGGTCAGTTTGTTGATTTAAATTTACTTGTTCTTTATTTTAAATATTATACTTGTTCCCGTTTTGTTTTTTTATTTTAAAATAAGATATGTGCAGTGTGCATAGGGATTTGTTCATAGTTGTTTTTTTTATAGTCTGGCCCTCCAACGGTCTGAGGGACAGTGAACTGGCCCCCTGTGTAAAAAGTTTGGGGACCCCTGGGCTAGGCCCTGGCCAGTTGGCTCAGTGGTAGAGCGTCGGCCTGGCATGTAGAAGTCCCGGGTTCGATTCCCGGCCAGGGCACACAGGAGAGGCGCCCATCTGCTTCTCCACCCCTCCCCCTCTCCTTCCTCTCTGTCTCTCTCTTCCCCTCCCGCAGCTGAGGCTCCATTGGAGCAAAAGATGGCCCGGGCACTGGGGATGGCTCCTTGGGCCTCTGCCCCAGGCGCTAGAGTGGCTCTGGTCGCAACGGAGCGATGCCCCAGATGGGCACAGCATCGCCCCCTGGTGGGCGTGCCGGGTGGATACCGGTCGGGCGCATGCAGGAGTCTGTCTGTCTCTCCCCGTTTCCAGCTTCAGAAAAATACAAAAAATAAATAAATAAATAAATAAAACTAAGCCTTAGGCTATAACAACTCTGCCTGCTTACAGACTGTCCCCCACACCCAATGCAAACTATAAGCGAGCAAACATATATATCATATATACAAACTTATTTGATCAACAGAGGTGAATAAGGCTGGTGAGGTAGAAACCTTTGATTCTAGAAAATTCGGATAAGTCAGTGGCTTTGAGAGCCCTGAATGGAAAGGAAAGTGTTTTCCCACTGTGTGTATTTCTTTCCCACCAGGTGCAAGCTAAGATTAAAGCTAATGGCCCACCAGTTCTTGGCTCCATTGTTTCATTACCGACTGTCTGAATCAAATGTGAACCTGCATGGGCCAGGCAGCTGTGATGGTGGCCGTGGATACTTTCTTTACAGTAATTTCACCAGTCTCTGCCTCAGTTTCCACATCCATAAGCTGGGAGTAATCACAATCTGACTCTATAGGCTATTGATGTGAAGTCATTAGCACTTACAAAGCATTTAGAACAATCCACTGTACTTAGGAAATGCAACTACTTCCCTGTTGAAGTCTAAATGTCTTGTCTCTCTTCCCCCCACCTATAATCTACCCAAAGCAGTGCCACATCTTTTTAATTCACCTGCATATAGTAGGTGCTCATTAAATACTTTTCAACAAATGAAAGAAGTGGTGAAAAAAATCTATCTGAAGAACAACCCAGAACCATGGAAAGAAAAGCCAGGACTATGTCCTCATGCCTTTGACCCAGCAACCCAAGTGATGGGCAAAATTCCAAAGGACATAACCCAAACAGCAAGTAAAGGAGCAGTGCACACGCACTGGGCCATTCACAGGGAAGCTGGGAAGCTCCCAGGTGCAAGAGCTAAGCATATGGTGGCACGGGGTCCTGAGGAAACCAAAGCGGGAGCCACCTCAAGTCCTCAAGAGGCCATCGGTAAAGAGGGCAAGCACTGGCCACTGAGGGCGCATGCGCTCTGACGAGGAATTTTAACCCTCACAGGAAAGCAGACCAAGAACCGAAGCACAGACACCATCTCTGGCCAGCACTGCCGAAGAGCTGTGAGGAAGGGTTGGGGGATTCCGAATCAAGTAAGCAGATGGTGCTTGAGGCTGAAGGGGAAGGGTATGTCCTTATTTCTCTGAAGAGCTTTAGATACAATCATGGCAAATCCTTAAATAACCCCAGGCACAGATCTCAATTTGTGTAATCCCAAAAACAAACCTATGAGAAGACAAGGTACTGTCACTAGCCTCCATTCTACAGAAGCAGAAATGGAGGCACAGAATGAAAGGCTTCCTGACCTGGGCCAAGGAGGCTGTGCTACCCAGAGGAGCAGGAGTTAACCGAGGCTAACTCGGGCCAGCCCAGAACTGCACCGCTGTCCAGTACTTCTTCTATCCCAGCTTCCCTCTGGATCCTCGGATTTCACTTTGGACTGCTGAATAACAATAATGATTATGCCAAGTGAAATGATGACGATGGCATGGCAAAGGTATAATAGCCCGTAATATGTAGGACTAGTACACTAATCGTATATTAACTCATTTTACAACTTTCGGAGGCACTATCATTAACTCCACTTTGCACAGGAGAAAACGGAAGCACAGAGAGGCCGAGTCATTCATCCAAGGTCACACAGCTAGTGAGAACCAGTATCTGAACTGGTTCAGCTCCCTCTGCCGCTGTATTCCTCTAAACACCTTCACAACTGTGGTCTCCATGACACGGGAAGGCTGCGTGTTTCACTTGCCATGTACGTGTCCCCAGCACTTAGCTCCAAACCTACGACAATGAAAAACTAACATACAGAAAAGGGAAGTCAGAGAGAGGAAAGGAGTGGAAGCTATTATCACACTGCATTGATTCAAAGAACTGTGTTTCCTCCAACTTTACCATCTCCGACACCAGTTTGTTTCTTGTAATGAATGCATCCTACAATCTCTGCTGGCCAGTTTCATAAAATAACATCTCCGAAATTGAGATGCATGTCACCACTGCCAGCCTCTTCGATTCGATGAAACGTGGTACGCCTCTATCAACAGCTGGGCCTCCTTTCTAATCTAACTCCCTGCTGAGGGATGGCAAGAGGCTTTTCCCCTAAAATCAAGAAGAAAAAATGCTAAGTGCCCTAACGTCTTAGCCAGACTAACGCGAGGAGGGAGGCGAGAACCTCTCCGGCCCCACCCCCTTGCTCCAGCTAGTCTAACAACTCCACTCACTTTAATGGAGGGATGAGTCTATTGTCAGGCTACCTGACCAGGCCAGCTCAGGCAAAACTGCCAGCAGCCTCATCTGATCATCCTCACCTGCCAGCTGCCTTCTTGTCTCCACAGTTCCCTCCCCAGGCAGCTTGTTTTTGCCAGGCAGAGGGGGAGGCAATAAAATCTCCGACTCGGCAAAGGGCAGGCCTTTCAAAGTGCATGATCGCCAGGAGGTCGTGCCTTCTGCCTGGCCCCAGAGAGAAATCCTCTCTGTAGCACAGTACTTTTTCCAAAGCACGCACTTGGATAGGATTGCCTGGCAAAGCGTTATTTCAATGACTTGAGCTTCAGGGTCCATAAGCTCCTTTCTCCTTAATTTTTAGAAGATGCTCATGGAGCAACAGTATCACGAATTCACATCCACATGTTAACTACTTTACAAGTTTATTAGTGATCTGATATTTGCAGGATCAGATCTGAAAACCTATAGCAGGCTACAGATGTCAAGTGTTAGTGATACATGGTCACTACCTGGTTAGTGATATGTGGAGACAGTGGGACTAGCACATGAGAGTATCTCAACTTCAGCAGTTCTGACGTGTGGGCTCCAATAATTCTTTGATATGCCGGGGGGGGGGGGGAGGCTGCCCTGTGCATTGTATATTAGCAGCAGCCCTGGCCTCTACCCACTAGATGCCAAGAATACCCACCCTCCAGTTGTGACAACCAAAAATATTTCCAGATGTTGACCAATGGGGGCAAAATCACCTGGAGTTGAGAACCACTGATCTAGGCAGTTTGCAGAACATCCCATTTTTTTTCAGTTTAGTGGCATACTTAACAACTATTACATAAATACACAAATATGACCAAACTGTGACTTCACAGATAGTCTAAAGTGATATAAAACTTCCTTTGAAACATTTTTATGTAGGTTTGTTCATTTTTAAACATGAATTGATTTAAAGGAAAGGATTACGTAAATAAGTATGTGGTACACACTGTGGCTGGTTATTCAACTGCCCTTTCCCAACACCCTTCTCTCTTGCTCCCTCCCACTAAGGAAGCATAAAACCAGTGCTGGCTTTCCTTGCCTCCCTGTAGCTAGACCCACGGCAAGAATATTCAGGGGACCCTGTGACACTGCCGACCAAATGGGGCTACGCTATGGGTCCCATGAGGCAGAGCTCTGTCTATAAGCACAACTCATGAGCCACAGAAGTGTCATCTTCTTCAAGGGACATCTAAGAGGATTACAGACATGTCCCTCCGCATGGCACCCCCTCCCAACTCAAGCCTCATTTTCCCCAGGATCTCCCTGTGCACAGAGATTAAAAAAAAAAAAAAAACAACTATAACCAACTGTCTCCAGAGGGAACAATTATTAGCAAATTACTTAATGAGGTTCATGTTGACATTTCATCTTCAAGTAAATACCTGTTCATTATAGATGGGTCATATCCAACATGCACTAGTAAATGAAAACAAAAAATAAATATGTTCTCCTAAAATCCCATTCTAATTTTTTTTAAATACTGTAATTTAGGATATGTGGAGAAAAGAGACTGAAAATTAAGACGTCAACCTGCCAATAAGAGAGTATCTCTAGAAGAGTGTAATTATGGAGAATTTTCAGGGTTTACTCTACGTGTCTCTGGACTGTTTCATTTTATACTGTATCTCTTATAATATCAGACGGGAATGAGTAAGAGAAAATAAAAGTGTCCCTTTAAGTAATTCAATCACTACCATGTTTATAGTAACAGAAAACCTGGAACTTCTCAAGTATGTAAATGTCAGCAGCTCTCACAGTTATCCTAACCCACCTGCGCTCACATGCCATCAATTTAGGTACTTAAGCAAGTCTCCTTAATCCTAAACTACAAAGAAAATCTGCAGAATGAATTTCCCCACATCAAACCAATTTCAGAACTGACAACTGATACCTTGGCAAGCCTCATCCAGAGGTGAGCACCCACCGACACCCCATAATAATAACCTGAAGTGTCTCAGTTGCTGGGGAGTGTCTAAACCCCTGGGCTCAGGCTGGGCTCCATTCAGATCTTGCCCAGGCTTTCGGGGGCCCAGAGGTCACAGGGAGATGATAAACCAGAAGGGAACTGCCACGCCAGAAACCCCCACTCAGCTGTCCTCAACTGTCCTGCACTGTCACTCACTGTCTGGCCTCTTCCTCCGTGACCACAGCTAGCATCTGCTGAGCCTGGCTGAGCACCCTGTTTTCTGCCTCACAACTCTTATCAGATACGTAGCATGATCATGATCCCCACTTTGCAGATGGGGAAACGGCGGCCTCAGAGGTTAAGTAAGTGGCCCAAGGTCACATGTTGGGAAGTGGCAAGACCAAGTTTCTTTATTTATTTATTTTTTTTTTTTCTTAATTTTAATGAGAGGAAGGGAGAGACAGTCAGGAACACTGATCTGTTCCTGTACATGCCATGACCAGGAATCGAACCGGCAATTTCTGCATTTCAGAACAATCCTCCAACCAACAGAGCTACTCGGCCAGGGCAAGACCAATTTTCAAACTCAGTTCCAAAATCTGGAGTCTTGCCCCAGTCATATGCATCCCTGGCTATCCTTGGAGCTATTGCTTCTTCTCATCTAAGCACCCCATACCTTCAGCCCCCAGTGCTCAGCCCTCCCCACTAAATCCTCTCTGAGAACAACGAGGGTCTGACCCAGGGATGAGCCCTTTCTCTAAGCTGTTCCCTACCGAGTATGCAACTGAACTGGAGGCAGGCCAGTTCTGACTCTAGCACGTGTGAAATGGCCCACCCAGACCCCAGGGAGATTCTAGTCTACCAGGAGTCCTTTTTCCACAACTCTTGAGTTAGTGAATTAATGATCGTGAGGAAGAAGCCTTATCAAAGGCCCTTAGGTAATCTAACCAAATCATACAAGGTCACCTTCCCCAGGACCTGGCACTCCAACTCCGCTGTGGGCACTGGTCTGCAGCCTTACAAGGCTGACTGAAGGCCAGGAGAGGACACTGTCATTAATATGCCTCTATCACCTGCTCTGAATGATAAAAACAACAATAATAATGTGTATCCCTCAACCCTGCTAGAATGGTAAACTGAGCCCACCCTTTTTTAAAAACAAGGCTACAGCTAGAGTGAAACCTTTTCAAATGTTCTGAGATACTTCACTCCTGAGAATCCATTCTAAGAAAATGTCAATAGGCACTATCCATGTGATAGTCATTACAATGTTTTCTTCTTCTAAAAAAAAATGTAATGTTTTTTAACATTAAAAAACATTTAATGTTTCTTTAAAAAGCGGGGGGGGGGGGGGGGGGGGGGGACGGGGGACACAGCAATTTAAATGTCAAAGCAAAGGTACTAATTATGTAAATTATAGTCTGCCAATACCAGGACATTTAAAGGTATAATTTTAAAAGTTATATAGGAACGTGGGAAAATTCTCACAAGTGTAAGATGAAAACGAAAACTGTAGGACAGAAAATGGCAGGGAAGCTGCCGGTGCAACCTTGCAAAACTACATACAAATCGGGACAGGAATTAGACATTAACAGGCCAACAGACCAACAATGCCTTATGAAAAAATATCTGCAACACACGTGTGATTGACAAAGGGCCACGATTCCCAACATATCAAGAGCTCCTGCTCGCTAGAAAAAGACAAGCCATCACAAAAATGGACAAAAAGGACTCGTAAAGACATGCACAGGAAGAACACACAATTCACCAGGGAGTATGTTGCGGGATACTCAGCTTCTAACTTCTAAAGGAAAGATGAAAATAATTTATATTCAGCAGAGGAACCTAATTCAGCCACGTCCAGGGCTGGGAAGGATGCAGAGTGATGCAAATGCCTAGTTACTGTCACTGGAAACGCACTTTCCACAATCTTTCTGGAAAATAACCACCTAATGCCTATTATATAAAAAAATTCATGTAAGTTTGGCCTATGTGAAAGATGTTTATTTTTTATTGTTTACTGAAACAAAATGGGAAATGAAAATGAGTAATGGTTGTTAATAGAGAAATGGCTGGATTAAGTATAGCAAATCTGTAACCTGAAATGTTAAACTACTATAAAGAATTAGTGAGGGTCTAGGTATTGCCACATAACGCATGTTAAATAAAAATAAAATGCAGCGTAATTATAACAGAACCCATTTATTTTAACATAATCTTTGTTTATAAATGCTCTTATGATTATAAAGACTAGAAGACTACCTTTGTCATCGCATAACTCAAGGGAGGAGCTTGTTAACGATTTCAATATCTCTATGGTGTTCTTTTTGTAATTAGAAAATTGATTAAACTAGAAAGTTGGTCTAAAAATTAAATCGGACCTGTGGTGGCGCAATGGATAAAGCGTCGACCTGGAAATGCTGAGGTCACCGGTTTGAAACCCTGGGCTTGCCTGGTTAAGACACATATGGGAGTTGATGCTTCCAGCTCCTCTCTCTCTGTCTCTCCTCTCTCCCTCTCTCTTTCTCTCTCTCTCTCTCTGTCTCTCCCTCTCCTCTCTAAAATGAATAAATAAAAAATAAATAAAAAGATAACATTAAGCCTGACCTGTGGTGACGCAGTGGGATAAAGCATCAACCTGGAACGCTGAGGTTGCCGGTTCGAAACCTTGGGCTTGCCCGGTCAAGGCACATATGGGAGTTGATGCTTCCTGCTCCTCCTTTCTTTCTTTCTCTCTTTCTCTTTCTCTCCCTCTCTCTCTCTCTCTCTCTCTCTCCTCCCTCTAAAAATCAATGAATAAATAAAAAAAATTTAAAAATTAAATCAGAGTTACATTAGCATGGTGGGATTATAAGGGAAACTTTTATACGTTGTTAAATTGTCTCACTGGTTTCTGAAGATATCTTTTTTTTTTTTTTTTTTTTTTTAATTTTGAAGAGTTTTATTGAAGGAGAAAATTTGTTAAATATGCCGGCCGCATATGGCTGACACAGGGCATAGCAGGCCCAAATTGTGCCCCTGAAGATATCTTTTTAAAATCCGAACAAAACCAAGCACTCTCGCCTGACCAGGCGGTGGCGCAGTGGATAGAGCGTCGGACTGGGATGTGGAGGACCCAGGTTCGAGACCCCGAGCTCGCCAGATTAAGTGCGGGCTCATCTGGTTTGAGCAAAAGTTCACCAGCTTGGACCCAAGGTCTCTGGCTAGAGCAAGGGGTTACTCGGTCTGCTGTAGCCCCACAGTCAAGGCACATATGAGAAAGCAATCAATGAACAACTAAAGTGTCACAACGAAAAACTAAAGATTGATGCTTCTCATCTCTGTCTGTCCCTATCTATCCCTCCCTCTGACTCTCTCTCTGTCTCTGTAAAAAAATTAATTAATTAATTAAAAAAAAAAAAAAAAACAAGCACTCTCTATACCAAACCCCAAACCCCCTGGAATGTAAGGTTGAACCCGTCTCACTATACAGGGAAGCAAGGAGAACCTGGTCAATTCCCAGCTTGCTCAATTGCTCTCAACTGCCAAGAACAAAACAAGTGCTTACTAAATTCCAGTGGGTCCATTAGTGGGAGGACAAACTATGGCAGCCACCTGGCAATTAGCACTATCCAAATTCAGTACACATCTCTCCCTGAACCCAGCAATTTCTTCCAGGGGAATTTATTCTGCTGAGGCATTCACATCTACTTGCATACATGCGCAAAGGCGAGCGTCCAGGGATGTTCCAGGCAGCACTGTTGATCGTACTAAAATCCTGGAACTGACCTCAACAATGACCCAGAGGGCGCTGAGTAAACATATGGCACAGTCATGTAACGGGAGAATATGTAGCCTGTAAAGAAGGGTTATTTCCTTTTCCTTTTGATTTGCGTGGACTTAAGATGGGGGGAAAAAGTCACCAGTGGTTTTTAAGTTAAGGAAGTAAAACACAGAACATTATTTAGAATATGAACACGCCTGACCAGTGGTGGTGCAGTGGATAAAGCATCAACCTGGAGCCTAACCAGGCAGTGGCACAGTGGATAGAGCGTCGGACTGGGATGCAGAGGACCCAGGTTCGAGACCCCAAGGTCACCAGCTCGAGCGCGGGCTCATCTGGTTTGAGCAAGGCTCACCAGGTTGTACCCAAGGCCTCTGGCTTGAGCAAGGGGTTACTCAGTCTGCTGACGGCCAATGGTCAAGGCACATATGAGAAAGCAATCAATGAACTAAGGTGTCACAACAGAAAAACTGATGATTGATGCTTCTCATCTCTCTCCGTTTCTGTCTGTCTGTCCCTATCTATCCCTCTCTCTGACTCTGTTAAAAAAAAAAAATTAACAAAAAAAAACAGCATCAACATGAAATGCTGAGGTCACTGGTTCAAAACCCTAGGCTTGCCGGGTCAAGGTACATACAACAACCAAGGAACAGCTACAGTGAAGCAACTACTTCTCGTTCCCCCCTGCCCCACTGGAAAATCAATAAATAAAAGATAAAAAATAAATGAATATGAACATTCTCTCTCACTGTTTCATACATATTTGCATATGCTTAAAATTTTTCTAGAAGGACACCCAAGATATTATCATCAATGGCTACTTCTGAAAACAGCACAGGAAGGGGAAGTACCAAAAACTTACTTTCCATTTCCATTCTGCTAGACCTTTTTCAAAGTAATGGCACAATCAAAACCATTACCGTGCAAGATCTTCCTCATGCAACCAGCCAGATCAGTCAAACAGCTAGTTTAAAAAAAGTTTCCTAGCAATCTATACATAGAAAGCCATCTTAACCACCTAAGAAGGCACTTCATCCTCTTAAAAGGTCACGAAAAACCTTTGGACTTGTTCTGACCCTGAAGAGTTTCAGCTAAGGTTCTGAAACAGAGGAGACTCATAAAAATATATAAACTTAATTATTTTACAAACCTGCGATTCACTCAGGCATAAATGGATCAGACGCGCACACTTTTGTCGGGCCACAAATACTGCTCTTTCCTCTCCAGCCTGGCATAAGCTTCCTCCTCAGAATTTCCAGGCCCTTTTTATTACCTCCAGCCGTTTTATTAGTGCTTCATGCATTTTTGCAAAATGCTCCAGGCAAGATTTTTATGAGACAGGCTCTGCAGTTCTTGAGGCAAGCCCTGTGATATTTTGACCAAGGCAAGCATCCATGGGCCCTTATATTTGCTGTTCCCTCTATCTGAGACTCCCTTCCCCCAGGCCTGGTACAGCCAGCTACATCATTCAGGAAACAGGTCAAACGTCACCTCCTCTGAAAGGCCTTCCCTGGTCATCCCTCTCTCATAGCATGCACCTGACCCCGGTTTCTGTCTTGGTGGCACTCACCACCATCCAAAATCAATTTGGTCAGTCTAGCGTAGGGTCCGTGAGAGTATGGGTCTCATCTGCCTCATTCATGGCTGCATTCCCAGTGTCTAGAACAGTGCTGGCACATAGTAGATGCTCAGTTAATAATACAAGCCCAAATAAACAAATGAGAGAGATAAGCTATGGAAGGAACAAAAACCCAGTGCTTTAAAAGACCCCATTCAAATTCTCCACACTGGGAAAACTTAGGCACTTGATAAGTGCTCTCCAAAGAGGAGCGCATCCCCAAGCAAGTAGTTACCAAAGAAGCCATAAGAAAGGTAAACTGAGGTTCTCAAAGAGACAACTCACAGAGAGGAAAGGAGAGAGCCCTACCAAACCTCAGTCACTCCCTGAGGGTGCTCGATGACTGCCTTGGGCCACCTTCCCCGTCATCAGACCCACTCTCCAGAACTTGGCAGCCTCCTCCAGTGAATCCCACAATTAAACCGAGGAGAGACACTTATGCAGAATCTCGTCTTTATAAGTGTCCACCTATCCTGGGGCGGTTTCTAATGAAGGAGCAGAGCTTCAAAAGCCAACCTCTAAAGACAGGCAGTTTCGCCCCAGGGTCTGAACGGCCAGGCCCCAACAACCAGCATAAAATTAGGGGAAATGGACACGACACAGCGACACAGACACAGCCGCTGATGGAGAGAGGCAAACAGCATGAAAACAGCCGCAAGTTCTTTCTCCAGCTAATTGGAGTTTAACCTCCTTAACAGCTCATTAAGCTTCTCCAAGGCAACCCCAATAAGCCAATTACACAAGAAATCCCACAGCCTAAAAACTCGCAGGGAAATAGAAGCACGAGGACCAAAGTCTCGCCCCAAATTTCTTCTCAAGATTCCTCACCCATGGCTGTGTGATATCGTCATCCGGGGCCATGGGACAATGTCTAGAGACATTTTTGTTGTCACAAGGGGAGGTGCTACCGGCATCTAGTGTGTCGAGGCCACGGATGCTGCTCAACACCTACAGGGCTTAGTGCCATCTCCACAACCCAGAATTATCTGCCCCCAAATGTCACGAGTGCCCAGGCTGAGAAACCGTGCTCCACACTGACCCTCCTACCCCCAGACTGGCTTCCTCAGAGGACCCCCTCAACCCTCAGCCTACAAGAGGTAAGAGCAAGTTCCAACCTCCATTAAAGAGACACTGCCCCAGTTTCTGAGCCAGGCTGGGGGAAGCACTTGCCTCAGGATGTTCAAGCCCTTGTCATTATCCACCCCCACTTTATTAGCACTTTATTATCCTTATTATTATTTTGCAAAATGTTCAGGCAAGTATTTATGGGCTAGAGTTTTACCAACCACTAAGATCTGATAATAAAGGCCAGACCTTTATCACGCCACAAAGATCTGGAGCTAACATACAAATTAAGAGGCTTGTTTCAAATTTCTCCGATAACTCAACCATGCAGGAGCCAGGAAATTCACATGACCAAGCTAGCGATTCAGATAGGCTCCGGTCACTTCATTCAAACCTTGGCTTCGAAGCAGGGGATGCCAACTGTTGGTCAAATAAGTTTGTAAATATGATATATAGGTTTGCTCGCTTACATTTATAGTTTGCATTGGGTGTAGGGACAGGCTGTAAGCAAGCAGGGTTGTTATAGCCTAAGGCTTAGTTTTAAGACTAAGCCTTTCCCACCCTAAGTGACTTAGTATCAGACTTCCTTGTTTGTATACTGGATTAAAGGTTTTGATTTCTACACTATAAAATGGGGCAGACCGGAGCTAGCTCTCTCTCGGTTCCTGAGATTAGCATTAGAGAGGAGAGCAGAGAAAGGCCACGTGGAGGAGAGGAGAAGCAACCAAGATGGCGGAGTGCTGAAGGAGAAGCCAGTTTGTGCAGAGAGAAGGAGATGGAGAAAAGAGGTGAATAAGGCCGGTGAGGTACAAACCTTTGATCCTAGGAAAACTCAGATAAGTCAGTGGCTTTGGGAGCCCTTAATGGAAAGGGAAGTGTTTCCCACTGTGTGTATTTCTTGCCCACCGGGTGCAAGCTAGGATTAAAGCTAGTGGCCCACCAGTTCTAGGCTCTGTTGGCTCCCTTGTTTCATTACTGTCTGTCCAAATGTGAACTGCATGGGCCAGGCGGCTGTGATGGTGGCCATGGCTACTGGCTTTATACCAACTCACATGCCTACAGGTGACAGATGGGTTCCATCAGCGACCTCAGCAGACCGGATGAAAAAGCACAATGAAGAAACACAAAGGATCCTGGCAAGAGGAACCCAGCTGACCACGCCCATGTACAAAGGCAGACCCCATCACACATATGAACTGGGTTCATACCAGATCTTCTGATTTTTCAAGAGAAGTCAGAGAGAGCCTGACCAGGCGGTGGTGCAGTGGATAGAGCATCGACCTGGAAATGCCGAGGTCGCCGGTTCGAAACCCTGGGCTTGCCTGGTCAAGGCACATATGGGAGTTGATGCTTCCAGCTCCTCCCCCTTCTCTCTCTCTCTCTGTCTCTCTCTCCCTCTCTCTCTCCTCTCTAAAAATGAATTTAAAAAAATTTTAAAAAGAGAAATCAGAGATTCAGACTTTTCTGTGGAATCTTACAATCAATAAATATTAGCAATTACAGTAATTCATAATTAAAATAAAATCAAACCAGCACACTCCTGGAGTAGATCTAACCCCCAGCTTGGAACTTGTACCTCAGACACTAAAATTCAAATGTTAATTAAGCCTACTATGTGCAAGGCACTGGGTCCTCGGAAAAGAGAGATGGGCGAGACTCAGTCTGACCCTTGCAAGATAAACTCCAAGCAGTCAAATGTAGAAACTGGAGGGCTCAGTCTCCCTGAGTATCCATTTGAGATAGGTAATTTTCACCCTTAGGGATCTCTGGAGAAAGGCTTCAACTCAGCTCAAAAGCCATTCTAGTACTTGATGTCATTCATTCATTCACTCAACAAATGTTTACTGAGCAGCTACTACATATATCCCAGGCACTGTTCTAGATGCTGTTATTATCGTCATAAACAAACAGGAAAAAATCCCTGCCCCTTTGAAGTTGACATTTAGTGGGAGTTTATAAAGAGTATTTGAAAAAAAGGTAAAATACTTGTTGTATTAGATGGTAGTAAATAAGTGGGAGAGTAGAAACTATTGGGGTAGGAGGAGGAAGTCTACCTGAGGTAACATCTGAACAAAGAACTAAAAGTGAAGGAGCAGTCCAGGCAGGAAAAACAGCCAGTGCAATGGCCCTGAGGCAGCCTTGTAGCCAGTGTGACCAGAGTAGCGTGAGACAGAAGTAGCAGGCAACGGAGTCAGAGGTGATGGGGCCAAACACTGCCAGGCCTAGTAAAGCCTAAGCCCTTTGACTTCTACCCTGAGGCAAGTCGGAGCCACTGTAAGGTTTTAAGCAGAAGAGAGACAGGATCTCCCTGGCTGCTGGATTGGGAACTAGACTGTAGAGGCCAAGAGGGAAAGCAGGGAGAGAGTGAGGAGGGAATGTCCAAATCCAGGAGTGCACCAATGGCTCTAGCCAGAGCTGTCGAGGGGGAGGCTGCGAGAAGGATCTGCGGACAGATCAGATGTGAAATGAGAGGGAAAGAGGGGAGTCGAGGATGGCGCAGGCTTTGGCCTGAGCCTCTGAAGACGGGGCTGCCATGAACTACGATGGCGAGGGCTGGCAGAGGAGGGTCCCCAGTTCTGTTTGGGGCAGGGTAAGTTGGAGACACCCAGGCGGAAATACCGGTTCCTAAAAGTTGATTCTACAAGTGGAAAGAGATTTTTCAACTACCACCACGGTGCAAAGGCCAGGTAACCCCCAGGACTCTCTCAAATGAAGCTGGCCCAGGCCCCTCATTAGTCTCTGCCCAATGGACCAGCTGCGGCCACCTTCTGCGAGACCCAAGGGCAACCCAGGATCCCTAAACTGGCCTTGCTCCGGCCTGTCCTCTCAGAGGGCCTCCTTTTCTCCTTGCAAAGCCACTGGCCTTGCCACCTTGCCACCCTGCCATTCTGGGCCTCAGATTCAACCTGTGTGAAGTGGGCTGAGTGGAGGGGAAGTCCCATGAGTTCGTGGGTCCCCTTCGGCTCTCACAATCCACAAGGGAGAGAGGAGGAAACTGGAAGGAGGGGGGGGAGAGAAAGGGGGAGGACAGAGGAAGGCAAAGTGATGAGCCTGAAAACTAAAGGAGTATTTGGATGGAAAAAAATGTTGACTCTTCCTATACTGTTGTGAAGCCAAGGGGAGCTATTAAGGCAGGAATTAGGCTGACTCCCAGGCCAGACCCTACCCTAAGAGGAATTTCTAACAGCTTCTAAGATATTCCCCTTCTTGCACCCATTGGCAGCTAATTCCAATTCAGCGGTTATCTGAATTGGAGGAGAACTCAGAGCATCTCTGTAGCAAATACCGCCAGGACCAAATATTAACTAGAGAATTCTAGCTGGCGTCAACTGCTCACAATTTCAGCGCTAACTGTATACCGAACAGCAACACTCTCAGTTCATGCCAAGGGTTGGCTCGTTTGTTCCTTGCACTGCCACTATTTGCTTGCTACTGCGTTATCACCCTCACTTGCCACAGGGGGGAAGCTGAGGCATGGAGGAGGGCAGCAACTCACCTAAGCCGCAGAGCCAAGATTTGAACCCAGGGAATACCAGCACTCGCTCTGAGCCACCATACTACACTGCACTGCTTACTGATTTGTTTTCTCTACTTTTCTACATTTTTCAATTTTCCTACATTGGCCATAAACAAAACAAAAAAATAAATTTTTTTAATTAACTCTGAAGGACAAGCCCAAACCTATTTTCCCAACCATCATTCAAACATCAGCCAAAGAACAGTCCCTCCTACCAACCAGCACCCCGCCCCAGACACCCCCATGGAAAAAGCCAGCCAAGTGCTGGTGAACTCAGCCCCTACTTTCCATTTAGATAATGAAGTTCCTCTTTTTTTCATCCCAGAGCATTTGCCTGAGTGAAGGTAGTATGTCAGTGGGCCATTTCCACATTCTGGTTTTTCTGGAAATTTCCTGGGGATCAGAGGCAGGCACTGGCCCAGGAACAAAGCTCTGATAAGAGTGTCACCTGGACTAGTCACCTTGATTTCTAAACACTTGTCCTCGATCAGGGGAGGAACCAGGCATGAGTGGGTGACCCAATCCCATCACCACTCCCTGCATAAAAAGTGGGTCCAAAGAAGGATAAGCCACTCCAAACACACAACTTCATCTTTGGAAAGAATAATAATGGCCATTGCTTAACTCTGTGCAGGGTACAGGCTGAGCCACTTCATAGATGAACTTATTTACTTCTCACAACCCAAGGTGGTTGGGGCTGTTTTGGCTCCTGCTCCATCTTACAGATGAAGAAACTGAGGCCCAGAGAAGCAACATGGCTTGCCCCAAGTTGCACAGTTATCTAACAGCTGGGAGGCCAGTCTCTCCTGGCCTTAAGCATGCCGCCCTAGAAAACACAAGCTACCTGCTTTCTGTTACATTTGGTTTCTCCTGCCATCTGGAAGCTCTTACATCTCAGCTGCCCGCTCTCTAACTCTGGTTGCAGGGCACCCCCAGAAACTGGGACATCCAGCGAGTCCAGGTACCCAAAGGGAGGAGAGGCAGAGGGAAGTCTGCAAGGCCAAAGACTAAAGGAAGATGAAGGGCCTGGTGGAGGTGAAAGCCAGTCACTTTTCAATTTCTGTAGCGAAGTCCCTGCCAGGAGAAAAACCCAACTGGTTTTCCAGATGAGCTTCTTAAACTAAATAAACAAAGGACATCTCCAAACACACTGGACTTTGGAAAACCTCACTAGCCATCAATCAAATACATCCTGATGCAGAATCTAATTTATGGTTGCCTTCCCCCCCCCCCCCCCCCCCCGTCATTTAAAAGAAATGAAACAAGTAAATATTCCAGAATTCATGGCAAAACCAGACCAGATTCCCATCTGCATCCTTGCAGAAATCATCTTACTGCTGTCACAACTGGCACCGGGAGCAAAGACTCCACAGGTCTCCCTCTCTGCTAGAGTCCTATTTTGCAAATAGCCTGCTCTCCAATCACTCCGAGACCCTGAATGCAAAGCTGCTTCTAGCCCTGGAGTAACTCTCTGATCCCACTGGCCTGAAAATGGAAGGCGTACCAGCTGTGTTTGGTTGTTTTACCAAATGATACGCCCCAGGCACAAAATAAAGCCTTCCCACGGGCCTTCAATGATGACTTTTTCAACACTTCAAATGCAGCCTATAAGAAAAGGATCACAAAACAGTACAAGAAGGTATTTTTGGATGCTAATCACCAGTTTCTAAGAGGCAAGGGTGTTTCTCTCTTCTGATTCCTAAACAAAAGCGGCACAACGATCAAGTCCAGATCTGTGTATTGTGTTTAAAATAATCAAGATGGCCTGACACAGAAGTGCCCTCCTGGAACAAAGGAGGAAATCGCATTAGAGGGAAGCTAAAGCCAGGTACACTGGGATTAAACCAGAGAAAGCGTACTCCAGAGACTAAGCTGGGTCAGCACTCAACATTCAGAAGAAAACGTGCTGAGGTTAAAAACAGGCTGAGGTCCCACAAAAAGGAGCCTGGCATTACAGGGGTGGGATGGCACGCCCACCAGCTCCAGGGTCCTGCCATCCGAGGTGGCACTCCAAACCTAGCAGAGAATCAGGCCAGACATGGCAGGGGTGAGCAGCCCTACTTTCTTTCCTGGCTGTTTCCTAAACTTCCCCAATTCTCCCCTTGCCTCCCCCCCTCAACTCCCCCCAGAGTAATTAAGCTGAAATAAAGTAAAAGATGACAAAGTTGTGACCACCTGGAAGTAATGTGGACGCAAAACTGGGCAAATCTCAACCCATTACTGGGAAGCCCCTCCTGTACAGCCCGGGCCCCTCGCCAGCTCAGCCATCTGATGAAAGGTGTCCTTTGTGAAAGGGGAGACCCCAACCCACGAAGATAGGTGAACTTCAAAGCATGGAGACAACCCCCTTTACCGCCCTCCATCTCTTGTCGTCCCCTTCCCTTTTAATCGGAGAGGAAACCCCAAAGCAGGAAGGACCCCTCTTTTTGACCCCCTCCCCCAGGGTCCGGGCCCTTACCTTTCCCCCGACCCCCAAACCCCAGACCTGGGTACAGACAAACCTTCTTTCCTCTCCCTCCCTCAAGACGGCTTTCCAGAAACTGAGTCACCCAAGTTTCCCCCCATCAGCCGCACTCCCGCCTCCCGAAGGGGCCAGTCACAAGCGATGGAGGAACGAGCCCCCCAGCCGGCTGCAGAGCGGGGAACGCTGCGCTTAGGTCGGCCGCGGGCTGCGGGCCCGCCCGCCAGGCTGGCGCTTTTCCCCAGGGCCGGCCTCCCAGCCTGCCGGCTGCCCTCCTTCTCGCCGCCTCACGCGGCCCGGGCGACCGCCAAGCACGTACCCAGAAGGGGTCGGAGTCATCGGCGCTGCAGAAGCCCCGGAGTGCCATGTGGCCGGCACGGGCACCGGCGGGCACCGGTGGGCGCGGGGTGGTGGGGCGGCGGGCGGACAGGCCCGGCTGCTGGCTGCGGCGGCGGCGGCGGCGGCGGCGGCGGCAGCGGCAGCGGCAGCCGTGGTGGTGGTGGTGGTGGCGGCGAGGGCGGGAGGCAGCGGGAGGCAGCGGGGAGGGAGCCGGGGCCGCAACGCCGTCTGATTGGCCGGCGCGTCACGGGGATGCAGTGGCCCCGCCCCGGCGAGGCGCTGGTCTCCTCTCGCAGCCTCACCGCGTGGGCCGCGCGGAGATCGGACCCGCGCCCCTAGGTACCTGGGCTTATAGTCCATATTGGCCGGCCGCTTTGCCCCTGATCTCCCGTACCCAATCCCACCTTCATCTTTTCCCGGAGGGTGCGCTATCCTTCCAGAAGCCGCCAGGATCTTTGCGTCTAGAGCAGGCGACCAGTTTTCAAATCCTGCGGCAACAACAACGATGACCCGCAGGAACAGTAATATCAAACAGGAGAAGGCAACATGTCGTGAGCCCTCTATGAGCCGGGAGCGTGCCAAACACCAGGTGCATCCGGACTGTGGGTCCTCTGTATGACTTACCTTTCATGAAGGAAGAAAATAAGGGGCAGTCAAATTGGGTAGCTTTTCCAGGGTCTCAGGGATAACTGAGCCAGCTGACCAGAGCTGACACAGAACATAGGAATTGGATACACTTATGAATCTGTTGGAGAAACTGAAGCTCAGAGAGGGGAAGTGATTTGCTCTAGGTCACACAGCTGCCAAGTAGTGGAAAGGGGATTCAAACCTGTGACCAGTTTGATAACAGAGCACTCATGGCCCAAGGGCTCCATTGGCCATCCCTAACAGCTCTTGTCCCCACGTGTGTGCAAAAGGCCTTTGCATTTTCTCGACCCTGTTTGAGCAGTAGTCAGGAAATAACCTCACCTTACTGAGCCTCACCTTAGAAGTAAAGAAACTGAGGCCTACATACATAGTAATAATTAACAAGCATCCACAGTCGCTGGGCTTTCTGAGGCTGTGTTCTTCACAATGAACAGGAATTAATGTTCACAACAACCCCATGAGGTAAATACTTTTATTATCCCCATTTAGCAGTTGAGGAGACTGAGACTTAGCATGGCAGAGTAATCTGTCAGGAATATGTAGACAGTAAGTGGCTAAGCCAGACTTTGAACCCAGGCAGACTGGTTAGGAAGGGAGGAATCCATAAAGCTAACCATTCTGCCATATTGCCTTGGAACCACTGAGAGCACAGGCAGCCAGTGACAGCAGAGCTGGGGCTGAGCTTGGGACTGAGAGTCTAGGCTTTTACTGTGACACTAGCAATGCCTTTCTTTGCTCCTCTCCTCCTTAATCCCTTGGCTGATGTGTCGTTTCCATCATACACACGCACCAGCTGCACCAACTAGAACAAGAACAATGATTGAATTTGAAAGACCACCCCTCTCCAAAAAAAGGACCCAGTGAGGGATAAAGAGAGAAAGGTGGGATTGTTTTACTAAGATTTTTTTTATTGGCCCAGGTTCTTCTTCAGGGTAAGTGAATTTTTATGGGTTTGTTAATTTCAGGTGATAATGCTCCAAGTGCTGTTGTTCTAACATGTATACACTCAACCAACACTTATTAAGCATCTCCTATATTTCCGGACTTGATAAAAACAAAACAAAGTTGCTACTCCTATGGAGCTTAAAGTGTTGAGGGGTTTTAATGCTTTTTTAATGGTAGGGGAATAGGTTAATCAAATAATCACATAAAAAAGAGGTATGTACAGCTGTAAGAAATGCTGGAGTGAAAAATCATGAGCAAGGACAGAGCAGGTCCTTGGAGGAATCTGAAGACAGTCCGGATGACAGGGATCCAGAGAGAATCAGAAGGGATCAGAAGGACCCAGCCAGTTGGCTAAGTCCCGGGTTGGATTCTGGTGCTGATCAAAGTCAGACTTTGGGGGGCATGATTAGGAAGGGGTACAAGAGAGCCTGCTGTGGAGCTGGAAATGTTCTATGATTTGATCTGGGGGTAGTTACATGGTTCTTACACATACACTTTATAAGCAAGAGAGAGAGAGAGAGAGAGGAAGGGAGAGAGATGAGAGGCATCAACTTGTATAGTTGCATCACTTTTAGTTGTTCATTGTTTGCTTTTCCTATGTGCCTTGACTGGGGGGCTCAAGCTGTGCCAGTTAGCCCTTGCTCAAGCCAGCGACCATAGGATCATGTCAGTGATCCCACACTCAAGCCAGTGACCATAGGATCATGTCAGTGATCCCACACTCAAGCCAGCGACCATAGGATCATGTCAGTGATCCCACACTCAAGCCAGCGACCATAGGATCATGTCAGTGATCCCACACTCAAGCCAGCAACCATAGGATCATGTCAGTGATCCCACACACAAGCCAACGACCCCACACTCCAGCTGGTGAGCCTGAGCTCAAGCCAGATGAACTCATGTTCAAGCCGACAACCTCAGCGTTTTGAACCTAAGATGTCAGCGTCCCAAGTCAATGCTCTATCCACTGTACCAGTGGTCCCCAACCTTTTTTGGGCCACAGACCGGTTTAATGTCAGAAAATATTTTCATGGACCGGCCTTTAGGGTGGGACGGATAAATGTATCACATGACCGAGACAAGCATCAAGAGTGAGTCTGAGACAGATGTAATAGAGGGAATCTGGTCATTTTTAAAAAATAAAACATCGGCCTGACCTGTGGTGGCGCAGTGGATAAAGCGTCAACCTGGAAATGCTGAGGTCGCCAGTTTGAAAACCTGGGCTTGCCTGGTCAAGGCACATATGAGAGTTGATGCTTCCTGCTCCTTCCCCCCTTCTCTCTCTGTCTCCTCTCTCTCTCTCTCTCTCTCTCTCTCTCTCCTTTCTAAAATGAATAAAAAAATAATAAAATAAAATAAAAATAAAACATCGTTCAGACTTAAATATAAATAAAACAGAAATAATGTAAGTTATTTATTCTTTCTCTGCGGACTGGTACCAGATGGCCCACGGACCGGTACCGGTCTGCGGCCCCGGGGGTTGGGGACCACTGCACTGTACCATCACCAGTCAGGCCACCCACATACATTTTAAAAGCTATTGAGCTGGATGATTAAGGTCATTGTACTTTATAAAAGTTGTGACATATATAAAAATTTAAAATAGAAAACAAAAATATTTATTGAAGTCAGGCATGTGCCAGCCACTCTACTAGGTGCCGTAGATACAGCAGTGAACAAAACAAAGATCACTGCTCCTGTGAGAAGGAAGCAGAGGGCAGACCAAGCAAATAGGTTTACCTTTTTCCAGGACAGGAAACTGAGGGTGAGAGGGATGAGTTAACTCATTCAAGACTCCACAGGTGTGATATGGCAGAGGTGAGACCCAGCCCTTTTCTTAGCTGCCAAGACCTCCCTGAACTCCTCTTTCAGCCACAGACTCCAAGGCCCTCCCTTGCCCTTCTCTCTAAGCCTCTCCCTCCCCATCTGCAGCTCTAGCACAATAACCAATACCCTCCAACCAAGTGGCTCTGGGCGCTGGACCAAACCCACCCAAATGACCACAAGCAAAATAATGGGTGGTGAAAATGCAGGGTGTGGATTTCCAGCATCAGCAGCCTGGGTAAACTATTGAGTGAATCACATAGACAAGAATGTCAAGGCCCTGGCCGGTTGGCTCAGTGGTAGAGCGTCAGCCTGGTGTGTAGAAGTCCCGGGTTCGATTCCTGGCCAGGGCACACAGGAGAGGCGCCCATCTGCTTCTCCACCCCTTCCCCTCTCCTTCCTCTCTGTCTCTCTCTTCCCCTCCCGCAGCGAGGCTCCATTGGAGCAAAGATGGCCTGGGCGCTGGGGATGGCTCCTTGGCCTCTGCCCCAGGCGATGGAGTGGCTCTGGTCGCGACAGAGCGATGCCCCGGAGGGGCAGAGCGTCACCCCCTGGTGGGTGTGCCGGGTGGATCCCGGTTGGGCGCATGCGGGAGTCTGTCTGACTGTCTATCCCCATTTACAGCTTCAGAAAAATACAAAAAAAAAAAAAAAAAGAAAGAATGTCAGAAAGATCCTTCTCCTTTTTCCCTAGAATCATAGCAACCTGTTGGTGCTCATTTATTTTGCAATACTTACCATGATTTGTAAATATTTAGTTATCTATTTGCTCCACAGAGGCCTTGCCAGTCAAACTGGGAGCTTCCAGCTATTGCCGTGTCTCACCTGGACTGCTGCACCAGCATCATCCCTGGTCTTCCTGCCTCTGTCCCTCCTGGCAGGAATTAGAATAATCATAGCAGCCAGAAAGAGAGTCCTATTCAAGCAAGAAAGCTACACCCCTGCCTAAAGGCTCCCTTGGCCTCTCATTGTGTTTAATATAAAATCCTACTGGACATAATCTAGCAATTCCATTTCTGGGTATACACCCACAAGCAGTGAAAACAAGGACTTGAAGAGATATTTGCACACCCATCTTCATAGTGGCACTGTTCACAATAGTCAAGAAGTGAAAGTAACCCAGGTGTCCACTGATGAATGAATGGATAGGCAAAATGTTGTCTATCCATACAGGGGAATATTAGTCAGCCTTAAAAAGGAAAGCCATTTGGCACATGCCACAACAAGGGTGAAAACCTTGAAGACATTATGCTGAATGAATTCCAGTAGTCATAGAAGGACAAATATTGTCTGCATCCACTACTATAAAGTTCCTAAAGTAATCGAATTCATAGAAAGTAGAATGGTGGTTGCCAGGGGCTGGGGGAGGGGAGAGATGAGTTTGTGTTTAAGGGGTATAGAGCTTCAGTAACGGGTACAGAGCTTCAGTTTGGGAAGATGGAAACGTTCTGGATGGAGATAGCTGGTAGTGATGATTGCACAACAATGTGAATATATTTAATGTCATAGAACTGTAGACTTAAAGATGGTCAAGACAGTAAATTTTATATTACATATATTTTACTAGAATAAGAAAGAGAAAAAAAAACAATAGTAAAGACAGCAAAAGCCCTGGCTGGGTGGCAAAATGGATGAAGTGTCAACCCCACACACCAGAGGTTGCAGGTTCGACCCCCAGTCAGAACATTTATGAGAAGCAGTCAGCGAGTACACAGCTAAATGGAACAACTCGGTGAAACAATGGGTCGATGCTTCTCTCTCCCCCTCTTTCTGTCTCTCTCAAATCAATGGAAAATTTTTAAAAATAATAATAATAAAATAAAGGAAGCAAAATAGGAAGTTAAACAAAACAACCCTACCAGGCCCTCTCTCTGTGAGCTGGTCCATGCTCATCTCTGATGTCATCTCACACCCCCTTTTGTCCTCGGTCACTTCGCTGCAGCAACACTGAGGGCTTTCTATTGTTTGAACACACCATGCTCATTCCCACCTCCAAGCCTTTACCCCTGCGGGTCCGTCTGCCTGGAGCCCCCTGCCCCCAGATGTTTCAAGGAGCCTGTGCTGCACCGCATCAGGGAGAGGGGGTATCTCAGCTCCAATGCCATCTCTTCAGAGGGGCCTCCCCTACTTAACCTCCCCCAAGTGGCCACCACCCCCTCTGTCTCATCACCTGCTTTCTTTTCTTTTTTTTTTTTTTTAAACTTTGAAGTATTTTTTTTCTAAAGACTTTATTCATTTTAGACAGGAGAGAGAGAGAGAGAGAGAGAGAGAGAGAGAGAGGAGGAGCAGGAAGCATCAAGTCCCATATGTGCCTTGACCAGGCAAGCTCAGGGTTTTGAACTGGCGACCTCAGCATTCCAGGTCAACGCTTTATCCACTGCGCCACCACGGGTCAGGCCGCTTTATTTTCTTCATAGCACCTAACGCTGATATTTCTCACTCGGCTCTTCTCTGCTAGAATGAGAACAGGACCTTGTCTTCCTTCACGAATTCGAGCAACAGATACTAACAGAGCATCAGGCAGTGTTTGGGAGGAGTTAACAAACTAGCACCAGCCTCCTGTTTCTGTAAATAAAGTTTTACTGAAACACAGTCACACACACTTGTTTATGTATTTTTTATAGTAACATTACAAGCTTGGAGTGGAGGAGTTATGACAGAGACTTCACAGCTGTAAGCCTAACTTTTATTCTTTGTCCTTTGTGTGTGTGTGTGTGTGTGTGTGTGTGTGTGTGGCAGAGACAGATAGGGACAGACAGACAGACAGGAAGGGAGAGAGATGAGAAGCATCAATTCTTCATTGTGGCACCTTAGTTCATTGATTGCTTTCTCATATGTGCCTTGACCAGGGGACTACAGCAGAGCGAATGACCCCTTGCTCAAGCCAGCAACCTTGGGCTCAAGCCAGCGACCATAGGATCCTGTCTACAATCCCACACTCAAGCCAGCAACCTTACACTCAAACTGGTGAGCCTACACTCAAGCCAGATGAGCCTGTGCTCAAGCTGGCGACCTCGGGGTTTCGAACCTGGTTCGTCTGCATCCCAGCCCAATGCTCTATCCACTGCACTACCGCCTGGTCAGGCTGCTCTTTGTTCTTTATAGGAGAAGTTTGCTGATCTCTGGTCTAAGTATTCAGGCCATACCAGTAAGCAAAAGTTACCAAAATCTCCAGGGCCCACCACGGGGCTGAAGTTCTAGGGGGAAAGAGGAAGAGATCTACGTATTTACAAGATAAATAGGCACAGTATTTAGTATATAAGACAGGATAACGAAATGCTATGAAGAGAAAAGAAGAGTATGGATGGGGAGAGGGTATTTTCAACTGGGTGATCAGGAAGACCTGGCTAAGGAGGAGGCATTGAAGGGCAGGTGTGAAGGAAGTATGGGTGTGTGAGGAAGCAGCACTCCAAGCAGAGGGAGCAGCAAATGCAAAAGCTTGAGCACGACAGCCAAGTTTGGGGACAGAGCGGAGAAGCCAGTGGGGTTGGAGTGCATCGACAGAGAGTGGGGACACGAGACCAGATCACGTAGCGCCTGCTTGGCCGCAGCAAGGACTTGGGCTGAGCCTGAAGTGAGGCAGGAAGTCACGGGAAGGAACTGAGCAGAGGAGCAACGTGACTTGATTTAGGTTCCAACTGGATCACTCTGGCTTCTGGGTGGAGAACGAACACAGGCTGGATGGGGAGAAGGGCAGGAGCAAGGAGAGCAGTTGGCAAGCCTCACCAGTGACCCCGGGGACAGTGGATGGCGGACCAGAGTGAGGCATGGAGTAATGGGCTGTGGTTCAATTTTCTGTCTATTTTGAACACAGAACTGACAGATCAGAGGTGGGGTGTGAGAGAAAGGAAGGCATCCAGGCTTGGGGCCTGAGCCATAGGGAACCTGCCTCAAACGCCGCTGTCTCCCCTGCACCTGCACAGCACTGAGCATTCACTGGACTCTCTCCTCTGTGCTGCCGAGTGAATGAATGAGCCGTGCCCGATGAGAAAGAGCAGAGGTGGAGTGCCCACCTGCATTCTACTCTGAGGGGAAACCAAAAAGCAGGTTCTTCCCATTGCTCCACGGTGACCCAGGGCAGACAGGAATGTGGGTGGAGAGGGCAGGAGGTGAGGGAGAAGGCTGAGGGGATGGTATGGATGGCGGGAGACTTTGGGCGGAACAGGCAGAGGGGGCTGAGAAGAGATACGGGCAGAGAGAGCCCCCAGAAGTTGAAAAGGGATGCAGAAATTGAGGAGAGCAAAGGTCAGTGGTGCTGTTTCAAGCTTCATGCAAAAATGTCCTCTGGCATCCTGCCATCTTTGACTCTCGGCATCTGCATTTTGACTGTCAAACCATACAGACCGCAGCCCGATCCACTACGTGCTGAGCATGGGGGTAGCTGAAAACTTCATTTTAGGCCCCCGCTATAGTGAGAAGGAAAGCCCTCAGAATATGAAGGGAAAGTCCTAGGGGAATCCCAGGGAAGAGCCTCTACATCGTTTCAGAGAAGCAACACAACAAGCCATCAGAGGATAGCTTTGAGAAATAGAAAGCAGAAATAAAATGGAGGCACTATAATTGAGTTGCTAAATCCCTAAAATCAAGGAAATTGAAGTCTGAAGAAACAATTCTATTCTTGTTTGAACTACATTGGGAACTTAATCAGTTGAGCTTTGCAGTTCTGTGTTAATATACATCAGACCTCCAGGTAACCCTCTGATCACTGCCTGAAGGACTAAGGAAAGAATGCTTACTACCTGACCACCTGATACCCAGGATCCAGGCCACCAGTCAGTCACCTGGAGGATTTCCATCTCAGACCAATCCAAAGGTTAAGATTGCAGGACCGAGTCTTCTCAAGAATAGGCTGCTTGCCATTTGAACTCTTACCTTTTCTTTCTTCTTCAGAACACTTTGGGTACTGCCCGGTGTGTTTCCAGTTTGCAGACCGGAAGGCCCTCGAAAACACCATTAGCATTTGTTTTTAGCCAAAGCCTTCAGGCTCTTTTGGAATTCATTTTACAGTTTCCAAATCTTTCAGCCACAACAATAAATAATAACCTCCAGTGCTTCCTGAGTACACATGCTATGCCAGGAGGCATGCTTGCCCACCACAAGCCCATGAGGTAGGGGCTATGCTCATGCTGAGTTTACAGAGAGAGTCGGAGACTCACAGAGGTTAAGGGCTCACTCAAGGTCACATAGCTGGAGGGTGGCAACATGGATATTGAACCCAGGAGCCACTACCCTTCTCTGCTGAGTCCATAGGAACATTAAAGAAGGTCTTTAACAAAGGGGAAACCAAGAGACCAGAACTTCACTGAGGACCCGGTTCCTTAAAGACTAGAAAGGCAGTAGGCCCAGGCCGGTTGGCTCAGTGGTAGAGTGTTGGCCTGGTGTGCAGGAGTCCCGGGTTCGATTCCCAGCCAGGGCACACAGGAGAAGCACCCATCTGCTTCTCCACCCCTCCCCCTCTCCTTCCTCTCTGTCTCTCTCTTCCCCTCCCGCAGCCAAGGCTCCACTGGAGCAAAGTTGGCCCAAGTGCTGGGGATGGCTCTGTGGCCTCTGCCTCAGGCGCTAGAATGGCTCTGGTTGCGGCAGAGTGACGCCCCAAGATGGGCAGAGCATCGCCCCCTGGTGGGCATGCCGGGTGATCCCAGTCAGGCGCATGCGGGAGTCTGTCTGACTGCCTCCCCGTTTCCAACTTCGGAAAAATACAAAAAAAAAAAAAAAAAAGACTAGAAAGGCAGCCACCATAAGGGCCAACGGCTTTCCAGAGGTGCTGCTGGCCCAAAGACTCTCCAAGGGCATGTGCAGACATAGGGTTTGTATTCTTATTTTTGTTTGACTTTTTAATGCAAGTACATACTTTCAAACATACAGAAAAGTAGAAAGAACTGTAAATTAAACACATGAGTGCTCACCGCCCAGCTTCTACAATTGTTACCATTTTGCCATCTTCATAATTTTCTACACAAGTAAAATGTGGTAACTTACTTTTTTGTAACATTTCAAAGTAATTAGACATCATGAATTTCACCCCTAAACACTTCAGTAAGTATATCTCTAAGAGCATTATCTCTAAGAGATAATGACATTCACTTACTACATATTACTTGGCTACTTACCACTGAGCCAACCGGCCTGGGCCTACTGCCTTTCTAGTCTTTAAGGAACCGGGTCCTCAGTGAAGTTCTGGTCTCTTGGTTTCCCCTTTGTTAAAGACCTTCTTTAATGTTCCTATGGACTCAGCAGAGAAGGGTAGTGGCTCCTGGGTTCAATATCCATGTTGCCACCCTCCAGCTATGTGACCTTGAGTGAGCCCTTAACCTCTGTGAGCCTCCGACTCTCTCTGTAAACTCAGCATGAGCATAGCTCCTACCTCATGGGCTTGTGGTGGGCAAGCATGCCTCCTGGCATAGCATGTGTACTCAGGAAGCACTGGAGGTTATTATTGATATCCACAATATCAGTGTCACACTTAACCAAATTTCCTATAGGTCTAATTCATATTCATATTTCCCCAACGTGACCAAAATGTTTTTCAAAAGCTGATATTTTCAGGGAACCTGATTGTTTTACGTGCCCAATCAGGAAAGGCTACCAGGGACAAACCTGTAGTCTTAAACCTGGTTTCTTCACTCTATGTAGAGAGGGAGACCGAAGGTCAGAGTAATTATGGGATGCCTTACCAAGCAAAAGGGGGTAAAAATCAGGTTATTAGAGGATTTGAGGAATGGCCAAGTTTTGGTGAAATCTTTAAAAAACAGAGTTTTGATAGGCTTAAAGCAAAGCAGGGCTGTGTGTAAAGGTTTGCTGTCAGCTGGGACCGCAAAGTGGACCCAACGAATGTCCTGTTTCCCTGAAACTACAAAGTTGAATAAACATGGACCGTTGCATTCAGAAAGCCCTTATCTGAAGCTCTGTACTTGGGCTAGACATCCAGGCAGCTTCTTGGTCTCCAAATGACTTGAGTCTTGCTGGCAAGAGAAAGATACTTCTTTTTACTGATATAATTTCAAACTGCAAACTTTCTGCACATCTATCATTTTAGAGAATAAAGGTTCCCAACAAATCAGAAAGCAACAGTTGCTCCAAGAAGCAGGTCACTATAGCATTCTACAGCTGCAGAGTGTCCTTGGGAGAACAAGCCAGCTTTATCTGTGTCTGTTATCCCAGCTTGAAGAATGGCCGGGCTGTTATACTCTCTCCTTCCGATCCAATTTTCACTTTCTCACAAATCAGGATCGTGAACGACATTTCATTCTTTTGTCTCTTAAGGGGCTTTTAATCTAGAGTAGTCCCCCACCTTTTTTTTTTTTTTAACTGATATTGTTCTGTTGATGAAACAACATTCCGGGTTTCTCCTTTTATTTATTCACTGGCATCGTTTAATTTGTTCTCCTGTTCCCTGTATTTTCTGTAAACTTCAGATCTAAATGCTTGCTTGGTTGGATACAGGTTAGTAAACATTCTGCCCAGAATAGGCATCCTTGGCAAGGGCAGTAATTAGAGAACCTAGCTCCACATAGATTTACCATCTAACTTACTCTGAGATGTCTAAGCAAGAGAAATGAAAACAGACTCCACACAAAGACTTGTGCTTGGATGAGCACAGCAGCATGATTCGGAATAGCTCCAACCTGGATATACCCGAATCTCCACCAACAGGTGAATGAGAAACAAGTTGCCATATAACCATACAATGAATACTATGCAGGGAGAAAAAGGAACCCCACATTACATCTGTCTCAGAACCATCATGCTGAATGAAAGGAACCACATGCAAAGAACCACATGTTGTACACAGCAACAGAAAGTGGGCCAGCGGCTGCCTAGAACTTAAGGTAAAGGGTATTGACCACAAATGGACATGAGAGAATCTTCTGGGTGATAGAAATTTCATTTCTAGATCTTAAATGTGGTGGAGATGACACAGGTGTATGCTTTTGTTAGAACTTATCAAAGTGTATGTTTTTCCTTTTTTTTTTTTTTTTTTTTTGTATTTTTCTGAAGCTGGAAACGGGGATAGACAGTCAGACAGACTCCCGCATGTGCCCGACCGGGATCCACCCAGCACGCCCACCAGGGGGCGATGCTCTGCCCCTCCGGGGCGTCACTCTTTCGCGACCAGAGCCACTCCAGCGCCTGGGGCAGAGGCCAAGGAGCCATCCCCAGCACCCGGGCCATCTTTGCTCCAATGGAGCCTCGGCTGCGGGAGGGGAAGAGAGAGACAGAGAGGAAGGAGAGGGGGAGGGGTGGAGAAGCAGATGGGTGCCTCTCCTGTGTGCCCTGGCTGGAAATCGAACCTGGGACCCCTGCACTACCACTGAGCCAACCAGCCAGGGCCTTCAAAGTGGATATTTTAAATGTGTGTGTTGTATTGTATAATATTAAATTATATCTCAATAGAAGAGAAAGGGAGAGAATCTGTTTAGATCTCAGCTTCTGTGTGTTCTCTCTTCTAAAATGGATTCGCCTGAGAAAATGCTGGAGGTCCAAGGTGCTCACTCCTTCACAACTGTCCTTCCTCCACTTTACAAAAATATGGCCAGTCTTCCCACTCTTCTGGAAACGTACCAAGGTGCCATGTGTTGGCTGTATAAAAACTCAGATGCCCAACAGAGGCTTCATGTAAAATGATAATGTGTAGCTAGGAAGAAAGAGAGTTACCCCTCCCCCCTCCTTCTACAGCTCCTCTATGTAGTTGCTACCTGAGCTTCCTTGTCCAGACTCGCCCCCCTCCCTCCCTTCTTTCTTCTCCTTCCATATCTGCTTCCTCCACTGCTGCTTGCTATGGATGCAGGTGAAAATAAGAATAGAGTTCAGACAAGAATAATCCAGGAATTCTAGCAGCTCCCCGTGGAAAAAAGCTGATTTCGGGCAGGGAGGAACCAGCAATTGTGTATGTTCCTTAGATTACAACAGAATTAAAGAATCTACCTGAAAGATGTCCCTGATTTTTGTCTGGGATTCTGATGGGTTCTCAAAGGAATTTTTTTTTTTTCTTTTACAGCGACAGAGAGAGAGAGTCAGAGAGAGGGATAGACAGGCAGGAACGGAGAGATGAGAAGCATCAATCATTAGTTTTTCATTGCGCGTTGCAACACCTTAGTTGTTCATTGATTGCTTTCTCATATGTGCCTTGACCGTGGGCCTTCAGCAGACCGAGTAACCCCTTGCTTGAGTCAGCGACCTTGGGCTCAAGCTGGTGAGCTTTTTGCTCAAACCAGATGAGCCTGGCTCAAGCTGGCGACCTCGGGGTCTCGAACTGGGTCTTCCGCATCCCAGTCCGATGCTTTACCCACTGCGCCACCGCCTGGTCAGGCTCTCAAAGGAATTTAATGTAGCTGTTGGAACATGTGATCCTGGTTGTTCTAACCTATCCGAATTAATATATTTACTGGTTTCTGGGAGAAAAAAAAGCAAAAGAATTACTAAATAGGTTTGGCTGAGAAAGTCTTATAGAGGAACCTCGTTTTATTGTAGAAAGCCCGGTCACCTTAAGAATTATTATAGGAAACTGAAATGGGATTAAATATATATCTATACATAGAAGTAAGTATATAGTTGCCCCAAGGACTAGGGAAGGGCATTTCCTGTTCTCCTTACTAACAGTTTAGGAGAAATTAGAATTACCATTAAAAAGGGGAAATTACTAAGGCCCTTGTAAATACTAGGGGCTACTTTATCTGTTCTTAACCCTACCTGACTAAATTGCCTCCTATCTCAGAATAAAGCTTCTTTACAAATAGCAGGAATATGTAATCAACCAATGACGGTTTTGTTCAATCAAAACCTGTCTCTTTTAACGAGTGTATATTAAGGGGAAATATATTTTTTTGCTAATCAAATCTGCCCCAGTTAACCTGATAGGATAAAAATTTTATGAAAACTAATGCCCACATGTTTTTCCCAGAAGGGTAAAATGTATTTGGAAGTAAATCAAATACTTCCCCAATTGGGAAAATAATAATTATAAAGGAACTTCCATAAAAGGAAAATAATCTTGAGACTAATGGTTTGTTACAGGATGTTCCAATGCAACCTTGGGCCTTTTTTAGTACAGAAAATTGGCAAGATTCACCAATATCCTTTAAGACCTCATGCACTAGTTGGAATTAAGCCCATTATACAAGATTACTTAAAAGGGAACTTATAATTCCATGTACAAGCTCCTGTAATTCTAGCTTCCCAATAAAATAGAGATTTATACAGCATCTTGTTTTTTGTTTTTTTCTTGTATTTTTCTGAAGCTGGAAACGGGGAGGCAGTCAGACAGACTCCTGCATGCGCCCGACCGGGATCCACCTGGCACGCCCACCAGGGGCGACGCTCTGCCCATCTGGGGCATCGCTCTGTCGCAACCAGAGCCATTCCAGCACCCGAGGCAGAGGCCACAGAGCCATCCTCAGCGTCCGGGTCAACTCTGCTCCAATGGAGCCTTGGCTGCGGGAGGGGAAGAGAGAGACAGAGAGGAAGGAGAGGGGGAAGGGTGGAGAAGCAGATGGGCGCTTCTCCTGTGTTCCCTGGCCGGGAATCAAACCTGGGACTCCTGCATGCCAGGCCGACGCTCTACCACTGAGCCAACTGGCCAGGGCCTTTATACAGCATCTTAAAGCTGTAAATAAGATAGTTATTCCTAGACTTCCTGTGGTTCCAAAACCACATCATTTATTATCAACTATTCCTGTGGATTATCAGTATTTTTCAATGATGATAAAGTTATGCAGTGCTTGTTTGCACATGTCTGTAAAAGAAAAAGACAGAAATACCTCTTTGCTTTCACCTAAGAAGATTGCAAGTTTAGTTGGACAGTAATGCCCCACAGATATATGGAGAGTTCCACCTATTGTCTTAGACACTAAAGATTATTTGAATAGTATTGAATTTTCCAGAGATTTCACTGTAATACAATATAGAGATAATATTCTTCATGCTCTGATTCTTTTTATCCCCAATAAAATACTTGGGTTATCTCATATTTAAAAATGAGCTATTAATTAACCCTGACAAACCTATAGGAATCCTATCTTTTCTTCTTGCAAAAACAAAGCAGCTTAGAGGATTCCTGGATTTGACTGGTGTTACTGTCACAATTAGGTTCCAACTTTTTATTAATGGCCCAGCCTGTATATATCTTACTAAAATCAAATTTACCTGACACAATTCAGTGGAACCCAGAAGGGAAACAAGCTATAAAATCTCTAAGAATTTTCTAAAGCTCCCACTGTAGGACACCTTAATTAGAAATAACTTTAGACCCTGGCCGGTTGGCTCAATGGTAGAGCGTTGGCCTGGCGTGCAGGAGTCCCGGGTTCGATTCCCGGCCAGGGCACACAGGAGAGGTGCCCATCTGCTTCTCCACCCCTCCCCCTCTCCTTCCTCTCTGTCTCTCTCTTCCCCTCCCGCAGCCAAGGTTCCATTGGAGCAAAGTTGGCCCGGGCACTGGGGATGGCTCTGTGGCCTCTGCCTCAGGTGCTAGAGTGGCTCTGGTCGCAACAGAGCGATGCCCCAGATGGGCAGAGCATTGCCCCCTGGTGGGCATGCCGGGTGGATCCCGGTCGGGCGCATGCAGGAGTCTGACTGCCTCCCCGTTTCCAACTTCAGAAAAATACAAAAAAAAAAAAATAAAAAAAAAAATAACTTTACACATAAAAAAAGTTTTAATTCAAGAACATAGAGGTTATCATAGATCTATAAAATATTATAATCAGCAATATGACTCAGTAGCAAAAGGGCTCCCTCCCTGGTAAGGGCTATCTCTGCTACAACTGTGTTATGTAAATAAGCAGAAGATATAGTTATGGACTCTACTTTATCAAACTGTCATCACACTCAACACTTATGTCAGTCAATTGGCTTCTAATAAAGCACCTAATATTACTTTACTTCATTTTTTTTTTTTTAGAGAGAGAGAAAGAGATCGATGTGTTGTTCCATTTATTTATTCATTCATTGTTTGATTCTTGTATATGCCCTGACCAGGGATCGAACCTTCAACCTTGTTGTATTGGGACGATGCTCTAACCAACTGAGCTATGTAGCCAGGGCCTCTTTACTTCATCTTAACCCTGCAACTTTGTTAACCTTGTTTATAGGATGAAAACACCCATAATTGTGTCTTGCTTACTGACCACATTCTTGTTCCTATGAATGAGCCTTCCTAGCACCATGGGACCACATTATTCAACCAAAAGGTTGGTCATCAGTGCATCCTTTGGACTGATGTATGACCAAAAGGGGGAAGTGTGGACAGAAAGGGGGCCACATGCTGAACTCGGCAAGCTCAGGGGAGGCCCTGCGTGGTGGCCTTGCAGACTCAGAGACCTAAAGTAACCAACCACACAGGATGGTCTGAAATTAAAACTTTGCTTTCTGGCAATTATCAACAGTTTGGCTCAAATAAACTCATAAAAAATTCTTATAAGTTTGGATGTTTATTTCTGTTCCCTTCCATAAGCTCCCTGAAATGACCTTTGAGAAATGTCAAAATTAATGAGGAGATTAAAAATGGGAGAGGAAACGTGAGGTGAAAGATGCCCATTTAGAAGATGAAAAGCAGCTGGCAAGTGAGCTGGCCGAATACAGAGATGGAGGCCAACAAGAAACAAGCTAATAACCACCGTGAAAGCCCGAGGAGTCTGGGAAGCTGAAAGTGTCAGTTACCTACGGAGGCTGTGCTGACTTGTATGAAAGTCAGTATAAAGAAAAGTTAGATGGAAGACAATTGGACTTTGGGTGATGGGAATGCAGCATAATCAAATGTCAAAATAGCGTAGAGATGTTTTCTCTGAACATATGTACCCTGATTTATCAATGTCACCCCATTAAAATTAATTTAAAAGAAATAGAAAAAAAAAAAGTTAGTATCTCTCTCTTGAAAAAAAAAAAAAGAGTGAATCTTAGACAGATGTAACAGGGAATCTGGTCATTTTTAAAAAATAAAACATCGTTGCCTGACCAGGTGGTGGCGCAGTGGATAGAGCATCGAACTGGGATGCAGAGGACCCGGAGTTCGAGACCCCGAGGTCACCAGCTTGAGTGTGGGCTCATCTGGTTTGAGGAAAAGCCCACCAGCTTGAACCCAAGGTCGCTGGTTTCAGCAATGGGTTACTCGGTCTGCTGAAGGCCCGCGGTCAAGGCACATATGAGAAAGCAATCAATGAACAACTAAGGTGTTGCAACGCGCAACGAAAAACTAATGATTGATGCTTCTCATCTCTCTCCGTTCCTGTCTGTCTGTCTCTGTCTATCCCTCTCTCTGACTCACTCTCTGTCTCTGTAGAAAATAAATAAATAAATAAAAATAAAAATAAAATAAAACATCGTTCAGATTTAAATATAAATAAAATGAAAATAATGTAAGTTATTTATTCTTTCTCTGCAGACCAGTACCAAATGGCCCACGGACAGATACCGGTCTGCGGCCCCGTGGTTGGGGACCACTGATCTAGATAGATAGGTAATAGCAGATAAAATAAAATAAAAGTGCTCATTTAAAAAAAAAGAAAAGAAAAGTTAGCCTGACCAGGCGGTAGCGCAGTGGATGGAGCGTCAGACTGGGATGTGGAGGACTCAGGTTCGAGACCCTGAGGTCTCCAGCTTGAACGCGGGCTCATCTGGTTTGAGCAAAGCTCATCAGCTTGGACCCAAGGTTGCTGGCTCGAGCAAGGGGTTACTCGGTCTGCTGTAGCCCCACAGTCAAGGCACATATAAGAAAGCAATCAATGAACAACTAAGGTGTCACAATGAAAAACTGATGATTGATGCTTCTCATCTCTCTCCGTTCCTGTCTGTCTGTCCCTATCTATCCATCTCTTCGACTCTCTCTCTCTGTCTCTCTAAAAAAAAAGAAAAGAAAGAAAGAAAAGTTAGATTCCTCCCACCCCACAGAGCGGGGAACTATCTCTCAGCTGTAGCATCAGAACAGAAGTTTTAGAGTCTACATTTGGGAAGGGACACATGGAGGACAGAGTAAACCAGGGAACTGAAAACCAGAGGATTAAATGGAAGTAGACCTAGGAATGGTGATATTCCCAAGCTTCTGAACTGTGTAGAATTTTTTATTTATTTTTAAATTTGAATGTTTATTTTATTGATTTTAGAGAGGAAGGGAGAAAGACAGGAACATCAATCTGTTCCCGTATGTGCCCTGACCCGGGATCAAGTCAGCATTCTCTGTGCTTCAGGATGATGCTGTAACTGACTGAGCTATCCGGAATTTTTAAAACCATCTGCATGTATTTTTCAAACAAAAATAATTAAGATGTTAAAGTCAGTATATCATTATTATTCAAACATTGGAACTCTGAGAAGATGCACAATTAAGAGATGGCGCCTGACCAGGCGGTGGTGCAGTGGATAGAGCATCAGACTGGGATGCGGAAGACCCAGGTTCAAGACCCCAAGGTCGCCAGCTTGAGCATGGGCTCATCTGGTTTGAGCAAAAATTCACCAGCTTGGACCCAAGGTCACTGGCTCAAGCAAGGGGTTGCTCGATCTGCTGAAGGCCCATGGTCAAGGCACATATGAGAAAGCAATCAATGAGCAACTAAGGTGTCGCAATGCACAACGAAAAACTAATGATTGATGCTTCTCATCTCTCCGTCCCTGTCTGTCCCTGTCTATCCCTCACTCTGACTCTCTCTGTCTCTGTAAAAAAAAAAAAAAAAAAAAAAAAAAAAAAAAAAAAAAGAGATGGCGCCTTTGGGAGGTTATTAGTCATGAGAGCAGATGAATGAGATCAATGCCCTTATAAAAGGGTTGCCGAGAGCTCCCTTGTCCCTTTCACCCTATGAGAACCCAGGGAGAAGTCATTGGCTATGAACCAGAAAGAGGAACCTCACCAGAACACAGCCATGCGGAGACCTTGATCTTGGACCCACCTCTAGAACTCTGAGACATTTTTGTTTCTTACAAGCTACTCAGTCTATGTTATTTTTGTTATAGCAGCCTGAGCTGACTAGGACACCTCTCTTCTCAAATACCACAGACCTAGTAGCTTTTTTTTTTTTTTTTTTACAGAGACAGAGAGAGAGAGTCAGACAGGAACAGAGAGAGATGAGAAGCATCAATCATCAGTTTTTCGTTGTGACACCTTAGTTGTTCATTGATTGCTTTCTCATATGTGCCTTGGCCGCGGGCCTTCAGCGGACCGAGTAACCCCTTGCTTGAGCCAGAGACCTTGGGTCCAAGCTGGTGAGCTTTTGCCCAAACCAGATAAGCCCGCGCTCAAGCTGGCGACCTTGGGGTCTCGAACCTGGGTCTTCCGCGTCCCAGTCCGACGCTCTATCCACTGCACCACTGCCTGGTCAGGCAACCCCAGTATCTTTTTTTTTTTTTTTTTTGTATTTTTCTGAAGCTGGAAACGGGGAGAGACAGTCAGACAGACTCCCGCATGCGCCCGACCGGGATCCACCCGGCACGCCCAACAGGGGCGAAGCTCTGCCCACCAGGGGGCGATGCTCTGCCCCTCCGGGGGCGTCGCTCTGCTGCAACCAGAGCCACTCTAGCGCCTGGGGCAGAGGCCAAGGAGCCATCCCCAGCGCCCGGGCCATCCCTGCTCCAATGGAGCCTCGCTGCAGGAGGGGAAGAGAGAGACAGAGAGGAAGGAGGGGGGGGAGGGTGGAGAAACAAATGGGCGCTTCTCGTATGTGCCCTGGCCGGGAATCGAACCCGGGTCCCTCGCACGCCAGGCCGACGCTCTACCGCTGAGCCAACCAGCCAGGGCAACCCAGTATCTTTTTTACAACATCTCTCCCAAGACTCTTGTGGACGACGTGAGAAAACATGGGTCCAGTGGCTGTTCCTTTTATTCAGAAGAAGCTGAGTCTGCAAATCCTACAAGTGCTAGTTAAGAGACCTCGCTGGGGAGATGCTCTTCAGTGTTATACTCTGGTCTATCCAGAGTCTTTTTTTACTTTTGATCATCATTTATTACCTTACAAAGAGCCAGGCCCTGTAATATGCTCAGCACTTCATATACTTAGCCTAATTTGTCTTTTAACTCCTCCCAGCAAACAAAAGCCCATGTAGTCATCAGTTACAGAAGGCACAATGCCTAAGGCCCTAATGCTTTTACGGCCCCATCAAAATGTTGTAATTCTCTTAGAAGAAAAAATAATATAAATAAACCCTCCTTTTATTATATTCATCTTTTTAGCAATATCATCATAAAATATAGTTTAGATATTTTTCTTTTTTATCGAGAGAGAGAGAGAGAGAGAGAGAGAGAGAGAGAGAGAGAGAGGAACAGACAGGCTGGAGAGAGATGAGGAGCATCAATTCCTCATTGCGGCATCCTAGATGTTTATTGATCACTTTCCCACATGTGCCCTGATGTGTGTGTGTGGGGGGGGGGCTCCAGCAGAGCAAGAGACCCCTTGTTTTAGCCAGTGACCTTGGACTCAAGCCAGCAACCTTGGGCTTCAAGCAGCAACCATGGAGTCAGGTCCACAATCCCACGATCAAACCGGCGACCCTGCGCTCAAACTGGTGAGCATGCATCAAGCCTTGACCTCAGGGCCTGGAACCTGGGTCCTCAGCATCTCAGGTTGACGCTCTATTCATTGTGCCACTGACTGGTCAGTTAATATTTCTTTTTTTTTTTAATGGAGAAATGTGGCCTGGCCAGCAACCCTGCAAGGTGGGTATTGTTACATTTATCCAAAGGAGGAAACTAAAGTCTGAGAAGTGACTTGACCAAGGTTAGATAAATAGAAAGTGTGGGAACAGGGACTTAAAGCCAGACCTAGGGAACCTTAAAGCTCTTATGCGTGGCCACTAAGCTAAAGGGCCTCTGGGTCAATATTTCACCTCCACGGGACATGTCTGGCTGGAGCTGGGGAGGTTTACCCTTGAAAAAGATTTAGAGGAGATTTGAGACAGACTTGAAATATTTTAGAGGCTGTCATGTGGGAAAAGGATTAGCCCTGTTTTCTATTGCTCGTAAGAATGGAGAGAGAATAGGTGGAGTGATTGCAGGAAAGCAGATATTGACCCAATGGTATAATGAACTTACTAGAAGTAATAAGTACCCTCCCTGTCAGTAGCAATTTACCCTAAAAACCAAAGATAGGAAGTTTGAGCCCAGACGCTGACAAGAAAAGAATTGGAGAGATTTGCTGCCTTAGGATGGAAGTCGTATGAAAACAAAGTGAGTTTTTGTGTCTCTTTAACATTAAGATTCTAGAGTTGCAAATATTAGCTCAGCAGGTCAGGGGAGTTGGAATCCTCCCCACCCCCATGCCAATTTTACTGATCCTAACTGAGCCCTCTGGTACACTATTGGTGGGAGTATAAATGGGTACAGTCTTTTTGGAAGAGGTGTTGACAGTTTCTATTAATATTTATTCTTTTCAAAGATTTTTTTAAAGACTTTATTTATTCATTTTAGATGGGGGGGCAGGAAACATCAACTCCCATTTGTCCCTTGACCAGGCAGGCCCAAGGTTTTGAACCAGTGACCTCAGCGATCCAGGTCGATGCTTTATGCACTGCGCCACCACAGGTCAGGCAGTATCTACTAATATTTAGACAGTTCATACCTTTTGACCTAGAAATTCTGCATGGAAGAATGGCTATCCTATGATATAAGTGCACAAATATGCTAAGGTATTTGCCCAAGGATATTTGCTTACAATGTGCTTATAACAGTAAAAGTTCAGTGGCAACCTCAATATCCTTCAGAACACTGGTCAAATGGATGATGATATGTAATAGATATATCGTGTATTGTATTAATGACCCAGGCTCTGTTGTAGGCCCTAAGGATCCAAAAATGAGCAAGAGTGACAAAACCTCCACCCTGTAGATAGATGTCAGACAATAAACAAACATACTTTTTTAAGTCTTTTTTTTTTTTTTTTTTTTTTTTTTTTTTTTACAGAGACAGAGAGAGGGATAGACAGGAACGGAGAGATGAGAAGCATCAATCATTAGTTTTTCGTTGCGCATTGCAACACCTTAGTTATTCATTGATTGCTTTCTCATATGTGCCTTGACTGCAGGCCTTCAGCGGACCGAGT
The DNA here is from genome assembly GCF_036850995.1 of Saccopteryx leptura. Classification (NCBI taxonomy): domain Eukaryota; kingdom Metazoa; phylum Chordata; class Mammalia; order Chiroptera; family Emballonuridae; genus Saccopteryx; species Saccopteryx leptura. Next base: position 201,245,492 of record NC_089506.1, read on the forward strand.
AACCCCTTGCTCAAGCCAGCGACCTTGGGTCCAAGCTGGTGAGCTTTTGCTCAAACCAGATGAGTCTGCGCTCAAGCTGGTGACCTTGGGGGGTCTCGAACCTGGGTCCTCTGCATCCCAGTCCAACACTCTATCCACTGTGCCACCGCCTGGTCAGGCTAAACAAACATACTTAATAAGTAAATCCCACTGTATTAGTGTTGGTAAGGGCTGTGTTGAAAACTTGTAACTGTAGGGTAGAGTCGAGGGCTTGTGGCATTTTTAGGTACTGTTAGGCCTTACCAAGAAGGTGACTTTAATTAAGAAAAACTTGAAGCTTAATGAGACGCCTATCATTTCTTGTTATTCTAACACGGATATTCATAGGCCCCACAGTTTTGAGAGGCCTGGCATCCAGCAGGTCCTAGAAGAACAATAGCTAGTATTCCTTTTAGCCCTGAAATTAACAAAAGTTCATGAAACTATGGAAGATGCTTAAAAGCATTTCAGTTCCCAGATGAAGAGTGGGAGGGCTTGGACTCTGGTAACTGTTTTATCTGCCCCCCCCCCCCCCAGAAAGGAGTCAACACCTCTGCCAAGGACAAGGTCCATGTCAGTGCCCTGTTTGCCTGGGCTCATTTGTAGCAATCTGCCCATATGTTTCCATCACTTAACTGTGTGGGAGGCACCTCAGCTCCCTTTGTCCTTGATAAAAGCCCCAAAGGGCCTCCTCCATTAAGCAATGATGAAGCCATTGGTGTGGTAAGGTCCCTCCCGGGACAGGAGGTTATTAGTCAGCGACACCTCAAACTATGGGAGTTGGTCCATATCAGTGCATTTATTTTGGGTCTTGGCAACAGATTGATGGGAGGCACCAAAAGAATCAGGTGCTTGCCTTTCCTGACTTGAAGCAAGCCTTAACTAGTTCATTCTAAAAATGGTTCTGGCCTCATTAGGGCAACAGGTGTCTGTTAACAGGTACCTAATGGGGTATATTCTGGTTTAGATGGCACCTGAAGTAGAGAAAGGGGCTGCTTCAAGGGGAGACATGAGAAATAAGTTTTTACACAAAGCATAAAATAAGTACCCCGAGAGAGATCAATAAAGTCCCAAAGGGGTAATGAGGGAAGGCTTCACTGGCACCAAGGACACTGCTGGTGGGACTGGAGGAGACACAATTGATGTTTTGACACGGGGAACAGGGTATCCTGGGCAGAGGGCACGGCAAAGAAAAACACAGGGAGGCTGCTAACAATGGAGGATATTCAAGCTGGTCTAAGTAGTTCCTTTGTTTGAAGCATAGTGATAAAGGAGAGAAGAAATACTGTAATAGTAATATCCAACATCCATTGTGCTTTTATTTGTGCCTACAGCATTCAGAACACTTCCCACTTTATCTAATTTTCACAACAATCCTGTAGGGAGGTATGTGAATATCCCAACTCGATAGGTAAGGAAACAGAGGCAAAGATAAGTTGATAATGTGCCCATTTGTGGCTAAGGAGTTTGTAAAACACCATCATCACCAATAATCAACTGCTGTTTGTGTGTGTTTGTGTGTGTGTTTTTGTGACAGAAACAGAGAGAGGGACAAATAGGGACAGACAGGCAGGAAGGGAGAGAGATGAGAAGCATCAATTCTTCGTTGGGGCTTCTTAGTTGTTCACTGATTGTGTTCTCATATATGTCCTGACTGGGGGGCTATAGCAGACCAAGTGATCCCTTGCTTAAGCCAGTGACCTTGGGCTCAAGCCAGCAACCATGGGCTCGTGTCTATGATCCCACACTCAAGCCAGCAAACCCACGCTCAAGCCGGCGACCTCGGGGTTTTGAACCTGGGTCCTCTGCATCCCAGTCAGAAGCTCTATCCACTATGCCACCGCCTGGTCAGGCTCAAATGCTGTTGATTCATCACCAAGCACTCCACTGAGTTTTGGACATTCTTCCTCCTCCTCTGATCTGACCCTCATTGTCCAGGTGAGGAAACTTGGGCTTGAGTAGGAGTAAAATTTTTGTATATTATTTAAGCTAAGTTAGTACTAATTTTAACCAGTTTGTTATAAATTAAGATCTTAATTGTAATTCCCAAAGCAACTACTGAGAAAATAACTGAAAAAATATAAAGTAAAATAGATGAGAAAGGAATCAAAATGATACACTAAAAAATATTTATCTAACCCAAAAGAGGCTTAAATGGAGGAATTGAGGAACAAAAAGATATGACATATAGAAAACAAATAGCAAAATAACAGAAGTAAATCCTTACTTATGAGTAATCACATTAAATGTAAATGGATTAAACTCCAATTATAGGGCAGATCGATAGAATGAATAAAATAACACAAACCAACTTTATGGTCATCTTAGATCCAGAAACACAAATAGCTTGAAAGTTAAAGGATGGAAAAAGATATTCCATGCAAATAGTAGCCAAAATAGAATTGGAATGGTTATATTCATATCATAAAAATAAACTTTAAATTAAAAAATTGTTACAAAAAAAGTCCAAAAAATAAAAGTCCAAAGAAAGACATCATATAATGATAAAAGGGTAGAGCCATTATGAAGATATAATAGGGGTTGAGGGCAGGGTAGAGGGATTGAGCAAAAAAGAAAAAAACCCTCAAAACCTCATGGACAAGAACAGCAGTGCGGTGATTGCTGGGGGTGGTGAGTGGGGGAAGATGGAGGAGCGTATGGGGGGATGAATGGTGATGGATGGAGGCCTGACCTGGGGTGGTGAACACACAATATAGTGTACAATTGTACACAGTTGTACAATACAGTGTACAAATGATGTGTTGTGGAACTGTACACCTGAAACCTGTATAATTTTGTTAACCAGTGCCACCCCAATAAGTTCAATAAAAAGGAAGAAAGCCACCTGACCTGTGGTGGTGCAGTGGTTAAAGTGTCGACCTGGAACGCTGAGGTTGCTGGTTGGAAACCCTGGGCTTGCCTGGTCAAGGCACGTACAGGAAGGAACTGCTATGAAGTTGATGCTTCCTGCTTCTCCCGCCTCTTTCTCTCTCATTCTCTTTCTCTTCTTTCTCTAAAAGTTAATAAATGAAAATTTTAAATTAACAAAGGAATAAAACGAAGATATAACAATTATAAACATTATAATTTAGGTAAAAAAAAAGAACCCTGATGTATATGAAGCAAAAAACTGATGGAATTGAGGGAGAAATAGACAATTCAATAATAATAGCTGGAGCCTGACCTGTGGTGGCGCAGTGGATAAAGCGTCGACCTGGAAATGCTGAGGTCGCTGGTTCGAAACCCTGGGCTTGCCTGGTCAAAGCACATATGGGAATTGATGCTTCCAGCTCCTCCCCCCTTCTCTCTCTCTGTCTCTCTCTCCTCTCTGTCTCTCTTTCTCCCTCTCTCTCTCCTCTCTAAAAATGAATAAATAAATAAAATAAATAAAATAATAATAATAGCTGGAGATGCAACATTTTCACTAATGGATAAAACTACTAGACTGAATATAAAAAAAGTAAATAGAAGACTTGAACATTATAAAGGAACTGGACCTAACAGACATATTTATGACACTCCATTGTAGAACAGTGGAATACACATCTTTTCTTGTACACATGGAACATTCTTCAGGGTAGACCATGTTAGGCTACAAAACAAGTCTGATAATTTTTTTTTTTTTTTAACAGAGACAGAGAGAGAGTCAGAGAGAGGGATAGACAGGGACAGACAGACACGAACGGAGAAATGAGAAGCGTCAATCATTAGTTTTTCACTGCACATTGCAACACCTTAGTTCATTGATTGCTTTCTCATATGTGCCTTGACCGCGGGCCTTCAGCAGACCGAGCTAGCCCAGTGTTTCTCAACCTTTTTTGTGCCATGCCCCACCTTAACCTTTCTAAAATTTTTATGTCCCCCCCTATGTAACATACATAATTTTTAACATTAAAAAATTGATTTGTTCACTTAATAAACATAAATGATAGGTTCTAGGAAGAAATCACTATGAAATTGTTAACAAAATACAGTAAGTAAAATTTCAAAACATATAATGAAAAACAGAAATTTAAATTCCAAATAATTTTAATACAGATTTTTCTGTATTAATTTATTTTAATTTAGTGTGATCCTTGTGCTTGATGCTTGCTGCACAGAGATTTTATATTAGGTTCCAATTTGGTTAGCTTTAGTCTCAAGTCTCCACGTTTTGTTATATCCAGCCGATTTCTTTTTTTTACCAGTAAATCATTTACAGCACTAAATCCACATTCAGCTAAAAATGAAGATGGAAACGGTAGCAATAGTTTTCTTGCACATTTGGTTGAATTTGGGTATTTGATTTCTGTTTCCTCACAAAGCCATGCCATCGCTCCTTTGATATTAAATAAAGCTTTAACTGACTCATCATTTTGCAATTCTGCGAGTTCTTCTTGATACTGCATATTTGATATATCAGACAAATCCACTAACATTGGCTGCATCATCCATGTTGGGAAATCAATTTGTTTTAAATCAGAAAATCTTTCTTTTAAATCAGCCGATAGAATATTCAAATGATTGACAATAACAAGTAAAGCGGTATCAGTTACTTCACATTTTTGGAGCCAATGAAACTGTTTAAAGTTTTTGTTGTTAATATGTTTCTGACATAACTCAATATTGGTAATGAAACCAAATATCTTTGCTTTTGCATCGACAAGAGTTTTATTTGTTCCTTGAAGTTGCTTATTTAATATATTTAGTTTTTCAAAGATATCGGCTAAATAACTCACAAATGCTTTACCATCTATTGTTAACAGATACTTCATTTCAGGTTTGTCGCTTAAAAAATCACTAAGAGTATCAAACAGTTCCATAAATCTTTTCAAACAGTTTCCTTTAGATAGCCATCTTACTTCAGTATGAAGTAAAAGTCTCACATGGTCTTCATTTTGTTCTTCACAAAATAGCTTGAAAAGACGCTCACATTTGGCACTAGCTTTAATAGCATTAACACACTTTATTACTGTATGTAATAATTCATTCAGAACAGGCGAGATGTTTTTAGCTACCAAGTTTTCCCTATGAATAACACAATGCACAAGAATCATTTCTGGATTCACATCTTTCATCAATTTTAAGCAGCCATTTTTCTTGCCCATCATATTGGGAGCACCATCTGCAGCACAAGATGTTATATTTTTCATTGGTATATCATTGACATCTAAGTAGTTTTTTAGCTTATTTTATATATTTTTGGAGGTAGTGGTGCTTTCTAATCTTTTACAGAACAACATTTCTTCAGCAAAATGTCCTTTATCAATATATCTTACGTAAGTTATCATCAATACTGCCTCACTGTCTCTCAAAGTTGATTCATCCATTTGCAAGGAGAATTTTCTTGTTTTCAGCTTTTCAATAAGTTGTTTTTCAATATCCTCACTCATTTCGTCTATTCTTCTGCTAACAGAATTGTTACTGAGTGGCATAGCTTTTACATCTTTGTCATCTTTTTCAAGAACCATTTTAAGAAATGCTGATATTGATGGTTTTATTAAATTCTCTCCTATAGTGTGATTTTCTCCAGTTTTAGCGATGAATAAAGAAATTTGATAACTAGCCTCAAGAACACGATTATTAGTTGAAGTATGAGCAGTAAATAGAGACTTTAATGTTGTTCTTTTTTCAAAATTTTTCTTTAAAGTTTTTTTTTTTTTTTTTTTTTCATTTTTCTGAAGCTGGAAACAGGGAGAGACAGTCAGACAGACTCCTGCATGCGCCCGACCGGGATCCACCCGGCACGCCCACCATGGGGCGACGCTCTGCCCACCAGGGGGCGATGCTCTGCCCATCCTGGGCGTCGCCATGTTGCGACCAGAGCCACTCTAGCGCCTGGGGCAGAGGCCACAGAGCCATCCCCAGCGCCCGGGCCATCCTTGCTCCAATGGAGCCTCGGCTGCAGGAGGGGAAGAGAGAGACAGAGAGGAAAGCGCGGCGGAGGGGTGGAGAAGCAAATGGGCGCTTCTCCTGTGTGCCCTGGCTGGGAATCGAACCCGGGTCCTCCACACGCTAGGCCGACGCTCTACCGCTGAGCCAACCAGCCAGGGCCTCTTTAAAGTTTTAAAGTAACTCAAATCTGAATTAATATGAGCACTATGTTTCGCCTTCAAATGCGCCTCAAGACGACCTCGTTTCATTGATTCGTTGGTCAAGCATTGCTGGCATAAAAGACAAAAAGGAATCCGCTCATCGTGAACAGCGGGTATGAACCCAAATTTTAAATATTCCTCCGAATATTGACGAGTTTTTTTCTTGCTTGCACCACTCATTTTACTATGGGCTATAAGAAATAAAAATAAGATCAATTAAAAACTAATATTAAAATATGTGTTAAAATATATTCAATGTGACATAGAGTAAACGTATACTAAAAATTCATATTTATTTAAATGTATAATATATAACACATTTACTACACTACTACCGCAAATCAAAAGGTATCTATATTTTTTCCACTTGACAAAATTTTCTGGAAAGTTATGCTTCTAAAATTAAAATTGTCATGCATGCACTATTATAGCCCCAATAATATTTATAAAATATTATTGCTTTCTAGCCCCGATGCAAGAAGTACTTAGTAAAGAGTTTAATATTGATAAAAATAAAATCAAATACTTACCAATTATATCTATACAATATATATGTATATTTATTAAATCAACGAGCTTTTACAACGGTTTTGACTGACATTTATTTCAAATTAACACCAACTGAATGATGTGAAACACTACAGAAGTTGCGATGGGCCAATTAGGTGAGAATAATTGCGTTGTTTAGCGAGTTTTTAAAACGTCTGGGGTTCCCCGCGGCAGACAGCACGCTCCACGGTGAACCCAGGACGAAGTTTACTTGACGACGCCAATCACCCAGTTGATATTTTGGTCTCGTCAAACGAAATTATACTTAATAATTATTTACCGCAATTATTTAAGAATTGCATTTTTTGTTAAATTTGGCACCGATATCTAGCATTGCATTTAAATGGCCCGGGGAGAAAGAGTTAAAGTCCTGTCGAGTCCATTTTCAAATTGCCCCCCTTAACTATCGAATTGCCCCCCTGTGGGGCATGGGCCCCACGTTGGGAAACACCGCTCTAGCCAGTGACCTTGGGTCCAAGCTGGTGAGCTTTGCTCAAACCAGATGAGCCCGCACTCAAGTTGGTGGCCTCAGGGTCTTGAACCTGGGTCATCGGCACTCCAGTCTGACACTCTATCCACTCTGCCACCACCTGGTCAGGCAAGTCTGATAAGTTTTTAAGAGATTGAAAACTTATACAAAGTATCTTCTCCAATCAAAATGAATTAAATAGAAGAAAAAATTGGAAAATTCACAAATATGTGCAAGCTAAACAACATACTTTTAAACTATCAATGGATGAAAAAAGACATCATAAGGAAAATTAGATCATTTGAGATGAATGAAAATAAAAATACAACATACCAAAATGTATAGCTATAACACATTAAGAAAGAAAGATCTCAAATTAATAACCTAACTTCCCACCTTAAAAAACTTGAACTGGGCCCTGGCCGGTTGGCTCAGCGGTAGACCGTTGGCCTGGCGTGCGGGGGACCCGGGTTCGATTCCCGGCCAGGGCATATAGGAGAAGCGCCCATTTGCTTCTCCACCCCCTCCCTCCTTCCTCTCTGTCTCTCTCTTCCCCTCCCGCAGCCAAGGCTCCATTGGAGCAAAGATGGCCCGGGCGCTGGGGATGGCTCTGTGGCCTCTGCCTCAGGCGCTAGAGTGACTCTGGTCGCAACATGGCGACGCCCAGGATGGGCAGAGCATCGCCCCCTGGTGGGCAGAGCGTCGCCCCTGGTGGGCGTGCCGGGTGGATCCCGGTCGGGCGCATGCGGGAGTCTGTCTGACTGTCTCTCCCCATTTCCAGCTTCAGAAAAAACAAACAAAAAAACCTTGAACTGCCTGACCAGGCGGTGATGAAGTGGATAGAGCGTCAGACTGGGGTGCCGATGACCCAGGTTCGAGACCCCGAGGCCACCAACTTGAGCGCGGGCTCATCTGGTTTGAGCAAAGCTCACCAGCTTGGACCCAAGGTCACTGGCTAGAGCAAGGGGTTACTCAGTCTGCTGAAGGCCCGCGGTCAAGGCACATATGAGAAAGCAATCAATGAACAACTAAGGTGTCGCAACAAAAAACCGATAATTGATGCTTCTCATCTCTCTCCATTCCTATCTGTCCCTATCTGTCCCTTTCTCTGACTCTCTCTCTGAAAAAAGAACCAAAAAACCCAAAAGACCTTGAACTATTCAATACATCTAAGCAAGCAGAAGGAAGAAAATAAAAAAAATTAGGGTGAAAATAAAATAGAGAATGGAAAAGCAGCAGAGAAAATCAACAAACCCCACAGCTGGTTCATTCTTTGAAAAGAACAAGAAAATTGATAAACCTGTAGCTAGACTGACCAAGAAATATAGAGAAAAGACTCAAATTGCTGAAGTCAGAAGGCAAAGTGAAGACATTACTACCAACCTTACAAAAATACAAAAGAAATATTTATGTAATTGTATGCCAGCAACTTAGATAACCTAGATAAAATGGACAAATTCCTAGAAACACATAAATTGCCAAAACGGTCATGAAGCAATAGAAGATCTGAATAGACCTATACTATTAAAAAGATTGAATTAGTGCCTGACCAGATGGTGGCGCAGCAGAAAGAGTGTCAGCCTGGGATGCTGAGGACCCAGGTTGAAACCCAGGGGGATCACTGGCTTGAGCAGGTTTGAGCACAGGCTCACCAGATTGAACACATGGTCGCTGGCTTGAGCATGGGATCATAGACATGACCCCATGGTCACTGGCCTGAAACCCAAGGTTGCTGGCTTGAGCAAGGGGTCACTGGCTCGACTGGAGCCCCCGGGTCAAGGCACATATGAGAAAGCAATCAATGAACAACTTAGGTGCTGCAACTACGAGTTGATGCCTCTTATCTCTCTCCCTTCCTGTCTGTCTCTCTATTGCTTGCTAAAAGAAAAGGAAAGAAAAAGTGGTACATATATATACATAATGGAACATTAGACATAAAGAAGAACGGAATTTTGCCATTTGTGATTTACGACAATGTGGATGAACCTAAAAAGTATTGTGCTAAATTAAATAAGTCAGAGAACGACAATGCCATATTTTTTAACTTATAGGCAGAATCTAAAGAACAAAATGAGTGGACAAACAGAACAAACAGATTCATAGATACAGAGAACAATTTGACAGTTGTCATATAGGAGGGGGGTTGGGGGAATGGTGAAAAAAAGTGAAGGGATTAAAAAGTACAAATTGGTAGTTACAGAATAGTCATGGAGATGTAAAATACAGTATAGGGAATAAAGTCAGTTGTATTGTAACAACTGTGTATATTGTCAGATGGGTACTAGATTTATTAGGGTGATCACTTTATAAGATATATAAATGTCTAATCACTGGGTTGTACATCTGAATCTAAATAATATTGAATGCCAACTGTAAGTGAAAATAAAAAAAATATTTAAAATAAATAAAAAATAAAATAAAACATTGATCTGTTAAGAAAGAAAGAGAGAAAGAAAGGAAGAAAGAAAGAAAGAAAGAAAGAAAGAAAGAAAGAAAGAAAGAAAGAAAGAAAGAAAGAAAGAAAAGAAAAGACAGTTTATTATACCCGCAGATTCCAAGAGAAGGGAGCATGGCACACCATGGGGAGGGGCACACAGGAAACACTGGGGTTAGTAAGGAAGCAGAGGAATAAGGGAAAACTGTGGTTGAGAGCCTTTAGTGGAGTTTCAAAGGGAAGGAATGGGAGAGGTAGGGTAAGTATTGAATAGGTTTTGGACTGACCAGTTTAAACAATTTCAGCAAGGTTAGGAGATAGGAACTGTATCTAGTTGTCTAAACCTGGCTCTGAAAACTACAGAGCATTGCTGAAAAAAATTAAAGCAGACCTAAATAAACAATAAGACATGAGTTGGAAGATTTAATGGTGTTAAGAAGGCAATACTATACTGATGGCCAATAGGCATATGAAAAAATGCTCAACATCACTAATCATTAGAGAAATGCAAATTAAAACCACAATGAGATATCACCTCACACCAGTATGAATGGCGCTCATCAACAAAACAGCACAGAATAAGTGCTGGCGAGGATGTGGAGAAAAGGGAACCCTCCTGCACTGCTGGTGGGAATGCAGACTGGTGCAGCCACTGTGGAAAACAATATGGAGATTCCTCAAAAAATTAAAAATCAAGCTGCCTTTTGACCCAGCCATGCCACTTTTAGGAATATACCCCAAGAATACCATAGCACAGTTTGAAAAGGAGAAATGCACCCCCATGTTTATGGCAGCATTGTTTACAATAGCCAAAATCTGGAAACAGCCCAATGTCCATGAGTGGACTATTGGATTAAAAAGCTGTGGAAAAAAAAAAAAAAGCTGTGGTACATACATACACACAATGGAATACTATGGGACCATGAAAAAGAAGGAAATATTTTTTGTGACAACATGGATGGAACTGGAAACTATTATGTTAAGTGAAATAAGCCAGGCAGAGAAAGAAAAATATCATATGACCTCACTCATATGAGGAATCCGATGAACAATATGGACTGAGGAACGGAATAGAGGCAGAGGTGGGATCAAAGGATCCAGAAGGAAAGTGGACAGAGGGAAAGGGATGAGAGGCTGATAGGATGGGACGAGAGCAGAAAAGCAAATCCTGGAGGGAAGGGGGAGGGCACTATGGGGAGGGAGACGGGGGGATGTACTGGGGAACACGGGTGACATTAGAATCTATGTAAACACAATAAATTAATTTAAAAAAAAAAGAAGGCAATACTACACAATAGCAATTTATCCCTAACAATACCCCGGTGTTGTTTTTTGCAGACATGGAAAAGCCAAAATTAAAACATATAGTATGGCCCTGGCCGGTTGGCTCAGCGGTAGAGCATCGGCCTGGCGTGCGGGGGAACCGGGTTCGATTCCCGGCCAGGGCACATAGGAGAAGCGCCCATTTGCTTCTCCACCCCACCCCTCCTTCCTCTCTGTCTCTCTCTTCCCCTCCCACAGCCAAGGCTCCATTGGAGCAAAGATGGCCCGGGCGCTGGGGATGGCTCCTTGGCCTCTGCCCCAGGTGCTAGAGTGGCTCTGGTCGCAGCAGAGCGACGCCCCGGAGGGGCAGAGCATCGCCCTCTGGTGGGCAGAGCATCGCCCCTGGTGGGCGTGCCGGGTGGATCCTGGTCAGGCGCATGCGGGAGTCTGTCTGACTGTCTCTCCCCGTTTCCAGCTTCAGAAAAATACAAAAAAACAACAACAAAAAAACAAAAACAAAAACAAAAAAACATACAGTATTACAAGGGACCCTGAAAAACCAAAACGATCTTGGAGAAAATGAAATTTGTGAGACTTACTTTATGTTTTAAAACCTACTATAAACATTGTGGTATTAGATTAAGCATAGACATATAGATCAACAAACTGAAGTTGAGATTCCTTATGGCTCACAAAAATTAGGGGATAGTTTATAGCTTCATATTCATTTTTAAATATCCCCTAATTTTTGTGAGCAGTATATATCAATAGTCAATTGATTTTTTTAAAATTATTTTTATTTATTTATTCATTTTAGAGGGGGGAGAGAGAGAGAGAAGGGGGGGGAGTAGGAAGCTTCAACTCCCATATGTGCCTTGACCGGGCAAGCCCAGGGTTTTGAACTGGCAACCTCAGCATTCCAGGTCGACACTTTATCCACTGCGCCACCACAGGTCAGGCCTGTCAATTGATTTTTGACAAGAGTGCTAAGACTCATAAAAGATGACCCACAGAATGGAAGAAATTATTTGCAAATGATATATCTGATAGGACTCTAATATAAGAATATGCGCCTGACCTGTGGTGGCGCAGTGGATAAAGCGTCGACCTGGAATGCTGAGGTTCCCGGTTTGAAACCCCGGACTTGCTTGGTCAAGGCATATATGGGAGTTGATGCTTCCTGCTCCTCCCCACCTTCTCTCTTTCTCTCTCTCCTCTCTGAAATGAATAAATAAAATCAAAAATTAAAAACCATGTAAAAAAAAAAGAATATGCAAAAAACTTTCACAACTCAACAAAAAACAACAAAGAACTCAATTCAAAAATGGTCCAAGGACATTTCTCCAGAGAAGATATTTAATGGCCAACAAGCATAAGGATCAATAGCATTAGTCACTAGAAAAAGGCAAATAGGCCTGACCTATGGTGGCGCAGTGGATAAAGCGTCGACCTGGAAATGCTGAGGTCACCGGTTCGAAACCCTGGGCTTGCCTGGTCAAGGCACATATGGGAGTTGATGCTTCCAGCTCCTCCCCCTTCTCTCTCTCTCTCTGTCTCTCTCTCTCCCTCTCTCTCTCCTCTCTAAAAAATGAATAAATAAATAAAAAAAATTTAAAAAATAATAAAATAAAAGTCTTTAGCCTGACCTGTGGTGGCGCAGTGGATAAAGCATTGACCTGGAAATGCTGAGGTCACCGGTTCGAAACCCTGGGCTTGCCTGGTCAAGGCACATATGGGAGTTGGTGCTTCCAGCTCCTCCCCCTCTTCTCTCTCTCTGTCTCTCCTCTTTCTCTCTCTGTCTCTCCCTCTCCTCTCTAAAAAAAATGAATAAATAAATTAAAAAAAAAAGGCAAATAAAGACATGTCATGGTGGTCACATTGTCTATAAATTGTGTGTAAGTGTAGAATCACTGAGTTGTACACTTGAAGGTAATATAGATTATATGTCAACTATATTTTAATAAATACCCACATACACATACACACACAATAAGATTCCACTTCACAGACACTAGGAATATTATAATAAAAAAGAAAAAACAATAAGCACTGATAAGGATATAGAGAAATTGGAAACTTTATATAATATATTGCTAATAATAATGTAAAATAATGTGGTTTCTGTGGAAAAAACAGTTTGGCAGTTCCTCAAAAAGGTAAACAGAATCACTATCTGGCCCAGCAATTCCAGGCCTAGGTATACCCCTGAGAACTGAAAACAGATGTCAAATATTAATGTGTATACAATGTTCACAGCCACATTATTCATAATAATCCAAAAGTTAGCCTGACCTGTGGTGGCGCAGTGGATAAAGCGTTGACCTGGAAATGCTGAGGTCACCGGTTTGAAACCCTGGGCTTGCCTGGTCAAGGCACATATGGGAGTTGATGCTTCCAGCTCCTCCCCCTTCTCTCTCTCTGTCTCTCTCTCCTTCTCTGTCTCTCTCTCTCTCCCTCTCTCTGTCCTCTCTAAAAATGAATAAATAAAATTAAAAAAAAAAATAAAATAAATGAAAAAAAAAGGAGATTTTTTTTTATGTTGTCTGTCCAGATGAGGTCCTTTCTCTCATTTGTTTAAGGCTACCATGTATATTAGTGGCAGCCCTGGGTCAATCCATGAGAATATAGAGAAAGGAGCAAGTCCGCAGACATAAGTCAGCCTATAAACTGGCTATGCATCTGGATTTCTGGTTATGTTTCTTTTTTATTTATTTTTATTTTTTACGTTCCATTCATTCATTTTTATTGGAGAGAAAGAGAGAGAGGAAAGAGAACAGAGAAGAGGGAGGAGCATGAAGCATCAACTCCCACATGTGCCTTGACCAGGCAAGCCCGGGGTTTCGAACCAGCAACCTCAGCATTTCCAGGTCGACGCTCTATCCACTGTGCCACCACAGATCAGGCAGGTTCTGGTTATGTTTAATACTGCATTTTCTTACCAATAAGACAGTTTGATTTGTATCCAAAGGGAAAATAGAAGAGTTTTTCTTTTGTGTGTGTATTGCGGTAGTGGAAGAAGTAAGGAATGGAGTGAAAATAACTCAGAGAGCTGCCAATTTGACATGTTCCTCCAGGGAGACCTTTAATCCAAACAAAGCATTCAGGAATGCAATTTTTGGACATTTTAAACTGTCCCATAAATTCTAATATATTTACTATTAGATTAATCAGTGACCAGCAAGACAATGCCTGTTATTACATATCATTCTTTTTTATCATTTTGAGTCAAGAAGGAACATTTATAAATGTTCTGTATAAATGTTCTTGTAAATGCTCTGCTGAATTTACATTTGAACCCCAAATTTAACTTAAAAATGATTTCTTTTCTTTTCTTTTTTTTTTTTAGGTTTTATTTATTAATTTGGGGAGAGAAAGAGGGAGAAAGTGGGGAGAGATGCAGAAAGCATCAACTCATAGTAGTTGCTTCCTGTATGTGCCTTGATGGGGAAAGCCCAGAGTTTCGAACCAGTGACCTCAGTGTTCCAGGTTGACGCTTATCCACTGTGCCACCACAGGTCAGGCTGAATTTGTTTCTAAAAAAAATTTATTTTAATTCATTGATTTTTAGAGAGAGAGGAAGGGAGCGTGAGAGAAAGGAACATCGAATTGTTGTTACACTTACTCATGCCATCGTTGGTTGGCTCGTATACGTTCCCTGACCAGGGACCCCCAACCTTGGCCGGCAACTTTGGCATATCGGGATGATGCTCTAACTAACTAAGCCAGCCAGCTAGGGTTCCTCATTTCATCTTTAAGCCAGAGTAACAATAGTCTGACCTCCTGGAATTTTGTGAGGATTACAGTCAATGATACACGTGAAAATGTTTCACACCGTATCTAGTGTAGAAATCAGTACTGCTTCAAAAATAACAGTCACTCCTGTTTTTAGGATTGTGTCCAGGACAACAATATCACAAATAAAGACGGTAGCTATTTTCCTCCTTGATAAATCCAAAAAGAATTTGAATTTCCCTGGGATTAGGACCCATCCCTTTGAATCATTGATTTAGATTTTGTTGCCATAGTTTCGAGGGCCGTGAATGGCTGTTGGGGAAGCATGCCATATTTTCAAAAGTTGCCTTAACTTGTCTGGGGAAGAGATACCATATTTATAAACTGGCTGTCTCCAATTTGTAAAATTCCATCTATGGATGTTTTTTTCCATAGCCTTTTACTGCAGCTCCTAAGAAAAGGCATGCCCATGACCCGGAGGAAAATGACTACATCTTGGTAAGTGACACAACTCTTTTGTTTTTCGTTTTTTGCTTTTGTTGTTTTTTTGACACAACGCTTTTGAACTCAACCTACAAACACCTTTCAGCAAGAATTTTACCTCCAGAATCCCTTAACCCCCTTATCCTCAGGTCAACAAGGCTTTCAATAAAGTTAGGGCTCATACCTGTTACAAAGAAACAACTGACCCAAAATGGAGTCACTTGCGCTACACCCACCAAGATTTTTTTTTTTAAGTTTTTTTCTTTTTTTTTAGAGAGGAGAGAGAGAGAGAGAAGGGGGAGGGAGGAGCAGGAAGCATCAACTCCCTTATGTACCTTGACCAGGCAAGCCCAGGGTTTTGTCATCCCCTATGGTTTTTTTTTTTGGTTTTTTTTTTTTTTTCTGAAGCGGGAAATGGGGAGAGACAGTCAGACAGACTCCCGCATGCGCCCGACCAGGATCCACCCGGCACGCCCACCAGGGGCGACGCTCTGCCCACCAGGGGGCGATGCTCTGCCCCTCCGGGGGTCGCTCTGCCGAGACCAGAGCCACTCTAGCGCCTGGGGCAGAGGCCAAGGAGCCATCCCCAGCGCCCGGGCCATCTTTGCTCCAATGGAGCCTTGGCTGCGGGAAGGGAAGAGAGAGACAGAGAGGAAGGAGAGGGGGAGGGGTGGAGAAGCAAATGGGCGCTTCTCCTATGTGCCCTGGCCGGGAATCGAACCTGGGTCTCCCGCACGCCAGGCCGACGCTCTACCACTGAGCCAACCGGCCAGGGCCCGCAAGCCCAGGGTTTTGAACCAGCGACCTCAGCGTTCCAGGTCGACGCTTTATCCACTGTGCCACCACAGATCAGGCTACCCCACCAAGATTTAATACCTAAACTACATAATTTCAGACTGGGAGGGAAGTGGAATTTTAAACCAATCAGTCTGGAATGTCCTGGTCAGCACTAGTCAAGTAATCTGCCTGATACAGCCCCTGCTTGCTGCTCAGGGAAGGTAAACTTGCCCGAAATAATCCACTCTTTTAATTTTTATCCCACCCTCTTTCTGCTTATAAAAACCTTGCACTTTGTACACATCCTCAGAGCAGCTTTCTGTAACTAGAGGGCATTCATGAATCATTCAATAAAGCCGGTTTGATCTTTGAATTTACTCAGTTGAATTGCTATTTTTCAACACCTCCGAATAAAGACCTGTTGAAAGAGACATGAGAATGTCATTTTACCTGATGGATCTGTTTTAATTTCTCTAAAGAACTGACATTAATATCCACTCCTTCCACATACCTACCCTCCTGTCCAAAAAATCTACATTAAAGCCTCCCACATGACAATGTTCCAATCTGACTAATATATATATGCCACAGTACAGAAATTGGAACCTCTAATCTCCAGGGGTTCCATTTCTCAGTTACTACAACAGAGGAGAAGTCACCACTTACAGTCCAATTGCTTTGGGTCCATTACTTCTCTGAGTGTCAGTTTCAACTGAGAGATGAGCTGCCTTGCAGGACTTGATTCATTCAGTTACTCTATAACACTTGTTTCCCCAGAGGTGAGCAAGGTAAGCAAGGTTTCTGTCCTGCAAAGCAGTCCAGCCATGGGCACCAGGCAGGAAATGGTGAGTCACAGTCCAGTGTACATAGCTACCACAGTAATGGTGCAGGGTGGGGGAATTCTAGAGTGTTCTGATGACTATGATGCTTAATGTGCCTGCTGCTCTCCAGGTGCAGTGCAGGGAACACTCTTCGCTCTAGAATTGCTGACTGATGAGTCACCCTCCAGAGTCTTGGGAAATATAGAAGTTAGGGGACCATTGATCAAGATTAAAGCACAGGAAGTATATTAGGAGTGGCTCTTGGGATCTACACCTAGGAAGGGGGTTTGGTGGAGGGAATGAGGAAGTTGGATAGCTATACAGCCTCAACAAAAACTTCAGCCTATTCCCTCATGGAGCTCTGAAGTTGAGGGGATCCCAAAGAATTGTCCCAAATTGAGGTTAGAAGGCCAGATCTTTATACCACAACATGGACCAGGTATTGAAATGGTCAGCCCCCAAGAAGAAGGCCTTGGGCCTGGGTAGGGGTGGGGTGGGGGGAGGATAGGTGTGGTAATCTCTGCTTGGAAGACTTTTCTTATTTCTATCCTCCTCCCTTCTTCCAGTGCCTCCCCCCCCCCCCAAATAGATCTAGGAAGAGGAAGCTAATCTAGCCAGGGAAGGTTGAGGAA
Source organism: Saccopteryx leptura (assembly GCF_036850995.1). Taxonomy (NCBI): domain Eukaryota; kingdom Metazoa; phylum Chordata; class Mammalia; order Chiroptera; family Emballonuridae; genus Saccopteryx; species Saccopteryx leptura. The sequence continues at coordinate 201,262,744 of NC_089506.1, forward strand.
GAACTAAGGTATAAACTCAGACCTGAAGAAGAAGTGGAAATTAACTAGAAGAGAGAGGAGAGAATATAAGGAAGTTTATCTAGGCAGAGGGAAGGGCATATGCAAAGGCCCAACAGTAAGGGAGGGAAGGGAAAGGGAAAAAGTGCTTATTATTTCAGGATGAACTAGCTGAATATGGTCAATGAAGTTGGAGTCCAGTCCTGACTCTGCTATTTACTCAGTTACTTAAACTCTCCAAATCTCAATTTCTCTGTAAATGGGGATAATAATACCTGCCTTTCAGCTGTTTTTAGGATTAGGTGAAATAACACATGCTTCATAAATGTTAAAAAAAATTTTTAAAGACTTTATTTATTCAATTTTCAGAGAGAAAAGAGAGAGAGAGAGAGAAGGGGGAAGAGCAGGAAGCAACAACTCACCATATGTGCCTTGAGCAGGCAAGCCCAGGGTTTCCAACCGGCGACCTCGGTGTTCCAGGTCAATGCTTTATCCCATTGCGCCACCACATGTCAGGCCCCATGCTTCATAAATGTTAGTTGCTGTGTTTAAAACTTTTTTTTTTTTTTTTTAACAGGGACAGAGAGAGAGTCAGAGAGAGGGATAGATAGGGACAGACAAACAGGAACGGAGAGAGATGAGAAGCATCAATCATCAGTTTTTCGTTACACCTTAGTTCATTAATTGCTTTCTCATATGTGCCTTGACCACAGGCCTTCAGCAGACCAAGTAACCCCTTGCTCGAGCCAGCGACCTTGAGTCCAAGCTGGTGAGCTTTTTTTTTTGCTCAAGCCAGATGAGCCCGAGCTCAAGCTGGCGACCTTGGGGTCTTGAACCTGGGTCCTCAGCATCCCAGTCCAACGCTCTATTCACTGTGCCACCGCCTGGTCAGGCAATTGCTGTGCTTATTGCACAGAAAAAAAAATATTTTTTATTTGTATTTTTCTGAAGTTGGAAACGGGGAGGCAGTCAGATAGACTCCCGCATGCGCCCAACCGGGATCCACCCGGCTTGCCCACCAAGGGGCGATGCTCTGCCCATCTGGGGCGTTGCTCTGCTGCAACCAGAGCCACTCTAGTGCCTGAGGCAGAGGCCACAGAGCCATCCTCAGCGCCCGGGCTTTTTGCTCCAATGGAGCCTTGGCTGCGGGAGGGGAAGAGAGAGAGAGACAGAGAGGAAGGAGAGGGGGAGGGGTGGAGAAGCAGATGGGCACTTCTCCTGTGTGCCCTGGTCAGGAATCGAACCCAGGACTCCTGCATGCCAGGCCGACGCTCTACCACTGAGCCAACCGGCCAGGGCCTGCACAGAAAATATTAATGGTGGATGTGTTAATAATATATCCCTTGCCTAGAAAAATTATAGAAGAATTTGAGAATCAGCAAACTTATTTTTTCTTTTATAGCGTGCGCGCATGAGAGAGAGAGAGAGAGAGAGAGAGAGAGAAGCATCAACTCATAGTTGTAGTACCTTAGTTGTTCATTGATTGCTTTCTCCTATGTGTCGTGATGGAGGGGGGGACACCAGCTGAGCCAGTGACGCCTTACTCCAGACAGCGACCTTGGTTTTAAGCCAGCAACCATGGACTTCAAGCTGCGACCATGGGGTCATATCAATGATCCCACGCTCAAGCTAGTGACCCCGCACTCAAGCTGATGAGCCTGTACTCAAGCTGGTTAAGCCCGCACTCAAGCCAACAACCTTGGGGTTTCGAACCTGAGTCCTCAGCATCCCAAGTCAATGTTCTATCCACTGTACCATCACCTGGTCAGGCAGCAAACTTTTTCTTAGTAACCAAATTAAGTAATTTAAGCTTGTGGACCATGTGGTCTCTGTTTTAATTACTCAACTCTTGTAGCATGAAAGCACCCAGAGGCCATGGATCAGAAAATGGGCATGGCTGTGTTCTAATAAGACTTTATTTACAGAAACAGGAGGCAATCCCATTTGCCAACCCCCCAAACTAAGATTTTTTTTTTTTTTGTATTTTTCTGAAATTGGAAACGGGAAGGCAGTCAGACAGACTCCCGCATGCGCCCAACCGGGATCCACCTGGCACGCCCACCAGGGGGCAATGCTCTGCCCATCTGGAGCATCGCTCTGCTGCAACCAGAGCCATTCCAGTGCCTGAGGCAGAGGCCATAGAGCCATCCTCAGCGTCTGGGCCATCCTTGCTCCAATGGAGCCTTGCTGCGGGAGGGGAAGAGAGAGACAGAGAGGAAGGAGAGGGGGAGAGGTGGAGAAGCAGATGGGTGCTTCTTCTGTGTGCCCTGGCTGGGAATCGAACCCAGGACCTCTGCACGCCAGGCTGATGCTCTACCACTGAGCCAACGGCCAAGGCTGTAAGATACATTCTTAAAACTAGAATTGATGGCTCAAAAGGTGTGAAAGGTTGGTTAGGTATTGCCAAACAGCCTTCTGAGAAGGTGGGGCCAATTTACCTGCCTACCAGCTAGCTGTGGTAATGCATTATTTCCCCACATTTCACCAACACAGCATACTACCCAATTACCATGCATTCCATTATGTTTTTAAATGAAATTTTACTTTTGATGATTGTTGTGTGAGTATCTACCTCATAGAGTTGTTGATGAGAACTTAGTTAAGTGAATTGTTTGTGTGTGTGTGTGTGTGTGTGTGTGTGTGTGTGTGACAGAGACAGAGAGAGAGACAGAGAGGCAGATAGGGACAGACAGGCAGGAAGGGAGAGAGATGAGAAGCATCAATTCTTTGTTAGGGCTCCTTAGTTGTTCATTGATTGCTTTCTCATATGTGCCTTAACCAGGGGGTTACAGCAGAGTGAGTGACCCCTTGCTCAAGCCAGCAACCATGGGGTCATGTCTATGACTTCATGCTCAAGCCAGCAATCCCGCGCTGGAGGGCCCATGCTCAAACTGGATGAGCCTGCTCTCAATCCGGCAGGCAACCTTGTGGTTTCGAATCTGGGTCATCTGCATCCCAGTCTGACACTCTATCCACTGCGTTACTTCCTGGTCAGGCTAAAGTTAATCTTTCAGAGCAGTGCTGCCACCTAGAAAGTGGCAATGGCTGTTAATTATTATATGATTACCACTACTAATCAATCAATTCCATTTTTATTTGCCTCTTTCTCTGAGTTCCTCATCAGTATATTCAGGAGTGCTTTTCTCTGAAGAGCTCAAATATTCTACCTATAGAATGAGTTAATCTTTATAAATCTCTTTAGATGCTGTCCAGGAATTTAGGCACTGTAAGCTTTATATAACAGATAAAGTAACAGAACAGATCTGCATCCCAGGTCAAAAGTAATAGTTTGGAATAGGAATGAATTACTCTAGGTAACCAGGGTTTTCAGACAAGATCGGGCATGTTCAGGATGGTATGGCCACAGGCCACAAGGGATTTCAAACGTTTTGACTGCTACCCACTTTAAGAAATATGCCTGGAACCAAAATACACATATACACCTCAAACAAAAGTTTCAAAAAATTAACACTTCTGTTTTCTGTTCATTCCATTCCATTTCATTGAAAATATACTCATTAGGATCTACTGATAAATAGATTTCAAAAGCTACTGCTGGGGAAAGACCAGCAGTTTAAAGGGTTCTAGGACTAAGGACATAGAAATTGGCCTTCTTGGTTGTACAACTGGAACCATAAAACCTCACACTCAGTTTGGGGCATATTATTCCCTGGTTCCTTTTTTTCATTTCCTTGGGATGCTAGAAATGATTCGATCATCAGTTATGTTCACAAAAAGTTCTTGGACCCTTTGTGTATTGCTCAGTAGTATTAAGTATCAGTGATAGAGAACAGACTTTGAAGAGCAAGAGGCCCAGATTCAAATCTCAATGGGAGTAATGATGGAAAATCAATGAACTAATGTCTCAAGATGTGAATCGAGAGTAGCAGCATCAGCATCACCTGGAACTTGTTAAGAAATGCTATTCTGCCCTGGCCGGTTGGCTCAGTGGTAGAGCGTCGGCCTGGCGTGCAGAAGTCCCGGGTTCGATTCCCAGCCAAGGCACACAGGGGAAGCGCCCATCTGCTTCTCCACCCCTCCCCCTCTCCTTCCTCTCTGTCTCTCTCTTCTCCTCCCGCAGCCGAGGCTCCATTGGAGCAAAAATGGCCTGGGCGCTGGGGATGGCTCCTTGGCCTCTGCCCCAGGAGCTGGAGTGGCTCTGGTCGCAACAGAGCGACGCCCCGGAGGGGCAGAGCGTCGCCCCCTGGTGGGCGTGCCCGGTGGATCCCGGTCGGGCGCATGCGGGAGTCTTTGTCTCTCCCCGTTTCCGGCTTCAGAAAAATACAGAAAAAAAAAAGAAAGAAAAAAAAGAAATGCTATTCTTTTTTTTTAAAGATTTTTTTTCTAATTTTTTTTATTTATTCATTTTAGAGAGGAGAGAGAAAGAGAGAGAGAGAGACAGAGAGGGAGAGAGAGACGGAGAGAGAAGGTGGGGAGGAGCTGGAAGCATCAACTCCCATATGTGCCTTGACCAGGCAAGCCCAGTGTTTCAAAACGGCGACCTCAGCATTTCCAGGTCGAGGCTTTATCCACTGCGCCACCACAGGTCAGGCCAAGAAATGTTATTCTTTTATTGATATTATTTTACTTATTTGAGACAGAAAGACAGGAAGGAAGAGAGATGAGAAGCATCAACTCGCAGCTGCAGCACTTTAGTCCTTCACTGATTGCTTCTTATAGGTGTCTTTGTGGCGGGGACTTCCGCCAAGCCAGTGATCCCAAGCTTTAAACCAGTGACGTTTGGGCTCAAGCCAGCGACCATACGGTCATGTCTGTGATCCCACGCTCAAGCCAACAATGCAGTGCTCAAGCCAGATGAGCCTGCACTCAAGCAGGGGACCTGGGAGTTTAGAACCCCGGGTCCTCAGTGTCCCAGGTGGACGCTCTATCCACCGCGCCACCATCTGGTCAGGCAAAAAATGAAATTCTTGGACATCACCCAGGATTTACAGAATCAAAATTTACTTCAGGGTTATCTGTTTTAACACGTCTTCCAGATGCTTTTGATGTGTGCTGAAGCTAGAGAATCTCAGGCTTAATACATGGTAACTATTAACAATTAGTACTTGAGGCTACAGAAACGTTCAGTGGGCAAACCATTAAAGGATTACTGAACTCAAGTTAAGCACTAAGTGGTGTCAGCAGCACCTACAGGTAAAGGCCCCGCCCCGCCCGCCCCGTCCCCGCCCCCTTTCTTCCGCATGCTCCGCCTAGCCCGCTCGCAGATTGCTGGGGACCTTTCTGGACAGTCACCTCCCACCCAACCACCTGGAACGTTAACTGGGAGGGGCGGGACTGGGCGTGGCGAGAGCGGTGAATTGATTGGCTGCAGACCATGCCGCGGAGCAGGACGGGGTGGGCCTGCGCGTGCGTAGAGCCGAGGCGCGCCGCTGGCGGCCGTTAAAAATGGCGAGTGTCGCCGAACTGAAGGCTGGTGAGTGAGAGTGGGCGGGTTGCCAGGTTAAATGCACCTGGTCTGCAACTTGTGAAGAGGATGGGACGAAAGGGCGCAGGAGCCAGCCTTTCCAGGTGGTCGCTCGGCGGCGTCAGGGCCTGCGGAGGCAGCTGATGTGGCGGCCGCGGCGCCAGGGCCCCTGTGAAGGAAGGGGTGGCACGGGACCGTCTTTAAACCAGCTCTGAGTTGGAGCAGGAGTCGCAGAACATGCAGGTACCTGAGAGGTCTCCAGTCCTGCGTCTTGGGCCTCTGGCGCAATTTTTTGGACCCCGCCTTCGGTCTTTCACGCGGGGCTGATGTTCACAGTACCCACAGCCCTTCCTAGTGCTGAGCATGGTCCTGAGCCGTTAGGTTGGTTGTCCCGGGGCGTCCTTACCACCTGGGAGGTAGGTCCCGATTTTCCATCGGGAAAAACGAGAGGTAGACAGTTGCCTGGGCACCTCTCTTGTCTTTTTCGGAAAAGTTCCACCAAGGTGTGAGTCCTTAAGCCAGTAACATTTGTACCTCGTGAGTTTGAAGCAGAGGTCGACAGGTAGTACTAATGGTATAGTTGTCAGTGATTGAGCCTTACATGGTCGGACCGTGCCCAGCCCCTGTGTTATCTGATTGATTCCATGGAACAACCCTGTACCCATTTCACAGATTTGGAAATTGAGGTGCTGAGAGGTGAAATAGCCCGCCCGAAGTGATGTGGGTAGGAAAACGTGGGGCCTAAATCAGAAATTCTTAGAGGTTTGGCCCGGAGGGGTTCAGTCCCATTGAGATGAATCAATAATCTGTCAGTCTAAGACATTTTCAAACCTGTAGGAATTTTTTAAGAGTTTATCTGAGCCAAACTGTCCGTAATTCCCGGGAAACAAAAGTCTCAACGGATTGAGAAAATGGTGGTTTTGTCACTTATTTTATACAGCACGAAATTGGTTGGCTTGATGGTAGAGTAGGGAGGTGGGATTGGATAAGAAGTAAAAGTGTATATTGAAACTTCTTTTAAAATAGTTCATAGTTAATTAACGTGATAACAATAACAATGAGGGTGTTTGTGGTTTCTGCCCTGATGAGGCGGCTCACCCTGAGGGGGCAGGTATAGAAGATTACTCTTACATTTCAAAGGCTTGTTATCAGGTACATTAGATGCAAAAGACAACAGATAGGCTAGGATTAGGTGAGCATTGGCCTTTGTTAGAGAAAAATACTTCCCTAGGATTGACTACCCACTATCCTGTAGATCAGTGGTCCCCAAACCCCGGGCCGTGGACCGGTACCAGTCCGTGGGCCATTTGGTACCGGTCCGCAGAGAAAGAATAAATGACTTACATTATTTCTGTTTTATTTATATTTAAGTCTGAATGATGTTTTATTTTTTTAAAATGACCAGATTCCCACTGTTACATCAGTCTAAGACTCACTCTTGACACTTGTCTTGGTCATGTGATACACTTATCTGTCCCACCTAAAGGCTGGTCCGTGAAAATATTTTTTGACATTAAACTGGTCTGTGGCCCAAAAAAGACTGGGGACCACTGCTGTAGATTTCCTTAGATCTCTGAGTCTGCAAAGCCACCATGCAGTCCTTTCCTGAGCTTGTCAGGTTCAGCCTGTGGCTCCTTTTTCATCCACAAATCATAGAATCATACAAAAGGCACTCCTTGATCTATAAGAATGGACTTCACATAAATTGATGAAACCTTGTCCGAGGAATACATGTCACACAGAATATTCCATACAACTTTGGTACTTAGGTACTTAGGGATATGAACCTGATTAAGAACCTCTTTCAGAAGAAGTTATAGTATGATGTTTTAAGCATGATAATAGAGGGAACGGCAATGTGAAATGATAGGAAGCCCAAGAAGAACTTTGGGAATTAGGGACTGTCCTGCACAGATGTAGGGAGCCCTTCATGTTTTTTTTCCTGCGTTCCCCAGTTCTGAATGTGCTATGCTCAAGAGAAACCCAATGAAAATGTGTTTGTCAATCACTTACGTTTTACAAGCTTTTACCTTTTTTAAGTGCTTCCACATTTTTCCACCTAACTTGGTCTGTCTTTGAGAGGTAGAGCTCATGTTGGAGAAGGCAGCTGAGTATGAGTTGGTGATCTGCCACTGGGGTGAAGATGAGCTATGTATGCTAGGGGACTGAACTCCAGCTTCATTAATTTCATTTCTCTGCTGACTTGGTGGCTGAACTCTGTGTGCAAATACAGAGTAATTGCAACAAGATCCTTGCCAGTGGAAAAAAAGCTTTTCATCTAATTTTCAAAGATGGAACTAGAGAATACGGGTTCAGTTCTGATCCCAAGATTATGATAAGGCTGTACCATCCTTTTATGGACCAGTTAAAAAGTCTGATTTGGTAATAACGATACACTTAAATACCTGCAAAAAAGTGTGAGGGGTGATTTTAAAATGAGGGGTAAGAAAGCTTAGAGTCTAGTTTAGATTGTATCTCTTTAATCATATGAGCAAGTTTTTGTTATTATTTATCAAAGCTTAAAAAATATTTATGGCCTGACCTGTGGTGGCGCAGTGGATAAAGCGGCGACCTGGAAATGCTGAGGTTGCCGGTTCGAAACCCTGGGCTTGCCTGGTCAAGGCACATATGGGAGTTGATGCTTCCAGCTCCTCCCTACCTTCTCTCTCTGTCTCTCTCTCTCCCTTTCTCTCTTCTCTCTAAAATGAATAAATAAAAATTTTTTTTTTAATATTTATGTTCCTGAGCTCTCTTTATGAATTTTCATTATTGTGTACTGATTTGGTGCCTTTGACAGAGCACAGTACAGAATTAAGCTATATGTGTTACACCCAGTAGTATAAAGCACTGTATTATAATGCTTCTAGGTAGCATTTATTGAGCTCGTTTAATGTTCTGGGCCCTGTAGGTGGGATGTGCTGATTCTCTGGAGTTGTTATTTAGTCATTAGGGACAATTTGAAAAAAGGTTCCAGCCCCCTACAAGGGATGGTGCCAATTCAGCCCTATACCTTTATCATCCATACTAGTATTTATAGCTAAATCTCATAATCACAACTATTATTTGTAATAACGACCCTTGCTCATCAAGTTTATATATCCCTGATTTCTTAAGATGGCCATGATATACTGTCTTTGATTTCTAACAAGGCATAAAATGTCAAAATCCTGTTGTTATAAGGAATTATAATTGTCTTAAAAAAAAAATAAAAAAATCCCAAAACAAAACCCACTTTTTTGTTCAGAATGGAGTATACTTCCTTTTATGGAGTATACTTGTAATCTTTAATCATCTTCATTCTAGACCAGAGGCTTTTAGTGACACACAGAACCTGTCTGCAGTAATAAACACTCTTGAAAGTATATGAGACACTGGGGTAAGTTCAGGTCCTAGTGTGCTGACTAGAGGTCTGTCCCCCCTTTTGTCCTGAGGAATGTGTATCAAACTGTAGCCTGTGTCAGTGATGATGTTCGAAGGATAAACTTGAATTTGCTTAAATATATTAAAATAGTAAATGATCGCATTTTGGGGACTTTTAAAAACATTTTATTTATTGATTTTAGCGAGAGAAAGAGAGACAGACAGAAACATCAAGTTGTTCCTGTATGTGTCCTCACTGGGAATTGAACCAGTAACCTCTGAACTTCGGGACAATGCTCTAATACTCTAACCAACCGAGCTATCTGGCCAGGGCTGAACTTTATTTTTTATTACACACATGGTTTGTGGTAGCTAATGTAATAATTGTTCAGTTCATCACAGTGTTTAGATTGAAAGTTGCTATTAAGCCATTTACCTTTTAAACTTTTTTCTTTAAAGTAAGCCTAAGAATGACAAAATTTATTCTATGACTGAAGCATTAATGTTTTATATTTAACAGTTTTAAAGGACACCTTGGAAAAAAGGGGAGTCTTGGGGCACTTAAAAGCGAGAATTCGAGCTGAAGTTTTCAATGCTCTAAATGATGATGGTGAACCCCAACCACCATTGTCTCATGAAAACCTTCTTATTAATGAATTAATTCGAGAGTATTTGGAATTCAACAAATATAAGTATACAGCATCTGTCCTCATAGCAGGTAAGAGGTTATTGTTAGCAACCTGAGACAACATTTGCTTCTTCCCTTCCACTAGTTCTAAGGAAGTATTTAGCCTGGAAATCTAATTCCATTCTGAAACAGTGTCACCTGAGTTACTGGGACATAAAAATCCCATGGACTCTTTCCATACCTTGACCAAATTCTCATGAGGCTTGTATTGTAGGGGGAAGTAATTAACCAAATAAGCACTTATACTGGGGCATAGTTTGAAAAATCATATATAAATTTTGATACTGAGAATAAATAATTGTTCATATTTTATCCTTTTTGCTGCCATGCTAGTCTTTTTTCTATGGATATGTTTTAATTTTTTTTAATTTTATTTATTTATTTTTTACAGAGACAGGGAGTGAGTCAGAGAGAAGGATAGACAGAGACAGACAGACAGGAATGGAGAGAGATGAGAAGCATCAATCATTAGTTTTCCGTTGCGCGTTGCAACACCTTAGTTGTTCATTGATTGCTTTCTCATATGTGCCTTGACCGCGGTCCTTCAGCAGACCGAGTAACCCCTTGCTGGAGCCAGTGACATTGGGTTCAAGCTGGTGAGCTTTTGCTCAAACCAGATGAGCCCGCGCTCAAGCTGGCGACCTCGGGGTCTCGAACCTGGGTCCTCTGCTTCCCAGTCCGACGCTCTATCCACTGCGCCACCGCCTGGTCAGGCCTATGGATATGTTTTAAAATTACATAATATTTAATATACAGTGTGTCCGTAAAGTCATGGTACACTTTTGACCAGTCACAGGAAAGCAACAAAAGATGATAGAAATGTGAAATCTGCACCAAATAAAAGGAAAACTCTTCCAGTTTCATACCTATTCAGTGCAGTTCGATGTGGGCTCATGCACAGATTTTTTAGGGCTCCTTAGGTAGCTATCCCATATAGCCTCTACAGACTTGTCACTGACTGATGACCTACCAGAATGGGGTTTCTCCACCAAACTGCCGGTTTCCTTCAACTGCTTATCCCACTGAGTAATGTTATTCCTATGTGGTGGTGCTTCGTTATAAACGTGCCGATATTCACATTGCACTTTGGTCACGGATTTAAATTTAGCGAGCCACAGAACATGTTGAACTTTCCTCTGTACCGTCCACATCTCTACTGGCATGGCCGTGGGCTGCTCCGCTGTATACACGGTATTTTGTCATCATCTGCGCATGCGCACATGCTGCCATATCATATCATCCTACAGAAACTGGGAGGGTTTTCCTTTTATTTGGTGCAGATTTCACATCTCTATCATCTTTTGTTGCTTTCCTGTGACCAGTCAAAAGTGCACCATGACTTTATGAACATACTGTATATTATATTATACATGTATTCTTTATTTAAATATGTAAAATATTGGAGCTAAAGCCTCAAAATATTACTACTGTGTATCGGTTGTGGATATATATACAAATGTATATAAAAGCATGGTATTTGTTTATTTATTTTTATTTTTTGTATTTTTCTGAAGCTGGAAACGGGGAGGCAGTCAGACAGGCTCCCGCGTGCACCCAACCGGGATCCACCCGGCACGCCCACCAGGGGGCGATGCTCTGCCCATCTGGGGCGTTGCTCTGTTGTGACCAGAGCCACTCTAGCACCTGAGGCAAAGGCCATAGAGCCATCCCCAGGGCCGGGGCCATCTTTGCTCCAGTGGAGCCTCAGCTGCAGGAGGGGAAGAGAGAGACAGAGAGGAAGGAGAGGGGGAGGGGTGGAGAAGCAGATGGGCTCCTCTCCTGTGTGCCCTGGCCGGGAATCGAACCAGGGACTTCCGCATGCCAGGCCGATGCTCTACCACTGAGCCAACCGGCCAGGGCCATGGTATTTATTTAAAAAGGATTAGGAAGGTAAACTCCAAACTCATTCTAGTGATGAGAGGGAGAGAAACGGTATTGGAAGAGGAGGTGGGCAATTAAAGATAAATTTACTTTGTTAAATTTTATTTCTTAAGAAAGAAAGTAGCCTGACCAGGCGGTGGCGCAGTGGATAGAGCGTCAGACTGGGATGCGGAAGACCCAGGTTCGAGACCCCGAGGTTGCTAGCTTGAGCGCGAGCTCATCTGGCTTGAGCAAAAAACTCACCAGCTTGGACCCAAGGTCGCTGGCTCAAGCAAGGGGTTATTCGGTCTGCTGAAGTCCCGCGGTCAAGGCACATATGAGAAAGCAATTAATGAACAACTAAGGTGTCGCAACGAAAAACTAATGATTGATGCTTCTCATCTCTCCGTTCCTGTCTGTCTGTCCCTGTCTATCCCTCACTCTGACACTCTCTCTGTCTCTGTAAAAAAAATAAAAAATAAAAAAAAATAAAATCTGATTAAAAAAAAAAGAAAGAAAGTAAAAACTGGAAGGATATATGCAATAGTCAGACAGGCATTTCTCCTGGGCAGGGGTTGGAAATGGGATGGGGAGGATGAGCAAATTCACCTTGGGTGTACAGGGTAGGCAAAAGTAGGTTGTTGTTGAGTATGCAAAACACGTTTTATTCTTGTATTATTTTCCATATGAATAACTATAAGCCTACTTTTGCCTACCCCGTACAGCTTTTGATTCCCTTAAGGTTTCATCTATGCTTCAAGACTGTTTCATGTCTTAGCTTGACCAGGCGATGGCGCAGTAGAGATAGAGCGTCAACCTGGGACACTGAGGTCCCAGGTTCGAATCCCCAAGGTCACTGTTTGAGCCGGGGCTCATCGAGCTTGAGCACAAGCTCACCAGCTAGAGCTCAGGGCCACCAGCTTGGGTGTGGGATCATCAACATGATCCCATGGTTACTGGCTTGGCTGGAGCCCCCTAGTCACAGCATGTATGAGAAAGCAATCAGTGAACATCTAAGGTGCCACAACTATAAGTTGATGCTTCTCATCTCCTTTTCTGTCTGTGTGTCTGTCTCTCTCACTAAAAAAGAAAGGAAGAAAACCAAAACAAAACTTTATTTATTTATTATTATTATTTTTTACAGAGACAGAGAGTCAGAGAGAGGGACAGACAGACAGGAACAGAGAGAGATGAGAAGCATCAATCATTAGTTTTTCATTGCGCATTGCAACATCTTAGTTGTTCATTGATTGCTTTCTCATATGTGCCTTGACTGCGGGCCTTCAGCAGACCAAGTAACCCCTTGCTCGAGCCAGCAACCTTGGGCTCAAGCTGGTGAGCTTTGCTCAAACCAGATGAGCCCGTGCTCAAGCTGGCGACCTCGGAGTCTCGAACTTGGGTCCTCTGCATCCCAGTCCAATGCTCTATCCACTGCGCCACCGCCTGGTCAGGCTGCTCAACTGTTTTTTGAAGTGGCTGTACCACTTTTGCTCTTCTGCCAGCAAAGTATGAGTTTGCCAGCATTTAATGTTCAGGTTAATTTCATTTTTAGAATTATTGCCCCCAAATGGTATTGGTCCTGTCATGTGTTTAATTCACAGCCTTCTCACAAAGAGGCTTCTGAAGCTTAACATGGTGGTTTAAATGCAGAAATAGTATTTTCTTAACCAAAAATTAGATTAGAAATGGATTTATGTTAAACCGTATTAAGTTTTATATTTAACAAAATATTTTGAAAGTCATAAAATCATAAGTTGGATCTGCCATCATTATTTTCCAAAATCTGAAAAATGTATATACCTGGTAAGTGTGTTTCTCATTGACTTATATTTGCTTTTCAGGTTAGTAAGACTCAGTGTTTTCATGATTTCTCTCCCCCCAGAATCTGGTCAGCCTGCCGTTCCATTGGACAGGCAGTTTCTCATCCATGAACTAAATGCATTTGAAGACTCAAAGGATAATACAATGTAAGAGCATATTTTTAAAATAAGCTTTTAGGTATTGTTGTATTGGGGTCACAATCTCATAGTGGTGGTTTCATTTCATTTCAGCCCAGGAGGTATTTATTTGGTCCTGCTGTGTGTCCAGCACTGCCTCCCATCCCAGGTGTGCAGCAGGGAATGCGTCAGATGAGGCCTCTGCTCTCCGAGTTAAAATTCCTGTGGCTTCTGAGGACTGAACAGCCCTGCCTCTTTCTGAGGGGCACTCCTCTTGGCTTCTTGATCAGTCCTTTTTTTTCTGATGCTTTTGCTTTATCAGCTATTTTTTTCCTCAGATTTAACTCTTCCTCCCCACCTTTCTTCAGTTCAACTTAGGAATGTGCTCAGATCTTCCCTCTCCAAAAACACCGAGCTACTTCCAATCCTGAGCTACTGCTCAGTCTCCTTTTTACCCCTGAACTTAGTGCAAATCAGCCGTCTGCTTTTATTTTATTACTCCCTCTGTGGTCCTCCCTGCATCTTAAATTCTCCCCTCCTGATTTATGAAAAACTATGCTCTTAAAAAGAGGAGTAACCACTTTCTACTAGTTTCTAGCTCTTTTCCTACTTCAGTGTTTCTTAAACTTTTTCCAGAGAACCCCTGAATGGCAAAAGAAACAAAAAAACAAAAAAATATATATTATATAGACCTCTGGGAGCATAGCTCAAAGCAGTCTTCCTTTAGCAGGAAATTTCTCTAAAGTATTATGTTTTTTTTCTTTCAAAAGAATTTATTGAAATTTTTTCATTCCCCTTCATGGTGTCATTTTAACGTTAAAATGTTTTAAATGACGTACCAGTTAAATTGAACTCTCCCACAGATCTTTGTATGAAATTGTTCTAGGATTATATGCCACCTTTATTCTATAGTTTGTACCAAATCTCTAGCACCAAGAGTGGGTGTATATTTATATTTCCATCTCAAGTTTTACTTGAGATTCTCCAGCATTCTGTAACATGGACTTCACACTTCCTTATTACATTTTGTGTCATTTGTCTTCTGTAACCCTTTACTGTCTTGATTTTCCTGTCTCCCTAATAGTATTCTCAGTTTCTTTATTGGCTCCTTTGGCTTTCCTTGAAACTGTGTACACATGCCAAGTTTTGTCCTTTTTTTCTTGTTACCTTGCCTACTTTTCTAAGTATTCTTGAATTTTTAATGATACCTCCATGCTGGTAACTCGCTCAGTGAAGCTGCAATGCTGTAACGACCTAGTCTCTGAAGTTACTTACATGTCTTACTGGATTCGTTACCAGTGAGTTTAGCCTGCACTCAAGGGAAGAGTAATTAGGCACCACCTTTTGAAGGGAAAAGAATGTTATAATAATTTAAACCCATCACACCTGCTAATGACTAAATCGATATCTCAAAAAAAATCAATCCATTAAATTGTATTTTCAATTATGAGGTTGGAAACAAAGGAAAACATTGGTTGTACCTCTTTTTATTGCCAGCACAGTAGCTTCTACTTGTGCAAGGCTACTGATATGAAATCCAGGCAGCATACTGTAGGAAAAAGAATATGGGACTTGGGGTTCAAGTATAAAATTTGGTTACTTACTAGCTGAGGGATCTCTAGCAAATTCTCTTTAAGCTGTGGCCCTCTCACTTATAAGTTGGGGATGATCCTTATGACATTACAAGGTGAGAATAAACTGAATAGAGGCAAAAAAAGTTTTGTAAAATGTGAAGTAGCTTTTTAATGATTTTTATTGATTGACTTTTAGAGACAGAGGAACGGAGGAGGGAGAGAAAGAGAGAGAAAAGGGGGAGGGGAAGTATTAATTTGTTCCACTTAGTTGTACATTCATTGGTCACTTTCCATATGTGCCCTGACCAGGGATTGAACCTGGAACCTTGATGTTTTTGTACAATGCTTAAACTGGCTGAGCTAACTGGCCAGGGCATGTAAAGTAGCTTTTTAAATATTAGTTCTTTTTTTTTTTTTTTGTATTTTTCTGAAGTTGGAAACGGGGAGGCAGTCAGACTTCCTCATGCGCCCGACCGGGATCCACCCGGCATGCCCACCAGGGGGCGATGCTCTGTTGCAGACAGAGCCATTCTAGCACCTGAGGCAGAGGCCATAGAGCCATCCTCAGCACCCGGGCCAACTTTGCTCCAATGGAGCCTCGGCTGTGGGAGGGGAAGAGAGAAACAGAGAGGAAGGAGAGGGGGAGGGGTGGAGAAGCAGATGGGTGCTTCTCCTGTGTGCCCTGGCCGAGAATTGAACCCAGTACTCCTGCACACCAGGCTGACGCTCTACCACTGAGCCTACTGGCCAGGGCCTCCGGCATCCCTTTTATAAGGGCATTCATCTTATTCATCTGCTCTCATGACTAATAACCTCCCAAAGGCGCCACCTCTTAATTGTGCATCTTCTCAGAGTTTCAATGTTTGAATAATAATGATATACTGATTTTAACATCTTAATTATTTTTGTTTGAAAAATACATGCATGGACAAGGCCCTGGCCAGTTGGCTCAGCAGTAGAGTGTTGACCTGCCATGTGGAAGTCTTGGGTTCAATTCTTGGCCGGGGCACACAGGAGAAGCACCCATCTGCTTCTCCACTCTTCCCTCTCTCCTTCCTCTCTATCTCTCTCTTCCCCTCCCACAGCCAAGGCTCCACTGGAGCAAAGTTGGCTCCGGTGCTGAAAATATCTCCATGGCCTCCACCTTAGGCTCTAGAATGGCTCCATGGCTCCAGTTGCAATGGAGCTACGTCCCAATGGGCGGAGCGATGCCCCCTGGTGGGCTTGCCAGGTGGATCCCAGTTGGTCGGGCGCATGTGGGATGCTGTCTTTCAGCCTCCCTGCTTCTCACTTCAGAAAAATACAACCCCCACCCCAAAAAATGTGACAATTTGCAAAATAACCTTGCAAAATTTTTTCTAAGTCTAGTGAATTACTTGACTATTTTGTTGTCAGAGGTTGCCTTTTTAAAGCACAGATCTTTTAAGCTTTTCCTATTTATGCAAATTTAATTGATTTTGGTTTTCTTCCTGCCATAGACCTCTTTTATATGGGATTTTAGCTCACTTCATGCATGGAACTAAGGACAGCATCCAAAGTACATTTCTGAAAGGATCTTCGCTGCAGCCTTCACACCCACACTGTGGCAGACAACCTGGTGGGAGAGAGGGAATGGGTACGTGTTTTCTGAGATTCATCCTTTACCTGTCAGCAGGGGGATCTTCTTCTTATATATTTTTATCTTTGGAATAGTAAATTCCACTTATTCTAATATAGTTTTTATTTTAAACAATTTTTTTTGTGTGTGTGACGAGACAGAGAGAGGGTCAGATAGGGACAAAAAGACAGGAAGGGAGAGAGATGAGAAGCATCAATTCTTTTTTTTGTGTGTGTGTTTTTCTGAAGTTGGAAACGGGAGGCAGTCAGACAGACTCCCGCATGCGCCCGAAGAAGCATCAATTCTTTGTTGCAGCACCTTAGTTGTTCCTTGATTGCTTTCTCATATATGCCTTGACCGGGGGTAGGGGGGGTTACAGCAGCCCGAGTAACCCCTTGCTCTTGCCAGCGACCTTGGGCTTAAGCTGGTGAGACTTGCTCAAACCAGATGAGCCCTGCTCTCAAGCTAGCAATCTAAGGGTTTCGAACCTGGGTCCTCCGCGTCCTAGTCTGAGTCTCTTTTTTTTTTTTTTTTTTTCATTTTTCTGAAGCTGGAAACAGGGAGAGACAGTCAGACAGACTCCTGCATACGCCCGACCGGGATCCACCCGGCACGCCCACCAGGGGCGACGCTCTGCCCACCAGGGGACGATGCTCTGCCCATCCTGGGCGTCGCCATGTTGCGACCAGAGCCACTCTAGCGCCTGAGGCAGAGGCCACAGAGCCATGCCCAGCGCCCGGGCCATCTTTGCTCCAATGGAGCCTTGGCTGTGGGAGGGGAAGAGAGAGACAGAGAGGAAAGCGCAGCGGAGGGGTGGAGAAGCAAATGGGCGCTTCTCCTGTGTGCCCTGGCCGGGAATCGAACCCGGGTCCTCCGCACGCTAGGCCGACACTCTACCGCTGAGCCAACCGGCCAGGGCTAGTCTGAGTCTCTATCCACTGCACCACTGCCTGGTCAGGCATATTCTAATATAGTTTTAACCTATGTTATTTATCTTCCAAAAACAAAATGCTTTTCAGAAACAGAATTTTGGGAAGAGGCAGGTGGATGACGACAAAATTTTTATTTTATATTTTATGTTTTGCAGACAAAATTTTTAGATATGTATTGAAAAACCTGATTTGCATTTAAATTTGTACTTTCTGGAGCAGCCTAGTCCTAGGCATATGGAATAAATAGCTTTTTGTCAAGGCATCATGTTTTTTCCCTTTAAGAATAAACAAAGTTAAAATTATTGACTACAGGTAGAGGAGTATTAGGATTATGTGTCTTTTGAATTTTCAGGATGCTTTTTATGGTACAGTGGTAGGTATCTACAAATAAAAATAGCTTCGGAGAATGGCCCATTTTTTTTTCAGAATGCTCACTCTTTAAATGAGCTTTCAGTTGTTTTGATTGCATCAGCTGTAGGACCTCAGTTTGATCATCTAAACCAGGGGTCTCAAACTCGCGGGCCGCATGCGGCCCACCCACCAATTTTGTGCAGCCGCAGACTGGCCCGCAGACTAATCCATGAAGTTTGATTAGTCTGCGGGCCGCACAAAATTGGTGGGCGGGCCACGAGTTTGAGACCCCTGATCTAAACTATCCCTTAATTTTTGTGAGCAGTATAGATGACTTAGACTTAGAGCTCAGTGTATCCTGCTGTGGGGAAGAGAGCTGAGCTCTCCTTTTAAGAAGGACATATGTGCCTTGATGGAATAAGCCCAGGGTTTTGAACTGGCGACCTCAGCATTCTAGGTCATCACCTTATCCACTGTACCACCACAGGTCAGGCACAAAAGAAATCTTGAATGTTGAAATAGACTTTTAGGAAACATCTATAAATGTGAATTGCCTTTTGTAGTTTTCTTAAACTGTGAGCATTATGGATTATGTTAAATATTAGCTTGAGATCTGAAAGCTGGTGGCCTTTTTGAGGGTATTTCTGTCTTTACTAGGAGTTATCCTTCTATATATCTGAGCTGGATGGAACATTGGAAAAGAAATTCCCCCGCTACTTGTTTTACAGCTGAGAAAATCAAGGCTGAGGTGACTGAGTCATTGACAGCCTGTAGTGGTTCATTTTAGCAGCTCGGCACCTCGGGTTGCTGTTCCCGTACACTTTTCCATTTAAAGAACGTGGGGTTTTTCCTAGTCCCCTCCTCCAGGATTTGATAAAGAACTGTCATTAGTGCCTGCTATTTGGCAGGTACTTGAGTCTGTCTGACTGTCTCCCTGTTTCCAGCTTCAGAAAAATACAAAAAGTAAAAAAAAATAATAATAATACTACAGAAATAAACTTTCGTCTACTCACAACTGTAAGCCTATTTTTGCCCTGCCGTGTGGACTGTACCTGGAACAACACAGAAAGGACTAGCAAGGCTGCGCAAGCGTGCTGTGCAGATTCCTGAAGCATTTCGTATTTTTGTTATCCTTTAGATAAGAGGAAGAGAGAAAGGTTTTCCAGACAAACAAGAGCTGAGGGAATTGAACAGCAGAAGACCTGCATTGTAAGAGGTGAAAGAAGCTAGTCTACAGGAAACAAAAAGATACAAGTATACAAAATCTTGAGTAAGGTGACAAATAGAAGCAGGAAATTGTAATTGTGTTTCAGACTAGGTATTAAATAATTATAACATAAAGGTTAAAGGGGGAAAAGCCCTATGTGCTCTGTAGTCTCCCCGAGGGCTCTGGGAGGCCAGTGGTTAAGTTCTCTCTGCTCCAAACCACCCTCCTTGAGTTGTGTAGAAAAAGTGTTGCTAGCAATTAGTATTTTGAGAATTTTACATAACTTCTAAACACCAGTCTCAAAGAAAAATAGGCACTGGATGGAAAATTTGCAAGAAGAGGCAAGGAATTGATATTTTGTGTCTGGGGACAGGATATGGGTGGTTAGAGACAGGAGTAAAGAAACTTCACATTGGTAACCCTTTTCACCTTCCTTTTGAATTTTGAAGCTGCATTGCTGCATTAGTACTCAAAAAATAGTTAGACTTTAAAATAACTGGGGTGGGCAAAAAGTAGGTTAGAACCCTGTGCCAGAGTGTTCCAGAGTGTAGCAAGTCGACTATAGGATATTTAAATATGAAGGCCGGCAATGTGAGCATTTAGGAGGTTGTACCTGAGGGCACTGTGCCATTCTGTTGAGTTAGTAAAGCCATTATAATGATTACAACCTGCGTGTCTTTGTCCATATAACTGTAAACCTACTTCTGCCCACCTCTGTACGCACTGTTATTATACATGTTATTCTACAATATGCTTTTTTTACTTGTCAAAATAGGTAGATTTACTTCTCCCTCATTTTTAACGTTGTGTGGTATTCTGTAGTATTGCTAATCACTCTACTGATGGGCTGTTCTGTTTTTCTATTTTCTGCTTTTACAGTGTCGCAGTGTAGCATTACTTGATTCTCACAAGTATTTATAATATGGATACTTAGAAGTAGACTTGCTGGTTCAAAGCATATGTGTATTAAAAAATAGTCTAATATTGTCTAATTTCCTCCAAAAAGTCTATTACCAATTTATGTTTACCAAGAATACATTAACACTTGTTACACAGTAAACCATGACATTTGTATTTTCAATGCTTTTGGGAATAATAGCCTCTTGAGAAATAACTTTTGTAACTTGTAAGCTTTAAAATCAGTCTCCTTAATATTCATGGCTAATGACTGATAAGAAAGTTATAAGTGCCTGGCCTGTGGTGGTGCAGTGGATAAAGCGTCGACCTGGAACACCGAGGCCACCAGTTCGAAGCCCTGGGGTTGTGTAGTCAAGGCACATATGACAAACAATCAATGAACAGCAGCTATGAGTTGATATGAAGGCTCTCAGGCCCCTTCCTCTCCCTTTTCTGTAAACTCAGTAAATAAAATCTTTTTTTTTTTTTTAAAGAAAGAAAGTTATAAGTAATAGAGTATTTCTTGAGCAAGTTGTCCTGAGATGAAGGTCACCGTGGTTGGCAGGGTGGCGTGGGGAGGAGTGAGGAGAATGAGAGTGCAGTACTGACATTCTGTATAAAGTGCCAGAGGCGGATACAAAAGATGGCAGCGGAGTAGGCGGACACACAGATGCCCAGCTCTCAACACCAAACTGGAATACAAATCAATTTAGGAAAAATCAGCATGAAAAACCAACACTGAACTGCAAGAACAGCTCTCAAAAACCAAGGAGCAAAGAGGAAGACACAATAATCCTGGTAAGGAGTGCCTGAATCTCCTCTACTTACAGGAACGGAAGGGGGGGTGGTGAGGCTGAGAGCCCAGAGAGGATTTCACAGAGGAAAAAGAGCAGAAACTACTGCTCACAGCCACTTACCTGGCGACCAGGGAGCAAGGTGGGTTGAAAAGACCAGCTTATCTCCCAAGTGGAAAGGACAGGGAGAGGGACAGACTGTGAGGGGCTAAGGTATGCAAGAAACGAAATAAAAGAGCTGACTCATTCGTGCTGGAGGCGGCCATAGTTGGGGGAGGGACTGAACCTTTCACAAAACAGAGCTGAAGTGCTTCCGGATCAGAGATCTCCGGACATCTATCCAGCTCCAATCAGCGCAACAAGACACAGCTAAAAACAAGAAGTGGGGAGGAGGGGCAGTAACTCAGGTCTCCATGGAGATCTGAGATACACCTCCCCCTACTGAAGCTGAGAAAAAACCCTGCCCCCAGTGAGATTAGTTGGTGGAAGAGACCTTCAGTGTCTCAGGTTACACCCACAGCATTCCTGGTTACAGTTTCAAGGAAGCCCCCTGCTGAGATCAGTTAACAAGACTATCACCTGTTAAGAAAACAAACAAATCAAGACTTTAAAGCTGCCCAAATCCGAAAGTGGATTAGAAATAATAGCTGATACCAACCCAAGAAGACCTAGAAATAACACAACTGAAATGTGGAGGCAGACTAAAACGCCATGATGAGAAGACAAAGGAGTGCAACCCAAATGAAACCACAAGAGACACCTTTGAGAGATGAGCTGAGTGATATGGAAATAATCAAACTTCCAGATGCGGAGTTCAAAATAATGATTGTAAGGATGCTTAGGGATCTTAGAACAACAATGGAGGGGCAGTTTGAAAACCTAAATAAAGAAATAGCAAGTATAAAAAAGAACCAGTTGGACATGACAAATACAATATCAGAAATAAAGACCACAATGGAAGGAATTAAAAACAGGATAGATAGAGCAGAGGATCGAATCAACGAGTTAGAGGACAACTGGAATGAAGGCATGAAAGCAGAGAAGAAAAGAGAAAAGAGACTCAAAAAGTCAGAGGAAACTCTTAGAGAGCTCTGTGACAACATGAAGAGAAATAACATCTGCATCATAGGGGTTCCTGAAGAAGAAGAAAAGGAACAAGGGATAGAGACTTTGTTCAATCATATCATAGCTGAAAATTTCCCTAAATTAATGCAAGAGAAACTCTCACAAGTCCAAGAAGCACAGAGGACTCCATTAAAGAGAAACCCAAAGAAACCTACACCAAGACACATCATAATTAAAATACTAAAGCTAAGCGATAAAGAGAAAATATTAAAAGCTGCAAGAGAAAAAAAAGTTATCACCTACAAAGGAGCCCCCATAAGGATGACATCCGACTTCTCAACAGAAACACTTGAGGCCAGAAGGGAATGGCAAGAAATATTCAAAGTAATGCAGAACAAGAACCTACAACCAAGACTACTTTATCCAGCAAGGCTATCGTTTAAAATCGAAAGAAATAAAAAGCTTCCCAGACAAAAAACAACTCAAGGAATTCATTACAACCAAACCAATGCTGCAGGAAATGTTAAGGGGCCTGTTGTAAACAGATCAAAGTGGGAAAAGAATATAGCAAAAAAAGGAATACACCTTTAAAGAAGAAAATGGCAATAAACAACTACATATCAATAATAACCTTAAATGTAAATGGATTAAATGATCCAATCAAAAGACATAGGGTAGCTGCGTGGATAAGAAAACAGGACCCATACATATGTTGTCTACAAGAGACACACCTTAGAACAAAAGACACACATAGATTGAAGGTAAAAGGATGGAAAAAAAACATTTCATGCAAACGGAAATGAAAAAAAAGCTGGGGTAGCAATACTGATATCAGACAAATTGGACTTTAAAACAAAGGATATAGTAAGAGATAAAGAAGGCCACTACATAATGATAAAGGGAGTAATCCAACAGGAAGATATAACTATTATAAATATCTATGCACCTAATATAGGAGCACCCAAATATATAAAACAGACTTTGATGGATTTAAAGGGCGAGATCAACAGCAATACTATAATAGTAGGGGATTTCAATACCCCACTAACATCACTAGATAGATCCTCAAGAAAGAAAATTAACAAAGAAACAGCAGACTTATTGGAAACACTAGATCAACTCGATTTAATAGATATCTTCAGAACCTTTCACCCTAAAGCAACAGAATATACATTCTTTTCAAGTGCTCATGGTACATTCTCTAGGATAGACCACATGTTAGGGCACAAAAGAGCTCTCAACAAATTTAAGAAGACTGAAATCATATCAAGCACTTTCTCCGATCACAACGGCATGAAACTAGAAATGAATCACAGCAGAAAAGCTCAAAAATTCTCAAACACATGGAAACTAAATAGCAGGGTGTTAAATAATGAATGGATTAAGAATGAGATCAAAGAGGAAATAAAAAAATTCCTAGAAACGAATGACAATGAGCATACAACAACTCAAAATTTATGGGACACAGCGAAAGCAGTGCTGAGAGGGAAGTTCATAGCACTACAGGCACATTTTCAGAAGCTAGAAAAAGCTCAAATAAACAACTTAACCCTGCATCTAAAAGAATTAGAAAAAGAACAGCAAGTAAAGCCCAAATGTAGTAGAAGGAAGGAAATAATAAAGATCAGAGCAGAAATCAATGACATAGAGGCTAAAGAAACAATACAGAGGATCAATGAAACTAAGAGCTGGTTCTTTGAAAAGGTAAACAAGATTGATGAACCTTTAAGTAGACTCACCAAGAAAAAGAGAGAGAGGACTCAAATAAATAAAATTAGAAATGAGAGAGGAGAAATAACAACTGACACAACAGAAATACAAAATATTGTAAGAAAATACTATGAAGAACTATGCCAAAAAACTAGACAACCTAGATGAAATGGACAAATTCCTTGAAACATACAATCTTCCAAAAATCAATCTGGAAGAATCAGAAAACCTAAACATACCAATTACAACAAATGAGATTGAAACAGTTATCAAAAAACTCCCAACAAAGAAAAGTCCGGGGCCCGATGGCTTCACAACAGAATTCTACCAAATATTCAAAGAAGAACTAACTCCTATCCTTCTCAAGCTATTTCAAAAAATTCAAGAGGAAGGAAGACTTCCAAGCTCCTTTTATGAGGCGAGCATAATTCTGATTCCAAAACCAGGCAAAGACAACACAAAGAAAGAAAATTATAGGCCAATATCTCTGATGAATATAGATGCTAAAATCCTCAACAAAATATTAGCAAACCGGATCCAACAATATATGGAAAAAATCATACACCACAATCAAGTGGGATTTATTCTGGGGAGGCAAGGCTGGTACAATATTCGTAAATCAATCAATGTGATTCATCACATAAACAAAAAGAAGGAGAAAAACCATATGATAATTTCAATAGATGCAGAAAAAGCATTTGATAAAATCCAGCACCCATTCATGATCAACTTTATAGAACAGAACTACCATGAATAATGAGTGTCGCTTGCATAAGGTGGTTCTCTGGACAACTGATATTTGACAAAGGAGGTAAGAAAATACAATGGAGTAAAGACAGCCTCTTTAACAAATGGTGTTGGGAAAATTGGACAGCTACCTGCAAAAAAATGAAACTAGATCACCAGCTTACACCACTCACAAAAATAAACTCAAAATGGATAAAAGACTTAAACGTAGGCCGTGAAACCATAAATATCTTAGAAGAAAACATAGGCAGTAAGCTCTCTGACATCTCTTGGAGCAATATATTTGCTGATTTATCTCCACGGGGAAGTGAAATAAAAGACAGGATAAACAAATGGGACTATATCAAACTAAAAAGCTTTTGCACAGCTAAAGACAACAAGAACAGAATAAAAAGACAAACTACACAATGGGAGAACATATTTGAAAATACGTCTGATAAGGGGTTAATAACCAAAATTTATAAAGAACTTGTAAAACTCAACACCAGGAAGACAAACAACCCAATCCAAAAATGGGGAAAAGAGATGAATAGACACTTCTCCAAAGAGGACATACAGATGGCCAATAGGCATATGAAAAAATGCTCAACATCACTAATCATTAGAGAAATGCAAATTAAAACCACAATGAGATATCACCTCACACCAGTCAGAATGGCGCTTATCAACAAAACAACACAGAATAAGTGCTGGCGAGGATGTGGAGAAAAGGGAACCCCTCCTGCACTGCTGGTGGGAATGCAGACTGGTGCAGCCACTGTGGAAAACAGTATGGAGATTCCTCAAAAAACTGAAAATCGAACACAATCAAATGTCAAAATAATCTAGAGATATTTTCTCTCAACATATGTACCCTGATTTATCAATGTCACTGCATTAAATTTAATAAAAAAAAAATGCCAGACGCATCAGAGAATCGAGGTCAAGTCAGTGAAGCTTTGGGTGGAAAGCTCAGTGGGAGACTCAGAAATGAGGACGGCTGCTGAACCAATAGAACAGTGATTTTGCAGATTATTTTTCTTGATCATCAAAATTTTTCTTGGCCTCAGTGCAGTGACTTGTGAACTGGAGGCCAAACACTGCATTATGGTCCACTAACATGTTTAAGCATTTCGTTCCCTTTATCAACTCGAGCTTACTGTTGGAAGGATATGTAAGTTTTATTTCACAACATTGACAAGGTTATGAAGATGTTAAAATAGTTATTCTTCAGATTAAAATACTTTTATCTCTACAGAAACACATCCAGTTGAAATACAAAACAGTAAACTTGAACTCTTTTTTTTTTAAATATGGAACGCTTCACGAATTTGCGTGTCATCCTTGCGCAGGGGCCATGCTAATCTTCTCTGTATCGTTCCAATTTTAGTATATGTGCTGCCGAAGTGAGCACTTGGACTCTCTTTTATTTGAAATAAGTCCAGAGCAGGGGTCCCCAAACCATTTATCCGCCCCGCCACACTTCCGGCAGGGGTACCTCTTTCATTGGTGGTCAGTGAGAGGACCTGGAGCACTGTATGTGGCAGTGCTGCAAAGCACGGCATCGCTCACATACAGTACTACTTCCAGTGACGCGGGAGGCACGCATCACAGCTCCGGAAGCGCGTCATATCACTTGTTACGGCTATCAGTGACAAGTGACAAATATGGAACCAGACATTGACCATCTCATTAGCCAAAAGCAGGCCCATAGTTCCCATTGAAATACTGGTCAGTTTGTTGATTTAAATTTACTTGTTCTTTATTTTAAATATTGTATTTGTTCCCGTTTTGTTTTTTTTACTTTAAAATATGTGCAGTGTGCATAGGGATTTGTTCTTAGTTTTTTTTTGTTTTTTCTTAAGCTGGAAACGGGGAGAGACAGTCAGACAGACTCCCGCATGTGCCCGACCATGTGCCCGACCGGGATCCACCCGGCACGCCCACCAGGGGCAACGCTCTGCCCACCAGGGGGCGATGCTCTGCCGCGACCAGAGCCACTCTAGCGCCTGGGGCAGAGGCCAAGGAGCCATCCCCAGCACCCGGGCCATCTTTGCTCCAATGGAGCCTTGGCTGCGGGAGGGGAAGAGAGAGACAGAGAGGAAGGAGGGGGGGGTGGAGAAGCAAATGGGCGCTTCTCCTATGTGCTCTGGTCAGGAATTGAACCCGGGTCCCCCACACACCAGGCCGACGCTCTACCGCTGAGCCAACCGGCCAGGGCCTCTTAGTTTTTTTTATAGTCTGGCCTTCTAACGGTCTGAGGGACAGTGAACTGGCCCCCTGTGTAAAAAGTTTGGGGATCCCTGGTCCAGAGTATGCCAACACGAAAACACTTCTTTCATCAAAGTGCTGAAAAAAATGAAGAGGGTGTATATAGACACACTTACCTTTGAAATAGTAGCCAGTTCATTAGTGCTGCTGGTATTGGTACTTGTCATATTGAAGGCACAGTAGTTTTGCTATGGATAAAAGACCAGATACTTTATAATTTATTTAATTATTATCAGCTCAATTTTATGCATGTGTTTGAAAAAGTATTTGAGTAACATACTTCATTTTTAAATAATGCTTTTATAGAAAACCTAAAATGGTTGTGACTTAAAGATACTGTTAATTTTGTTTTGTCCAGTGAAGTTGCCTAAAATCGAGGGAGATTTTTTTCATCTGTGATCCAAAGCTGTAGTAGTATTTACATTATTTCTCCTCTTTAAAAAAAGAAAAAGAGCCTGACCAGGCGGTGGTGCAGTGGATAGAGCATCGGACTGGGATGCTGAGGACCCAGGTTCGAGACCCCGAGGTTGCCAGCTTGAGTGCGGGCTCATCTGGTTTGAGCAAAAGCTTACCAGCTTGGACCCAAGGTCACTGGCTTGAGCAAGGGGTTACTTGGTCTGCTGAAGGCCCATGGTCTAGGCACATGAGAAAGCAATCAGTGAACAACTAAGGTGTCACAATGTGCAACGAAAAACTAATGATTGATGCTTCTCATCTCTCCGTTCCTGTTTGTCCCTATCTATCCCTCTCTCTGACTCTCTGTCTCTGTAAAAAAGAAATGAGAGAAGGGAAGATAGACAGACTCTTGCATGCACCCCGACCAGGATCCATCCGGCAACCCCTGTCTGGGGCAGATGCTCAAATCAGCTGAGCTATATTTAGCTCCTGAGGCTGAAGTGCTCAGACCAACCAAGCTAGCCTCTGCTTGGAGGGGGAGAGGGAAAGAAGGGGGAGAGGGAAGGGTGGAGAGCAGATGGTCGTTTCTCCTGTGTGCCCTGATGGGGAATTGAACCTGGGACATCCACATGCCAGCCTGCCAGGGCTTTTTTTCTTTTTTTTTTTTTTTTTTTTTCATTTTTCTGAAGCTGGAAACAGGGAGAGACAGTCAGACTCCCGCATGCGCCCGACCGGGATCCACCCGGCACGCCCACCATGGGGCGGCGCTCTGTCCACCAGGGGGCGATGCTCTGCCCATCCTGGGCGTCGCCATATTGCGACCAGAGCCACTCTAGCGCCTGGGGCAGAGGCCGAGGAGCCATCCCCAGCGCCCGGGCCATCTTTGCTCCAATGGAGCCTTGGCTGCGGGAGGGGAAGAGAGAGACAGAGAGGAAAGTGCGGCGGAGGGGTGGAGAAGCAAATGGGCGCTTCTCCTGTGTGCCCTGGCCGGGAATCGAACCCGGGTCCTCCGCACGCTAGGCCGACGCTCTACTGCTGAGCCAACCGGCCAGGGCCTTTTTCTTTCTCTTTTTTAAAAGTATTTACATTATTTCTGAGGATGATCAGCTATGGACTAATTAAGACTGTGTGTACAAATTGTCTGTAGAACAAATTATAGAATTAGAAAATCGGGTATGTGTTTTGGTTCTAAAATTGCATGTTTCTAATAACCTCTAAATTTGTGAATTTCTCATGTTCTCAGAATTATCATTAAAAAAGGTTATTTTTCAGTTGTTAAAAAGTGGGGAATGGGGGGGGTTCACATTTTCTTAGGAATTTAATTTGTGCTTTGCTTTTTTTTTTTTTCTGAAGCTGGAAACAGGGAGGCAGTCAGACAGACTCCCGGATGCGCCTGACCAGGATCCACCCAGCACGCTCACCAGGGAGCAATGCTCTGCCCATCCGGGGTGTCGCTCTTTTGCGACCAGGGCCACTCTAGCGCCTGAGGCAGAGGCCATGGAGCCATCCCCAGTGCCCAGGCCATCTTTGCTCCAGTGGAGCCTTGGCTGCGGGAGGGGAAGAGAGAGACAGAGAGGAAGGAGAGGGGGAGGGGTGGAGAAGCAGATGGGCACTTCTCCTGTGTGCCCTGGCTGGGAATCGAACCTGGGACTTCCGCACGCCAGGCTGACGCTCTACCACTGAGCCAACCGTCCAGGGCCAGTGCTTTGCATTTTTATCACATTGGGTATTAAGTTTCTACGGGGTCTTTTAGAATACTTCTGCCCTCTACCTCAGGGGTTGGGAAACTTTTTGGCTGAAAGAGCCATGAATGCTACATATTTTAAAATGCAATTCCATGAGAACCATACAATGACCCTTATCCATTATCCTTACACATTATCCAATTAAAATTTGGTGTTGTCTCGCCTGACCAGGCGGTGTGCAGTGGATAGAGCGTTGGACTGGGATGCTGAGGACCCAGGTTCGAGACCCCGAGGTCACCAGCTTGAGCGCGGGCTCATCTAGTTTGAGTAAAGCTCACCAGCTTGGACCCAGGGTTGCTGGCTCAAGCAAGGGGTTACTCGGTCTGCTGAAGGTCCGCGGTCAAGGCACGTAGGAGAAAGCAATCAATGAACAACTAAGGGGTCACAATGCGCAACGAAAAACTAATGATTGATGCTTCTCATCTGTCTGTCCCTGTCTATCCCTCTCTCTGACTCTTTCTCTGTCTCTGTAAAAATTTGGTGTTGGCCCTGGCCGGTTGGCTCAGCGGTAGAGTGTCGGCCTAGCGTGCGGAGGACCCGGGTTCGATTCCCGGCCAGGGCACACAGGAGAAGCGCCCATTTGCTTCTCCACCCCTCCGCCGCACTTTCCTCTCTGTCTCTCTCTTCCCCTCCCGCAGCCAAGGCTCCATTGGAGCAAAGATGGCCCGGGCGCTGGGGATGGCTCCTCGGCCTCTGCCCCAGGCGCTAGAGTGGCTCTGGTCGCAATATGGCGACGCCCAGGATGGGCAGAGCATCGCCCCCTGGTGGACAGAGCGCCGCCCCATGGTGGGCGTGCCGGGTGGATCCCGGTCGGGCGCATGCGGGAGTCTGACTGTCTCTCCCTGTTTCCAGCTTCAGAAAAATGAAAAAAAAAAAAAAAAAAAAAAAAAAATTTGGTGTTGTCTCAGAGGACAGCTGTGATTGGCTCCAGCTACCCCCAACCATGAACATCAGCGGTAGGAAATGAATGGATTGTAATACATGAGAATGTTTTATATTTTTAATGTTATTATTATATTTATTAAAGATTTGTCTGTGAGCCAGATGCAGCCATCAAAAGAGCCACATCTAGCTCGTGAGCCATAGGTTCCCGACCCCTGCTCTACCTTCGTCCTCTGTGACAAAAGAAATTGAGCGGAAGTGACTAGGGCCCCTTCTTTACTATTGCTGGAGCACAGCGAGTGGCCATCGGGTTCTCTGAACTCTCATGGAACTTTATTTTTTGTTTTTGGCTGAAGAACTTTTTCTACAATTTTTTGGATAGTTTTCTGATTTGTGTAGGAAAATGTAAATTGTGCTAGTTATCTTCTTGCCACAAGAGGGTACTGCTGGGAGGCATTTCTATTTGAAGGTAAGGTTGTTATTATTTTTCTTTTTTTTTTTTTACATTTTATTTATTTATTTTTGTGACAGAGACAGAAAGAGTCAGAGAGAGGGACAGATAGGGACAGACAGACAGACAGGAAAGAAGAGAGCTGAGAAGCATCAATTCTTTTTTGCGGCACCCCAGTTATTCATTGATTACTTTCTCATAGGTGCCTTGACCAGGGGGCTGCAGCAGACTGAGTGACCTTGCTCAAGCCAGCGACCTTGGGCTCAAGCTGGTGATTCTTGTTCAAACCTGATGAGCTCACGCTCAAGCTGCTGACCTCGGGGTCTCAAACCTGGGTCCTCTACATCCCAGTCCGACGCTCTATCCACTGCGCCACTGCCTGGTCAGGCTCTTCTTTTTTTTTTTTTTTTGTATTTTTCTGAAGCTGGAAACAGGGAGAGACAGTCAGACAGACTCCCGCATGCGCCCGACCGGGATCCACCCGTCACGCCCACCAGGGGCGATGCTCTGCCCACCAGGGGGCGATGCTCTGCCCCTCCTGGGCTTCATTCTGCAGCGACCACTCTAGCGCCTGGGGCAGAGGTGAGGCCAAGGAGCCATCCCCAGCACCCGGGCCATCTTTGCTCCAATGGAGCCTCTGCTGCGGGAGGGGAAGAGAGAGACAGAGAGGAAGGAGAGGGGGAGGGGTGGAGAAGCAGATGGGCGCTTCTCCTGTGTGCCCTGGCCGGGAATCAAACCCGGGACTTCTGCATGCCAGGCCAACGCTCTACTACTGAGCCAACCAGCCAGGACTCAGGCTCTTCTTTTTAATTGAAGTTCAACACCCCTCAATATACTAATTAAGCAACCTGTCCTTTCTTGTGAATTTCATTTTTTACGTATAAGAGAAGTGTGTAGTTACTTATCTATGGGTTTACTCCAAGGAATACTCTATTCACTTAAAAAAGGTCAAACTTTTTTGAGTAGTCACTAGTACTAAACTTTTTTTATTTTTTTAATAGTGTTTAAAGAGTTGTGATCTTTTTCATTGTAAGCCAACTGAAGAACTCATACAATATTAAATAAGTAACATCCTGAGATATATGTAGCTATGTTGCCTACTGCCTATTTTAACTTAGGGCAAGCATTGACATTCGTTTCTGTTCATTTCAGATGACCACCTAAGAAAAGAGGAGGGGAAAAAAACTGAAAATGAAGATCTTCGTATTTCTCAAATCGTGAAAAGATGACATTTCCATTTGGCTATCTTTTATCTTAAAATTGTATGCATTAAATAACTTATTTATTTTCTCATTACCAAAATGTATCACCAATATTTATACTTTGTAGGCATTTGAGTTTCTGCAAAACGTTTAGTATTTCATGTTTTACTGCATTTGTGAATAAAAGCTCACTCTGTCATGTAGCTTACTGGATTTGACTTGAAAGAGAATGTATTGTTTTTAGAAAGTATTTTAAAGGTCCTTAGATTTGTGAGAAGTGAAAAGGTTTTGTAGTACCCTGTATGTTGTTCCTAAAAAAAATCCAGGTCTTTATAACCATATCATCTGCTGTGTAGCATGGTACATTAATTAAATTCCCTCAGGCTGGAACTATAGTGGTTTGTAGAAGAATTTATGCTTTCTTTTTTAAAATAGTTTAAAGAAAAAATTATTTCTATGAAATTTGATCTTTTTGATTAGCTATTTTTTATATAACCACTTATAATTAGACTAAAATATCTGAATTACTATCTAAAATTGAAGTCTGAAACTAGGTAACAATGCACTTTTTCTTTCCTAGGATCATTTTGGCTTCTACTGGAAAATTTAATTAAAATGTAGAGGAGAAACTAATTTTTTTCAGTTTGCTGTAAGTAAAACAAAGAGTTTATTACATGAAGAATGTGGAATCAGCATGAAGAGACAGGCTTTAGGAAAATCCAGAAAGTACCTTCTAAAAGATGGCATTGTAATGTCCATGTGGCCTTCAGTTGTGCAATTATAAAATGAGCTATTAAACAGCCAACCCCTAGTTATTTGGGCTGTGAAAGTCTTATTAAATGTTAGTTATTATTCTTGGGATAGAAAAAAAGTAAGAGCTATTATAATGCTATCTCTAAAATGCTGTTTTGATATTTATTAAGATATTTTTATAATGTAGAGTCTACAGACTGATTTCGCTGAAAACTGTTACAGTAGACAGCACCTGATTAGCAACAGTCAGAAGGTGTATTCAGAACAGAGCTGCAGCAGCACCTGTATGCTGACAACATTCAGCTTAAACGTCTTCCACAGGGAAAGTGGTAAGGGCAGCTATTGGTAAAACTGGCATTCTCTGTAGAGTATTGATTCTGTGCTACCTTTGGAAATTATTGAAACTTTTGATTTTATACTTGATGCTAGTCAGTGTTTATTCCTTACAGATTAACCAAGAATTTTTATCTAAATAAAACAAATTGTTAAAGAAATCCCCTTAGCCTGACTTGTGGTGATATAGTGGATAAAGTGTTGACCTGGAACACTGAAGTCGCCAGTTCAAAACCCTGGACTTGCCAGGTCAAGGCACATATGGGAGTTAATGCTTCCTGCTCCTCTCCCCCTTCTCTTTCTCTCTCTACCCCCTCTTCTCTTTAAAATGAATAAATAAAGTCGTAAAGAAATCCCCTTAAACTATACTTACAAGTCAAAGGATTTTGAGAAGCCCTACTAGTGAGCTAAAATTACATTTATAGATGTAGATATAAGGGCTTATTTCCATTTTTAAGTGAAATCTGATTATAATTCTAAATATCTGATTCTAATTATGAATTCTATTGTATATGGGAATATAAATATCTGAATTTTTCTCAGAGGACTTGGTTTACATCCAAAGATATTGGCAGTGGACCCTAAGATTACCTCAGGAATTGCATCATGCAGCACTAGATTAAGGAAAAATGCTGGAGTTAAGCATTTTGGATACTGATAAAATTATCAGAATAGAAGCTCAAGGGAATTGTCACATGTAGTCCATCGTGGTTTTATATGCATTATTCTGAAACTTGTTTGTACCTAGGCAACTTTTATACTTTTGATGTATCATTTAATAAAAAAACATTAAGCAGCTCACCTTTGTGCAGAGGGTGTTTGTGTGATTGTCCTGCCATCACAGATGCACCCCAGAACCTGCAGGTGGCTCTCTGGGCCTTCCTTTGGGGGCTCCAGCAAACTCGTTGTTGGCGAGTCTAGTGTAAGGTTGAGGAAGGGGGACTTCTGATGTCTGTGCACTTGGTGTCAGCCACCTCACCTTGGGACAGTAACTGCCGAGGTGGCAGTGGTGGGGCTGCTGCAGTCAGTCTCTGCAGGGGACAGTGGAAAAATCGCTGGGGCCATACGTGGGTTTATTTAGTATTACATTTTTATGTTTGGAAAAGAAAAAAAACATTTTCAAAATACTATGAGACTTTTTATAATTATCCGCAAGGGAGGATCGTGGGCTAAGATATTCTGCTCTAGAAATTTCTACATTCAGGATTTTTCAACAGCCAATTAATTTATAATCTAGTAGTTTAAAAAGATGCATGGGCTGAGACATTTAAAAAATAAAGACAAATATAAATACAGAGGACCCACGAAACTGTTCTCATAAACTAAATTAGTACTTATTGCTGGTGGTTTTCATGGGTTGTTGGGAGAGGTTATCTTTTGGAAATGCAGGAGAAAAGTTGGATTACACAAAAATAGTATGTGAATTGAAACTAAGGACGGATTTAGGAAAAGCGGAAGTTTAAAACTTGGACAATCTAAAAATTCACAGGAGCAGAGGTGGCTTGTGAAGATGATAAATTTAAGCTTAGCATAGATGTTTGCATAGAATAAACTAACAGCTTTATAATTATGTGCAAGAACACATTTGTATGTGACTCACATGCTTGTATGATTATGTAAAATCTGATGTGTTAACCTAAAGCCAAGTGTACACTAAGGATTAACATTTGTGAGGATATGCCTTTAAAGGCATTTAGAACAGTGCTTCCCAGACACTTGGTATTTGATTTTTATAATAACTTCTACAAGGATGTGTGGTCTTCATTAGTTTTTTTTAAAAATCTCCCACCAGAATGTAAAGTAGTACAACCATTATGGAAGAAAGTATGGTGGTTCCTCAAAAAACTGAAAATAGAACTACCTTATGACCCAGCAATCCCTCTACTGGGTATATATCCCAAAAACTCAGAAACATTGATACGTAAAGACACATGCAGCCCCATGTTTATTGCAGCATTGTTCACAGTGGCCAGGACATGGAAACAACCAAAAAGCCCATCAATAGATGACTGGATAAAGAAGATGTGGCACATATACACTATGGAATACTACTCAGCCATAAGAAATGATGACATCAGAACATTTACAGCAAAATGGTGGGATCTTGATAACATGATATGAAGCAAAATAAGTAAATCAGAAAAAACCAGGAACTGTATTATTCCATACGTAGGTGGGACATAATAGTGAAACTAAGAGACATTGATAAGAGTGTGGTGGTTACGGGGGGGAGGGGGGAATGGGAGAGGGAAAGGGGGTGGGGAGGGGCACAAAGAAAACAAGATAGAAGGTGACAGAGGACAATCTGACTTTGGGTGGTGGGTATGCAACATAATTGAACGACAAGATAACCTGGACTTGTTATCTTTGAATATATGTATCCTGATTTATTGATGTCACCCCATTAAAAAAATAAAATTATTATAAAAAAAAAAAAAAATCTCCCACCAGAGTGGTATATTTGTTAGAATTGATCAACCTACGTTGACATCATTATCACCAAAAGTCTTTAACTTCTGTTAGGGTTCGCTCTTGGTGTACATTCTCTGGGTTTGGACAGATGTATAAGGACATGGTATCCACTATTGTGACGTCATACAGAGTAACTTCACTGCCTTAAAAATCTCTTCGTTCTGCCTATTCATCCCTCTTCCCACCCCAGTCCCTAACAACCACTGATCTTTTTAGTGTCTCTATAGGTTGTGCCTTTTTCAGAATGTCATCTATTTGGAATCATACTAGTATGTAGCCTTTTCAAACTGGCTTCTTGTACTTAGTCATGTGCACTTAAGGTTCCTTCATGTCTTTTAATGGCTTGATAGCTCATTTGCTTTTAGTACCAAATGATATTCCATCATCTGAACATAACAGTTTATTTATACATTCACCTACTAAAGGACATCTTGATTGTTTCAAAGTTTTGACAGTTATGAAGAAAGCTGCTGTAAACATCTGTGTGCAGGTTTTATGGACATAAAGTTTTCAGCTTATTTGGGTAAATTCTAAGGAAGATGATTTGCTGGGTCATATGGTAAGAATATCTTTAGTTTTGTAAGAAACTGTATAGTTTTATTGAGATTTTTTTATTATTATTAAGTGAAAAGAGGGGAGGCAGAGAGACAGACTCCTACATGCACCTCAACTGGGATCCACCAGGCAAGCCCCCTATGGGGTGATGCTCTGCCTATCTGGGGCCATTGCTCCATTGCTTGGCAACTGAGCTATTTTTATCACTTGAGGTGAGGCCATGAGCCATCCTCAGCCTCCCCAGGCCAACTCACTTGAGCCAATTGAGCCATGGGTGTGGGAGTGAGAGAGTGAGAGGGGGAAGGGTGGAGAAGCAGATGGTTGCTCTTCCTGTATGCCCTGACCAGGAATCAAACCCGAGACATCCACATGCTGGGCCAACAGTCTACCATTGAGCCGACCGGCCAGGGTTTTTATTGAGAATTTTAAGACCCTTCCTGATAGAGGTAGGGAATCTGGAGTTACCAAGTCACCAGATTTGGGAACTGGTGGTGAAGGAGAGAGCATTGCAGGTTACTGTGCAATGTCGTACCTGGAGAAGCACAGGGCCGTCATGAGTGAAACAAGTGCCTTTTTTTTCTTCTTCAGATTTTATTGATTTTACAGCGAGAGAAGAGAGAGGGGAGAGAGGGAACAAGAAATGTCAACTCATAGTTGCTTCACTTAAGTTGTTAATTGATTGCTTGTCCTATGTGCCTTGAGGTGGCAAGCCGAAGTCCTTGAACCAACGACCTCAATGTTCCAGGTTGACACTCCAAGCACTGCGCCCCCCACAAGCCAGGCCAGAAGTGCTTTTGTATAGGAGAGAGGGGGCTGTGAGCAGCTCTCTGGTGAGCAACGAGGTCCCTTTATTCACAAGGAGGCAGAGTCCTGTGCAGACCTTGAGCTGGATGACTCGAGTGCTGATACACTTTTAACCCTTTGAGTAGTGAGCTTTTTTCATGCTCGCTGCCCCCCGGGAGTGAGTTTTTTTTTCCAGAAAATGAAATTAGTTCCAGTTACAGTTTTAATAACTTAAAATTAAGTTTGTTTGATAACCAATTTATGGAAATAAGAAGAACATACATTTGCCTTTACTGCTGTAGTTCAAAGTTTAAAGATCGTACTCTGGATGGTTAGGAGGCAAGAAGACGTACATGAACATTCATGCTACTCAAAGGGTTAAATAATTGTGAAGCACACACAGGAGTAAACCATGCTTGGACCCAGTCTTTGATAGTATTAAAAACTAGAGGGGATTACACTTTGGAGCTTTTCTTAAGCCAGTGGCAAATAGAATGGTCTTTGATAAGAAGACTCCCAAGAGAAAAACCGCTCCTCCGCCCTCGTTTCATGAGTTCACCGAAAGCCCGTTAAATGGCACCTCACAGACAAGACCTGCCGAGGACCATACTTGACAGTTCTCGGTCAAAACAACATTTTTTTTAAAGTAACTTTTTTTTTTTGTTTCACTCAATCTTAAAATAACTGGATTTTTGAGCCATGAGAAATAAAATGGAGGCATCTGATTTAATTATAAGTGCACTTTTGAAGATTCAAACCTCTGAGCTTTTCTGCATTGGACAGATATTTATTGAATGACCGTTGTGTGCACATTCTTTTTCTGAGTACCCGTATTTCCCCATGTATAAGACACACCCTTTTCCAAAAAATTTGGGGTCTAAAAACTGGGTGCATCTTATACAGTGGTTGTAGATTTTTTTTTTTTTACTTGGATTTCCCGCTTTTTCACACAGATGAGGATTTGTATGAACTTTATGATGAATAAAACGAGTTCAATAACTTTATGTAATACATTTTTTTTCAAATTTTGGGCTCCAAAATTAAGGTGCATCTTACATGTGGGAGTGTCTTATACATAGGGAAATACAGTACTTCTAGAATGTACCAGCAAGGTATAAAATCCTTCATATAACTCCTTCACATGTCATATTTAACGGCTCAGTGGGGAGTTGAGGCAGGGATTCTAACCATCTGTGCTTTTCCTTGAGAAAACAAGCTCAGAGGTTCACCAACAGTCCCAAAGCTGCCTGGCGGGCGCTTAGCAGGTCATGAGTTAAAAACCTCCGACTTGGCATCAGACAGGCGGAGTTTGAATTCTGGCTTCATCGCTAACTAGCTGTGCTACCTTAGCTGATTATTTAACTCACCAAACTTGGTTTCTCAACAAACAGCAAAGGGGGGGAGAGAATTTTTTTTCTTTAAAGTCCCTGTTTGATAGGGGTGTTATGAGGATTAGGTGAGACAAGGCAGTAAAACTCAGTGTTTGCTTACCAAGTTCTGTGAAGAATCAAATGCAACCCCTTTGAAAGTGCCCACGTTAATGCCCCTGGTTAAAAATGCACTTCTTACTGGGAGGCAGCGAGTTTGATTCTGACAGCCTGCTCCGGACTCGCCACGACGGGAGGGTACGGACCGACTTAGTTTCCCCCCTTCCTTTCAGCTCTGCTCCACTGCATTTCTGTGCTCGCGCAGGGACAATTTCCATTCCTTTTACAGTCTAGACATTAAAGGGCACGTGGGGAAGCAGCCCATTCATCATTTGCTGAAGAACTTACCCCTAACTTCCCCAGCCAGCTGAATACTATCTCTTAACTCTTTGATTTCGGCCCGTTGGTGGGTAGGGTGCTGGGCTTGGGTGTTTTCAGGGTGAAAACCAGGTGACCTTGATGTTGGAGGGATGAGGAGGGTTTAAGAGGGCCCGGAAGCCTGTAGGCAAACGCTGTGGGCAGGACAGGCTCTCACTCACCGTTATGTCCCCAAGGCCTGGCGCCACTCTGCTTGGTTTCATGTTTGTTGAGAATAATAGCTAACAGGAAGCAATGTCACATGGTCATTTTACATCGGTCATCTCAAGGGCTATTTACAAATACTCAGAAATAGCTGATGTTATCCCATTTTACAGGTAGGGAAACGGAGACACAGGGTTCAAGTTACTTGCTGATGGTCACAGCTAGAAATTGGTACAGGCAGGTTCAGATTTAATTCTCCTGGGCACTTCCCTTTAGAATCTCTCAGGATTCCCTTTAGAATCATGGCGATGGTGGGCCCAGTCCCAGGAGCTGGGGTGCTTCTCTGGGACCTCAGTGTTTTGCCCTGCAAATGAGGGTATCAATCAAGTTGCCCACCATCACCTGCCTCCTTACTTGGGGAGGGTTTGTGGAATAAGACGGGGCATGTGCCCAGCACAGAGCTTTGCCAGGGTCTTCAACTCCGTTAACCCTCTCCCCACACCCTCTGGTTGGAAGAGTTGGGACCAGCATGGGACTGGGGCTCTGCCACAAGCAGGGGGTCCCCTCGCCACCCCGCCTGCCGCCGTTGTCGGCCGCGGGAGGGCTGGAGTGTGTTTAGGGGTGTATGCCAGGTGAACTTGCTGTCGGAGGGATGGAGAAGGGCCCGAGGGGGTCTGCGGGGCAGAGCTCTCCTCTGCGGCCCCTCCCGCGCGCGCCGCCGCTCCGCAGGCCGCTCGGCACCATATTTAGTCAGCGGGAGCGGGCAGCCCCGGGCTGGTATGCGGGGCTGGGAATTCCGCAGGAAGGAGCCCGCGCCTGCCCTTTTTGGGTTGTCTCCCGCCCGCCCGCCCGCCGCACTCGGGGAGGGAGGACCAGCTGGATCGGGAACCTCGGAGTTCGTGCCACGGGGCGTCCGGGCTGCCCGCGGGTCCCCGGCCTGGCGCGGGGCCAGCCCACCGCCTCGGCTTCCTTTTATGGCCTGTGTGCGTGCGTGTGACAGAGCGGAGAGAGACAGGGAAAGACGGACAGCCAGGCAGAGGGAGTGCGGGAGACTGGAGCCAGAGACGCAGAGATCAGAGAGAATGAAACGTACGAGTGAGACAGAGACCAGAGACAGGGAGACCTGCGGGAGAGACACAGAGACCTGACACCGAGCGAGGCGTATGAGAGACAGTGAGAGAGGGACAGTGATGGACAGAGGGACAGCGATACACGGTGCAAGAACAGGCAGAAAGCAAAGAAACGGATGATGAGATGGAGAGGGAGAGGGCGAGAGAGATGAGGAAGTGAATAGTGGTGCCGAGAGGGAGAGAGACGGAGGTAAATTCTTGCAGCTTTTTCATTCGCAAGAATTTCTTGGGACGGACAGGAACAGTTGGAAGGTACTTGCAAGGCCCGGGTTGCACCCGCATTCTCTTTAGATCCTGACGTGCACCTTGCAAATTACCGTACATCACTCACACACGTTTCAGATGCGGACACTGAGGCTGGGGGGGGGGGGGGGGGCTGACTTGCCCGAGGTCACACGGGCAGCGAAAGGAGCGCCCGGGGCCTTAAGTGACAACAGTGGGATTTTTTTTTTCCTTGGGGGAGGTGAGGATGGCAAGTTGGGAAGAGTAAAAACTTCCCCGTTCTGCACAATTCCCAGCAGTCAGAGGCTCCTGCCTTGCACTTTGCAAAGTTCAAAAAATCCCCTTTTCTAGCCTTTATGCAGCACGACCGGCTCCCTTTCCAGACAGCGGGAGACGAATAAAATGAGTGGGGCGGGGACCGGCCAACTCGACCCCCCAGGGCGAGGAAGCGGTTAAAGCCCCTTCGGCTGAAACGGACTCAGGGAAGCAATTCTCAAACATTCCCTATAGACGCTGGCCACTCGACCCCTTACTCTAGGGACCCGGAGTTTCGCTGACTGTCCCCGGGCGAGGTGGGGTGGTGGGGGTGTTGAGACACCTGCCCCAACGCAGCTGCGAGGTGCGCCCTTTCCCCGACCCTCCGCCTGGGCCCCTGCTCGTCTGCCCCACCTGCGCGGTTCTTCCAGCACCGCAGGTGCGCCCAAGGACCTGGACAAAAGCCCCGCTTCCCTGGCCCTGCAGGGGGCGCTGCGGAGGGAGCAGCGCTGGACCCTCCCCCACTCCGCCCTCCGGGGCGGACTCCCCCTTTCCACCCGCGGGCAGCTCCGGGTCTATAAAGAGAGGCGTCTCAGGCGAGCTGGGAGATTTGGACGCCCCTGCCTGGGAGGTGTGCCAGATCTGGGCTCTCCATCCCGTTTCTTCTCCGTTATCCCCGCAGTGGGAGATCTGTAAGTAGTGTCGCCTGGTAGGGGGAAGGGGAATTGGGTCAAGGGTTTAAGGGTCCTCCAGAGCATCCAGGGGCTGGCGAGCGGTGAGGTGAAAGGGTAGGGGGGCCAAATTTTTATGTCTCTCTGCCCCATCACCCTAGATTATCCCCAAACCAGCAATGATAAGTATCACTTTGGGGGGTACTTACGACAATGCTCGGGCCCAACTCCCATTACACTAGACAGAATAACAAAAATAGAGAGTCCCAGGTATTCTTGTTATGAGGCAACTCTGGAAGATGAGCACTCTTACGAATCTCAGAGGTTCAGCCTCAAAAGCCAGGCTTCTAACTTATTCTAGGCACAAAAAGAGT
Source organism: Saccopteryx leptura (assembly GCF_036850995.1). Classification (NCBI taxonomy): domain Eukaryota; kingdom Metazoa; phylum Chordata; class Mammalia; order Chiroptera; family Emballonuridae; genus Saccopteryx; species Saccopteryx leptura. The sequence goes on from NC_089506.1 coordinate 201,303,308, forward strand.
GCAGCGGAACGTCACTGAAAAGTCATTTTTGTCACATAGTCACCCCAAGTGTGTGGTTTCATGGGGATTGGGAAGCGCTGCTTAGTTCTGATAAGGCATAAACTCAGTTAAAAACACATGGGCACATACTCCGCGGAGAGGGCAGTGTTGTTCATCAGAGGATGTGCATGTTGATAACCCTGGAGTGAGAGGCTGGTTATGAGCCAGTGCATTATTTCAGCCCAGTTTTCTTCCAGACCCCCTTCCCTCCAAATTTTTAAAAATTCATCCAGGTTGACCCTAGGAGCCTCAAAGACCCAGAACAATGCCAGAGTCTAACTTTGCCTCTGCCACCTGCAGGTGCATTATATAAGACTGCACCGGGGTTTTCTGCAGTTACTCTCATGCCTCACAGAGTGGGCAAAGTAAGAAAAGGTATGGCTACTACTGTCAATTGTAACTTTTCTCCCCGCACAGAGAACTGGTGAGGATGTTGCTGCTTGAGGCAAGGCACCATTCAAAGCCATACTTGTCAAGCAGTAAGAGAAAATATTTAGAAACCCACGGCAGGAAACAATCAATTACAGTATTAAGAACTAATGGACTAAATTGCCAATGGGCCAGGGTTTGGCAAAGGGAAGGCAGGCTGGCCCTTAGTAAACTGCTCTGCGTAGCTTTTTTGTTTGTTTGTTTGTTTTGGTTCAGTCTTCTTGGTTTGTTTGGTTTTCTTAAAGCTCCCATTGTAGAATCTTTATAGAAAGGGAGCTTGAAGATGCTGAACTAAAAGTCATTAGATGGCAGTGTATAAAATAGGATGTCAAATATCTGTGGACCATTGGCAGTCTTTCCTTGGCCCTTTCCCACTGAAGTCGCTACCATTGATGGAGCACTGATGTGCCAGGCACTGTAGCAGTGTTTGACTTGATGTGTCGCAGTTAATTATTACAACCACCTTTTGAAGGAGGCATGATTATTCCTGATTAATATACAAGGCAGCTGAGGCTCCAAGAGGTTCAGTATCTTGCCCGGTATGACACAGCTAATAAATGGTGAAACTCACTTTTGGGTCTGTCTGATGCCAACTCTATACCTTCAACCCCCACCATCCTTTTTTTCTTGATCATGAACAAAACTTTGTTGGAGTCAGGTTGCTGGCAGATCCAAATGTTTCCAAGGAGGAGAGTGTTTATCATCTCTTTGAAGAAAACATAAACTGACCTTTAGAGAATTTAAAATAAAAGGCACTGTTTGTCCCCCGATGGTGTGGTCATCAGCTGGCCCGATGAGCTTAGGTGGGCTGTCATCCCAAGAGTCTATCTATAACATGAACTAGCTGGGTTTCCTCGATAAACTTCTGGGCCGCCTTGTAAACACCGTGTGTGTGTGTGTGTGTGTGTGTGTGTGTGTGTGTGTGTGTGTGTGTCTGAAATAGATGTTATTCCGTACAAGGTAGTTGTTATCATTACTTTTCTGTGTGAGGGCTGAGATTGAGGCAGACATGCCCATTTATGGTAGCATTTTCCATGAGGCCATCCCCAGCCCCCTTGCAAATTAGCCTTGTATTGCAGCTTTATTGGTTGGGTCTCTGGGGATTTCTCTGCCCTTGTCCTTTCGTTCAGGACCAAGTGGAGGAGAAGGCATTTGGAGGAAAAGGGAATTAGTTTTTCCTACTCCTCTTTTATTTGCAAGTTTTATTTCTGGGGGTGGGGGGATTGTCTCCTTTTCTCAGTACAATGGATCCAACAGGTGAATATTATATCTCTGGCACAACCATGTGATTCTCAAATCAAATATGTTAGATTTTGCTGGAAAACCAAGTCCAATTTTAAATTCATTGGAATCCTAGACTGTCACAAGCAAATTTAGAAATTATCCACCCTGGTCTTCCCAAACCTCAGTTTTCCTGTCTGTAAAATGGAGTTAATGAGGACAGCTCATGTTAGCCGAGCCCTTTTGCCAAACATGTGCGAAATCCTTTACTGGCATCATGTTACTGTCTTCACAACAAACTCTTGGAATAGATGCTATCATTATGGGTACTGTTTTACAAATGTGGAGTCTGAATAATGTGCTCAAGATAACTAGCCAATGAGGAAGACAGAATTCTACAAAGCTAGCTCTTTCTAACTCCAGCGCCTAAGGGATGACCCTGTTGGAAGGATTAAATGGGATAATGCCCATCGAAGGATGGAGCCGGGCCCCTGGTTAACGTAACGTCAGTGGATGGTTATTTATAACATACATGACCAGAGACTTTAAAAATCTTGTTCAATGTGACACAGCTTTTACTTGGCAGAACCAGGAAGCCTGTTGTGTGGTCTTTCCATAAAGAAGAAATATGTTGCCAATTTTCCTTTTGTGTGATCTCTTCTTGTAAACTCAGTTCTTATTGGAGCTAAAAGTGGTGATTAGAATCTTCTATTTCAAAGTAGTCATGCTCCCTCACCAGTGTCGGCAACATTACAGATTCCAGTTATATCAGCCCATTTGTGACTCATTCAGGGTTGTGAAGCGTCCTTTAAGAGCTTCCACCTGGGAGTGGAAGAGGGCTGTCTGGCCTGCTCAGCTGGGCTCTTCTGCTCTCTAAAGTCTCCTGCCTCCACCTCCGACTTCAGGCACATTGATTGAAACTGGGCCACACGGTGGAAGAAAGGACAGGTTGGGAGAAGGCCTAGCAGGAATCTGAAAGAACTTTTGTGAGGGGTCAGAAGATGCAGGAAGAAACGAGTGCTGCTCTTTGTATCTGTAGGAGGAAGTTGTGTATCTTTGACTCATGTCAGCAACCCAGGGGCTCTGGAGGAACAGTCCTCATCAACGTCCCTAAGACGGGCCATAGCGCTTGCCATCTGCTCACTCCTGCAGGCTGGGGGACTTCTTCCCCTCTGCTGGTGAAGCGTGGGGCCAGTGTCTGAGTCCACCCGGTCACTCTAGCCAGTCCCTACTCTCCAGGGAGAACGCCGGTCTCCCTGGCCCCTGCTTCCCCTGCCTCTCCATCTGTAGATGTCATCATGGTTAATGTATTCCTGTGCTTCTTTCTAAAACTTTTCTCTGTCACATTTTCTTTTGCACAATATTGGCCTTCTGTAAATTAAGCTTTTTTCCACATAGTTACATATTTTTGGTATCTTTCTGGTATCTTTCTATTTCAGCATTTTTTTTAAATCAGCTGGATAACACCGTTACATGGAAGTATAGCATCTTACTGAAATACCCCCTTATTGAAACATACCAGTTTCATTCCCCCATTTCTTAAAACAGGACACCAGGGAACATCCTTGTGTGTCTATTTTTGTCTAATTATATGAGTATCTGTAGGATGAATTCCCAGCAATGCAATTGCTAAGTTAAAGACCAGGCACATTTAAAATGCATAGGTATAGCTGAACAGTTCTCTAAAGCCACTGTAAATTTAAACTTCTAGTGGTCACATATGAGACTATACATTGATTTTTTTAAGCAGTGCTATGCCAACGTGGTAAGACACAAAATACAATAAGGCTTTAGGGCCTGAAATAACCAGTTCTCTCTATCCCCATAGCATCTTCCGGAAGAGCTACCATGCCTCTTGCTAACCAAGCTCTCTTTGTAGGGAGGAGAAAAATAATTTAGCTTTACTAACTAAAAGAACTTCCTTCTGGAGTTACTTTAAAAACAGTACATGGGGTCCTCGGGTTACGACACTCTCAACAATCCACGTGTCGAGTTTATGATGCTCACTCCCATAAAAACTTAAAACTTAAAAAATGGAAACGTGGGCATTTCAGCTTTGGCTGTTAGCGTCGCAGTTATGGACTATGCAGGCGAACTATATTGTTTGGTTGTGCATGGCGGAAGCATACGCACTAATGCAGTGTATGGGTGAGAGAGTGGGCGTCCCCCAGTAGCTTACCTACTGGGCACTGTTAGAAGTGCAAGTGTTCCGTTTGTGTTAGGCTAGGGTGTGTTTTGACTTACACCAAACTTTGGGTTACGTCACTATCTTAGGAACGGAACCACGTCATAACCCAAGGACCTCCTGTATTCAAATGATTAGGCAGGTGTTATAAAGCAACATTGATATGGCAGGTTCACCACTCACCTTTTTCTTGTTAAGGTGAAGTCAGGCTGCCTTGGAAGGATGGGGAGATGATTTTGGAAGATGAGGGGTGTGTTTGGTGGGGAAGTGGCCATGGGGCCGGGTCATCAAGCAAAGAAGAGATTTTCTGTTAAGAGAGATTGGGTGTCAGATCTTGGTACAAATTTTAGCTCCAACTTTTATTTTATTTTATTTTATTTTATTTTATTTATTTATTTATTTATTTATTTATTTATTTATTTATTTATTTGTATTTTTCTGAAGCTGGAAACAGAGAGAGACAGTCAGACAGACTCCCGCATGCGCCCGACTGGGATCCACCCGGCACGCCCACCAGGGGCGATACTCTGCCCACCAGGGGGCGATGCTCTGCCCCTCCGGGGCGTCGCTCTGCTGCGACCAGAGCCACTCCAGCGCCTGGGGCAGAGGCCAAGGAGCCATCCCCAGCGCCCGGGCCATCTTTGCTCCAATGGAGCCTCGGCTGCGGGAGGAGAAGAGACAGAGAGGAAGGAGAGGGGGAGGGGTGGAGAAGCAGATGGGCGCTTCTCCTGTGTGCCCTGGTCGGGAATCGAACCCGGGGCTTCTGCACGCCAGGCCGACGCTCTACCACTGAGCCAACCGGCCAGGGCCAGCTCCAATTTTTAAATGCAAAGGCCTTTCATTTTACTTTTCTGGACCTTGATAGTATTGTGGGAATAGTAAATAATGCCCACCTTGCTGAACGCTTATGAGGCATGGGGAGTAGATTTTTATAATAAATTGCCTGCCTGATAACCCATGAATAGAAGGGTCCCAGTAACTATAGCAGCTATTATTATTTTTGTGTGTGTGTGACAGAGACAGAGAGAGGGACAGATAGGGACAGACAGGAAAGGAGAGACATGAGAAGCATCAATTCTTTGTTGTGGCTCCTTCGTTGTTCATTGATTGCTTTCTCATATGTGCCTTGACCAGGGGGCTACAGCAGAGCAAGTGACCCCTTGCTCAAGCCAGCGACCTTGAGCTCAAGCTGGTAAGCCTTGCCCAAACCAGATGAGCCCATGCTCAAGCTGGCAACCTTGAGGTTTTGAATCTGGGTCCTCTGTGTCCCAATCTAACACTCTATTCACCATGCCACTGCCTGGTCAGGCACAGGGGTCCCCAAACTTTTTACACAGGGGCCAGTTCACTGTCCCACAGACCGTTGGAGGGCCACCACATACAGTGCTCCTCTCACTGACCACCAATGAAAGAGGTGCCCCTTCCAGAAGTGCAGCAGGGGGCCGGATAAATGGCCTCAGGGGGCCGCATGCGGCCCGCGGGCCGTAGTTTGGGGACGCCTGCTAGCAGCTATTATTAATAACAGAGTTAGAGTCCCAGCTGCCTCGTGGGGACAGTTTGGAGCTGGAGAATGGATGCATCTGGGAGTTCAGTTCCTCTCCTGCTTCCTTCGGCACACTTGGCTCCTCCCCACCTGGGCCAGGCCTTGACCTAATTTCTCTGCCTCAGAGGCCCTTCCAATGGGGCCGGGGGTTGTGTTCTAGATCAGCCCCAGAAGCTATCATTTTGCCCACAGGGCATTTGCAGTGTGCAGTGATTTCACTGTGGGGGTGGGTATCTGGTACCTAAATTCAGACTTCCAGGTCTGTTGAACGTCAGGCATACACGACGCACATCCTCGCTAGGTGACACAAGCAGGAGTCGAGCTGCCACCCTGTTTGGAGAGGGCAGGAGGGCTCTGGGTCACTCTGCATGGCTCACCTGCCCCTGGCAGCATTCGGGACTGTGTCCAACATCTTGCACAGTGGCTTCGCACTAGAATCCCGAGGGAAGCTGATGATGGGCAAATCCTGTACTCTTTGGGCTCCAGAGTATTGTATTCATTTTTCATTAATTCAGGAGCAAAAGGGGCAAGGCCTTTTACCCCCGAGTTCCTCTGGGGAAAATTAAACCAATGCTAAAACAAACTAAAGCAGCTGAACATTCTCAGTTGGTCCAATTTCAACCCTTCGATCCAGAATCACAGATACAGTAAAGTGTTAGAGCTAGGCCAGCCCCCCCCCCCTCCTTTTTTTCCTACCAAATGAAAACCGTAAGGCACAGAAAGGGAGAGTGACTTGGCTCAGGGTCACCCAGCGAGTTTGGAGCCGTGCTGGGATTTATAAAGGCTAACAAACAACTCCTCTGTGCTCCAAGAGTGAAGCCGTGTGTGGGTGGTAAGGAAGCCAGGACCGTGCAGGGCTGACACACTCAGCTGTGTCAAACATTGCTAATGCCAACAGCGACAGAGTCCTTTTCATCAGAATGTTCAAGAGCAGCGCTTGATCCTGAGCTGTACTTAGTCTTCATCAGTCCTATGTCATAACCCTGGAGGTGTCCTTTCAGCCCTCGGAGCTGATGCAAGGCGTGGACAGGGAGGTGGAGGAGAAGGAGGCCTTGGAGGAAAGAAGCAAGGGGCTCAGGGTCCTCTTAGAGGTTTGGCTATCTGGGCAGCTGTCTCTTGTCTGATCTGATGTGACCTTCCGCAGGTGACATTCCAGGTTGGTGTTAACTAAGTAGTGACTGTCCTCAGTTTTATTTTGGGTTTTTTTGTTTGTTTGTTTGTTTTTTATATATTTTTTTGTATTTTTCTGAAGCTGGAAACGGGGAGAGACAGTCAGACAGACTCCCGCATGCGCCCCACTGGGATCCACCCGGCACGCCCACCAGGGGGTGACGCTCTGCCCACCAGGGGGCGATGCTCTGCCCCTCTGGGGCGTCGCTCTGTTGCAACCAGAGCCACTCCAGCGCCTGAGGCAGAGGCCACAGAGCCATCCCCAGCACCCGGGCCATCTTTGCTCCAATGGAGCCTCGGCTGCGGGAGGGGAAGAGAGAGACAGAGAGGAAGGAGAGAGGGAGGGGTGGAGAAGCAGATGGGCGCTTCTCCTGTGTGCCCTGGCCGGGAATCGAACCTGGGACTTCTACACGCCAGGCCGACACTCTACCACTGAGCCAACCGGCCAGGGCCGACTGTCCTCAGTTTTAATTGTCTTTTTTACTCTAAAGCAGTGCTTTCCATGGGTGGGGGCAGTTTTGTCCCCCAGGGGACATCTGGCAATGTCTGGAGACACTTTTTGGTTGTCTTGACCAGGGGGAAGGTATGCTTCTATTATCTAGTGGGTAGAATCAGAGATGCTGCAATGCACAGGTTGGGGCATGCCCCTAACCCCCATCAAAGGATTATCCGGTCTCAACAGCAATAGTCTTAAAATCGGAAAACCTTGCTTAAACTAAGGACCAGCAGGGAGCAGTAGGCCAAGTTTTGCTCCCCTTCAACACAGGAAGAGCTCTATTCCAGGACTGTGGTCTCATCTCTGCTGCAATTTGCAGACTCCTTGTCATTCTGTGCCGGGCCTCACCAAGTGCCTGATTGTCCACCACTCCACACCCGGAAAGCTCAAGATTGTGGGTGCGTGCCGAGGCAAATCCTTATAAGAATAAAACCGAGTTATCCAGAGTCTTCGAGTTGGATGCCAAGTCTGATCTAGGATGTGTCCCACGTGTAGCTGTATTTCTCTCAATCCTCAAATTCTCTGCCTGGTTCGAAGAAGGTGACCAAAGCAGAAAAGATCCCTTTGAGAGTATATTTTTATTAGATTTCACCATAACTAGCTGTGCCATGATGGGCAACTTACTTAACCTCTCTGTGCCTCTGTTTCCTCATCTTTTTAACCAGAGATAGTGGTGCCTCTCATGGAGTTTCTGAGGGATTAAGTGAGATAAAGCTAGCACTCAATAAAATTTAGCTGCTATGATTACTAATATTGCGTTGTTAATTTGCTAAGCTCACGGAATTTTTCTCAATGGCCAGTCTGTGGGATTTCAGTGTGTAGAGGCAATAGGGGTCTGGGGCCCAGTGTTTTGGGGAGCTCTGGGTTTGAAGGCGCGTGAAGTAGCTTTCTTTTTGGGGACCTGCCAGGATCTTGGATATCCCGATACTTTTTCTGCTTCTCAACGAGGGGGAGGGAATATGGAACACTTCTCAAATAGATTTATTTTAAAAAACATTTTTTAAAAATTATTGATTTTTAGAGAGAGAGAGGGAGGGAGCAAGATCATAGTTGTTTCACTTTAGCTGTTTATTGATTGCTTCTCGCATGTGCTTTGACCGGGCAAGCCTGGAGTTTAGAACCATCAACCTCAGTGTTCTCGGTTGACGCTCTATCCACTGCGTCATCACAAGTCAGGCTTCAAGTGGATTTGACCGCAGAACTGGTTTTCTCTTTGAAAAGTGTGTCAACCTCCCTGAATCCCACCCCACCCCCACCCCAAATATTTGAGGGGGTTAGGGTTCCAAGGAGCACACTCTGGGAAACACTTTTCCAGGGTGAAGCCAAGCTCCTCTTTTCCTTTTCTTTCTTTCTTTCTTTCTTTCTTTCTTGTGACCAAAGCAGATGTCACACATCATAACTGTCACAGGCATAAAAGCCCTGGGAAGCAAGCCAGCTTCTCTGTCTCCATTTTTGGACAGAGACAGACTCTTTGCACTTGATCTTGTTTGTGTTTTTGAATCCTGGATTATACAGGGTTCCTGGCAATGGGGATTCCTGTGTCCTTTTATTTTTTGGTTGTATATTTTGCTCTTTTCCTGACTTAAGGCGGCTCACCGACGTCACCATTAGATAGAGCCCACTCAGTGGTCATGCTGCTGGGAACAAACAGAATGCATCTCCCGGCTTCCTCAGTATAACCAGTGACCACTAAAGCCTTCTTATTGATTGAGCAATAATATTGATTGTTTAATACTGCCAAATTACACAATTATACAGTGAAGGTGGGAAATGATATGTTCTGTGTATTTTACCATAATTAAAGCTAAAAAGAAAAAAAGAAGAAAGAGAACCAAAACTTTTCATGGGCGTGTACTTTATATCCGGAAAAAGATTCACGTACCTGTGGGCACAGCTGGTGAATTGTCACACAGCACACACACCCAAACCATTGGTGCCCAGATTAGTGAACAGAACATCGGCCCACAGGCCACTTCATGTCCCATCCTGCCAGTCATGACTTCTGACTTCTAGCACCGTTAGTTGATTTCATCTGGTTTTGAACCTCTTAAAACCAGTCACACAGTATGTCCTTCTTGCATCTGCCTTCTCAAGTGTGTTTGTGAGGTTCTTATTGTGGTGTGCACTTGATGTGGGTCCCATTTTGAGTGTATATTATGTGGTATTGTGTGCTCAGTGCCTTAAAGGCTCAGTTCATTTATTGGGATTACTCCACTGAGCTTCTGCCAAACCCATCAAGCTTGTGTGTGGAGCAGAAGAGCATGGTATGCAATCAGACCTGGGTTCAAATCCCAGCTCTGCCACCTTTTTTGGCTGTGTGACTTGAGGCAGATTCCTTCACCTCTCTGAGCCTCGGTTTCCATATCTGTAAGACAGAGCTTATCGTAAACCTAACTCCAGAGGCTGTGGTGACATGACTTGCTGACCTTGCCTGTGAGGGACTTAGCCCAGGGACCGGAAGGGGTCCTTGAATGTTAACCATCGCTATTGGTGTCCCGAAAACTCCACTCTGGGTTTGACATACGGGCCAAGTGGAAGATGCTTACAGGATGGAGAGAGTTTTATACATTTTATGTAGCAATATTTTTCCTTTTAAGGAAAGATGTCAAACACGAGCAGAACAGTATTTATCAACATCTGAGCTGATCTTGCTCCCTGCCCACATCCCATGTGTTTCCTCCCGGCACTGATCATTTTGAGATAAATCCCAGGTTTGTCGTTTCCTCTATCCATACTTCCAAAAGTCTCTAAAAGGAAAGAACTCTTTATAAATCACAGTATCATTTCACACCAAAGGATTTCACATTTCCTAATATAAAATATAATGAGTTGGCCCTGGCTGGTTGGCTCAGTGGTAGAGTGTCGACCTGGCGTGCAGAAGTCCTGGGTTCGATTCCCGGCCAGGGCACACAGGAGAAGCGCCCATCTGCTTCTCCACCCCTCCCCCTCTCCTTCCTCTCTGTCTCTCTCTTCCCCTCCCGCAGCCGAGGCTCCATTGGAGCAAAGATGGCCTGGGCGCTGGGGTGGCTCCTTGGCCTTTGCCCCAGGCGCTAGAGTGGCTCTGGTCGCAACAGAGCGACGCCCCCAAGGGGCAGAGCATCGCCCCTGGTGGGCAGAGCGTTGCCCCTGGTGGGCATGCCGGGTGGATCCCGGTCAGGCGCATGCGGGAGTCTGTCTGACTGTCTCTCCCCATTTCCAGCTTCAGAAAAATACAAAAAAAACCCCAACAAAAAACAAAACAAAACAAAAATATAATGAGTCAATGTTCAAATTTCCACAATTATCTCATAAGTTTTTCATTTGGGAGGGCTTGTTAAAAAAAAAACAACACAAAAAAACCAAACCAAACACCTTTTTCCCTGACAACTCTGTTTAATTCCTCAAAGCTTTCCATTTAAGCGGTGGCTTCTAAAAATGTAGTCTGTACCTTAATTTGTGATTTGCCCTGTGTGTATGTGGGTGTTGGGGTGAGGGGGAGTTCTTTTCCTGCCTTTACCTGTGTTTATCTTTTATTATATTCATTTGGCTTTTTCATTATGAAAAACTTCAAACAAATTTAGAAGTAGAGAGAATGGTTTGACAACCCCCTCCTGCATACCTGTCACTCAACTTCAATTATTATCTCACCTGAGCCAGTTTATTTCATTGCTGCTCTCCTCTCATTTCTCTTCTATGTCCCCCCTGATTTTTTTGGTATTTTATCTCTTAAAGAAACCGAAACCAAGTCATTTGTCCTGCGCTTTTGAACTTTGTAGCATGCCCATGATATTGTTGAGCATGTACCCGGTGTCCTGCATTTTCTGTACGCAGGTGTTAGATCAGAGGCTTTGTCAGCTTTTGGGCCCCACCTCCTTTTTGTAATCATTGGTGGTAGTGCTTACACTTCCTATGACCTCCCATTTGGAGACACATAATATCTGGTCAATTCTTTCTTATTTTTTTAGTGAGAGAGTGGGGGTGGGGGGGGTAGACAGACAGGAAGGGAGAGAGATGAGAAGCATCAACTTGTTGTTGTGGCACCTTAGTTGTTCATTGATTGCTTTCATCATATTGTTCCTTGACCATAAGGCTGTAGCCGGAGCCAGTGACCTTGGGCTTCAAAACCAGTGACCATGAGGTCATGTCTATGATCCCATACTCAAGCTGGCAACCCTGCACTCAAGCTGGTGAGCTGGTGCTCGAGCCAGATGAGCCCGCGCTCAAGCAGGGGGCCTTGGGGTTTTGAACCTGGGCCCTTAGCATCCCAGATCGATGTTCTAGCCTCTGCACCACTGCCTGGTCTGGTTGATCAACTTTTTTTGCATGTGATATATTGAGATTAATTAGTAGGTTCCGGTAGTGCCAGCCTGGTTCATCCATTATAAAGTTCTTCATCTGTTTTTCTCAGTGGGTCCAAGGGTGTGGACTGCAGACCAGGATCCTTAGCCTCACCTGAGATCTTGTTAGATGAATGCAAATCCTTGGGCTCATCCCAGACCTACTGACTCAGAAGCTTTGTGGGTGGGCCCAGCCCTCTGTAATGTCACAACCTGCCACGTGGCCCTAATACGTGAGGAAGTTGACCACTGGCTTAATGGTAGTCATTGCCAAGGTCCATTATTTTATTAGGGTTTACAAAATTGCAACATGGTTTTATTGTTTTGTCTACATTTATTAACTGGAATTCTTCCAAGTAGAAGGGAGTGCGGTTTAATTACAGTGAAAGTAGAGGAAGCAGAGGAAGCTGTTGGGCCTATTAAGTCCCAAGAAAAAGTAAAAAACAAATTTTTAATTGAATTTACTGGGGTGACATTGTTTAACAAAAGAAATGCAGAATATGTGATTGTTAAACCCAGGACAGTGTATGTCCTTTACTATTCTTTATTTCCCATTTTCAAATAATGGAAGTGATTATTCAGATTTAGGGAATGATTTATTCATTTCTCCATCTTTTATTTATTTATTTATTTATTTATTTTATTTTTTACAGAGACAGAGACAGAGTCAGAGAGAGGGATAGATAGGGACAGACAGACAGGAACGGAGAGAGATGAGAAGCATCAATCATCAATTTTTTGTTGTGACACCTTAGTTGTTCATTGATTGCTTTCTCATATGCACCTTGACTGTGGGCCTTCAGCAGACCAAGTAACCCCTTGCTGGAGCCAGCGACCTTGGGTCCAAGCTGGTGAGCTTTGCTCAAAACAGATGAGCCCGCGCTCAAGCTGGCGACCTCGGGATCTCGAACCTGGGTCCTCTGCATCCCAGTCTGACGCTCTATCCACTGTGCCACCACCTGGTCAGGCTCTCCATCTTTTTTTAAAATGAGCTACTAGATCTGATCTCTGAAGAGAAATAACCATCCCTCTGTGCAAATCAGTTGCTCGTTTTGATTATTGTCATTTTCATTTCTGAAAGAGAAAAAGTAGGTACTGGTGCATCTGCCCCTCTGACTTTGCCTTGCAAAGTCCGCATTTCAGGGATGGCTCCTCAGCTCCAAAGTCCACTCATGGAACATGGGGCTTACTCCTTCTCTGTGGGATCTGGGGCCCAAGTGTGAGGACTATCTCAGTGAATTCAGAGAAACTATGATTTATCCTCTGCTAAAGTAGGGACAGCAACCACACAGTACCTCCTGGTGGCTGTATATCCTAACTCTGCCTGCACCTGAGTTCTTTGGAGCACAGCAGCAGTGGGTGGGAGAGGGAAGGTGGGGCAGATCGGAGGAGCTGGGTGAGAGCAAGTGTCACCAGGGCAGGGCAGCTCCTTGCAGGTATGGCCAGAGGGTCTGGACTGGGCCACTGACAGGCCTATAAAGAGCCTGTTGCCTTAGTAACCACTTCGTGGACACATCTAAAAAATGGAATGGGGAAACTGTCACAGATGGGCTCCCCATGTTGAGAAGACATTTAACAACTTAAAAAAAAAACCAGATTTCTCCTTGTCAATTATTTAGTGACCTTGAGGAATAATTTGTATAAGGAAGACAGAACCAATTCAATGTTTCGACACCCCCTCACTTCTTAACCAGTTTTCAAAGTGATGGATTTGTTCCCCAGCATCTTAGATAATGTTCTAATCATCCCCTGCCTATAGATAATGTTTTAATCATTATGAACTCATGAGTTTAAACATATTCATCTTTCAACTTGAGTATTTTTCTTACTGGTTTTCAAACTGTCCTATATTAGACCACCAGATAAAACTGGAGTATGATATTTTAGTATGTAATTTTCTAGACTTTCAAAAATTTACCAAGCCTGACCAGGAGGTGGTGCAGGGGATAGAGCATCAGACTGGGATGTGGAGGACCCAGGTTCGAAGCCCCAAGGTCACTGGCTTGAGTGTAGGCTCACCAGTTTTGAGCGTGGGGTCACTGGCTTGAGTGTGGGATCATAGACATGACCCCATGGTCGCTGGCTTGAAGCCTGTGGTCGCTAGCTTGAGCAAGGGGTCACTCGCTCTGCTGTAGCCCCCCGGGTCAAGGCACATATGAGAAAGCAATCAGTGAACAACTAAGGAGACTAAGTAGCTACAATGAAGAGTTGATTCTTCTCATCTCTCCCTTCCTGCCTGTCTGTCCCTATCTGTCCCTCTCTCTGTCTCTGTCACACACAATACAATGTGTCTGTAAATGTACATATATACAGGGGGTCCTCAGGTTATAACATTTTGAGTTTACGATGCTCATTTCCATAAAAACTTAAAAAAATTGAGACATGAGTGTTTTGGCTTACTCATTTTTTGTATTTTTTTTTGTTTGTTTTTACAGTACAGTATATTTATACCCTTTTCCTTTTTCTGTGGCTTAGTTGTGTTTTTATGTTCCAGATTATGATTTTACAACTGTGTTAGGATAAGTAAGTGACTTAGGCTAGGGTGTGTTTCGACTAGGCTAGGGTGTGTTTCGACTTACACCAAAATTCAGGTTGTGTCACTGTTGGAATGAAACTCTGTCATAACCCGAGGACCCCCTGTACATAGAAAATTATGAGTCTATTATAAATATTTTAATTGGATTTATTAGTCTATATACAGTAAAACTGATCAACTTTTAAAAAATTAACATTTTAAGTGTAGAGCCCAATGAGTTATGACAAATGTGTACAGTCATGTAAATCACCATCATAATCAGGATTTAGAACATTTTCATCACCGTGAAAGCTCCTTTGTGAGTCTTGGCAGTCAGTTTCCTTCCCTGTCCCCAGCAGCTGCCGATCTGCTTTCCGTCACCATAGCTTTGCCTTTTCTAGACTTCCTTATCAGCGGAGTAACAGAGCATACAGTCTTCTGGGTCTGGCTTCTTTCACTGAGCATACTGCTTTTGAGATCCATCTATTTCATGGTGCAGCTTGTTTCTTTTTATTGCTGAGTATTCCATTTATATGTGTTTTCAACTTGGAAATAGATCCCAAGTATATTTGTATGGCCAACAGTCACCTATTGTATGATTTTAATGATATGGAATGCCCAGAAAAGGTGAATCTATGGAGACAGATCAACTAGTGGTTGCTAGGTGTTGGATGTGGGAACAGGGAATGACTGACTTCAGATTGGCTCGAGGGAACCCTTTCGGCGGTCATGAGAATGTTCCAGAATGTATCGTAATAATGGACGCACTTTCTGTAAATTCACTAAAAAGCATTGCATTGCACATTTACAATGTGAATTTATGACCAGTAAATGACACTTTAATAATATGTCTATGTTTAAAAAGAGAAAACAATCTTTGTGTGGCATAAATAAAAGTCCGCACCTTGAATTTTCAGTGGAATTACAGCAGTCTGTTGACTGGATGCTCTACAATTTAACAAGGCCATTTGGATTGCTTGCAGGTTTGGCTGTTCCAGAAAGCACTACAGTTTACATTCTTGTACATCGGTTATCACTTACCTGTTTCCTTAGGCTAACTTTCTAGAAATGCAATTGCAGGTCAAAGGTTAGGCATAGATTTTAATAGATTCCATAGATTCTATCGTAAGGGTGATGTGTGCAGAGGCCCGGCCCCTAAACTCTTGACAACACTGGATATTATCAATGGTTTTCACCTCAGCCAAGCTGATAGGTTAAAAAATCAATGTCTCATTGCTTTAACTTGGGTTCCTTCATTTACTAGTGAGATTGAACATCTTTTTCCTATGTGTCTTGATCATAAACTTAATTAAAGTTATAAAACCATAAATATGACAAAAATACATAATAGAAGGTACACCTATGTTCAGGGTAGTATTATTCTCAATAGCTAAAATGTTGACATAACCCATGCGTCCATGAATGATGAATGGATACTACCAGATGGAAAGAAAACAAGTGTGGTAGCTCCATACAGTGGAGTATTATTCCTCCTTAAAAAGGGGCGGGCATTCTGACACAGACAACAACTTGGATGAACCTTAAGGACATGATCCTAATTGAAATATGTTAGTCACAAAAAGACACTGCATGACTTCACCTATATGTGGCACCTAGAGTAATTGAATTTCTTGAGACAAAGTAGAGCAGTGTTTGTCAGGGCCTGGGAGGAGGGGAGAGAGGGGAGTTATTACTTAATGGGTACAGAATTTCTGTGTTGCATTTGGAGAGTTCTAAAGATGGATGGTGGTGATGGTTATGCAGTAATATGAATGTACTTAATACCACTGAAGTGTATACTTGGAAATGGTTAAGAGAGTAAATTTTATGTATATTTTACCATAATTAAATTGAAAAAAATATAATAGAAAATAAAAATCCCCTCATAAGTGTACTTGATGAATGCATATTTCTCGTTATTTTGCCTATATGGAATCGAAATATTTTTAAATATAAATGGGATGTTATACCTACTGTTTTATAATCTCCCCTTTTATTTCATTTTTAAAAATTTACATACCAGGCCCTGGCCAGTTGGCTCAGTGGTAGAGCATTGGCCTGGTGTGCAGGAGTCCCGGGTTCGATTCCCGGCCAGGGCACACAGGAGAGGCGCCCATTTGCTTCTCCGCCCCACCCCCTCTCCTTCCTCTCTGTCTCTTTCTTCCCCTCCCGCAGCCAGGGCTCCATTGGAGCAAAGTTGGCCCGGGCGCTGAGGATGGCTCCATGGCCTCTGCCTCAGGCACTAGAATGGCTCTGGTTGCAACAGAGCAATGCCCCAGATGGGCAGAGCATTGCCCTCTGGTGGGCGTGCCGGGTGGATCCTGGTTGGGCGCATGCGGGAGTCTGTCTGATTGCCTCCCCGTTTCCAACTTCAGAAAAATATAAAAGTACAAAAAAAAAAAAATTTACATACCATACAATTTATCCACTTAAATTATGTAGTTCATTGGCTTCTAGCACATTCCCAGAGTGGTGCATCCATTGCTACAATATTTCAGAACATTTTCATTAGCCCAGAAAGTTGTCACCCTCTTATTCTCTCCCAGCCCCTGGTAACCACCAATCTACTTTCTGTGGATTTGCTTATTCTTGATATTTCATGTAACTGGAATTATACAATATGTGGCCCTTTGTAACTGGGTTCTTTCACTTAGTATACATTTTCAAGGTTCACCTATGTTGCAGTCCATATCACTTTTATGGCCATATTACTTTTTATGGCTGAGTAATATTCCATTGTCTGGATAGACCACATTTTATTCATCCATTCATCAGCTGATGAACAATTTTGACTTTATACTTTTGGGCTATTTATAAATAATGCTTCTATTAACATTCTCATGCAAGTCGTAATGTGAACGCATGTTTTCATTCCTCTTGGGTTACAGCTAGGAATGGACTTGCTGGATTGTGCAGTAACACTGTGTTACCCAGTTGAGGACTCCTTGCATTTTATTTATTTATTTGTTCATTCATTCATTCATTCATTCATTCATTCATTCATTTAAAAATGTTTACTTATTGATTTTAGCAAGAGAGGAAGGGGGAGAGAAAAGAAGAGGGAGAGAGAGAAACAGGAACATTGATCTGTTCCTGTATGTGCTCTGACCAGGGATTGAACTATCAACCTTTGAGCTTTATGATGATGCTCTAACCAACTGAGCTATCCAGCTAAAGCCCATTTTATTTTATTTTTATTTTTAAAAAATTTTTCTTAAGTGAGAAGCTGAGAGAGAGGCAGAGAGATAGACTCTCGCATGCACCCTGACCGGGATCCACCCAGCAAGCTCCCTACCAGGCAATGCTTGCCCATCTGGGGCTGTTGCTCCATTGCTTGGCAACTGAGCTATTTTTAGTGCCTGAGGTGAGGCCATGGAGCCATCCTCAGCACCTGGGGCCAATTTGCTCCAACTGAGCCATGGCTACAGGAGGAGAAGAGAGAGAAAGAGAGAAGGGAAAGGGGATGGGAGGAATGGAGAATCAAATAATTGCTTCTTCTATGTACCCTGACCAGGAATCAAACCTAGGACATCCATATGCCAGGCCAATGCTCTACCAGTGAGCCAACTGGCCAGGGCCTCATTTTTTTTTTTTCTGAAGTTGGAAACGGGGAGGCAGTCAGACAGACTCCCACATGAGCCCCACCGGGATCCACCCGGCACGCCCACCAAGGGGTGATGCTCTGCCCATCTGGGGCGTTTCTCTGTTGCAACCAGAGCCATTCTAGCACCTGAGGCAGAGGCCATGGAGCCATCCTCAGTGCCCGGGCCAACTTTGCTCCAATGGAGCCTTGGCTGCGGGAGGGGAAGAGAGAGACAGAGAGGAAGGAGAAGGGGAGGAGTGAAGAAGCAGATGGGTGCTTCTCCTGTGTGCCCTGGCCGGGAATCGAACCCGGGACTCCTGCATGCCAGGCCGACGCTCTACCACTGAGCCAACCAGCCAGGGCTCCCATTTTATTTTTATAGTAAGCAATAAAACTTGGATATCTTCCTACATCACACATCAACATACTTTTTGCTTCCTAACCCTTGGATGGTATTTCACTGTGTGAAAATGCCGTGGTTTACATATCCAGTGCCATGCTGATGAACAATAGGCAACGATGCAGATCTTTTTCTGAAGGGCCTGGTTGTTTCCAACCTTCGACAACACCAGGAGTACTGCAGGGGACACCCTTGTATTTGATGGGATGTTTCCTCAGACTATGATCCCAGAGGGCTATGTCTGTCTTTAGGGCTTAGTTCTGGCTGATTCTGACCCTGTTGCTTTATTCCACAGGGGACCAACCAGGCACCATGGCACAGAAGGGCCAGCTCAGTGATGATGAGAAGTTCCTCTTTGTGGACAAAAACTTCATCAACAGCCCAGTGGCCCAGGCGGACTGGGCTGCCAAGAAGCTGGTCTGGATCCCTTCGGAGAAGCAGGGCTTCGAAGCGGCCAGCATCAAGGAGGAGAAGGGGGATGAGGTCATCGTGGAGCTGGTGGAGAATGGCAAGAAAGTGACAGTTGGCAAAGATGACATCCAGAAGATGAACCCGCCCAAGTTCTCCAAGGTGGAGGACATGGCAGAGCTGACGTGCCTCAACGAAGCATCCGTGCTACACAACCTGAGGGAGCGCTACTTCTCAGGACTCATATACGTGAGTCTCTTGGGGCAGCTGGCCCCTTCTTCCCGGCCCTCTGTACCCCGAAGGGAAGGGAGAGGTTTTGAGATGTGTTCAGGGTGCAGGTTGGGAAGCCAACGGTCTCATTGAGGGTGGCCGAATGGTGAGATAGAATTATTCAGACCTGGGTTCAAATCTCAGTCCTGCCCTTCCTTGTTCTGCGACACTGAACGGGTTATTTCACCACTTGGAGCCTCAGTTTTTCTTTCTGTAGAATGAAATAGTCACCCTTCTGATGTGAAGGTGGTGCAAAGATTCCATGTGATCACACATGCAGACTGCCAAGGCATGTGGTAGACACTCAACAGGCTTCAATGAAGGAGGGGCTGCTCTTTCTCCATCTTGGAAATAAAGATCTCATAACCTCTTTGGGAAGGCTGGTCCATCTTGGCAGCCAGCTGGGAGGGAGACACGAGGACCTGGCTGGGTTCTATGGGTGCCTTTCTTATCACAAATGGGAATGCCTAGATTGGGAATGCCTGGATTTCTCAGGTCAACCGTGCAGATCAGAGGGGACTAGAACTGCACTGTTTAATATGGTAGCCACCGACCACATGTGGCTAACTAAATTGAAATGTAAATTAATTAAAAATAAATACTTAAAATAATTCATTTCTTTAGTTGTACTGGCCACATGTCAAGTGCCCAACAGCCACCCATGGCTAGTGGCTGCTGCATTGGATAGCACAGGTGTAAACTATTTCCATCATCGCAGGAAGTTCTGTTGGACTAGATGCTGGGGTTGAGTGACTCAGAGGGCACAGATTCCTTGTGGGCTTGGCAGCTCACCAGGGCATAGAGGGACAGACACGGTGGCCCTGTGATGCCAACCTGGTGGGCAGAGGGTCCCCCAGCCCAGCCTTTGTCTGTCTTGACTCTGAGAGGGTATGCTAATCCCTTAGACAAGTTACCTAATTCTATGAAATTTCACTTCCTTCTCTGCAAAATGAATACGAGAATAGTATCAGCCTCACAGAGCGATCACGGTAAAAAGGAAGTACTTGGCATGCCTCCTGGCACCTTGTAGGTGCTCAAAATGCCAGTTGTTGTTGTTATTATTATTACTATTATTGTTATTGGTTTTGCGGTGGTTATGGTCATTTTTTTTTTTTTTTTGTATTTTTCTGAAGCTGGAAACGGGGAGAGACAGTCAGAACTCCCGCATGCGCCCGACCGGGATCCACCCGGCTCGCCCACCAGGGGCGACGCTCTGCCCACCAGGGGGCGATGCTCTGCCCCTCCGGGGCATCGCTCTGTTGCGACCAGAGCCACTCTAGCGCCTGGGGCAGAGGCCAAGGAGCCATCCCCAGCGCCCGGGTCATCTTTGCTCCAATGGAGCCTCGCTGCAGGAGGGGAAGAGAGAGACAGAGAGGAAGGAGAGGGGGAGGGGTAGAGAAGCAGATGGGCGCTTCTCCTGTGTGCCCTGGCCGGGAATCGAACCCGGGACTTCTGAACGCCAGGCCGATGCTCTACCACTGAGCCAACCGGCCAGGGCCAGGTTATGGTCATTTTTGTCGTTAGCAGTCAGATGTTCTTAGCTGCTTTGTAAAGTTGTGGGAACAGGCTCTTCCATCATTGTGCCCTCTGGTCTTGCCCTTCACATTTTGCCATGTGAGAATTACAAAAAGCCCTTTGTCATCTCTAAAAATGTTCTGCAGATTTCTTTCCTAATTAGGAAGATAAGACACATTCACTACAGAAGACTCAGAACACTTAGAAAAGCCTAGCAGATGCAAATCACTATGCTCCTCCCCCAGGAGATAAGGGCTGTTAAGATGTTGGTGTGTGGTTGGTGTCTTTCTTTGTGACAGTGGTTTATGTCTCTGTATTTAAAAGCCTCTGCACATGGGTTAGTGACCTGCTCTTTTTTCCTATACTGAGCATGCCCACATCCTCAATCATTAATTCCCCTGCCCCAGTACTATGCTGAAATCAGAACTACATTCATACCCTCTTAAGGACTATGTAATCTATCCCATGGATGTACCATCACTGATGATTTGTTCTTCTAATGGATAGTTCAAAGGGGTTTTAGTGGCTCTTGAAAAGAAGGGGGAACAGGGGAGCAACTCATACAAATTCTTCCTCTACCCTGGCTGGTTGGCTCAGTGGTAGAGTGTCGGCCTGGCATGCAGAAGTCCCGGGTTCGATTCCCGGCCAGGGCACACAGGAGAAGCGCCCATCTGCTTCTCCACCCCTCCCCCTCTCCTTCCTCTCTGTCTCTCTCTTCCCCTCCCGCAGCGAGGCTCCATTGGAACAAAGATGGCCCGGGTGCTGGGGATGGCTCTTGACCTCTGCCCCAGGTGCTAGAGTGGCTCTGGTTGCAACAGAGCGACGCCCCGGAGGGGCAGAGCATCGCCCCCTGGTGGGCAGAGCGTCGCCCCCTGGTGGGCGTGCCGGGTGGATCCCGGTCGGGCGCATGCGGGAGTCTGTCTGACTGTCTCTCCCCGTTTCCAGCTTCAGAAAAATACAAAAAAAAAAAAAAAAAAAATTCCTCCTCTAATCCAGGTTCCGTACCTTGCACACTTTATCTCATTTAATCAGCCCCCACTGAATTAGTACGCTTGTCCCATTTACAGGAGAGGAGGCTGAGCCTGAGTGCTAACAGCCGTCTTTAGTTCCCTAACTAAGCAGGGGAGGTCCCTTTTGTTCAAGGCATTCCTTGTACGGAAATATTATTACCCTGACGCTGTCAGTATAGGACCAGCGATTCGAAGGGCACGAGTCTGTGGGAAGCTGAAGGCGAAATCAGGCTCCTTCAGGACCAGGTCCCTCATCTAAGATGTGTCATCTCTATCCAGGAAAGTCGGGGAAGTCAAGGACAGGCCTGTGCATGAAACTCACCTGCTGACCTTTGCACAGTGTTTGAGCCCAAAATAGAAATCAGGGGAAAAAAATAGAGAGAGAGAATGAGGGGTTTAAGAAGGTCCCAAGACCCAGAATATCTTCTGACAGCAGATTAAGAACTGAATCAAAGCTTCAAATTCCTGCCATGCTTCTCCAGACAGATTAGATGATACGGTTTCAGCCTTGTGACCACGCGCCTTCTCCTGTCTTGATCCTTTCTGGTCTATTTAGTCCCTTAAGTAGGAACCGTTGTGGATGGTGGAAGAGAGGAAGAAGGAAAGGGGGACGGAGCGAGTTACTGTGCAGCTCGTGATAGCAGAAGCTTAACCGGTGGTGGCGGGGTGACGCTCAGGCAGCTGGCATGCCCAGCTCTGCCCTTGGTGATGAAGAAAACATCCCCCTCTGTTCTGCAAGGCTCACTTCAGATGATGTGCCTCTGAGAAGGTCCTGGCATCGTCTTGTCTTCTTGGATCTGGAAGAGTCTATAGGAGGCAGGACCCCCAGAGGGGGTCTGCATCTTACAGATGCAGGTCTGAGCTCAACCATATCCAGTGACTTGCCTGAGCTGCCACAGATTGTTCATGGCACATGTGGGGCGTGAATGTAGTTCTGATTTCTGGTCTAGTACCCTATTCTTCTGGATGGGTCACTGGCTAGGTTCTCGATGCCTGGGGTTTTTCATGACTGTGAACCATCTGTTCTGTCTCTGGTACTGGCTGGGGGATGGGACAAAGGTTTCAGCTGGTGAGAGCTCAGTGAAGGTGGACCTTGCCTGTGCCGGTACTGTTCCAAGTCCTCCCCAGCCCGTTTCATCCATTCCTCCCCTGGTGAGAGCAAGGCTTATGTCCCAGTCTGCACATGCAGTGACTGAGGCAGAGGTGACGAGACTTGCCGGGGAAGGACCTGGATCGGACTCTGGGCTGCCCCATTGTCAAGTGTGTGCGTTCTTCCCTCTCCTGCTGCCTGTCTGTGGGGGCACTGAGGAGTCACAGGACCCAATTCTGGTCCTGGGATGGCTTTTTTTTATTAAGGGGAGGGAGATAAGGCACACTAGATGCAAATACATAACATGGCTTCTAAAACGATAGTGGATTAAGAAAAGGTGGCATATCCTTACAATGGCATGTTAACTGAGCTTTAAAAAAGGAAATTCTGTCATATGTGACAATATGGAATAACCTGGAGGACGTGATGCTGAGTGACATAAGCCAGTCATGGAAGGACACATAGTACATGATCCCACTTAGGTGTGGAATCCAAAATAGGCGATGTCAGAGAATCTGAGAGTGGGATGGTGGTCTCCGGGGGCTGGCAGAGGAGGAAGCGGGGAGTTACTAATCAATGGGCACAAAGTTGCAGTTGAACAAGGTGAATGAGCTCCAGTGATCTTAGTTATCTCTGGGTGGGCTGGATGCCCAGGGCACTGGGAGCAAGCTGGGAGCAGAGGCTTCCTAGGTGCCAGGGGGTCCTGGAGGGTGCCCTTTGTTGAGCCTTGTGAACCAGTTGTCTAGATTTTTCAAGCTGTTATTGCTTCAAAACACACCTCCCCAGCAACACAAGACTATCCATGCAAAAACCATAAGAGGATATTTAAAAGTAAGAAGCATATGCCTGACCAGGCGGCGGCGCAGCAGATAGAGCTTTGACCTGGAACGCTGAGGACCCAGATTTGAAACCCAGAGGTCAATGGCTTGAGGATGGGCTCATCTGGGTTGAGTGTGATATCATAGACATGGTCCCATGGTCGCTGGCTTGAGCAAGGGGTCATTGGCTCAGCTGGAGGCCCCCAGTCAAGGCATGTATGAGAAGCAATCAATGAACAACTAAAGTGATGCAACTACAAATTGATGCTGCTTTTCCTGTCTCTCTTGCAAAAAAAAAAAAAGAAAAAGAAAAAGCATGCATCATAAAAAGCTAGGGTCCCCCCTCTTTGAAGAACCCCAACGCTCTTCCCTGGAGGTACATATAAATAAAGGATCAAGTATGCATATGTACACACATAACTAATATACCCCCCAAATAATTTCAGTTATGTCTTACAACTTTTTTTCACCTAATCATGCCTTGTGGCTCTTTCTGTGTTCATCGCAAGCTAGTCAGACTTAAAGGGTTTTTGCAGTAGGCACTACCTGCAACTACTACAATAGCGTGTAAAGGTGTTTAGAACTTTCCTTCTCATCCCCATTCTTCACCTTTCAGTTCCCTTCCCTAGAGAAATCATATCACCAGTTTCACGTGTAGTTTTCCAGCTACATTTTATTTATTTATTTATTTATTTTGTATTTTTCTGAAGTTAGAAACGGTGAGGCAGTCAGACAGACTCCCGCATGTGCCCGACCAGGATCTACCCGGTATGCCCACCAGGGGGCGATGCTCTGCCCATCTGGGACGTCGCTCTGTTGCAACCAGAGCCATTCTAGCGCCTGAGGCAGAGGCCACAGAGCCATCCTCAGCGCCCTGCCAAACTCTGCTCCAATGGAGCCCTGGCTGTGGGAGGGGAAAAGAGAGAGAGAGAGGAAGGAGAGGGGGAAGGTTGGAGAAGTAGATGGACGCTTCTCCTGTGTGCCCTGGCCAGGAATCAAACCCGGGACTCCTGCACGCCAGGCTGATGCTCTACCACTGAGCCAATTGGCCAGGGCCCTGCTACATTTTATATACAGGCAAATCGATGCATGTTGGAATATATAAACATGTATGTGCATGTATATGTATTCTTTCTAATGGCAGCAGCGTGCCATGACTGATGAACATTCAGACTGTTTCTTGTCCTTTTTGCTGTTAAAGTCAAGGCTGCAGCAAAAGTATGTTCTTGGTGGACCGTGTCTGTCCCTAGATTAAGAAAGGTATGACGTGGCACCAAAGGAGGTGTAGTTACCATCGTTTTAGAGTTGGAGGAGAGTTGTTGGCTCAGGGGTTTGGCCGCTTAATGCAAGTCACACAGGTCAGGAGGACCATGCTGAAGTCTCGCCCAGGGCTGTGTGACTGAAAGCCCGAGTTCCTCCCACCTTCCACCGCGGTCCCTCATTTCTGCCGCAGCTGTGGGAGCGGCCCCTGCTCAGGGCTCCAACGCTGACCATATAAAGTGTCGGGGGAAAAACTGTAGTCCTTTCCTAATACGGTCACAGAGGGAAACCCTGGGCCTGCAGCTGGGACCTGCTGGTGGCACTGGGCACTGGGCCCTGAGCTGCAGGCTGGGACAAGGGGGGCGGGATGTTGAAACCTCTAAACTTGACCAGCTGGAGAGGAGCTTGTGGGGACGGGGGCGGCAGACACACAGCCAACTGCAGGTGGGCTGGGTGGGCACAGTTAACCACAGCGAAACAAGGGAGATGGCACCTCCAGGCTCCGAAAAGCCCAGCCACCCCTGCAAGCGACGTGCTGTTGCCTGCCTGCTCCTTCCTCTCGAATCCTTTACCCTGGAAAGGCTTGCTAAACAGAGATTCCGATCTGATTGGAAGCACAGATTAAGTGCTTGCTGTGTGCATAGCTCCAGGGGGTGTCCCAGCAAATAGGAGGGAAGTAACAGCCCTCCTTCAGAAGCTGGTGATGGGGCTGGAAGGGCCAGGCATTCCTTCCTTTTTCATTCCTTGCGCTTGGCAGACATTTATTGAGTGTCTGCCATGTGCCCGGCCCTGTGCTGGGTGCTGATGAGGGATGGTATATAGCTCACAGTCCAGGAGGTGATAATTAGGTTGCATCTTGAAAAAGGAGATAGAAATAGCTCTGGGAAGATGAGAAAGGGAAATGTTTCAAGTAGAGAGGACAGTACATGGGAATGCTCTAAGGTAGCTAGGTTTATGTCATCATGAAACAAAGTCAGAATTGTGTATGTAGTCAGCGAACATTTATTGATCATCTACTCTATACCAGGCACTGTGTTAAATGTTTCATGAGTGCCATCTTCATCAATTATAACAAACTTATGAAGGAGCTGCTACTGTACCCCCCCCCCATTTTACAGATGAGGATAACTGAGGCTCAGAGAGATTACGAGACTTGCCCAGGGTCACAAGCTAGCTGGAGCAGAATAAGGGTTCAAACCAAGTCCTCAGTATTCAGTTCTGTGCTTTTAACCACTGCCCTTTACTGTCTCCAGGTCAAAGACTTGGGGTGGTGTGGTTTTGACTGTAAGTGACACCCACATTCTAAAAAGGGCAGTGGGTGTGGCCCTGGTTGGAGCAGAGGTGGAATGAGACCTGGAGGAGACTTGGTTGACCTTTAGTCAAACGATAGATCCTTTATGGGCACTTGCTCAGTGGGAGACCCCATGCTGGGAACCAGGACACACTGTCCTTGCCTGAAACAACTCTGCCGCTTGCTCAACAAACGTGGACTGAGCACCTGCTATGTGTTGGCCCGATGCCAGGCCCCAGGTCAGAAGTGTAGGCAGCCCCTGCTCCGGGAAGGCTTGTGATTTACTTACCTCTCAGCATTCACTTAGCAAGCATTTAGTGAGCACCTACCGTGTGCCGAGGCCTGTGGGGGGACTGCACAGTAAGAAGAGGGGGCTTCCTGTGGCTGGTGTTTGCAGGATGGGTGGGAGGGGCTCCAGACAGACAGCAGACTCATCCAACCTGACCCGGTGTGGGTCCTGTGCCCTCCTCCCCCCCCTCTGCAGGAGCCCCAGCCCCTCAACATCACTTTTCTCCTACTTCAGGCACTGGCAACACCAAACTGCTTGCACCAAACACACCGCATGTGCTCTCGTCCCATTTTTTAACTTCTCCGTCTTTGTCCTGATGCCTCTGTACCTCTGCTGCCCCCTGAGCTGAACACCTTCTTGTCTGTTAAGTGCAGGGAGCACCCCCAGCATGAGTTAGGGCCCTCTCTTTTTTGCTCCCCTAGTTCTCTTGGCTTTGTTATTGCTCTAATAGTGTTCTATATTTTTAATGTTTATTTTATTTGATTTTAGGGGAAGGGAGAGAGAGGGAAAGACAGGAACATCAATCTATTCCTGTATGTGCCTGACCGGGACCTGAACCGGCAACCTCTGTGCTTCAGGATGATGTTCTCACCAACTGAGCTATCTAGCCAGGGCCAATGATGTTATTTTTTTTCTTTTGTATTTTTCTGAAGTTGGGAACGGGGAGGCAGTCAGACAGACTCCCGCATGCGCCCGACTGGGATCCATCCAGCATGCCCACCAGGGGGCGATGCTCCGCCCATCTGGGGCGTTGCTCTGTTGCAACCAGAGCCATTCTAGCGCCTGAGGCAGAGGCCATAGAGCCATCCTCAGCGCCCGGGCCAACTTTGCTCCAATGGAGCCTTGGCTGCGGGAGGGGAAGAGAGAGACAGAGAGGAAGGAGAGGGGGAGGGGTGGAGAAGCAGATGTGCGCTTCTCTTGTGTGCCCTGGCTGGGAATCGAACCTGGGACTCCTGCACACCAGGCCGATGCTCTACCACTGAGCCAACCAGCCAGGGCCCTAATGATGTTATTTTTAAATGTCCTCATCCTCCTTCTGATCTTGGGCTCTTTGAGGGCAGTGGCTAATGCTTATTTACTTAAATCTAGCATCTAGTATAGACCCGTATGCAGTAAGTGCTCAATAAACAGCTGATAATAAACAGACTTTATGTTGACCTCATCCCTGCCCTATTTAGGAGAATGGTGAGAACCTGGGAGATTACTCCCTCCTTTACCACCAATCCGGTACCTTTAGAAGAATGCCATCTGCCACCCCCTCCCTGACCTGTCACACAGGGTTGTCCTTAGCAGATGGAGCCCTAGAAGGACACTGTCACTGTCCAATTAGTCTGTAGCTGTGACTAAAAGCCCT
Organism: Saccopteryx leptura; assembly: GCF_036850995.1. NCBI lineage: Eukaryota > Metazoa > Chordata > Mammalia > Chiroptera > Emballonuridae > Saccopteryx > Saccopteryx leptura. Next base: position 201,330,510 of record NC_089506.1, read on the forward strand.
TTGAGGGCAGGACATTGTATTTTTTGTCTTCTACTGTTACCTCAGCACCTTGCACAGTATCTAGGACATACACATTGAATGAATGAATGAATAAACAAATGAATGAATGAATGTTTGATTGCTTCTGTAAGATGGGCATAGGTCGGACAGCCTGATGGACCATGCTCACACCTGGGAGTGGGCTGTGCTGGGCCGATGCCTCCAAAAACACTTTCTTGGTGTTTTTGGTCAAGTTTTTGGTCTTGTGTTTGGTCTGAGTGTAACCCAGAAATGGACTATCTACTCTTCTTTTAGTCACTTCTTGGGGAGTTGGAGGGCAGACATGTTTGTGACCATCAGAGCCTTGGGCAGAACTAACACTATCATTTAGAGAAAGCAGTTCTTGTGAGACAGATTGGAGCTTGTCTCCTGAGCTGTGACCTCAACCCATGTGAAAATCTGACGTAAAGCAGGGAACGATAGTAACGACAGTGGTGCCTCACGGGTACACAGTGAGGGTGGTTTGCAGAGAGCCTTCCCACCCCTTTCCTGGTTCTGATATTTTCAGATGCTCCTATAAACTTTTCAGATGCTCCATATAACTTCTGTTATGTGGTAAAATCCACAAAACATAAAACTCACCGTTTTAACCAGTTTAAAGGATAGACCTCAGTGGCATTTAGCACACAGTGTTGTGCAACCACCACCACCGTCTAGTTCCAGAACATTTTTGTAACTCCAGAAGGAAATCTGGTGCCCGTTAGCAGTCAGTCCCCATTGCCTTCTCTCTGCAGAGCCCTGTCTTCTGTCTCCTGCCCATTCTGGACATTTCGTACAAATGGAAGCATAAGATAGGTGACCTCTCGTGTCTCCCTGCTTTCATCCTGCAGAATGTTTTCAAGGTTCATCCATGTTGGAGCAGGTGTCAGTAACATTCTTTTTTTTTTTTTTTTTTTTTTTTTTTTTGTATTTTTCCGAAGCTGGAAACGGGGAGAGACAGTCAGACAGACTCCCGCATGCGCCCGACCGGGATCCACCCGGCACGCCCCTCCGGGCGTCGCTCTGCAGCGACCAGAGCCACTCTAGCGCCTGGGGCAGAGGCCAAGGAGCCATCCCCAGCGCCCGGCCCATCTTTGCTCTAATGGAGCCTCGGCTGCGGGAGGGGAAGAGAGAGACAGAGAGGAAGGAGTGGGGGGGGGGGCTGGAGAAGCAAATGGGCGCTTCTCCTATGTGCCCTGGCCGGGAATTGAACCCGGGTCCCCCGCATGCCAGGCCAACGCTCTACCGCTGAGCCAACCGGCCAGGGCCGAGTAATATTCTTTTAAAGGACGGCATGTTTATCCCCATCTGACAGAGGAGAGGGGACTTAGTTAATGGTCAAGAGTATGAGCTTTGGAGTAAACAGTCGTGGTTACTAGTTCTGCAATTCCCACCAGCTGTGTGACCTGGTGACAACCTCACCAAGCCCACTTCCTCACCTGTCAGATGGGCAGCAGGGAAATCATGGTATAATTGTCACAGGGCAGATGTGTGGATTAAATAAGATGCCGGTGAAGTACTTAGCTCAGTGGCCAGGACATAGTAAGTGCTCAGCAGCTAGTATTTAAATGTTATTTAATTCCATGATACTCAGGGAAGTGAAGTAACAGTGGGTAAGGGTGGAGCTGGGATCCAAACCCAGAACTGTTTAAATGTAACACAGGGGGCCTAGAGATCCGGTCCTGCCCCTTGCTTCTCCTCCCCCACACCCAGCATATCAGTGATGCCACTGGGACCCTGAGCTCAGTTTCCCCATTTCTAAAACGAATGAGCGCCTTTATGTGATGGTGCTACTGTGAGGGTGGAGCAAGAAAGGCACACAGTGGTGCTCAGTAAATGCAGGCTGTGAGGGGCATTATCTTGCCTGGATCCCGCGGGCTGGGTGTGCAGGCTCTCCTCCCTGCCATGTTCCCAAAGTAAGCTTGGGCTCTCTGTTTGGCAGACGTACTCTGGCCTCTTCTGCGTGGTGATCAACCCCTACAAGCAACTGCCCATCTACTCAGAGAAGATCGTTGAAATGTACAAGGGCAAGAAGAGGCACGAGATGCCACCCCACATCTACGCCATCGCCGACACAGCCTACCGGAGCATGCTGCAAGGTGAGCCGGCCTGGGGCTGCAGGGGAGGCCCGGCCAAGGCTGCTCCTTGGGGGAGCCCACTGAGGGGCTAAGGCCACCTCCAGAGACTGCTGCTCTGCCCAGGCCCCTCCTGTCCTGCCTGCCTACAGTTCTCGCCAAGAATGTGGAGCTTGGCAGGCAGCACTGGGCAATAGGAGGGCTGTGACTGAAAAAGGGAAAAAGCAAGCTGAACATCTGCATTTGCGGCCGGGAGGGTGAGGGGGACCGGAGAGCTTGGGCAAATACGGGCATGCGCCCTCTCCTCCACAAGCCCCGGGGCCCTGGCCAGGCCAGCTGCCTGGAAATGGTATACTGCTCTCACCTTGGAAGGGAAGAGAGTGGTCCCAGCCCTGGGGCTGAGCCAACCAGCTCTAAGTTTGCACCCAGCTGTCACTCACTTCTGTGGGGTTGTGGGAAGAGGTCTTCTCCTCTCCAGTCTGTTTCCTCGTCTGGTAGAAGGAAGTGATAGTATCCATCTTGCAGCTCATCGTGAAGACTGTAAGGCAGGCTTTTCCAAACTAAAGACTTTTGCATGTTCCCTCCATGTTTATGTATTATTATTATTGTTAAACTTTATTGAGGTAAAACATATACAGCAGAGTGCGTCAAGTATGCAAATTTAAAGCCTCCAGCCTAAAGTCAATTTTTATATGTCTACAGTTGTATAATTATCACCCAAACCAAAATGTAAAATATTTCCAGAAAGTTTCGTCATGCCACTACCCAGTAATACCTCCTCAGACCCCTAGAGTAACTGCTAATCTGACTTTTGTCACCATCCATTTTGCCTGTTCTTAAACTTCATATAAATTATATCCATATATTATATTTTTCTTATAAGCGTCCTCCCCTGGAACCTATTTCAGACTAAGCAAAACCAGCCGTAGCAGTATTAGTTAAGGGCATGAATTCTAGAACAGGTCTGCCTGCGTTCAAATCCAAGCTCCGCTACTTACTAGCTGTGTGACCTTGAGCAAGGTACTTCCTCTCTCTGTACCTCTGTTTCCTTATTTATGAAAGAGGATTATATTAACCGTGACCTACCTGCGAGGGCTGATGGAAAGAGTAAATGAACTATTGTGTATAAGGTGCTTAGAACAATGCCTGGTACTTGGTACAAACTCCTTAAGTATAAGCGATTATTATCATCATCATGCACAAACTCATTAAGTATAAGCGATTATTATCATCATGCACAGAACCAGATGTTGGACATGCCAGAGATATATACATTTTTCTAAAGGACATTGAAAAAAATACATAACTATTAAAATAAAAATTATTAATCTGAGTGGCACCTAAAATGACCTCACCACACTTTAGGATTGATGGAATTAGGGCATGTCTTGTGCTTCATGCAGTGCCTAATGAGGCAAAAGCTTGAAAAGTAGAAGTTGGCTATTATAGGGCTTCTTTGTAGCCTCTGTTTGAATAGAGCTTTGGGTCCAGGAACATGTCCCCTTCCACACAAACACTACACATTCACTCTTATTTCATCTTCAGCACAATTCTGTGAGGTAGGGTTGGTGTTACTACCTGCAGTTTATAACAGAGGCAACTGAGTCTCTGATAGTGTCTGGCACCCCTGGACCAAGTGGGGCTTATACCAGGAATGCTCAACCAATATAACAGTGTAAAGAAGAAAAAAATGCATGATCATATCAATTTATGTAGAGAAAGCATTTGACAAAATTTAATATCCATTTATGATCAAAACTGTCAGAAAACTAGCAATACAAAGAAAATTCATCAATGTGATAAAAGGCTTCTACAAAAAACCTACATCTAACATCATACTTAATAGTGAGAGTTAATTCTTTCTTTCTTACCTTGAGTAACAAGGTAAAGATGTTCACTCTTACCACCCCTATTCAATATTGTACTAATATAGAAATCCTAGCCAATGCAATAAGGTAAGAAAAAGGCACCTCTGAATTGTGAGCTTTTTCTGTTCAACTTCTTTGGTCTCTTCTCAGCAAATCTGCAGTGTTGAGCCTTTGTTTTCCTCATTAAGTGTTTGGTTGAACAATAAAAAGAGCAGCACCCATCCAGTATCATTGATCTTTGGAGTGGAATGACAGGATTTTCTTTTCTATATTTGGTTCTGGACTTGAGATATAAGAACTCTCCTGTCCTTGCACTTGGGCAAGGGTGACAGAAAAGGTCTATGGCAATTTTAAAGCTACATATAATTGTTAGCTCCAACCCTCAGATAAGTTTGGTTTGGTCCACATGGAGGTTTTTGTTTTTGTTTTTAAGATCTTATTTATTGATTTTACAGAGAGGAGGGGTGGGGAGCAAGAAATATCAACTTTAGCTGTTCATTGCTTGCTTGTCCTATGTGCCTTGACTGGGCAAGCCAGGGTTTCAAACTGGTGACCTCAGCATTTCAAGTTGATGCTCTAACTGCTGCCACAGGCCAGGTATCCACATGGAGTTTTAAGGATACTTGAATTAGTCACCAACTTTATTTTTTTATTTTAATTTTATTATTTTTTTTACAGGGACAGAGAGAGAGAGTCAGATAGAGGGATAGATAGGGACAGACAGACAGGAATGGAGAGAGATGAGAAGTATCAATCATCAGTTTTTCATTGCGACACTGTAGTTGTTCATTGATTGCTTTCTCATATGTGCCATGACTGCAGGCCTTCAGCAGACTGAGTAACACTCCGCTTGAGCCAGTGACCTTGGGTCCATGCTAGTGAGCTTTTTTTGCTCAAGCCAGATGAGCCCGTGCTCAAGCTGGCAACCCCGGGGTCTCGAACCTGGGTCCTTCCGCATCCCAGTCCGATGCTCTATCCACTGCACCACTGCCTGGTCAGGCTAGTCACCAACTTTAAAAAATTGAGAGATTGTACCTAAAAATCCAGATTTCTAAGTTGTTTTTAAAATATTAGAATATTTGTCAACACTGGGCCTGTGTTCCCAGATGTCAGCTGCCCCTTTGGAGGATGTCTGAGTTCTACAGTTTCTAAGTGCTCACCTGGCCTGGCAAGCTCATTTTTGTTAACTTCCCAGCCCCTATGACTTTGCAACCCCTGGGCCCCTGAGTTCTGAGTTGGGAATTGAGAGGAACCCAGTTCTGGAAACTCCCGAGGAGAGGGATCCCGGTGTGCCTAGGAGACACCCTACAAGGTAGAGGGGCTTAGGTAGAAGTGTCCTAGTTACTGCCAGAGTTACCCAAGCCCTATAGGTATGACCTGAGTTGATCCAGACACAAGGCTGCCATAACCTTCAAAGGCCAGCTGATGGAAACTTGCAAGGAGGGTTGTGGAGATCCAGTCTCAGGTTGTAAAGTGTTAGGTATATGTCTTCGTTTAAAAAAAGAAACCCTTTATGGTCTAACTTTTATGTAAAAGTATAAATGGGGGTTCACACAGCTCTTTGGAAAGCTGAACCATCACAGAGTTACAGTATGTCATTTAGGGTGCTTTTGGTTTCAAGAAATATGGCAACCAGTTAAAGTGGCTTAAATGATAGGAATTTATTATCTCCATATAACAAGAAGTCTGAAGGTTGATGATTTCAGGGTTTGTTAACCCAGCAGCTCAAAATAAACTCTTTGGAATTTTCTTGGCTTCTTCCTCATGGTCACAAGATGGCAGCCATAGCTCCAGACATCACATCCTTGTGTCATTATATCAAAAAGCAGAAAGGAAGGGGAGGGTTAAGTTCTTTTCCTATGTCTCTTATTTATCAGGGAGGAAAACCTTTTCCAGAAACTCCTCAGCAGCCCACCCTCTCTTGTATCTTATTAGCTAAAACTTGATCAGATGCCAACCTCTAAACCAATCATTTACAAAGGAGACTGGGTTGTTCAAGATTGATTTGGGCTTTTCCTGGAGCTTAGGGAGCTCCCACTAAGTATATTTTACCTGAAACCCAGAATGAGATAAAATTACATTAGCAAAGGAGAAGGGCAGGGGACTGGTAAGTAGTTCCACAGTGCTCTTAAAAATATATATGTAGCCTGACCAGGCGGTGGCGCAGTGGATAGAGCGTCAGACTGGGATGCGGAAGGACCCAGGTTCGAGACCCCGAGGTTGCCAGCTTGAGCGCGGGTTCATCTGGCTTGAGTAAAAGCTCACCAGCTTGGACCCAAGGTCGCTAGCTCGAGCAAGGGGTTACTCGGTCTGCTGAAGGCCCGCGGTCAAGGCACATATGAGAAAGCAATCAATGAACAACTAAAGTGCCACAACAAAGAATTGATGCTTCTCATCTCTCTTTATTCCTGACTGTCTGTCCCTATTTATCCCTCTCTCTGATTTTCTCTCTGTCTCTGTAAAAAAAAAAAAAAAAAAAAAAAAAAAAAATATATATATATATATATATATATGTAACTTTAAGAAACTTTAATGGTATATATTCATGCTAGAAAAAGTAAAACATATATTAAAGCAAAAGAGAAAAAAAACAGCACCCGTAATTCTATCACCCAGAGATCACCACCATTGACATTTTGAGATGTAACTTTTTATACATTAACTGAGCAGAATGGCATGAAAAGAAGAAGGTTTTGATTATCTGAAAATAATTGGTTCCAAAAACAATCACTTAAAACAAGGACCACAATCTTACTGTCAATAGGAAAGGGGGGAAAAGGTTTCAGCTGGACTTGAAAAAATGACATTGCAAATTATGAGCGATTTATTTTATCTTACCTGCAATAGGAATTTGGTTGTAATTGCTACTAGATGCTAATTCTCAGATTGAGTGTAAAATTAAGAGTTGATTTTTTTTGTTTGTTTTTTGCCTTATCCTTTTTTTTAGACAAAAATCACATGAGAGCATAATACAGAATTCTTCACGTCCTGCTTGATTTCTGTAAGAGGATAATTTTTACAGACTTGAGGAATCACCAGTTTTCCTAAAGTCTTTTTATATTTCATTGGTGTTCCACAGTCTCACGGAGCCTTCGCTGTGTTATCCTTCTTGAGGCTTCTCATGCTCAGTTGTGAATTGACCTGATTTTTCCCATGGCCTCTCCAAGCTCGCTGACTTTGTGACACTCTCCACATTCAGGGAAATCAGCAGGTTTGCAGAATTGTCACTTGATTTCGTGTTTGTGTCATGGTGGATGTTGACACTCTGTACTCAGCTAGGGGAAGCCATTGTGTGAATGGGGGCAGTGGTCTTTATCAGGGTCTGATTCCTAAGTGGTCGACTCATTGCAAAATATTTTTGTGTTGTGGTAACCTTTGCTTCCTAGACAACCTCCCAACTCTGGGGCAATGGTGACAAGGATCCCTGCTTTAATAGATTTCATTCCTTTTAGGGTCTATATTTTAGCATAAAATTATATGGTGAAACATAAAATTAGAAATCTTGACATGTTTTGGACCCCAAGAGAAAAAACGACACTATGAGCACATGGGTCCATAAAAGATAAGCTCTTTATTTAGTTTAAATGGCAATTAACAGTTGCTATATATGCACTGATTTTGGCATTCTCTGGTGCTTTCTGACAAACTTGTGATGATAGGCTTTAATGAAAAAAATCTCCAAAAAGTCATGGAGGAAAATGTAAGCTTGGAAAAAAAAATATTTCTTTTCTATAAAGTGGGAATGTGGTTTTGGCAAAGGAACTTTGTGACTCCTTTGAGGAATGTTGCTGTCCCAGGCTGCAATTTCACTTGGCTGGAATCCACCCTGAGTTTTCTGTCTTGTTGGAGAGGTACAGTGAGCAGCTGTGGCTTCCTCCTCCAGTCCCCTGTGGAACGAGACGGGGTGTGAAGAGGTGAAGCTGGGGAGGAGTGGACGACACAGTCACTGAATATTAAATGAAACGTTTAAAATGTGTTATGTGGACTCTTAATTTCCTGAGGCCCCTTATAAACTCTGTTAAGACCCATAAACATCATCCTTGTCTACCTATTCATCATTGTCTCTCCAGCTCACTTACTGGTACCTGGCATAGCAGCTGCTGCGTTAATGCTTGTTGAGGAATGAATGAAGAACTCTTCAAGTTGTTTAAAGAAAAGAACCGATCAGGGTCCGGATGGGTAGGGAGGGTTATCTGAGAGGAGTGAGGCTTTTCAGGCCTGGAAGGATGGTTCACTAAGGTGGGAGAAGGGAGCTGGGATGGTGTGGAGCTGGAATGGGTGTGTTGAGGATGACAAAAGACAGTCTAAAGATGCTGATTCCAGTGGGGAGCTCAATGCTGCGAACTCAACCCTTCACTGCCACCTCAGGGGAGCTGGGTATATGGGAGGGACTTTCTAGGACATTGTTCACTGACAACCCTCTCCTGAGAGGAAGCCAAGTTTTTTTTTAGGGGGAAAGGGGATGAGAACAGTAGGCATTTTTTTTTTTTTTTTTTTGTATTTTTCTGAAGCTGGAAACCGGGAGAGACAGCCAGACAGACTCCCGCATGCGCCTGACCGGGATCCACCCGGCACGCCCAACAGGGGGCGATGCTCTGCCCACCAGGGGGCGATGCTCTGCCCCTCCGGGGTGTCGCTCTGCCGCGACCAGAGCCACTCTAGCGCCTGGGGCAGAGGCCAAGGAGCCATCCCCAGCGCCCGGCCCATCTTTGCTCCAATGGAGCCTTGGCTGCGGGAGGGGAAGAGAGAGACAGAGAGGAAGGAGGGATGGGGTGGAGAAGCAAATGGGCGCTTCTCCTATGTGCCCTGGCCGGGAATCGAACCCGGGTCCCCCGCATGCCAGGCCGATGCTCTACCACTGAGCCAACCGGCCAGGGCCAACAGTAGGCATTTTAAAATGTGTCCTACATGTGTATGTATGTGTAAATTATGTCATGTTTGCTTTTTAAATTTTCCCATGCTTTTTGTTTGTTTTTGGAGAGAGGATACTTTCAAATTCAAAAGGTGGAAATTTTCCCTTTAAGCCTTGTGTGTCATATCCCTAGTTTACCTGCCCAGAGACAACCGTGGTTTCTAGTTTATTAGGTATTCTTCTAGAGCAGGGGTCGGGAACCTATGGCTCGCGAGCCAGATGTGGCTCTTTTGATGGCTGCATCTGGCTCACAGACAAATCTTTAATAAAAAAAATAATAACGTTAAAAATATAAAACATTCTCATGTATTACAATCCATTCATTTCCTACCACTTATGTTCGTGGTTGCAGGTGGCTGGAGCCAATCACAGCTGTCCTCTGGGACAACACCAAATTTTTATTGGATAATGTGTAACGTACACGGGTTGCTGTATGGCTCTCACAGAATTACATTTTAAAATATGTGGTGTTCATGGCTCTCTCAGCCAAAAAGTTTCCCAACCCCTGTTCTAGAGATTTGGTTTTGTGCATGTGTTCAGATATATGTCTGTTCCACCCTCCAATGGTGGCATTCCATATGCCCTGTTCTACACTTCACTAGATTGTTCCATGTCAGTGCCCAAAGGGATTCCTTGTTCCCCTTTTAGTTCTGATTTTTATTAAATGTGTATATGAAGATGGCTTGGAGTCAAATAATTCCTCAAGGCTTGTTAAGAAAAATAGCCCTCTTTGCTGCTTCTGTACTGTCCCCTTGTCCAGGGATAACCATTATCAATTCTTTTGTTATTGTTGTCCATAATCAAAACTTTATTGAAAAACCAACACCCACATAGGAGATGACTGTTGCATACTTACAAAATTAAATGTAAGTATATTATTTTGGTAGATTAACTGGGATTACGGAACTGATAAGGCTTCCTGTGCTATAACACAAACTCAGCAAATTGTGTGGATCATTAACGTTGCTTTCTTCTAAATCAGGGGTAGTCAACCTTTTTATACCTACCGTCCACTTTTGTATCTCTATTAGTAGTGAAATTTTCTAGCCGCCCACTGGTTCCACAGTAATGGTGATTTATAAAGTAGGAAAGTAACTTTATAAAATTTATAAAGCAGAGTTACAGCAAGTTAAAGCATATAATAATAATTACTTACCAAGTACTTTATGTCGGATTTTCGCTGTTTGGAAGAATAAATCTTTATAAAACAACTTACTATAGTTAAATCTATGTTTTTATTTATACTTTGGTTGCTCCGCTACTGCCCACCATGAAAGCTGGAATGCCCCCTAGTGGGCGGTAGGGACTGGGTTGACTACCACTGTAAATGAACCCCCTTCCATGAGACTCACCTTTTCTCCTGTGGCTGGCACAAGCTACACAGAGAACCACTGTCTGAGTGTGGCTGAAAACCATGGTGATCTTCTTGCAGCCTGGGCATTTAACATCCATAAAATAAGAATTTGGACTTTGAACTAGCTGCTTCTTTTTATGTTTTTTCTTTTACCTTCTGCAAGGAGGGCTATAGTAAATCTCCAGCCAAAGGTGACACCGTCGCAAACAGCTCCCAATCATGCACCTGTTATCAACTCTTTTGTGTGTGTGTGACAGAGACAGAGAGAGAGAGATATGGAGAGAGGGACAGATAGACAGACAGGAAGGGAGAGAGATGAGAAGCAGCAATTCTTTGTTGCAGCACCTTAGTTGTTCATTGACTACTTTCTTATATGTGCCTTGATCAGGGTCTACAGCAGAGCCAGTGACCCCTTGCTCAAGCCAGGGACTATGGGGTCATGTCTATGATCCCATGCTCAAGCCAGCCACCCGCGCTCAAGCTGGTGAGCCTGCGCTCAAGCCAGTGACCTCAGGGTTTCAAACCTGGGTCCTCTGTGTCCCAGTTGGACGCTCTATCCACTGTGCCACCACCTGGTCAGGCTGTTATCAATTCTTTTAACCAAATTTTTGGTATTTATCTTTCTAATCTCTAAAAATTTGATTATATTGTTGATATCTTAATTTTTTTCTTAATTTTAGGCATTACTTATTGGATTCTCGTCATGGAAGGTTGGGATTTAGCTCACTTGCATCCTTGTTTTGTCTCTACTGCCTCTTCCCAACACACACTCACACTCACACACACACACACACATACTCACACTCACACACACACTGACACACACACACTGACACACACACACGCACACACCATCTCATAGACTCTCTATAGAGTTTTATATTAACTTCGATGAAGTCTGTATTCTGAGTTTACATTATCATGACTGTGGAGATGCTGTTTGTTCACAGCTGAGCTCTGCACTTTCTCAGGATTACTTTTCCCGTAGAATTGGTTCTTTTTCCTGGAATTAGTAATTGTCTCCCCCTGCCCAACTTGGTTTTCCACATACTTAATCACCAATTCTACCCCCAATCCTCTTTCTGAATGCGTTACTCTCCTTTTAATATCTCCAGATATGTAGTGGGGATCCTGTTGATATTGTCTCCTTAAAGGTGACTGCCGCTGCACCCTTCTGGCCTGCCCTGTGTATCCTCTATTAGTGGTAGCTGACATCTGGGATCTTCCTCATCATCCTTGGAATTCTCTTCAGTGGATTCCTTGGTAGATTCCTTGTTTCATAGTTTCCATGTCTTCCTCTTCCTTGATTTACTGTCTTGTTTAAATAGAGCACCTTCTCCAGAAGCTTCTCAAGAAAGGATGGATGTGAGGCAAATTGAGATCTTATCTGAAAGACTTGATGCTTCTCTAATATTTAAGGGATAGTTTAACTGGGTTATAAAAGTTAGCATGGCCTGACCAGGCAGTGGCACAATGGATAGAGCATTGGACTGGGATGCGGAGGACCTAGGTTTAAGACCAGGGGTCCCCAAACTATGGCCCGCGGGCCGCATGCGGCCCCCTGAGGCCATTTATCCGCCCCCCGCCGCACTTCCGGAAGGGGCACCTCTTTCATTGGTGGTCAGTGAGAGGAGCATAGTTCCCATTGAAATACTGGTCAGTTTGTTGATTTAAATTTACTTGTTCTTTATTTTAAATATTGTATTTGTTCCCGTTTTGTTTTTTTACTTTAAAATAAGATATGTGCAGTGTGCATAGGGATTTGTTCATAGTTTTTTTTTGTTTGTTTGTTTGTTTTTTTCATTTTTCTGAAGCTGGAAACAGGGAGAGACAGTCAGACAGACTCCCGCATGCGCCGGACCGGGATCCACCCAGCACGCCCACCAGGGGGCGATGCTCTGCCCATCCTGGGCATCGCCATGTTGCGACCAGAGCCACTCTAGCGCCTGAGGCAGAGGCCACAGAGCCATCCCCAGCGCCCGGGCCATCTTTGCTCCAATGGAGCCTTGGCTGCGGGAGGGGAAGAGAGAGACAGAGAGGAAAGTGCGGCGGAGGGGTGGAGAAGCAAATGGGTGCTTCTCCTATGTGCCCTGGCCGGGAATCGAACCCGGGTCCTCCGCACGCTAGGCCGACACCCTACCGCTGAGCCAACCGGCCAGGGCTGTTCATAGTTTTTTTTTGTAGTCTGGCCCTCCAACGGTCTGAGGGACAGTGAGCTGGCCCCCTGTGTAAAAAGTTTGGGGACCCCTGTTCAAGACCCTGAGGTCGCCAGCTTGAGCGCAGGCTCATCTGGTTTGAGCAAAGCTCACCAGCTTGCACCCAAGGTCGCTGGCTTGAGCAAGGGGTTACTTGGTCTGCTGAAGGCCCACGGTCAAGGCACATATGAGAAAACAATCAATGAACAACTAAGGCATCGCAGCAAAAAACTGATGATTGATGCTTCTCATCTCTCTCCGTTCCTGTCTGTCTGTCCCTCTCTCTGACTCTCTCTGTCTCTGTAAAAAAAAAAAAATTTACATGAAATAGTTTTCTTTCAGAATGTTAAGGGCATTGATTCATTGCATTTTTAGCTTCAGTTTCACTTTGAGAAGATAAAGGCAATCTGATGCTTACTCCTTTGTGTATGACACTTTCCCTGTCCTCCTTTTTGTGAAGCTTTTAAACTCTTCTTTCTCCTCTTGTGTATATGATGGAGTTTGTTATGGGTCTGTTTTCACCTATTGTGCTGGAGACTTAGGGGACCCTCTTAATCTGTAAATTCGTATCTTTAAATTCTGGGAAATTTTTGTGAGCTGCTTTCTTGATGACTTATTTCTCTCTGTGTCCTCTGTTTTGTTTTTCTAGATACCTTCTTATTTTCATAATGGAATTCCTGGATTGTTTCTGTCATTTTCATCTCCTTATCTTTCAAATCTAGTTTCTGGGCAATTACCTCAACTTTATCTTAGGACCCTTTCATTACATTTTTAATTTCTGCTGTCATATTTTTAGTAATTTTGTTTTGTTTTCTGACTATTTCTTTCTGAGAGCATTCTTTATTTGTGGGGGATGGTGTCCTTTTTCTTAGAGGGTATTTATCTAGGCGAAGTCTCTCTTTCCTCCAAGATGCATATTTTCCTATTTTAATGTGTCTGTTGTACTCATGGTTTCTTCAAGTGTCCACTCATCTGGAATGCTTTAGTGCACGGGCACCACAAAGGTGGTGGGAACTCTATGCTTGCAGGAGAAGCTTGCTGCCAATGAGCTTGGCTATAGAATGGCAGACCTGGGCCAGTCCATTGGGGAACTTCTGGTATATCTTTCAGTCTTTTTTCTTGGGTCGATTGTATTCTTCAGAAAGATTTGTGCAATCTCCTGTCTAGAGTGTAAATATCTGTGTACCATTCTTTTGACGGTCTATTTGAGAAGAGCATAAAGGTTTTAAACTGTGGAGTGAGCCTGACTGGGTGGTGGCGCAGTGGATAGAGCATCGGACTGGGATGCGGAAGACCCAGGTTCGAGACCCCGAGGTCGCCAGCTTGAGTGCAGGCTCATCTGGTTTGAGCAAAAGCTCACCAGCTTGAGCCCAAGGTCACTGGCTCGAGCAAGGGGTTACCCGATCTGCTGAAGGCCCGCGGTCAAGGCACGTATGAGAAAGCAATCAATGAACAATAAAGGTGTTGCAATGCGCAATGAAAAACTAATGATTGATGCTTCTCATCTCTCCGTTCCTGTCTATCCCTCTCTCTGACTTTCTGTCTCTAAAAGAAAAAACAAAACAAAAACAAAAAACTGTGGAATGAAACTTGCACTCTCTCCTCTTTTTCAGTCTGCTCTCCAGTGCCCTCCAGGACAGGGACACTTTGTTTAACCCTCTCCAGAGATGAAATCTGCCTCCTTCTGTGCACTGTGGGTGGGACAGTCACATGGCTGCAGGGAATGTAAAAGACACTGGAGTGTCTAGCAGCGTCTCAAACAGACTTTCAACCCCAGTCTTAGGTATTTATGTCTTCTTCACCCTCTCTTCCAGAGGCCCCTGGTGCTGCTATTACTGAGGTTTGGACCAGGGCAGGGGATTCTGTGGTGAAACTGGGTTGCTTCTCAGCTGTCCCCACTGCCAGCTTCAACTCCTTGGAACAGTCATCACTTATCCTGCTTTTGGCTTCCAAGGTGGTATTGCTGTTCCCTCCTCTTCAGTTCATTTGAACTGGTTCATAGGTTTTGGAAAAATTCATTTACTGTCATTTTAGTCAGATTTGGGGAGGGAGCAGGACTAAATGCACATGTTAACCCCATTATCCTTCAGTGGAAATTCTCTCATACCTTCTTTTCCAAAGAAGTGATTATGAGGATAGTGGGTTTTGTTGTGTGCTTCCTATGTGCTCAGGGCTTGACAGGAATAATCTCAGTTAATCCTTAACACAAACCCACATGGCAGACAGGATCAAATTAGGGTTGTTAAAATGAATCCCTGGGCCCTGGCCAGTTGGCTCAATGGTAGAGCGTCAGCCTGGTGTGTGGATGTCCCGGGTTTGATTCCCAGTCAGGGCACACAGGAGGAGCATCCATCTGCTTTTCTACCCTTCACCTCTCTTGTTTCTCTCTCTCCCCTACCCCTTCTCCTCCCCTCCTGCAACCATGGCTCAATTAGAGCAATTTGGCCCTGGGCGCTGAGGATGGCTCCATGGCCTCCGCCTCAGGCGCTAAAAAATGACTTTGGTTGCAACCAAGCAAGGGCCCCAGATGGGCAGAGCATCGCCCTCTAGTGGGCTTGCCAGGTGGATCCCAGTCAGGGCGCATGTGGTTGTGAAACTACAGTGTGTCTGTAAAGTCATGGTGCACTTTTGACTGGTCACAGGAAAGCAACAAAAGACGATAGAAATGTGAAATCTGCACCAAATAAAAGGAAAACCCTCCCAGTTTCTGTAGGATGATGTGGCAGCATATGCGCATGCACAGATGATAATACACCGTGTATACAGCGGAGCAGCCCATGGCCATGCCAGTCGGGATGTGGACAGTACAGAGGAAAGTTCAGTGTGTTCTGTGGCTCGCTAAATTCGAATCCGTGACCAAAGTGCAATGTGAATATTGGCACATTTATAATGAAGCACCACCACATAGAAATAACATTACTCGGTGGGATAAGCAGTTGAAGGAAACCGGCAGTTTGGTGGAGAAACCCCGTTCTGGTAGGCCATCAGTCAGTGACGAGTCTGTAGAGGCTATACGGGACAGCTACCTAAGGAACCCTAAAAAAATCTATGCATGAGCCCACATCGAACTGCACTGACTAGGTATGAAACTGGGAGAGTTTTCCTTTTATTTGGTGCAGATTTCACATCTCTATCATCTTTTGTTGCTTTCCTGTGACTGATCAAAAGTGCACCATGACTTTATGGACACACTGTATTATGGTGCCCACATATGTAATCTGAAATAAAAACAATAAATTATAAAGTCAGGAAGGCCAACAAAGTCCTAAGTTTTTCCCATTGCATTTACTTTGATGGTTTTTAGGAAAGAGCAAATATTGACTTCTTTTAAAAGGTTTCTTTATTTTCCCTCCCTTTGTGTGCATGTGTGTGTGTGTGGGGGGGGGGCTATGATTACATGGCTTGTCTGATATTCCAAGGCTGGAGGCAGGTGCTATTATTGGCCCCATGTTATAGATGGGAAAACTGAGGCTTGTAAAGTTGAAGTTCACGTAAGTGTCAGAGCCAGATTTGAGTTTAATTAATCTGACTCCAAAGCCTAAGGTTTGCCCAGCTACTGGGTGGTACACAGCGCCACCTACTGTCCCATGGAAGGCTGTTTGCTCCTGCAGGTCTGTCTTACATCTCAGGGTGTTGAAGGATCATCATTCAAGGAGCCGGAGTTAACTTGGATAAATTAACATGATGAATGTGGGTAAAGCACCACTAAGGCTTTCCTGACAAGAACCACCGTGGATTCCCCGACACCCATGGGTCCCTGGAGCAGGGGAGGGGCGGGACAGGCAGATAAGCTTTCATTCTGATGTGTTGAGAGGAGCCAGCAGGATTTGTCAC
Organism: Saccopteryx leptura; assembly: GCF_036850995.1. Lineage (NCBI taxonomy): Eukaryota > Metazoa > Chordata > Mammalia > Chiroptera > Emballonuridae > Saccopteryx > Saccopteryx leptura. Next base: position 201,346,766 of record NC_089506.1, read on the forward strand.
CCTGTACAAGATAGCGACAGGAGAGTTTTGTCCTCACCTAATTAGCACCAATGGCCACTCTCAGGGGGATTAAACCAGAAACAGCCCCAGGCGTTTATCAGCTCAGGCTCTTGGCTGAACCCTCCCTAAGCTGCAGAGCAGCCTGGGAGGGGGGAGGATCCCAGCTATTCTTTGCAAGTTCCCACACTCCGCGGATCCCTCTGTCCATGGCCGGCTGGCTCGTGCTCACTCTGGTCCCCAGAGGCTGCTCTGTAAATGGGGCAGAGAGAGGAAGGGCACTGGCTGGGCTCACTGCTCTGCCCTTGCTGGCACCCTGCAGGACAGCGTCCCCACTTGACAGATGGAAGGCACTGAGGCTCAGAGCACCAAGTGACTTGACCCCGGAGCTGAGTGTCAAACCTAAAGACATGGCCTCCGGCTGCCCTTGAAACGTTTTATCTTCCCTCTGAGGATATGGGGTTGATAGTGTAGTGCTGGCACCCCCATTTACCTGATGAGGAAACTGAGGCCCCAAAGAGCTAAGGGACTAGTTTAGCCCTCATAATTAAAAAGAGTTGAACTCGGCCTGCCTAATACTCTGTCCTCCTGGGACAGAGCTGCTGTCATCCATAACCACTTCACTGGCTCGCTGTCTTAGGTGACGGTGATGACTGCAATGGCGATGATGCTGGTGATTACTGAGCTCTTGCCTGTGCCATGGGTAATTTTAAGCTCTTTGTATATCTGGTATCGTTTAATCATTTCCATAACCTTGAAAAGTATGACTTTTTAGCTTCGTTTCCCTGACACTCTGAGGGGCAAGGTGTCTTGTCCAAAAGGTGGAGCCAAGAAGAGTAATTCCAAGTCAGTCTCCTCTAGAGACTGTTTACACACACACACACACACACACACACACACACACACACACACACACACACACACCATGGGACCGGCTGCACGCTTTCTTTGCCTCTTGGAGATTTTGTAGTAGCTGTCAGCTCTGTGTCCGACCTGGTGGGGGTGGCTCTGTCTGTCTGGCTCGGTCTTTGTTGAGGCACTGGGAGCAGTTGGTTGGTGCTGTGAGTTATCATGAGAAGTTCACGTTCTTTGTCAAGAAATGAGGACAGTAAAGGTTCCTCTGATTCTGCGGAACCTTTTGTGGACGGCCCATGGTGTCTTACATGGATAGATGGGAGAGAGCTTAGGAAGATTCATTTTTTTAAATAAGCAGTTAACATGGAGTTCAGGATGCAGACATGTTTAGGGAGGGGGTTTGGGAAGCTCTGGCTAACCCTGGATGACGACCTATTCCTCATTGAGCACGTGTGTTCCAGCCTCGGGCGGAATCTGGCTCCTTACTTATTCCTTCTTATTTAACTCTGTTGACTGTGGGCCCACTGTGGGTCATCTAGTTAGGGGCACAATGTGAGCAGGCAGATATTAATCAAATCATTGCACAAATGCACGTGCGATGGAGGTGAGGTTCAGGGGGCTATGTGGTGGACCCCTGGGGGCTTGTCCTAGGCTGTGAGGACAGGGGAAGCCTCCTTAGGAGGTGACATGTGGGCTTAGCAAGGGAGCTGCTATGGGCTCCATGAGGCTGTGGCGCTGGAGCAGAGAGGAGAATGTGAGAGGTGGACGCTGAGGCCCAGAGGCCACCAGGAGTATACTGGTCCTCCTGTACCCTGCGCCATCTCAACTGGCCAGTTCTGCTATCAAAGATGCCAGGGCTTTGTGTGGGTCTGGAAACTTCTTGTTGGGGTCCAGCGTAAGCCCCCAGAGCACCTCTGCTTACCCAGAGTCTCTTCCTACCCAACTCTTCTGGGGAAGGAAGGCTGGACAATGAGAAGGGCCCTGACCTACAGAGCAGTGGTTAGGACAGGGGTCCCCAAACTACGGCCCACGGGCTACATGCGGCCCCCTGAGGCCATTTATCCGGCCCCCGCCGCACTTCTGGAAGAAGCACCTCTTTCATTGGTGGTCAGTGAGAGGAGCACATTGACCATCTCATTAGCCAAAAGCAAACCCATAGTTCCCATTGAAATACTGGTCAGTTTGTTGATTTAAATTTACTTGTTCTTTATTTTAAATATTGTATTTGTTCCCATTTTGTTTTTTTTTACTTTAAAATAAGATATGTGCAGTGTGCATAGGGATTTGTTCATAGTTTTTTTTATAGTCCGGCCCTCCAACGGTCTGAGGGACAGTGAACTGGCCCCCTGTGTAAAAAGTTTGGGGACCCCTGGGTTAGGACATGGGCTCTTGAGCTGGATTCAAATCCCGGCTCTGCCAGTGCGCCCACTGCTCTGTGCCTCAGTGTCCTCATTTGTCCCATGAGTATAATAAGTGCCCCTACCCCCGTTATGAGGTTGATTTGGACACTGCATGGGCAACACAGTGCCTGGTCAGGGCAAGTGCAGCAGGTGTTAGCTGTCCTCTGTCGAGGGTGCACAGCTGAGGCCCAGCACTGACATCACCTTGGGTCTGGAACTCTCTGCGTCTGCCCTCCGTGCGGCATTAGGTAGGGAGACACTTTCTCCACTCAGTGGAGGCTGTGTCCTTCATTCCTCACTCCCCCGGCGGCGAGTAGCAGTGCAGCGACACAGGACTGGCCACCTCCCTTTCTGGGTCCCACCGCAGCCTGGCACAGGAAGGAAGGGAGAGAAACCGTAAGCCGGTCTGTCCAGTTTTCTCCTTTTATGGTCAGCCCGCAGGCCTCTGGCTCCCCCGCCATCAACCATGAGCTGGTGTTTGGGATTGGGCCGAAATAGCTGGTCTGTGGGGAGCTGACGTCTCGGGAGAGTCTTCAGGCCTGCTGCGGGGGCGGGCCCGTCGCGGGGGAGGGGCTGCGGGGCCTCCTCTCCAGAAAGCTCCCCCGTGGACTTGCTCAGCCAAGGCTAGACCCCCCAGTTCGGGAGAAGGGGAGGAAGGCACACTTAGACCCCAGGGCTCGGGCCGGGAAGCTCAGCCAGACGGAGGTGACGCTGGAGCACCCCCCCCCCTCGCAGTCCCGGCTCCAGCCCCGCATGTCTCTGTCTGGTTTTCCCACTTCTGACCCTCTGCGTCCCAGTTTGGGACGCGGTGCCTCCTCCTCCGCGTCTCTCCTAGGGGTTCTGGCGCATCCTTCTCAGGGCTGCTCAGTTGTCACCCCAGCTGTGAGGACTTTCTGTCTCTTGGGGAGCATCAGAAGCAGCTCTCCCCTCTGTGCACCACGGGCACACACCCATCACAGCGTGGCTCACACGCTGCAGTTGTGACTCCCAGACAGCGTCACAGCCTCTCCGAAGCAGAGACTCGGTAGGTGTCAGTGAACTTTGTGTTTCCTGGCACATCATAGGGCCTCATAGCTTGTTTGCTGAGTGAATATGTGATACAGGAATATAGCTTTACCATGGCTTCTATCTTTGATGCCTTTGAGAGAGAGAGAAAGAGAGAGATTCAAATCTACAAGCATTTACTGAGTACCTGTTATGTGTTGTACAGTTCCTGGCATCTGGTATCAGGCGCAGCCCTTGATCTTCAGGAGTTCGTGGGCTAGGAGGAGAAGCGTTAAAAGAAGCTTTGTATCTGTTAGCAAATGAATAGATCTGTGTGAGTTTTTCTGGAGTCAGGTTTCTTGATTCAGAGATAGTATAAAATTAACATAGTTTTTTAAAAACGCTTTATCATGGTATTCTTTTTTTTTTTTTTTTTTTTTTTTTTTTTTTTTTTTTTCATTTTTCTGAAGCTGGAAACAGGGAGAGACAGTCAGACAGACTCCCGCATGCGCCCGACCGGGATCCACCTGGCACACCCACCAGGGGCGACGCTCTGCCCACCAGGGGGCGATGCTCTGCCCATCCTGGGCGTCGTATCATGGTATTCTTTATGCACAATACATAAATCTATTTTAAGTACACAATTTATTGATTATTTGTGAATTTACAGGGTAATGCAGCCATCATCACAATCTGATTTTATATTTGTCATCTCTGAAAGAAATCATGTGCCCATTTGTAGTCACTTTCTGCTCCCCCCCTTCCAGGCAATCCCTAATCTGTCTGTCTCTATAGCTTTGCCTCTTCTGGACGTTTGATATAAATGGAATGAATGGTACAGTACATGGTTCTTTGTGGCTGGCTTCTTTCACTCAGCATCATGTCTTCAGAGTCCCTCTCTGTCATAGCAGGTGTCAATGCCTTGTTCCTTTTTGTGGCTGAGTAATATTCCATTTGTGGCCAGACCACACTGTGGATCCATTTGCCAGTAGATGGGCAATTTATTGTTTCTATTTTTTTGGCTATTGTAAGTAATTTTAAGAAGCATAGTTTTTCTTTCTTTATGATTTTTCTTAAAATGGAAAAGAAAAACTGTCATATCATGGAGAAATGAGTATCATCCCAAATAATCAGTACCCTTGCCTCCTAAAAAGTATTGAGGTGAAACAATGACCACAGTGAGGGTAAGTCCCACAGCGAGGGGAACATTTGGACTATGGGAGCCACAACCACCACTAGGCCAAGTGGTACCTTTACAGAGTTGGACAAAGGCACTCCTTTCTCAAGGCTCTTCCCCTCCATCTGCTGGAAGGTTGCTGTAATAAATACGCATATCCTCAGTGACCAGTGTGAACACTTTCCTGGAGCCATGCAGTGTACAACCGGTGTCACTGTCCACGGCCGCCCCAGAGGGGACATGCCGTAAAAAGGCCCCCAACTCAGCCCTAGGGAGATACGGAGTCAGAGAAAGTATCATAGGGGAGGTGACTCTCCAGATGGCATTTCAGGAATGGATTAGGGTGAACACCCCAAGAAATAGAAAACAGGTCCTCAGATAAAAGCTTGTACTTGAACATACATAGCAGCACTATTCACAGCCAGGAGATAGAAACCATCCGAGGGCCCATCAGTGGAATATTATTGCGCCGTAGAAAGAATGAAGTTCTGAAACATGTTTATCACAGGGATGAACCTCAAAAAAAAAAATCATACTCAGTGAAAGAAGCCAGACAGAAAAGGCCATGTATTATATTACTGTATTTGTGTGAAATGGCAAGAATTGGTAAATCCAGAGAGACAGAAAGCAGACTGGTGGCTGCCAGAGGTCATGGGGAGTTAGAATGAAGAGTGACTGCTTAATGGGGGCAGGGTTTTATTTGGGGCTGATAGCAATATTTTGGTATTAGATAGAGGTATTCGTTGCACAAATTATGATTGTACTACTTGCCATTGACTAGTTCAGTTTACATGGTTCGTTTTATGTTTTGTGAATTGCACCTCAGTGGAAAGAAGAGAATGGATTAGGCAGGAAGAGAAGTGGTGAAGAGGGTGCTTGGGGCAGAGAAACAGTGTGTGCCAAAGCTGGGAGAGGGCTGCTTTGCACACTCAGAGAACTTTGCTGCCTTGTGTCAGACACAAGCTCAAGCTCAGAAAGGTCCGAGATCTCCAGGAAATCAGTTCCCTGGGCTCCACACGGTCAGCAAGCAGTACCCACACCGAGCCTTTCTTCTGCCTGTAACCAGAGCTCCGTTACCTTCCCACGCTGGGAGGCTGTGCGTTTTCGATGGGAATGTCCCAGGCCAGAGCTTCCCCAGCACAGAGCCACCCTGGCAGCTCCTGAGCCTTCCCCTGGAGCCTGCTCCCTCTCCTGGGGACCAAGAAGGGAAGGCCTTAGGATGAGCATCTAACCCTATAAGTCTCCTGTGCTCAGGCTCAGGCTTCCCAAGATTGCTGGGAAAGTCTGTCTCTCCCCGAATCGGGTGGGTCAAGATAGCCTGTCCGTCTGTCAGTCTCAAAATTGCTCCTTAAAATAGTGGAGTTGTCTGGGTCAGTCCCAGGGGTTCTCTCTCTGCCTGGGTTCTGATCACAGGGTCCTGGTTCCTGCATGCTCTCGCCCCTCTGGCCCTTCCTGGATTAGTTTTTAACTGGTTTCTTATTTTGCTCTGTCCCACATGGATTTCTCCCTCTGGGTGGAAGTTGGAGGCACTGGTATCCACATTCCCCCAGTTCTCGTAAAAGGAGCTGGAGGTTGTGTCAGCGCATGGTGCCTCCCTCCACGACTTTCTGTCTGCAAGAAGGGCGACACTGACTTCTCTCTCCCTCTCCAGTCTGCGCCGGGGAGGTTGAAAGTTTATTGTTTTCTTCTTGTTTTTACCCTGGAAGGAAGTGCCACCAGTGTACGAGTGTGGGTTATCTGAGGAAGGCACAGCGATGCCATGACAAAAAGCAAGGCCTTTGGGGTCATGCAGACTCTAAGCTGGAGTCCCAGAGTCTGCATGACCCCACCTCCTGGGCTGCCGTGGCGTCACTGAGTGCGGGAGAAGCGTAGCCCAGGCCCAGGACATGGTGAGCACGGCTGTTTCTTTTCTCTCTTTCCTAAGCTTTATGGTCACCATGGTTTCCTCCAGAGCAATAAAGACTATTTTTATGTTGACCATTTTTGGTTGGATGACGGAAAGATTATACAGACTCAGCACAAACTTCAACAGGATAGAAGACGGACAGAGAGTAGTTCTCCTTCATCCTGATTGTGCCTGTCCCTCAGACCCTCTCCTCTCTCTTGCCAGTAACAACAATGGGTTCATAATATCATAATATCCAATGCGTGTACAAGTATTTGAGGGTGTGGGTGTGTGTATCTCCTTGTTCTTCTTCTTCTTTTTTTATTTTTATTTTGAGGGGGGAAGGGAGAGAGTCAAGGAACAACAACTTGTAGTTGCAGCATTTTTAGTTGTTCTTTGATTGCTTCTCATACATGCCTTGGCCATGAGGGCTTCAGCTGAGCCAGTGACCCCTTGCTCAAGCCAGCGACCTTGTGGGCTATAAGTGACCTTTGGGCTCAAGACAGTGACCATGGGGTCATGTCGATGATCCCATGCTCAAGCTGGTGAGCCTGTGATCAAGCTGGTGAGCTCATGCTTAAGCCGGTGACTTCAGGGTTTTGAACCCGGGACCTCAACATCTCAGGATGATGCTTTTTTTTTTTTTGCTTTTTTTTTACAGGGACAGAGAGAGAGTCAGAGAGAGGGATAGATAGGGACAGACAGGAACGAAGAGAGATGAGAAGCATCAATTATCAGTTTTTCGTTGTGACACCTCAGTTGTTCATTGATTGCTTTCTCATATGTGCCTTAACCGCAGGCCTGCAACAGACTGAGTAACCCCTTGCTCAAGCCAGTGACCTTGGGTCCAAGCTGGTGAGCTTTTGCCTCAAGCCAGATGAGCCTGAGCTCAAGCTGGCGACCTCGGGGTCTCAAACCTGGGTCCTTCTGCATCCCAGTCCGACGCTCTATTCACTGCGCTACCACCTGGTCAGGCCCAGAATAATGCTTTATCCACTGCACCACCACCTGGTCAGATATGTGTGTCCTTTTTAAAACACAAAATGTATTATGCAATATTACTTAACCTTTTACTTTTTAGCTTAATATATCTTGGAGAGTGTTCTGCATCAGTCCATAAAGATCTGCCTGTTCTTTTTAACGGCTGCCTCGTGTAATTGTACCATTGTTGGCTATACTAGAATTTAAAATCCAGAATTTATTTAACTGGCCTTAAGGTGGTAGACTGGCTAAATGGTTTGTTTCTGGTCCTTTGTTCTTGCTGGCATTATGGCAGAGACCAACTTCTGTGTCTCTCTTTGGGCACTTGTGTGGGTGTTCCTGATGTGGGTGTTTCTGAGTGAGTGTGGGGTAGGCCAGGACTTGTAGCAGGAGCATGGGGAGTAGGCCTAATGGCAATCGATGTACCTGGACTGGGAGACAGGGCTAAGTGATGATGGAGAGCTCTCCTTTGTCCTGTGTGTTCCTATGGCCCTTCTCCCTGCAAGGGCTGCCCCCTGGCCTTCAGCTCAGAGGTCAGACTTGCCTGATTGGAGCCTCTCCACACCCCCTGAACATGGTCCTGGAGGAAGATGTGGCCCAAGGTGGGAAAAGTAAGAGTGTGAGAGAGAAATGAAATAGCTTTATGGCTCTTCTGCCTTCTATCCTGAGGATTTAGCCCAACCACAATGTCCATCTATAATCTGAAGGAAGAGGGAGAGACTTGGTTGGAGGTGAGAATAGATTCCTGGACCTTGCCCGATCATTTAATTCATCTTGCCCTGGGGTGCCCACGTCTTCTTTATGTGATGCCTATTCCTGTCTCTACATATGGTCATTACTGTTCTCTCTGGTTCCCAGTGGACACAGGCATCGCCTTTTCCAGTCCTGTCTGTCCTCTCATCTGTCCTCCCACCCATCCTCATCCTCTCATCCTCTCATCTGTCCACCCATTCATCTATCCATCTGTTCATCCATCTACCTGTTCATCTATCCACCCATTCGTCCATCCTCCCATCCATCCATCCATCCATCCATCCATCCATCCATCCATCCATCCATCCATCCTCTCATCTATCCATCAATCCTCTCATCCTCTCATCCTCTCATCCATCCATCCATCCATCCATCTGTCCATCCATCCTCTCATCCATCCATTCTCGCATCCATCCATCCTTCTATCCTCTCGTCCATCCGTCTGTCCATCCACTCATCCATCCATCCTTCTATCCTCTCATCCATCCATCCGTCCATCCATCCATCCATCCATCTATCCATCCATCCATCCATCCATCCATCCTCTCATCCACTCATCCATCCATCCTCTCATTCATTTGGCTGTTTAGGAGCTGAGTGTGTGTGTGGGTGGGGGGGGGAGTCATGACAGAGATGGAGGGGGACACATCACGCCAGACCTCATAGACCATGGTGGGGCCACCAGGGCTCAACAGCTGGTTTTGGCAAAGGCGTGGCATTATCCAACAATTTTAAGAAGCTTTGACTTTGGGCGGTAGGCACACAATATAATAGTCAGATTATGTACCATACAGATATACACTGGAAATCTATATGATCTTATTAACCAATGTCACCCAGTGAGCCTAATTTAAAAAAAAAAAAAAAAGATTCCTCTGCTGCAATGCAATACCACCTCACCCATTTGAATGGCAATTATAAAAAACCAGACAGTAATGTGTTGACAAGGATGTGGAGAAACTGGAACCCTGGGGCACTGCTTGTGGGAATGTAAAATGGTGCAGCGATTATGGGAAACAGTATGGCGGCTTCTCAAAAATTAAACCAGAAAAACCATATGATCCAGCAGCTCTGAGCATGTACCCAAAAGAAGTGAAAGCAGGGATTCTAACAGATGTTTGTACGCCCATGTTCTTAGCAACAGTGTTCACAAGGGCCAAGAGGTGGAAGCAACCCAAGTGTTCACCAACAGATGAACGGATAAGCAAAATATGGTTGATCCATACAATGGACAATTATTCAGCCTGGAAAAGGAAGGGCATTCTGACACCTGCATGAACCTCGGGGACAGGGTTGGGGGAGAGGGAACGGGGAGCGAGTGCTTCATGGATGTAGAGTTTCGGTTTTGCAGGATGAAAGGAGCTCTGGAGATGGGTGGTGGTGACGGTGGCAGAGCAGCGTGAGTATGCTCAGTGCCACTGAGTTTGTAGACTTATAAATGGTCACCATGGTGAGTCTTATGTTCTATATGCTTACCAAGTTTTTTAAATTTACACACGGAAGGGCTGCCTGGTGAGGATGGCAGGGGCACAGGCAGAGTGGGGTGACGGGGGAGGGGGATCTGGGCCAAAAGTGATGGCTCTTAGGCCGGGTGTGGCCGTGGTGATGGGACAAGTCTACAGACTCGAGATTCGATTCTTGGGAGGCAGATCCTTCCAGCCCAGAGGCCACTTCATGCCCTGGCTTCCTTCTTCCTGCCTGAGAGGTTAGCGCAGCTGCTCCCCCAGCCTGGGCATTGGCCTCACTCCTTCCTTTGGCTGGCCCCTGCTGGTTTCCCCAAGAGGCCTTGTCCCCAAGTGCCTTCCCTAATCGCCCTGGAGCCTGGGCCCGTCAGTTCCCGTGATCCATTTCCTGTACACTGTCTTGGAAAAGCAGAAGGAGCCCAGGCTCTGACTCGCAATCCTTCAAAACCCAGGTCAGCCACCAAAGTAACTGTGTGACTTTGGGCTACCTAACCTCAGTTTCCTCAACACTAAAAAGGCCCGGATTAAAGGCCACACATGAGAAGTGCCTCACAATGCTTCTGGGCTATAGTAAGTGCTCAATAAATAGTAGGTGTTGGGTTCAAAGTCTGCCTTATCTGTGGACTAGTTCAGTAATTATGGGCAAGTTTTAAACTTTCTCTGATCCTCAGTTTCTTCATCTATAGTAAGAGAATAAAAAGTCTATCTCATAAGATGTGTGAGGGTTGAATGAGTAAATGCTTAGAACACTATGTGGCACTGAGTAGGCGCTAAGTATTAGATACTATTATGTGGTAGTTTTAGGACCCCGCATAGTGCTGGGTACTTGGTAGATGCCATCAAAGTATTTGTTGAATGAATGAATGAATGAGTCCATTTCTTACATGTATATTGATCTTCTGCACCAACAAGCTCATGTATCCTAGGTTTGGGGTTGGCTTTTTTCAAAGCTCACCAAGCTAAATCTTCTGTGTGTCAGGGTGTAGGGCATGAGGGGTGGGGTTCCAGGAGCTGGGGGAAGTAGGGTACAGGACTGGATATTTTGTCTGTGATGGGTTCATGGTTCTGTGGGGCAGAGACACAAGCAAAGAGAAAAAAAGCACAGAGGCCATGGGGCTATGGAGGTGGCACATTGCCTCTGTTTTAGGGATGGGCAGGCACCAGTGACAGCTCCAGAGTTTCTGGGAGAGGCTTGGAGGTAGCAGTGAATTATTTGAGGAGGCTGGTAGCAGGTGGCTTATTTCTTCTAGCAATGTTGACTATTTGTGATAGTTTGGGAGTGCGAGCAGAGTTACAGCCAAGCCACCCCCTGGCTCCATCGTGGTGGGGAAGGCTTCTTGGAAGAGGTGTCATCTTTGAGACTGAGGGACCAGGAAGTAGCCAGGAAAAGAAGAGAAAGGCCTTCTATGCTGAGGGAACAGCCTGACAGAGGCACAGAATGTGCTCAGGGGTTGATCTAGGGGGGATTGCTGGGGCATTAAGAGTAAGGGAGGTAGAAGTGCCAAGGCTGGGGAGGCGGGCAGCAGCCAGTCATGGGAGGCCTTAGTGACATGCTCAGGAGCTTGGACCTTATCTAAGAGCACTGGGGAGCCATGGACAGATTTAAAACAGCTATTTAACCTTTTGGCTTTCTGAGCAGCACCACGGCAGTGGGAAAGAGCAAGTGCCTTATGAAAGGCAGAAAAAGGGAGCCACAAAGGAAGTGGCTGACCCGTCTTCTAAGGAAGATTGGTATGATGTGGAAGCACCGGCCGTGTTCAATATTTAAAATACTGGAAAAACACCAGTCTTGAGAACTCAGGGAACCAAAATCTCATCTGATGGTCACAAGGGTAATGCATTTTTGTTGTTGTTTTTTTTAATGAGAAGAGGGGAGATAGTGATAGTGAGACAGACTCACACATATGTCCCAAATGGGATCTAACTGGCAACCCCTTTTTGGGGCTGATGGTTAAATCAACTGAGCTATTTTTAGCACCTGAGGCTGACCCTCAGACCAACAAAGCGATCCTCAGTGCCCAGGGCTAATGCTCAAACCAGTCAAGCCACTGGCTACAAGAGGGGAAGAGCAGAGGAGGAGGAGGAGAGGGAGGGGAAAAGAAGCAGATGGTCACTTCTCCTGTGTGCCCTGACCAGGAATTGAACCTGGGACATCCATACACCAGGCTGATGTTTCATCCATTGAGCCAACCAGCCAGGGCCAAAGGTCGTGTTTTTAAGTAAGCCTAACTGAAGAATAATGAAGTTACATTTAGAAAACTTTAGCTAATTACTGAGGATGTTCACGGAAAATACTGCCTAATTTCCATGGCATGGATCTTACTCAGGACAAAATGTGCTCCACAGTCAAAATGGTAGATCATGATTAAATCTCATGTTGATGTCAAGACTACCGATGGTTATTTGCTTTGTCAATTCTGAGTTGGTTTTACTAAAAAATACAACGATCAGATTTGGAAGACCTCTTATGCTCAGCATCTGCCATTTGGTCTGCCAAATCTGGAAGAAGATGATGGAAATCATGACCCAAGAGGTACAGACACATGACTTGAAGGAAGTGGTCAATAAATCATTTCTGGACAACATTGGAAAAGGCTGGCCAATCTTTGTTAGAAAAGTCAAAATGTTGAAGAAGCCTGAGTTTGAACTGAGCAAACTCAGGGAGCTTCATGATGAAGGTAGCAGTTCTGCAAAAGCTGCTGGAGATGAGACAGGTGCTGAAGATGAATGAGCTGATGGGTATGATCCCCCAGTCCCAGAATCTGTTTAAAATTCAGACATTTAATGGTGGCAAATAAAAAATTCTATTTGTGATTTAAGAAAACAGTTATTTAAGATAAAATTTGCAGCCTGACCAGATGGTGGCGCAATGGATAGAGCGTTGGACTGGGATGTGGAGGACCCAGGTTCAAAACCCCAAGATCACCGGCTTGAGTGTGGGCTCATCCAGCTTGAGCGGAGGCTCACCAGCTTGAGCGAGGGATCATTGGCTTGAGCGTGGGATCATAGACATGACCCCATGGTCACTGACTTGAGCCCAAAGGTTGCTAGCTTGAAGCCCAAGGTTGCTGGCTTGAGCGTAGGATCATAGACATGAATGACCCCATGGTCGCTGGCTTGAGCCCAAAGGTCGCTGACTTGAGCCCAAGGTCGCTGGCTTGAGCCCAAGGTCGCTGGCTTGAGCCCAAAGGTCGCTGGCTTGAAGCCTAAGGTCACTGGCTTGAGCCCAAGGTCACTGGCTTGAGCAAGAGGTCACTCACTCTGCTGTAAACCCCAGGTCAAGGCACATATAAGAACAGGGGTCCCCAAACTACGGCCCGCGGGCCACATGCGGCCCCCTGAGGCCATTTATCCGGCCCCCACCACACTTCCGGAAGGGGCACCTCTTTCATTGGTGGTCAGTGAGAGGAGCATAGTTCCCATTGAAATACTGGTCAGTTTGTTGATTTAAATTTCCTTGTTCTTTATTTTAAATATTGTATTTGTTCCCGTTTTTTTTTTTTTTTTTTTTTTTTTTTACTTTAAAATAAGATATGTGCAGTGTGCATAGGGATTTGTTCATAGTTTTTTTTTATAGTCCAGCCCTCCAATGGTCTGAGGGACAGTGAACTGGCCCCCTGTGTAAAAAGTTTGGGGACCCCTGTATAAGAAAATGATCAATAAACAACTAAGGAGCTGCAACCAAGAATTGATGCTTCTCATCTCTCTCCCTTCCTGTCTGTCTGTCCCTATCTGTCCCTCTCACTGACTCTCACTCTGTCTCTGTCAAAAAAAAAAAAGATAAAATTTGCATACCAAAAATTCATCCATTTTAAGTGTAATATTCAGCGATGTTTAGTAAATTGACAGTTATGTAAGTATCACCACAGTCCAGCTTGAGAACCCCAAAATGATCCTTCATGCCCATTTGCAGTAACCCCACCCCCACTCTGGCCGCCACTAATCTGTGTCTCGGCGGATTTGCCTATTCTGGACATTTCTTGTACATGGAATCATACAATATGTGGTCTTTTGTGTCTGATTTCTTTCACTTACCATGTTTTTGAGAGTCATCCAGGTTGTAGTAGGAATCAGCACTTCAATGTTTTTATGACTGAATAATATTCCGTTGCATGGCTGTACCACGTTCGGTTTATCTGGTCATCAGTTGGTGGACATTTGTGTTGTCTCCTCTTTTTAGCTTAATGGTAACACTGTTGGGGACATTTGTGTGCCAGTCTGGTAAGGACACATGTTTTCAGGGCATTTGGGTAGATTCCTGGTAGTGGGATTACTGGTTCATATGGTAAATTTGTGTTTATGTTTTAAGGAACATGCAAAGTGGAAGAGGTTTGGAGGAGGCTAGTAAAAGATCGAGGGAGATCTTTGAGCATGAGGGACTGAGCTCTGTGGAGGTGGAGGTGGACCTGGGGAGTGGACTGCAGAAATGCCATGGGGTTGGCCATCAGGGAGTGTGACACTCTGATTTTTAGTTATGGCTAATTGGTTGATAATTAAAGGGCTTGGTAAGCCTCCCTTTGCTTGTCATGGGGGTGGGGGGTGGGGAACGGGCTTTTAAAGAGAAGGTGATGAGTAATGCCTGCATAATCACACTGACTCTCACAATGCCTGCTATATCCACCAGAATTCTCTGGTGGTGAGCAACAGAGATCAACCTGGCACCTTATCTAGGGAAGGGATTTATAGAGAAGTATCTGGAAGCTCACAGATGGGCTGAAAAGACTGGGGATCCAGCATCAGGGAATGACAGAAACTGCTTGGGCTCTGGGGGCAGGACAGATGACCCCTCGGGACTCTGTCCGTCCATTGTGAGTCCCTGCTCTCAGTCCAGCCGGGAGAACCTGAACAACACAGCCTGGGACCCCTTCTCACTTCCGGGCTTGGGGAGCCGGTGGGGCAGCCCCACCAAGACTGTATATGATGGCAGGGGCAGGGCAGGGGGCATGTCTCCGAAAGGAACACAGGATTGTCTTTCTGGAAGAAGGAATAGGTGCTGGATTTTCAAACCAAACAGTGTCTACTACCCCGTATTCCAGATGAAGGAACTGAGGTGTGGAGAGGTTACAAATATTTGCCCAGGGCCACAGAACTGGGAAGTGGCCAAATGGACCCCAATCTGTCTGTATCCAAATTCAGTGTTCCATCCATGACCGATTCTGGGCAGAACGGGTCTCCCAGGACCCCCCAGAGCTGGCGGGGCTGGGAAGATCACTACCTCCTGAACAAGTCAGACTCCAGCATCTTTCTGGGGCTGCCTGAGAGCTTTGGGGTCAGGAAGGGTGTTTCTCAAATAATCCTGCTACTCTCTTGGCTTTAGTCTTGTCCCCTGTGCCCTGGGCAATGAGCCCAGCTGGACCCTTGTCACCCCTAGTGGGACCGGTGTGCAAGAGCTTAGAATGGGGGACCCAGGAGGCACCATATCCAGACCCTCAGCTCAGAGCTTCTTCTGACTCACGGCTCTCTTTTCTTTCTGTTCTCAGATCGAGAGGACCAGTCCATTCTATGCACGTAAGTGGAGCTGCGTTTTCTTCTGTTTTTTTCCTAGAGTCACGATTCACCCTATGGAAGAGTAAGGTCCATGAGGGCAAGGCTCTTTGATTTGTTCATCATTCCAAGTGCATTCCCTCATAGCTCATTAGGGAGTAGGTGCTCACTAAACATTTATTGAATAAATGTTCTTTTTAAAAAATTGAATTTATTGGGGTAACACTGGTTTACAAAACCATACAGCAGGGGTCCCCAAACTTTTTACATAAAAGGCCAGTTCACTGTCCCTCAGACCGTTGGAGGGCTGCCACATACAGTGCTCCTCTCACTGACCACCAATGAAAGAGGTGCTCCTTCCAGAAGTGCGGCAGGGGGGCCGGATAAATGGCCTCAGGGGGCCGCATGCAGCCTGCGGGCGGTAGTTTGGGGATGCCTGCCATACAGGTTTCAAGTGCCCCACTCAATAAAACATCATCTGTCCACTGCATTGTGTGCCCATCGCCCCAAGCAAGGTCTCTTTCCATCCCCATTCCCCCCACCCTGCTTTGCCCACCTCCACCTCGCCCCCACCGCCTTCCGCTCTGGCCATTGCCACATTGTTGTCCGTGTCTTTGTGTTGTGTATATATGTTTTCTGGCTAATCCTTCACCTTCTTTCATCTAGCCCCTCCACTCCGTCCCCTCTGACAGCTGTCTGTCTTGAACGAATCTTCTTGTTCTGAGTCAGGCACAGCTAAATTGTCAGTGATAGGTGGTGCCATCTTGTCTGGCACGGTCTCCCCTTTTTAAACGAGCATTCATGGAGCACTTACTGTGCGCCAGGCCCCGAACTAAACATTTTCTGTGCAGAATTGCATGACAGCTCTGTGAAGCCAGGTGCCATCACTGTTGGTGAGGATGTCTTGGCGTGTATTAAAGTCTTGCTTTATAATTTCACAATTAGCAACCATATTTGGCGTTTTGTGCCATTGTTTGTTTGAGGCTTTGGGCACATGGTCAGAAGATATTAGCTCAATTCAGACTCATTCAGAGAATCTTCACCCTTTAGGAAGATCCCTCCTGTGATGGGCAGAATAACGGCCCCAAAGATCTCCACATCCTAACCCCTGGAACCTGTGGCTGGGTCAGGTCACCTGGCATCGGGGGGGATGAAGGTTGCAGGTGGTATTAGGGTTGCCTGTCAGTTGACCTTAAAATAGAGAGACAAACCTGGCTTATCCAGGTGGGCCCAATGTAATCACAAAGTCCTTAAAAGTAGGAGGCAGAAGGAGAGTCAGAGGGTGATGAATGTGAGAACTTGACCTAACATTACTGGCTTTGAGGATGGAGGATACTTAGGATATGAGAGGCAGGGCTGAGAACAGTCTCTGGAAACTGGAAAAAGCAAGAAAGCAGGCTCTCCCCTCGTGCTCTCAGCAGGAAAGCAGCCCCGTCGACACCTTGGCTTTAGCTCCGTAAGACCCACGTCAGATAGCTGACCTCAGGAAGTTGTTGTATGTGTGTGTGTTGCTTTAAGCCACTAAGTACGTGATAATTTGTTACAGCAGCAAAGGGACACTAATACATCTCCAACCCCTACACCCACTCCTGCCATCCCTCATTATTCAAGAGCTTTAACAACCAGGCCCCCTAGGTAGTATTAGACATGAACCAAAATAAACCTGATCCATCAAGAAGGAAGATAGCCATGAGGACAATTCTTGTACACTTCCCTTTCGTACTATTTGAATTTACTGTTTGATCCTGTGAAGGTACTATCTTTCCAGAAACTTAAAAAAAATACATACACATTTTTAAAAAAATCATCCATTTTGTAATGCTGTAATTACAAACTGTGAAAATTACGAAGAATGAAACATGTCAGGAACTAGGAAAATGTGTAAGTAGGAGGATTTCTAATCAAGGAGAACAAGAAAGTCTTCTCCAAAGAAGTGATATTTCAGCAGAAATGACAAAGAAAAAAGACAAGAAGAGTTTCCAGCATGTGCAAAGGCCCTGAGTTCAGATGGACCATGTTTTACTGGATAAACAGAGGTCAGTTTGACTAGAGCATGTCCCCTAGCAAGAAGTCCTCTGTGTGGGAAGAGCTAATACAGAACATCTAGAACTGAGGTTGTAAACCCAAGGGCCAATTGAAGCTGAGCAAGTACTGTTAATATGTGAAAAGGACCGGGTATAAGGCAGTAGGGAATGGTAGGGAGTATGGTAAAGTGGCCCATTTGAGGGGACAGCTGCTATTCCTTTCAAGCCCACTGTTATGATGGAGAGTGTAGGTCTAATGTCATCAATCAGACTTATCTACATTTTAATAGAAGCTGGAAATTTAGGTGGTTGTTTTTTCATGTGAAATCTCTGTGTGTGTATGCGTGTGTGCATGCAAATTAGGTGTCAATGTTTATCACCCAAATAAATTCTATTTGTGGGCTAGCTTTGGCCAGTGGGCCACCATTAGTTTACAACCTTTGTTCCAGAACTGTGGGCCTGGCGGGACCCTCAGAGGTGAAGAAGCCCACTGTTCCTGCCACTCACACAGTGGTTAGTTGTAGGGCTTGCAAGGAATTTTCATGGAGCATCTAAATCTGGAATGATTCACTTTCTTTAAACGAAGGTGGATTTAAGTTGGTCTCAGTAACAGTATCCCCCTTTCATTCACTTGTGTTCCAAATATTGCTTTGAGTTGGAGGGACAGGGGCGGGGTGCCGAGCATGGTGGGGAATTGGATCAGTAATGCACAGCCAGGGTGGTTATGGCCGTGTGAGTTGTGTGTGTCCGGGTGGCCACGGCCATGACAAGGAGGGTTCGGCACTGGGGACTCACAGTTGCACATGTAGCTTAGGAGAAACCAGCACATGCTTCTGGAGGAAAACCAACACCTGCTTATCTAGTGCAGGTGATGTTACCCCAATGGGAGGTGTGTACCAGCGTGAGGGTGAGAAGAGGATGGGGGCTCTGCCAGTGCCCCCCCACCCACAGGACCTGCTCCCTGTGCCCCTCACAGTGTGAGTGTCCAGCCATGCCAAGCACGCTGTATTGCACCCTTGGGGTCCCCGTGTCTAGTTGGCATTTACACATAGTGGGTGCTGTACAGGGGTGTTAGGAACAAAGCCATGGGTACATTACTTTGAGGCTGTTTTAAGGGATTTTTCAATGTTAACTTTATGATTTTGTTGACTTATAAGCTGTTGGTACCCAACCTCCATGTCCAAGGAGACTACTTCTCTGCACGTATCTTTAGGACCAGTCTCTTTAGAATCTGGTTCATTCAAGGCAGGAGCCTTAGGTTGTCAGTGAATCATGTCACTGAAAGGCTCTGTCAAGGGCAGGTGAAAAGCCACCGGGCTTGCAATCTGGCTCTGGGTCTCACTAGCATGGAGCTTTGGGCACAAAATGTAACCTCTTCATGGCTCCCTGTTCTTGCCTATAAAGTGGGGAAGTAGGGATGGGGAGAATGTACTTAGTTCATAGGGCTGTTGTGAAGAATAAGTGAGTCTATATACAACATGATAGCGGTACTTGATTCATAGGGTTGGTGCAAGGATTACATGAATATAGATAATAATAATGGCATTTAATTCATAGGGTGGTTGTGGGGATTAAGTGAATATATGTACATGTGTGTATATATATATATATAAATGATTATATATATGTATATTTATATAAATGTGTGTGTATGTGTATGCATCTAAGTATCAACCCCTGTAAGTTATCATATGTGACTTACAGGGCTTGGCTTGGTTCTCAGTCAGGTAAGCTATTATTATCATGTGTGTCCTGGAAGAACAGAGGCAAAACCCAGTTCAAGTTCACAGTCACCTCATATTTATAAAGGAATCAGAGGGGTTGTGAGATCTTCCCAGAGGCACACAGCAAGTTTTTGTGACATGCAACTTTGGAGTTAAATTTCTTAAGGCCAGTTGGAGGGCCCATTCCTTATTTGTTGGCCTTAACTGATGAGCCAGCAACCGGCCCCCTCCCCGCCTGAACTGTGCCCATGTGGACTGTGACGGATGGCTGGCATCTTCGATATTGAGCGCATAGGTTTAGAGAAAAGGATGTGCGGCCCGTCCAGCAGGCTCTGCCACTTCCGGGGGAGGAGCTGAGAGCTGCGTGATGGGAAGAGGCCCACCTCCGGCAGAGTGCGGGAGAAGAGCTTTGGGCAGGGGACAGCAAGGGCCCAGGCCCAAGGGGGGACCCAGTTACCTTTCGAGGGACAGAAGGTCCGAGGGGCAAGGAGAAAGGAGGTGGTGGGAGGATGTGGTGGGGAGGTGATCATGAAGGGTCTTGCCAGGGGCAGAGTGTGGACCAGAGCTAGATCAGATTGCTCTGACCATCCAGGGAGGCCACACGTGACACTTGGGGACATATGTGCACTGATCCTCTTAGGGTCTAGGGGTGTTTGTATAAGTCATGTGGAAACAGTGCTTCTCTCCTGCACACACACCCCCTCGGGTTGTTCAGACTCAGTGGCAGAAGACACTGTCCTCAGGCCATCCTCCCTTCCAAGGGAGGTGACTCAGGACAGCAGCTGTCCTGTCACTCTCCTCCAGGCCCAGTGCTGACTCCTGTGAAACTGCAGGGCTTCGGAGGAGTTTGCCCTGGGTGCTTCGCCCACGAGCTGCATTTCCTCCCAACCAGGCTCCCGACACCCCTCAGTCCTTCCTCCCTGTTTTTGAAAAACTCCTTTCTGGTAGGCGCCTGCAGGGTCTTTAAAGGTTTTTGGTTATGCAGCACAGTATCAAAAAAAAAAAAAAAAAACCGTGGCTGCCTCAAGAGAGTAGCAGCTGCGGTTAGGAGGTGGGCCCTTGGAGGCACGGCTCTGGGTTTGCTGTCCCGCTTTGCTGCATGCCCGCGATTTGTTCTTGGACGAGCCAGTTAAATCCGCAAGCCTCAGTCTCCTCATCTGTGCAATGGGGATATTGATTGTTTCTGCCTCCCAGGGCTGGTGGGAGAATTGAAGGAGCAATATAAGGGAGAACTGAGCACACAGTAGGTGCCCCATCGCTATTAGCTGGTGTTCTGATGCGGTGGTGGTGGGGAGTACTAGCAGTTCTGCTGAGCCTGCGTGCTGGAGGCATGCGGTGTACAGGAGAGGAGGCTGGGCTTCGGGATGAACACGGGCTGTGACAGAACCTCTGTGCGCACCGCGCAGGGGTCCCACAGTTACAGCTCGTGAGGACTTGAGTAGCTGTGATAGAGACCACCTGACATATTTCCTTGTCATTTACAAACATCCCTTTTTTTTTTTTTTCCTGAAGCTGGAAACGGGGAGCGACAGTCAGACAGACTCCCGCATGCTCCCGACCGGGATCCACCCGGCACGCCCACCAGGGGGCGATGCTCTGCCCACCAGGGTGTCACTCTGCTGCGACCAGAGCCACTCTAGCGCCTGAGGCAGAGGCTAAGGAGCCATCCCCAGCGCCCGGGCCATCTTTGCTCCAATGGAGCCTTGGCTGTGGGAGGGGAAGAGAGAGACAGAGAGGAAGGAGAGGGGGAGGGGTGGAGAAGCAGATGGGTGCTTCTCCTGTGTGCCCTGGCCGGGAATCGAACCCGGGACCTCTGCACGCCAGGCCGACGCTCTACCACTGAGCCAACCAGCCAGGGCTACAAACATCCCTTTTGAGTGACCACTGATCCTCCATGGGGCTATTGAACCACTTCACCAGATTCCAAGCGTCACATTTTTAGGTCATTTTACATTTTTCCCTCGAGTGAACTTTTTCTGTGATTTCTCTGCTTGTTTCTCTGGAGGATGGGTCCCCAGAAGTAGGACCACAAAGACCAAGGTAATGAATGGCGATGAAGGCTCCTGCCCCAGGAGTTCAGTGTGAAAAGAGTTTACGCTGCTGACTCTGGTACGAAGTGGACGGAGCGAGACGTGAGCTCTGACTCCCTAACCTCCTCTTCCTGGAACCCTGGTTATGATTTTGGCTGTGTGCGCACATTACTATTAAATTAATAGCGCTCTTTAAATGGACTCACTTTTTAAAAGATAAAATCTTTGTTTTGAAATCATTTTAGATTTACAAAAACGTCTCACAGATAGCGCAGGTCGTTTCCATATCCCACTCACTGACTTTTGGATTCCCTGCTACTCACCTCTGAGAACAGCCTGGTACATTTGTCACAATCAGATGCCAGCATCGGTACATTACTACTAATTACACTGTCCAGTTTCTTTAGATTGCACTAGGTTTTTCACTAATTTCCTCTTTCTGTTCTGTGACTCCATCCAGAATACCACATTCCATTTAGGCATCCTGTCTCCTTAGGCTGTTGGCTGTGACAGTTTCTCAGGCTTTGCTTCTTTCCCATGACCTTGACGGTACTGAAGAGGACCGATCAGGGCTTGAGTAGAATGTGCCCAGTTTGGGTTTGTCTGACATTCTCCACGTCACGGGTTTTGGAGAGGAACGGCACAGAGTGAAGTGTCTTCTTCATCACATATCAGGGGTATATGATACTCTCATGACATCCACATGATATTAATGTGACCCAGATGTGGCTGCACCTCAGTTCCTGGGCAACTGGTTCAAGAGGCGAATGGCCCAGATAAGCCGCAGAGACTCTTGACGCAGCGGCTTGGGTTGGAGCTGGGGAAGCCCGTGCTTTTATCTAGTGTTCTGGGCGTTTGTGAAGCAGCTGGGCCAGCCAGGGAGCTGGCAAGATGCACACACTTGTCCTGGGTCATCTACACTGAGGATGCTGAAGTGGTGGCCACGTCTGAGCTGTGCACACCCATCTGCTTTGGGGTGGAGAGAGGGCCGGGCTGGCGGGGTGTGGAGGGGGTGTCGGGGAGTAATCCCCTCCTGCAGAGGGAGGGGGCTGAGAAACACCAGCTGGGGAGGGCTGCACGGCCCTGGAGGTCCTCATGCATATTTTGCAGTGGGAGTGTCTGGCTCTTCTAAATTTCCAGCCTGTCAGTGCCGGCCTGTGGCAGAATGATTTCTGGGGTTACCTGGTACCTAAAGGGGTTGATGAGAGGTTTCCCGGTCTTGGCTTCTGGGGAGCCTGGGCTGGGATGAGCCCACCCTGGGCCGGGGTCCTCAGAGTGTTAGCTGACGCTTTTGACTGAGGAAGTGAGTGATGGGGGTGGGGGTGGGGGTGCATTTGGGTTCCTTTTACTCCTAAGTGATGCTGTGACAATACTTGGAGGCCCTGAGCAAGGCAGTGTGAGGCCGTTTCAGCTCCAGGCCAGGCCAGGTTTTCCTCTGGTGCCAGTCAGGGTGACAGACAGGAAAGAGGGGTGCTGGACTGAGCTCCGCCATGTTATCACGGTGCGACCTGCAGGAAGTACTCACCGCAGTGCTTGATAACACACACACACACAGATGTATATTCTCTCGCCACAGTGTTTGATAACACACACACACACACACACACACAGATGTATATTCTCTTCACCTCTCATTGGTGTTTAACATTTTAAAAAAGGCAACCAATCATGTTATAAACAGAATTATTGGCAGTATGAACAGATATCAACAGTAAGCGGCTTTATTACTAGACTGTGGCTGTTACAGTCTCCCCTGCATGTTTCTTTGGAGTTGTGAGTGACACCTTCTGAGTGAAGGCGCTAAGGTGTTCTAACTGCCATTCTTGACATTGGAGCTTGCAATCTGCTTTTCAAAAGTGCTTTTCCGGCTTTTTTCCCCCTCAAGTGTTCCTTAGAGCAAGCTCCCAAAGTCAAAAGGACAGACTCAGGCAATAAATAGTCATTTTGTACCAGCTGGTGCCAGGCAGGTGCTAGGCCCCGGGGGTCCTGGTGGTAAACCAGATAAATAAGAATTTTGGATGGTGGCAGTCGCTATGAAGACAGTGTGATGCATTGAGAGAAGATGTGGACACTTTGTGGTTAGTTTGGGATTGATATATAACTGGAAAATAGTTAGACGAGCCCTGGCCGGTTGGCTCAGCGGTAGAGCGTCGGCCTGGCTTGCAGGAGTCCCGGGTTCGATTCCCGGCCAGGGCACACAGGAGAAGCGCCCATCTGCTTCTCCATCCCTCCCCCTCTCCTTCCTCTCTGTCTCTCTCTTCCCCTCCCGCAGCCGAGGCTCCATTGGAGCAAAGATGGCCCGGGCGCTGGGGATGGTTCTGTGGCCTCTGTCTCAGGTGCTAGAATGGCTCTGGATGCAACAGAGCGACGCCCCAGAGGGGCAGAGCATCGCCCCCTGGTGGGCACGCCGGGTGGATCCCAGTCGGGGGCATGCGGGAGTCTGTCTGACTGCCTCCCCGTTTCCAGCTTCGGAAAAATGAAAAAAAAAAAATAGTAAGACGAGGTAATGATTAATTCCAGGGAAAGCCAAAAGTTGGGCAGGACAGAGGAGTAATCACGATAAACGAAGGGACCCAATTGTGTGTAGTGTCTCCATTGTCTTCATAATGCAAACCCCAAGTGTTGATCTAACACTATATGTAAGCACAGCGCCTCTATGGAGAAGAGGAGAAGATCAAATGGGAGCCGAGTTCTCCTCTTCCATGGTGAGAAATCAACATTCGACACGTGAGAAATCAACATTCGATGCTTAACACTGAACGCTCAGGACTAATGATAAAATACCACCTAGGGGCATGGATGTAAATGCAATACAACCTGCTGCCTTGGTGTTTCCTAGCCTTTCCAGCTTCCAGAAGCCACCTACATTCCTTGGCTTATGGCCCCTTCTTCCATCTTTATTATTTTTATTTTATTTTTTCCTTCTTTTCCAAGTGAGAGGAGGGGAAATAGAGAGACAGATTCCTGCATGTGCCCCGAGTGGGATCCACCCAGCAACCTCCACCTGGGGCTGATGCTCTGCCCATCTGGGGCCATGCTCACAACCCTGCTATTTTTAGTGCCTGAGGCTCCATGAAGCCATCCTCAGCCCCGGAACTAATAGAGCCATGGCTATAGGAGAGGAGAAGTGGTGGGGGGAGAGATGAAGAAATAGATGGTTACTTTTCCTGTGTGCCCTGACAGGGAATTGAACCCGGGACTTTCACATGCTGGTTCAATGCTCTACCACTGGACCAACTGGCCAGGGTTGCTCCGTCTTTCATCTTTTAAGCCAACTTGTAGCATCTTCAAATCTCTCTCTCTGGCCTTCCAACCAGCCTTTTATAAGGACCCTGTAATCACATTGGGTAACTAGGATAATGCAAGATAATTGCTTCATCTCCAGAACCTTTATTTAATCACAACTGCAAAGTCCCTTTTGTTGTGTAAGGTAACATATTCACATGTTCTTGGGATTAGGAGGTGGGCATCTTGGGGGGGGGCATTATTCAGCCAACCTGAGACCCCTTTGAGCACCTGTGAGCCAGGTATCATCTGCCAAGATACCTGGGTAGAAAATGATATTGCTCACCTACATCTGTAGAGAAATAGTATTGTTCATCTGACAGCTGGTGAGTGAATCAATTTAATGTGGTGGCAGAAAAGAGTGGGAAAGAATGTGCCTCACAGATGGCTTCCTAGCTGTGTGATCCCGCACAGGTTGCTTACCCTCTCTGAGCTGAGTTTATGGAGAGGCTGTGACGATGAAGACAAAGTCACCCTCCCCTTATCCTCAATAGCCACATCAACAGCAGGTTCTGCTTCTAAAACAGTCCAGTCCAATAGGACTTTCTGTGATGATGGCTGCTGAGCACTTGGAAGGTGACTAATGTGACTAAGCAATGGATTTTTATTATTTCATTTTCGTTTATTTAGCTAACCACCTCTGGCTAGTGGCTCCTGCCTTGAACAGTGTGGTTCAGAATTATTTCTCACCTCTGTCCACTTCTCAGATTCCACCCACTGCCTCTCCCTAATTCACTGAACTTCTCTGAGCCTCAGTTTGCCCATTTGTAAAATAGGTTCAGTGGGTGTTCTTCTGGGCGGCTGTTGTAGGGAGGAAGGGAGTTAACCTGTGTCGGAGACAGAGAAGCATGCCACTGTGTCAGGCTCAGTAAGGATCAGCTGCTGCAGCAGTGATCACTCTGCTTACTCTGTTATCCTTCCTGTAGCCCATGCTCGGCCCTGCAGCTCGGACTTCTTCCCCCCTGGTTCTCAAGTCCCATTCCCCCTACTGAAACGGGTTCCCCTACTTATTAGATTAACATCAGTACTTTTTACTTCGGCCCAGAAGGTTGTCTGTAACCCAGCCCAACCTTATTGTTTGCTCCCACCCCTCACCCTCCTGACCCTCCAGCTGCACTGGGCTCCTTCCTGTGCCCACGTGTGCCCAGTGCTCCCCCAGCACGGCCCTTTGTCCTTGCTGTTCCCTCTGCCGGGTGTGCCCTCCCCTGGTACTTCCCATGGGACTCTCTTGCCTCTTTCAGGGCTCAGCTCCTCCTCACGCTGTCCTCTCGATCCTGTTACTCTAATAAAGCGATAATAGCCACCTCAGATGACATTGTTTGTTCATTTCCTTGCCTGTTGTCTGTCTCCCTCCTGGAATATACCCTCGCTGTGGCTGGGGACCCTCCCCGTGTCCCGTGGCAAGCTGGCCCGCGATAGCCAGTGCTCAGTAGCAAGTAGGCATCGGCCATGGTGAGAAGGGAAATCCCTAAACCATTCAACTTTTATCTGAAAGTGCATCTAGTCACCCCTGACCCACCAACAGCTTAGCTGTCCTCATTAAATTTTACTTTGGCCGTTGCTACTACAATCAGCATAAGTGACTTGAAGATCTACAAGTTGAAAGCAGGGGATAAGCCTTTAGAAATAGTCAGTGGTCAAGATAAGCCAGTTTGGGACTAACAGTTGCTACAGGAACTGTTATTATGTAGCCGAGAAACTGAAAATGGAACGAATGTAACTTTTAGACATGCGTTCTATTTGGCCTAGCATGTGGTTCATCCAGCATGAGCACATCGGAGGCCCCGTGTGAGGGACGAGTAATGGAGGGGCCCCGGGTCGAGAGGGAGCTGCGTGTTCGAGGGGTAAGTGTGTGTGTGCAGGGGCGTGGATTACAAGAGAAAGAGAGTGGGGGCACATGAGATCAGAGAGAGGTGTGTGGGGTCTTCTAGGTCCTGGGGACAAGTTTGAACTTGAATCTAAAATGGACAGGGAAGAGCTGAAGACTTTAGCCAGGGGTCAGCAAACTCTGACCAGCGGGCTACATTTCGCCCCTGACTGTATTTTTGTAAATAAAGTTTTATTGGAACTTTATAACATGCCCATTTGTTTATACATTTCCTTTCATGCCACAAGGCAGAGCTGAGTGGCTGGGACAGAGAATGTGTGACATGCAAAGCCTAAACTATATTTACTATCTGGCCCTTTATAAAAGTGGTCTGCTAGCACTTGGCTAAAATACTGGGAAAATATACAATTTATAATATATTTCAATGATAGTATGAATTGAATGTTGAAGGTAATGATATAAACAGAATACATAAGTATTAGGGGGAAATGGTTATAAAAGTGATAATAGCTAACATTTTTATACTTTATATTTTTACTTAATTTTTAACTTATTGGGTTGACATGGTTTGCCAAATCATACAGGTTTCAAGTGTACAACTCACCGTAATACCATCTATACCCTGGATTTGTTCTAAATGTTTTATATATATTCACTCATTTAATACTCATAATCAGGGGTCCCCAAACTATGACCTGCAGGACACATGCGGCCCCCTGAGGCCATTTATCTGGCCCCCGCCGCACTTCCGGAAGGGGCACCTCTTTCATTGGTGGTCAATGAGAGGAACATAGTTCCCATTGAAATACTGGGCAGTTTGTTGATTTAAATTTACTTGTTCTTTATTTTAAATATTGTATTTGTTCTTGTTTTGTTTTTTTACTTTAAAATAAGATATGTGCAGTGTGCATAGGGATTTGTTCATAGTTTTTTTTTATAGTCCAGCCCTCCAATGGTCTGAGGGACAGTGAACTGGCCCCCTGTGTAAAAAGTTTGGGGACCCCTGCTCATAATAATCATAAGTACTTTTATTATACCCGCTTTATAGATAAGGAAATTGAGGCATGGGAGTAGTTAAGTGACTTGCTCAAGGCCACAGAGATTGGGCTGAGCAGGAATTTGAACCCAGGCTGTCAGGTCCTGCGGCTCATGTGCTATTTTGCCCATTGATGCTGAAAGGAAGGAGGTGTTTCTTATGCCGGGTGAGCTGGAGGCAGTATTCAGAATGCGGGCAGTGCTTAACTGGGCTTTGCAGAGTATGTAGGAGTTGGATAGCACAAGTGCCAGAGGATCATGCCATCTGCAAGGGTGGGAATCACATGAGGACCAGGGACTGAACAGCTCCGAGATTCAGAGCCAGTTTGGCTTTACTACCAAGGAAAGACCACAAGCTAAAATGGACATGGAAATGGTGTCCAGCCCTGGGAGCCAGGACCAGCTACCTGATTCATAAAGCCATGCCATATAAAAATGCATTGCCCTATGTTAAAAAAAAAATTAAGAATTTTTAGATGGCCGTAAGAGCGTCCAATCAAGCACAGAGCCCTCCTCAGAGCGATCTCTGTAGGACTGTGCAGGCTGCACACCTATGAAGCCTGCCCTGCATGGGGCTGAAGGGCCAGCAGCCATTGGAAAGCTCCTTCCAGCCACTGGGGCTGGACTGATTCAAAGGACGTGGTGGCGGGGGGAGGGGGCAATTACAAGGCCATAAGGCTATATATAGTCATGAATCTGGGTCTTCCTCCAGGAGCAGGAATCTGGGCTCCAAGTCCCCTAAGAAATAGGACAGATGTTTAGGGTGCTCTGACCAGGAAGGCATTTTCACCCCCAGAGTTCAGGGGTCAGAAAAGTAAAGATTAATGTTTCTGAAGCAGCCCTGGGCATATCAATCTCCAGACACCCATGAGCCTAGAGCTTGCAGTGTTTTCTTTGGCAGAACCTCCCAGGACAATTTATTTTTATCAATAGAACTTGGAAACTGTGGAGCCAAGCAGCCCACATGGGGAGAAGCTGATTCCCAGAGTTTGTGTCCCATTTCACCTCCCCTGCAAGGTGCAAGACCAGGCCATGGTCACGGTCATGCCGATGTCTTTGTTGTAGAAGGGAGGAGGTGGGAGAGGCTGCAGGTAGAGGTGGAAAATGAGGAAACCGTGGGAGAGGGAGGATGAGCAGTAGTGATCTGGGGACACCATGGACACTGCTGTCCTGCCTCTTGTCTTGGATTGGAATGGGCTTAGGACCACCCACTAGTGGTCTGCCACACTATGATTGTCTCTCCTTCCTCTTGCTCCGATCAGAACCTTCCCCCTTCAGTCTGAGGGGACGTTTATCAAGTGTTCTAATGTTAGCCTGATGGCATAATTCACACTAAGGTGTAAATGATTGAGTGGCACCCAGAATGTCTGACTAACCTCTTGGTGAAGTGAGGTCAGGGCTTTGCTTGGACTTTCCTATATTCTAGTCCCCTCTCTCATGTCTCAAAATGAAAGGGTAGTGGGAAGAACATGGGTTCTGCGTGTCCAAGTCACTTCTTCTCCCCTTCCTATCTGTGTAATAGGGGGAGCAGCTGGGGCCTAGAACACTTTACTTCAACCTCTCTGAGCCTCAGTTTCCCCAGGTGGGCAATGGTGATAGTCAATAATTCCTTCATTAGGTTATTGGGAGGATTATATGGACAGATTGCCTAGTGTAGAGTAGCCCTTCAACAAATACCAGTTTCTTTCCCCAAACCTTTCTCTGGCCCTAGCAAGCACATTCCTAGAGGGTTGGGCCTGTGTCATGGAATGACTTGTTAAAATGTAGTAGAAAGAGTCCTGATGGCGTTGGAATCAGAAACCTGATTTTCCATTCTGACTGAGCCCTGACTGTGCTGTGTGGCTTAGGGCAAGTTGTTTGCCCAATCTGGGCTAGCATTCCTCTTCTGTAATAACACATAAGCGACACTTCCTACCTTCAGGATTGGGGGACGGAGGTAAAGGAGAGAATGTATGTGAAACAATGAGCACAGGGCCTCCGCTCCCCTATATCAAAGTTCATTCTCTCCTTGAAATGTAAAAAAAATACTTTTTTTTTTTGGTTTGAGCTTAGTTTTACCTCTCACTCCCATTTTACAAACTGCCTCTGAGGCCGCGTGGAATAATGCGGCCGTGGGGAATAAGGACCCCTGGGAAGGGGGAGGACAGTGCTGGGGGATGTTTCTTTGTTCCTGGAGATCAGACACTTGATTTCTGGAGTGTAGGGACTGTAGGATTGGGTCCAGCAATTAAAGTTACATTTTCTTCTTTCTTCTTCTCCTTTTTTTTTTTTTTTTAAACCATGAGCAAAGTTATTAACAGGCCCTTGGCAGAGCAAATTAATTTCTCTATTTCCTAATTAGGAAGAAGAGCAGGGACCGCACTAGTGCTGGTGGCACTGGTTCAGCAGGGAGGACCCGGAGCTGACCTCGGGGTGGACAAGCTCTTTTCCAGACTGAAAAAAAAGTTACCGCTTGCATTTCAGCATATTCAGTGAGCTCAGAAATGAGAGAGTCTAGGCAAAGAAAGAAAACACACACACACACAAAAAGAAAGAGAGAGGAGAGGATGAGAAGGAAAGGTTGAGGCCCGTCCTTCCCTTTCACTGGGAATGGTTGGAGTCAGAGGCAGGGTCTGGAGCTCTGCTGTGAAACAATCACACTGTGATGATCTCTGGTGGCCAAGGAAGGGAGCTGGCCCAAGAAGGCCATCTTGGTGAGAAAAAAGAAAAGAAAGGAGGAAAGGATAGAAGGAAGGAAGGAAAGAAGGAAGGAAGGGAGGGAGGGAGGGAGGGAGGGAGGGAGGGAGTACCCTTATATTCTTATACTTTATTATTATGTTTTTGTTTTTTTTTTCTGTATTTTTCTGAAGCCGGAAACGGGGAGAGACAGTCAGACAGACTCCCGCATGTTCCCGACCGGGATCCACCCGGCACGCCCACCAGGGGGCGACGCTCTGCCCACCAGGGGGTGATGCTCTGCCCCTCCGGGGCCTCGCTCTGTTGCGACCAGAGCCACTCTAGCGCCTGGGGCAGAGGCCGAGGAGCCATCCCCAGCGCCCGGGCCATCTTTGCTCCAGTGGAGCCTCGGCTGCGGGAGGGGAAGAGAGAGACAGAGAGGAAGGAGAGGGGGAGGGGTGGAGAAGCAGATGGCCGCTTCTCCTGTGTGCCCTAGCCGGGAATCGAACCCGGGACTTCTGCACGCCAGGCCGACGCTCTACCACTGAGCCAACTGGCCAGGGCCATATTCTTATATTTTAGGCATACTCTTTTGATATGACAGTGCCCTGCTGATCTAAACTTATCAGTCATTCACACCTTAGCATAAGTTACTTCAACCAGGTTTATCCTTTGATACTTAGCCACTTGAAAATCAAAGTGGGTTGCCCCAGAGACTGAAGGGGCTTACATCTGCCCATTTTCCTGGAAGGGGAACTAAAGTGTCCCCTCTGGTCCTGATACTCTGAGCGATATGTAAGCTGCCTCTTACTTGCTTTTTTCATCTCTCACAAAGGTGCTGATGCCTTAAAAGTAGATAATTTGCAGTAAAACTATTCCATATGAGCCCTAAGGTAAAAACAATGGACTGTGGGTGATAGTGGTGTTTAGGTTCATTGACAGTGACCCATGGGCCGCTCTGGCGGGGATGTCGATAATGGGGGCTGTGCGTGTGTGGGATGCGGAGGGGTGTGGGAACGCTGTGTACTTCTCACTCACTTTTGTTATGAACCAAAAACCGCACTAAAAATCCAATCTATTTTTTTTTTTTTTTAGTTCCAAATAAACCTAAGTTTGGACCTTGGTAGGAAAACTCAGGTTTTTCTTTCTTCATCTGAATTCTTTCTTGCGTCCTCTCAGGAGGAGTAGATGAAGATATTGGTCCAGGGTTTGAGGCCTAGCCCACTCTCTGCCAACGATGTGACTTTGGGCAAGTCGCTTGCCCGCAGAGAGCCTCAGTTTCCCCGTTTGACAAATGGCATGGAGCCACAGAAAGGTCCCCGCAGAACACCTGCAGAGGGTTATCTCCAGGTCGCCGTTCCCGTGTCTTTCAGAGGCGAGTCTGGAGCTGGGAAAACGGAGAACACCAAGAAAGTCATCCAGTACCTGGCCGTGGTGGCCTCCTCCCACAAGGGCAAGAAGGACACCAGCATCACGGTGAGTGGCAGCTCCTGGGCAGTGGCTGTGCCTCAGCAGATGGGTCTCCAGGTTCATGGCCTGACTGAGTTACAGACAAGCACCGTTACGAGGGCCAGGCCTTGGACAGTAAACACTCAGGTCCATAGTTAACTGTTCCCTCCTGTGACAGCTCCCAGGAGGGGTCTTTTTTTACCTGGTGGGGGGGTGACGTTTGGGTCTGGGCGCTTCCTTGCCTCAGCCAGGATCACCATCGGAGGGGTCCTGTTTTGTGAAATGGAACGAGCCCCCTCCCCTCCACAGTGAGGAGTCTGCTTTCCATCGGAGAGGGTTCTCCATAGGGGCGCCTATGTCACTTTGGACCAGATAATTCTGCGCTGTGGGGCCCTCCTGTGCACTTAGGTTTAGCAGCATTCCGGGCCCCGACCCACTAGACGCTGGTAGCGACTCCTCCCCCGGCGATGACAACCAAACATGTCTCCAGACATGGCCAGCTGTCCTGGGGGGGGGGCAGTCACCTGACTGGGAACCCCCTGGGCGTGGCACCTCTGCCATTCCTCCATGTGTCCTTCTGATGGGGGCCCCAGGGGATGGGAGAGTTGCTGTCACTCAGCACGTGGGCTTTGGTCCAGTGCCGGTGACGGAAGCCCACAGTCACTCTGCTGTGTGCCCGGCCCTGCTGGAATGTGCTCTGGCGGTGAGTCCGAGAGATGCTGTCATTCCAGTCCCTGAGCTTCCAGACACGTGGGAAAGAGACATCAAATAATCGTACATACAACCCCACAATGCCACAGTTTGACTAAGGGCTTGGAAGAAAAGGAGAAGCAGGTTTCTAGAACGACCCCTTCTTGGGCCAATCTGTCTTAGCCCTGCCTCACCTGTCCCAGAGGAGGGGACAGGCAATGAGGCTGCTTGAAGCACTTTCCAGCATCTCTGCCTGAAGGTTTGGGGCTGGAGAGGAGGCAGGATGGAGTCCTGACCGCGGGCTGGGTGCCACTGGTTCCTGTCATTCCCGGGCTTGCCTCTGGCGCTCAGAGGTGACTCTGGAGCAGCCACAACAGAGACCAGCTTGTCCGGAGGACCCCAGAACTCTGGGAGGGGCACCAGTTTTAGCTTCAGGAACCTTGCTCCCTCAAAGAAATGCAGAAACCCCAAGGTCCAGCATTTCCGAGCTGTCCCTGGCGTGCTGTGTAAGGAGAGACGGCCCCAAAGTTTGCGTGCCAGTTAACCGCGGCTTCCCGGTTCCTTGCCTTTCCCGGGAACAGTCAAAACAAGAAACCATAGCACTTAATAATAATGACCGCTCTTTATCAAGTGCCGACCACGTGCCAGGCACTGTTCCCTCTGCACATGTACACCCAGCTCAGACAGCATCTCACCCGACAGGGTCTTAAAGACCCTCCCACCACAGCCCCTGCAGTTACAGAAACCTTTGAAACATCTGGGTCTACAAGGAATCAGAAATGGGAATGAGCAAAGCAGAGAGAAAGATGTCGAGTCAAAGAGCAGTTGCTGCTGTCCTAGTTACCTTGGGGAGTGCAGGCGGCCCGGGGGTGGAATCGTGTTCTCCAGCCCCAGATGGACGTGTGAATGAAGTAACCGACATTTGTTTTATACTGTATTGTTCAACCACAGCAAGGCCCATCTTTTGCCTACGTGAGTAACAGAGTGTTTTCCTGGTGTGTACGGGAGGCACGGAGTGTATTTAGATCTGCATGGTCCTGTTGCACCCACTGAGCCCCATAGCCGATGGTAGAATGGGCGAGGCCCCCAAGTTTCACAACCCAAACCAACAAATGCACCAAAATACTATGGTCCAGCGGGAGTCTGGTGCCAGCACAGGGCGCGGGGGGCGCATTCGCCACCTGTAGGACTCCTGTTGGAATCCCCAGGGTCATCCGTCAGCCTGTAAGGGATTTCCCCAGTTCAGAATGAGCCCCAACCCTCCCCACCAACGTGTCCACTGCCAGTGGCCTTGTCTGGAACGCCCTGGAGGTGTCTGCTCGTTTGGTTGAATGTTTTAGGATTGTCTGGCCCTAAAGCTTCCCTGGCTTGACTGGCAGTCAGTTACTGGCCCCGCTGTGGCATGTCTTCCCCCCACCCCCTTCCCTGCACCATCCCTGGATTCCTCCCCCGAGCCCTGTCCCCTGCGCACGGTGTGTCTTCACGCATGTGTGTGCGGTGTGTGCCTCTCTTTGCATGCTGGTCGCTTGACCTAAGGCTCCAGGAACAGGAGTCTCGGGGTGTGCGATGCACTAGCTTCGGTGGCACGGTAAGGCCCCAGCTATGCGACACACAGCCTATGTAAACTCATGTCTAATGCAGAGCTTGGGGGGCTGGCGTGTAGTTTCAGCCTGGAAGAGACCCCAGGGGTCCTCGTATACGAGGACCACACTGAATCCATCTGAATTAGACCAGGAGAATCAGGAATCTAGTTGGGATCTGCCCCTGTGCAACCTCAGCCAAGACACTTAACTTCTCTGGGCCACAGTCTCGTCCATAAAATGAGCGGTTCAGACCAGACCCCCATGTTTAAAGCTCCCTTGAGAAGGACATTTTGGCCCCACCAGCTGGAATTTTGATTTTAGAAAGGGAACCTTTTTTGTGACATATTGGGACAGTGTATATTGACAGAGTGATCCCTGTAGACTGCGTCCCACTGGCCACGGGAAGCTGTCACTCTCAGCACCAATCTCCACAAGCCCCAATTCCAGAGGCCTCCACTTGTGGCTGGGGTTTCACAGAGACGACATCGGTCTCCTCCTCTTTGGGAGCCACACAGGAGGAAGGCATGTGCAGAAACACGTAAATAAAGAGTGGCTCCCTGTGTGGCCCCTGTAGGGACAGCTGCACAGTGTCCTCCTGGTGTAAGAGTGACAGGCAGAGAGCTGTGCCCTCCCTTCCCCCCTCAGAACCTTCCCCAGCTTCTTTTTAGCCCAGTCCTGCCTTCCTGAAAAAATGGGACAGGGACTTCAGCAGACAGAACAAGGAGAAAACCCTGAGAACTCACAACTTCCTAGCGAGTCCGGGAGGAGGAGGTTGGCCAGGGAGGCCTGTGGCCGGTCTGCAGCCACCGTGTCTGGGGGCTAGGCTACCAGCAAGCGCCTCGCTTCCCGGCATGACTGACCCCGTTGGCCCTTTCCTGCCACGATTAATCACATGACTGCCTTTGTGCACGAGATCCCCCAAGAGGGGGCCCGTGGGCTGTGTCCGGTCTCAGCTGCGTTTAACCTGATGAATGGAGCTCAGGCAACCTGCTTTGAAGCTTTGTTCTGCAGTTGGTTAAAAGTATCCCTGGTGGGTGGATATTGCACGTTCCTGACTTGTCTTCCACAGGAGCCTTCAGGAAACTAGTCCTGCAAAAGGGAAGATTGCAACTTAAAAAAAATAATAATGGCACTAAAACCCTCAGGGGTGGTTTAGCGTGAAGACGGTTGCTTGTTAAATGTAAACAGCAACGGGACCACCATGTGCGGTGGCGCGTGCTGTGCCCCGCACTACTCCACGGAGCGCCATTCACCGCGGTGGAAATGACATCCTGGTCCTGTGGGGGGCCGAAGTTCTGAGTGGCAGTGACATGGCGTGAATGAGCGGGCCCCACCAAGGAAAAAAGTGGCCTTCCTGGGGAACAGAGGTCCTAGCAGGCAGAGCCCAGCCAGTTGCTTCTCTTCTGAACCCCTTGAATGAATCTAGATTATTATCTCTGGGGTCTCAGAGTGGGTAGGAGATAGGATGGAGAGAGCTGTGGGTTAAGGGATAAGTTTTGGGACAAATTTCATCTGGGGCAGCACTGTCAGTGCCTGGGTCTCTTTCTCCAATAACTAGATGTGAATGAATTTTAGGGTGAGCTGGAAAAGCAGCTTCTCCAAGCAAACCCGATTCTGGAGGCCTTTGGTAATGCCAAAACGGTCAAGAACGACAACTCCTCGCGATTCGTAAGTAGCAAAGCCATGTGGGTTTTCTGCAGAAG
Organism: Saccopteryx leptura; assembly: GCF_036850995.1. NCBI lineage: Eukaryota > Metazoa > Chordata > Mammalia > Chiroptera > Emballonuridae > Saccopteryx > Saccopteryx leptura. Next base: position 201,381,751 of record NC_089506.1, read on the forward strand.
GCTCGGGTCCTGTGGCGTCATCTTTTGCTTGAGAAATACGAGTATGTGTTTGCAGAGGGAGTTTAAAATGGAAGGGACAGAGGCAGACATCACAACAGTTTGCTCTGGTTTCAGCCTTGACCTAACAACGCTGCAAAAGCTCCAGCCACTCTTTCCTTCCTTCCTTCCTTCCTTCCTTCCTTCCTTCCTTCCTTCCTTCCTTCCTTCCTTCCTTCCTTCCTTTCTTCCTTCCTTCCTTCCTTCCTTCTTCCCTCCCTCCCTCCCTTCCTCCTTTCCTTCCTTCCTTCCTTCCTTCCTTCCTTCCTTCCTTCCTTCCTTCCTTCCTTCCTTCCTTCCTGCCTCCCTTCCTCCCTTCCTTCCTTCCTTCCTTCCTTCCTTCCTTCCTTCCTTCCTTCCTTCCTTCCTTCCTTCCTTCCTTCCTTCTTCCCTCCCTCCCTCCCTTCAGTATTCATCAACAAATATCCATTGAGAATCTCTTGTGTACTAGGTACCCAGTTAGGCACTTGACATTCATAATTGATTCAATAAATATTTACAAGCACCTAGTATGTGCTGGACACTTAGATCCAATACTCATTTGGTTATTTGACAAAACATGAATTGAGTACCTATGAAGTACCAGGCACATGCATCCTTTATAGACATTTATTAAGCACCTACTGTGTACACTCATTCTGGTAGGCATTTTTACATGTACCATTGTCTTTTTATTTTTTTCATTTGCTCAGTGAATTTTTATTAAGCACTTACTATATATCAGACACTGGAACCTGGAGAACAATTCAGATGTGGTTACAGTCTTCATGAAGCTGGTAGTGTAGGTGGGGAGCCAGCAGTCAGCAGAACAGGAGGTGCCACTCCCCACAGATGCCTCCCTAGGGCTCAAGGGCCTCTCCTTTCTCACTTGAGCCTAGTGGAGACAGGAAAACCCTGAAAGTGGTGGCTGATGACACAGAGACAGAGATTATGTTGCTGTACAAACTACACGATGGCTCCCACAGGAGAGTCCAAAAGGTATTGTAAAGAGGGAATTCTGAGGAGAGATTGAGGATTCTGGAAGGGATGCTGATTGGGATGTCACATGACTGGGGGCCGCTACTGATTTGCAGGTCCCTCTCAACTGTCACTTGCTGGGATGGGACCCTGTGAAAAACTCTTCATGAAAACCTCTGCTCTGCCCCTTGGAGCTGCTCTGCCCAGCATCCCTGTCTCCTCTAGACGCACATGGCAGTCCCCATCCTGTCACCCTCAAGACCCACTCTTTTTTTTTTTTTTGGTATTTTTCTGAAGTTGGAAACGGGGAGGCAGTCAGACAGACTCCCCATGCGCCCGACCGGGATCCACCCGGCATGCCCACCAGGGGGCGATGCTCTGCCCATCTAGGGCATTGCTCTGTTGCATCCAGAGCCATTCTAGCGCCTGAGGCAGAGGCCACAGAGCCATCCTCAGTGCCCGGGCCAACTTTGCTCCAATGGAGCCTTGGCTGCGGGAGGAGAAGAGAGAGACAGAGAGGAAGGAGAGGGGGAGGGGTGGAGAAGCAGATGGGCGCTTCTCTTGTGTGCCCTGGCCAGGAATCGAACCCCGGACTCCTGCACGCCAGGCCAACGCTCCACCACTGAGCCAACCGGCCAGGGCCAAGACCCACTCTTTATAACAAGTAACTGTGCCATGTTCCCTTTCCGGGGTGTAGACACCGTCACTCACTGTTTCATCAGGTGAAAACAAATTGGCATGATGCCTGAACTGTCATAGGAAGGAGAAACAAAACAATTCATAGTTAAAATGTGCGTTTCAGCATGTCAGTGCTCAGGCCAGATGACCTCAGAAGACACAGTGAGACAGTGATGCCCAGAATCACTGGGACCGTGACAGCCACAAATGCAGACTGCCACAGGGTGACTGATGCCATGTGACGGGATTTTCCAAAATGATGACATACTCTTGGGAAAGCTCTGAACCAAAGAACAATGTGCCCTAGAGTTACATGGCTGTGAGATTCTTGTATTAGAACAAACATTTAAAATTTTTGTATGTCTTTATCTAAAACAGGGTTAGGTTCTAGGTCAACTAATTACAAACAGGTTTTTCACTTCTGTGAATGTCAGATGGGGCATTTGAAAGTCATAGCGGATGTGGACAAGGCTTGGTGTCTGGGATTCTCCTGGTCATTGCAGAATGCTCAGCATCCTTGGCCGCTGTACACTAGAAGGAGTCGCGCCACCTTCGTGTGACATCCCAATCGGCCACTCCCCCAGATTTCCAAAATCCTTGTGGCAGATGTGCTGCCTCCACCGAGAAGCACTGAATGGGTGTGTTGCCACCTAGTACAAAGTTTCTAGACATCATAAATGAGAGCAAATTCAAAGCTAAGCCCCTAAAAATGTCCTCCGTTCACTGGTGCCCATGCTTGATTGGGAGGAAGGAGAGGGATGGCACCCAGGACCAGCAGGTTCTCTGTCACAGTCATCCCAATCATTCTATTGCCTTACTTCCTGATGGAGGAAGTGGGAGGGTTCTGTCAAGGCCCGGGCAAGCCGGGGCGGGTGGGGGGTTGTGTCCACACAGGTGAACACCTCCCACCATGCACCCTCTGTCAGCTATTGATAAAGTAGGTGAAGGGCCAGGGCTGCGGGGTGGTTTTGCGGTTCAGCTGAGTCAGAGGCAGGTGGATTAGGCATCTTCTCCCAGTAAAGAGATCAGATGAGCCCCAGGGCAAGGGTGTGGGGGGCACGGCCTCACAGGGCCTGCTTGGATAGCATGGCTTCTAGAGTCACTATTCGGGCTCACCTGTCCCAAAGAGCAGGTTTAATTTGTATCTGGATGAACCTGGGCCTGACTCATTATGGGGAAGCCACATGTTTCTGGGTGGGCAGCACGGAGAGAGCCCTCCAGCCACCGACAGTGGAAGCGGCAAAGCACGCGTTCTCCTTATGGCTCTACCTCTTAGAGTGTTCTTTAACTGGGCAGCCCTCTCAGCCTCAGTTTTCCCACCTTTCAAATGGGGATAGTTATTATGGACTGCAGTTCATTGCACGAGCTGAGTGAGACTGATGTGTGAAAGTGGCGTGCAGTGAGGACCTGGGCCATCCCAGCTGCGAGCTGCCCTGTGAGACTCTTGAGTCTGGGGGCAGTGGGGTTCCTGCACCCCCAAAAGCCCCCTGCCATCTCCCTGCCCACTTGTCTGCAGGAATGGGTGAGGGGCTGAGGCTGGGGAACTGACCATGACCTGTGCTTTCCTGTTGGCAGGGCAAATTCATCCGCATCAACTTTGACGTCACTGGTTACATCGTGGGAGCCAACATTGAGACCTGTATCCTTTGCTGAGCCTGGTTCGTGTGAGACCCCTGCCCAGCCCACCTCCTGCTCAGGGCCTGAGAAAGGCACAAGGGCTGCCACACTCTCCTCCCCAATCTCTTGGGTTCCTTCTAGAACAAATCTTCCTGAGGGTCCTTCTCCCTTAATAGCAGGCATTATGGTGTGGTGGCACTCGGGTTTGAACCCCAAACAGCCTGCATTTGATTCTGGGTTGACCTCTCCCTAGCTGAGCCACCTTGGGCCAGTTACTCAACCTCTCTGTGCCTCATCAGTGAAATGGGGATAATAATAGTATACCTATCTCCTAGAAGTATTGGAAGAATAAAGTTAATTAATTCACATAAAGCTCTCAGAATCATGCCAGGGATAGAGTAAGGCTATTATGTGATCTTCACTTCATCCTTCTCAAGCCATGGTCCAAGGTCAAGCTCAGGACCCCTTGTTCATAGAGAGCTGGTCTGTGACCCGCTCCAGCCCACAGACAGGAAATTGGCAGAAACGGAGCTTTCCCAGAGGAACGGCCATGCTGCAGAGGACACACAGAGCAGCTCTTGAGAACCGGCATGGTGGAGCGGAGCCAAGAGAGAAGTTTCTGGACTTGGTGCCCCTATCTGGGGTCAGGAGATCAGCGTGGAAGCATGACAGGCAGCGCTCAGGCTCAGGGCTATCATATCTCCATGGCTGCTTGTCGAGCATTTGTTTGACAGTGACAGGACCCAGGGCAGTGTTTTGGTTGCATTTTGGTGCCCTGGATAAGAGGGTATAGACTTTGGAATGTCATGGGTCTGACTGAGTCCTGGTCTCAGCTCTGCCACATTAGCGATGGGGCTTTGGGCAGTCACTTCACCCCTCCGGGCCTCAGTGTTGCCACCTATAAATGGTAATGATGACAGCACCTGCTTGTGGAGCTGTACTTGCATTGTGTTCAGTGAAATGATGTGTATATGATGGTCCTTGGCACAGTGCTTGGCCCAAAGTGAGCCTATGACACATGGTGGGTGTGATGTGGTTAGTTATCCTTTGTTAAGAGCCATGAGAGGCTATTTATAGTCTGTTTATTCCATATGGTACCACAGCCCAATCACCCATGTACCCTTCCCCACCATCCTTAATGGTCTCCAACCCCCCGCCCCAATGGCAGAACAGCTCCCTTAGATTAATTAGCAGACATGTTCACAGTCTCTCTTCCAAGGCTAGTCCGCTGGGCGAAGGCCACTCAGCCAGCCCCTTGGCTGGGGTGCTTTGGCCACCACAGCCACCTAGCTTGGCCACTTCCTAGTTATGCACTCTTGGGAAGTAATGTCCCTCCCAGAGCTGCAGTCTCCCTAGATGGAAAATGCAAATACTATTTGCACTTACCTCCCAGGATAGTCTGTGGAGTTTAAATGAGACAGTGTGTATGAAACACTTAGAAGAGGGACTACTGAAGCATCGAGGGGTAATTATTTTTACTCTAATATCCAAAGATAGCTCTCTCTGTGGAGGAGGAAGTGGCGATGGTAGCTGGGATCTTTTGACTCCCGTCTTTTTATGCTTTTCCTTTTCCCTTTGTTCCCCTCACTCTCTCTGGGCCGGGGCACTGCCAGGTGCACCCAGTGTTCTCATTTTGGGTTTGTGAGCCAGAACCGGAAGGTCAACCGCTGTGAGTCAGGCTTGGATGGCTTGACTTGGCCCATCCCTACGGCTCCTCAGAACACTCCAGGGAGCCTCTCCCAGGTCCTGGAGATTTCTCCTCCAGCAGCTAATGTGACAGGGACTGGGGAGGAAGGTTCCTGTAAAGAAGCACCGTGGCATCCCCAGAATTCTTAACTCCTCCTGAACCAGATCTGCTAGAAAAGTCACGGGCAATTCGCCAAGCCAGGGACGAGCGGACGTTCCATATCTTTTACTATATGATTGCCGGAGCCAAGGAGAAGATGAAAAGTAAGTGGCTAGCCAGGACGAGTGTCGGGAGGTTTCGGCCCTCCTCTCGCCATCATCTGGGGTCAATTGATCAGCTATGAAAAGTAGTCTGAGATCCCACCAGAAAAAGAACATGATCTTTGGGTGGCAGGTGCGTCCATCCCCCTCCTCTCAGTGAGTGAGTTCAGCTTTTGTCCCGTCATTCTCATTTACTGAGCTCCTACTATGTGAAAGAGAAGACACTGAGTCCAATTAGGCATTCGATAATTAACCAAGTCCAATTACACTTGAAGATGTCAAGGTCAGTTAGCTACAATCTGTGCCTTCCAGGAAGAGAGAAAGACAATTACTCTATTTGCCAGTTTCTAACACTTGCAAGTATACAAGATACACATTTTTAAGGAATTTGGAGGGGAAGGGGAATCAAGCACTTTTAGTTTTTATGTTTTGAAGGTGACTTTGGAGTGGCCTTTGTAGGGCAGGGTTCCACAGACTTTCTGTAAAGGACTAAATACTGAATCTTTTAGGCTTTTTGAAGGCCGACTCAGTTTCTGTCATAGTACACAATGCAAAAGCAGCCGTAGGCAATGCAGAAACCAACAGGCATAGCTGTATGACAATAAAGCCTTATTTACAAAAACAGGAGGTATAAGCCTGCCCTGTGGTGGCGCAGTGGATAAAGCGTCGACCTGGAAATGCTGAGGTCACCGGTTCAAAACCCTGGGCTTGCCTGGTCAAGGCACATATGGGAGTTGAAGCTTCCTGCTCCTCCCTTCTCTCTCTCTCTCTCCTTTCTAAAATGAATAAAGTCTTTTAAAAAAATTTAAAAAAAAAACACCAGGAGGTATGCTGATCTCTGTTGTAGAGGAAAAATTTTTTTATGTAAAAACAATATACTGTATGCCACATTTTGTTAGGAAATAATATGTTCTAGACATGTAATAATCTACTAATTTTTAAGGAGTATATAAATAACCTCGCTGAAAAAGGAATATTCCAATGAATATAGGTACATGGTATGGTCTACATTCCAGTACCAAGTTCAAGTCTAAATAAAACTTTAGGAGAACAGTACAAACTTTGCCTCCTGTCCGTATTGTGGCCCAGGGCTAGTTACTTTGGTCAGGTATTAGGCGTAGTGCAGTATGCCGCCACTAGGGGAGACAGCATTCATTATTTCTTCTCCTTGATGCCTGGTGGTCTTGGAGCAATTTTGGATAAAAGGGAAGATGCTGAATGGATGCCATACACCCGCAAATAGGTCACTAGGGGGTGGCGGAGGGGGGGAGATGTTTATATCCCTCCTCCTTCTGTTTAGCACCAGAGTCAACAGTTTGGTTTTTGGGAACTGGAGTTCAGTTTTGTGCTCTGTCGCTAGTCATCCAGAAACTGGGCAAGGATAAACTAAAGCTAACAACTAAAATTCCTAAGAATCATTTGTATTCTTGATGATAGATCTGAGGTTAGGCTTTTAGAGAAAATAAAAATATTTAAAAATGTATCCATAGTCTGGATAATGAGGTCTTGGCAAAGACCCCCATTCCTTGTGAGTCTAATCAGACGTTTCAATTAATCCAGCAGCTTGAGTTGACTGGTATCCTGGGTGAATTTAACCTTGAATTTACCATTAGCTTCCAAGTGACTTGGACCATAATAGACTTTTAAAATAAAAGCATCACGCTGACTTCCCTCCCAAAGTATAATGAAATCCAGCCTAATTAAAGCTTGATCTGGAATAGGCCACTTGATGTATTTGAAGGTATTATAAAAACAAGAAAAAGAGAAGCAATTATAAATTGGGGGGATAGAGGGATGGTGGCTGAAGACCCACAAAGGTATGTAACCGCGACCTTACAGAAAACGATGTTAAATAGAGCAATATAAACAAGGAGTTGGCAAGTGTTTTTACTAGAGGGCCAGGTAGTACATATTTTAGGCTTTACAGCTCACAAGGCTACTGTTGCAGCTACTCAACTCTGCCTTTGTAGCATGAAAGCAGCCATAGACAGTAGACGGAGGAACAGGAGTGGCTGTGTTCAAATAAAGCTTTATTTACAAAACAACCAGCAGACCAGATTTGCCAACCTCTGGTATAAACTTTATCTATTGATTCAATTGGAAATAGTTGGAGGACAGGGAGGGTGGTGTTTAGAGAGCTCGATCTTTATCCACCACAGTAAGAAGTCAATAGGTAATATCTAATTTTGACATATTCAGAAATAGCCTATTATATATGATATGTAAACATAATGCATATATAATGTAAGCTTATTGTATGTAGAGATTGCAGTAACTACCAGAAGAAGCAGCTAAAAGAGATAAAAAGCAGTTATTGTGGACTTAGGTAGGAGTTAGAGAAGAAATGGGACAGAGAATGGTATTTTTATTATAAACATTTTGGTAGTAGTTGATTTTAAAATTTTGTGTGCATGTATGATTTTATTTTATGAAATTTAATGAGTGGATGAATAAAGGTTGGTCTAACTTTTCAGACGTCTCTGTTCCTACAGGCAGGGTGCCTTTGGGCAATTGAGATAAAGGTGTCCCGTCTTCTGGGTAAATGCAGCCCCGTGTTAGGGGTCATGGCCCAGTCAGTGGAGTCAAGCTACCCTGGAGCAGTGAACACCTGCACCACTGTGTGAGGCTGGTGAAGCCCTCTATGAGATGATGAAGGTTTTAAACCATCCAAGCCATAGGAAAGGATAAGAAATTATGATGGCCCAGACCCTTGACCAGATTCCCATCTCATGTTCAAAGTAGTAAAGTCCCTTCCTGACCACACCCCATCTTCCCTCCTTCCAGATGACTTACTTTTGGAGGGCTTCAGCAACTACACATTCCTCTCCAATGGTTATGTACCCATCCCCGCTGCCCAGGACGATGAGATGTTCCAGGAAACCTTGGAGGCCATGGGGATCATGGGCTTCAATGAAGAAGAACAGCTGTGTAAGTCTTCACACCTAGACTGTAGGGCTGGGGCAGAAACCTGGATTCATGCTCTTGGTTCCACAGGAACCGGTTAGGGACTCTTCTCTGATCAGGATACTTTTCTGCTCTCTGAATTCCCCTACCCCTCAAAAAGGAGGAGAAAGAAAATGAATATTATTGTAGGTGGTTTATTGGTGTTTTTAAAAAGTGAGCGCATAAGCTAGGGCTCTTTCAGTTACAAGTGACCCAAATTGTCTTCAACAAAAAGGAAAATGATTCACTCATAGAGTTGAAAAGTTCAGGGACACTGGTTTCAGGTACAGTGAGTTCTAGGGGCTCAAAGGATGTCTCTACAACCTGGTCTTTCAGCAGCGTTGACTTTAGGTAGGCTATAGTTTCTTGGCAGCAAAATGGCTGCTGCAGCTCCAGCCCTTATATACTTTGGGTTTATGTCCAACAGAGAAGAGCGGAATGGAGTCTCTGTTTGAGTTCCTAAATGGCGTATCACTGACTTTTATTGGTCGCCCTAGGTTGATGTACTCATGGTATCCAGGGTTGTGGAAAGCTCTGGGTAGGTTAGGTCTCTGTTCCATTCTACCTCTAGAGAGGTGGTTGGCCTCATTAGGAACATGTGGGCAGAGGATATGGGAGAGGGAATAACTGAGGTAGCAGTTTTACTTGAGCTCTTCCTGGAAAGGCCGTTCCGGTGATAGACCAATGTTGGTTAATATTATCAACCAATGACCATTTGCTCCTGAGACTAGGACAGCTCATAGAGATACTCTATATCTTCACACTGTGCTTCAAGAAACACTTGTCCTTCTGCGTTAGATGTGCCCCCGTGTTCAAGGTTCTTCTCTTTTGGGAACACCAGGGCAAGGTTGTGGAAAATTTCCCTTCCTTCCCACGCCTCTTTGGAGCCCCAGAGTAGTGCTAAGGTTGCTGAAATGCAGTTATAGGGAGGGGCAGTTCCTCCTGAGATAAATTGGGGCCCAGAAAAAGAACGTTCCATGGATCAGTTGACAAATGGACGGTGTTTGTGGATTTTGGCCGGGGCTCCACGTCAGTCCAATGTTAACAGCATCCCTTTCTGAATAGCATGGCTCTCCAAGAATAACTCATTTTATTTGGGACACAAGTCAGCTTGCTTCTAATCTTTTGCTTAAAAAAAAAAATACAGCTGATAATTAAGTACTTGCTATGTGCCAGGCATTTAATAAATCCACTCCCCCCCCCTTTTTTTAATATACCATAATGTCCAGTTTTATTTAAATAATAAAAACTGGAACAAACTAAAATATGGATTGATAGAGGATTTATTAAATTGTTGTTTGATCTTATTAAAGAGAATGATGGGGCCATTTAAATTGTTTTAGGGAAACATTGGCTTATGTGGAAGTGTTTCTATTTGAAGGGAAGGTACCACAGGAAAAGCAATACTCTAAGTGCTTTCTATGTGTTATTTTATCACAACAGCCCTGTGAGGCAGTTGCTGTTAGCCCCAATTTGCAGATGAGGAAACTGGGCCATAGAGAAGTGAGGAATTTGCCCAAGGAACACAGCGAGTTACTGGTGGAGCTTTCGGTCTTGTGGACTCCCAAGCCCCATGTTGTAATTTTCTGTGCTCTCTTTTTGGTGAATTTTGTCCTTTAACGTCTTTTAAAAATCTGTGTCAGCATCAAGGGATGGGAGCCAAGGCTAGAGGGAGCGCAGTATAGTCTAAAACGCAGACTCACATTATTATCAAATATGCAGAATCCCACCACGAGACATAGTTCCCTTCTCTGCTCCCTTCAGTTTTTCTGATGACTTTCAAAGACAGAGTGGCGGTTTGGCAGCTACTAGGTCTTCAGCCCCTCTCTGGTACTTGCTAATCTCCCTTGCAACTCCAGAGCTTCATAAGGCTCCAGGTGACCATGTCCCTCTGTTTCCTGGAGCTCAGTATCGGAGACATACTCAACCCAGGTCTCAGCTAGCAACAGTGTAGGACTGGAATAATAATGACATAATAGCAATAATGTTTACTGAGCACTGACTGTGGTTAGGTGCTGTGCATTTCATCCTCATGAAGATCCTATGAGGTAGGTGTTTTTATGGGCCTTCAGATGGCAGAACCTCAGGTCACACAGCTGCTAAGAACGGGGCCAGGATGTAACTCCCCGGCCGCTAGTGCCAACACCCCTGCTCAAAGACACTCCCACGCACAGACTAGATCCATTTCCCAGACTCCAGTCATTTGCAATTGACGCCATTTCCAGGTCCCATCTGTATTATTGTTGGCAGAATATTTTTATGCAGAGTGGATTTCTACAGCTCATCTGCTTTGGGCTTTGTCTTAAACAACAATTTCCATTAAATCGCTAACTGTATGCCCTGGTTGTACTATTTCTAATAAATGTTTTAAAGTGGATCTATCCTGTGTGCACCTGGTAGTATACGTGCCGTGGGTTGGGGACCCATTTTTTATTCCTCAGTCATAAATGGTGGTGTATTAGCTGCCTGTGGATGCTGAAGCAAGTCACCCCAGCCACTGGGTGGCTTAAAGCAATCGGGATTGATTCTCTCACAGTTCTGGAGGCTGGAAGTGCAAAATCAAGGTGTCGGCAGGGTTGGTTCCTTCTGGAGGCTGTTAGGGAGAATCCAGCCCAGGTCTCTCTCCTGGCTCCTGGCGGTGCCCGTAATGCTGGCGTTTCTCAGCTGACGGACGCCGCGCTCCCATCTCAGCCTCTGTTGTCACTTCACCGTTTCTCAGCTGACGGACGCCGCGCTCCCATCTCAGCCTCTGTTGTCACTTCACCGTTTCTCAGCTGACGGACGCTGCGCTCCCATCTCAGCCTCTGCTGTCACTTCACCGTTTCTCAGCTGATGGACGCCGCGCTCCCATCTCAGTCTCTGCTGTCACTTCACCTTCTTTTGTGTCTTTTCCTCTTGTTTTTTCATTACACTTGTCGGGTTTAGAGCCCACTAGGTTAATCCAAAGTGATCTCATTTAAGATTATTAACTTAATTAAATCTACAAAGGTCTTTTTTTTTTTCTAAATAAGGCCACATTCACAGGTTCCAGATGGACATATAGGTAATTTTTGTGGGCCACCATTAAACTCACTCCAAGGGGCTACCACCCACCCACCCACCACCCATCTACCCACCTATACGTCCACCTATTTACTCACCTATATGTCCATCTACTATCTAGCACCCACTGGGCCAGGCCCCCTGCTTGCATCATCTTCCCCAGCATAAACTTCATGGGGCAGGTATGACTGCTACCAGCTCTATTTTGTAGATAGGGAAACTGAGGCTCAGCAAGGAAACGCTGGGGTTTGAACTCAGGGCCTGCTAACTCCCGAGTGCCCGCTTTCCATTGCTCCCCAGACTGCTTGCCCTCACCACTCTCGCCATCTGTGCAACCCCATCCAGTTTGCCACTTTTCTTTCTAGTGGCTCTTTTAGCTGGTTCATCTCTTACGGCCGGGGAGTGGTGGCCACTCTGTCTTAAACATGTTGTCTACAGTGGAAAGTGCCTGCTTCTGGCTCCTGAAGCCACAGGAGAGATAAGCCTTCATGGCCTTTAAATTTTTTTTTTTTTTTTTGACAGAGAGTCAGAGAGAGGAACAGATAGGGACAGACAGGAAGGGAGAGAGATGAGAAGTATCAATTCTTTGTTGCGGCTCCTTAATTGTTCATTGATTGCTTTCTCATATGTGCCTTCACCAGGGGGCTTTCGCAGAATGAGTGACCCCTTGCTCAAGCCAGCCAGTGACCTTGGGCTCAAGCCAGTGACCATAGGGTCATGTCTATGACCCCACGCTCAAGCCAGTGACCCCGCGTTCAAGCTGGTGAGCCTATACTCAAGCTGGCGACCTTGGGGTTTCGAACTTGGGTCCTCCACATCCCAGTTCGACGTTCTATCCATTGAGCCACTGCCTGGTCAGGCAGCCTTTAAATTTTTTAAAACTTGATCGCACACTTAAACATGGTTAGATTTCACATAAAAGTCTGGGTTTCTATTATCTTTGGAAAAATTAGAAGTCTGGCAGCACTGGGTTTGCTTCCCCCATGGCCGTGCTTGGAGTAGCAGCTCTTCTTCCGGCAGGATTATGGCCTCCAAGGGTTTACACAGTCCTTCTTGTTCATTTAGACCACAACTTCTCAACTAAGGGGGAGTTGGCTCCCCAGGGGACATCTGGCAGTATCAGGAGACAGTTTTAAGCGTCATAATTCTGAAAGGGGAAACACTACTGCCATCTAGTGGTTAGAGATCAGGGATGCTGCTAATCATCCTGTGATGCCCAAGGCAGCCCCCATAACACAGAATTACCTGGCCCTAAATTTCAACAGTGCCAAGATTGAGAAACCCTAAATTAGTCTGCTTCCCTAGGCTCTGCAGGCATTTCAGCAATTCCTAATTTAGACTTTCAGTTTAAAAAACCACGAGTATAATCCTGGACGATTCACAAAGTCCCTTTCTCAGATGTTATTGTTAAACTGCCTTAGCAGCGTGCTGTCAGCAGCAACGTTGTCCATTTCAGGGGGAACAGTTTCCGCAGTAGTGAGTAGGAGAATGTGGGTGGGTGGTCAGCCAGCAGCCGGCTCTCTCTTTTGCTGAGCTAGGCCAGGGTCCCTACCATATTAGGGCAGCTGTTGCGAAGGGCTGTCACCCCTAATTTGGCCTGAAGAACCAGGGAATGTTGGCATCTCTAGGATTTACTCAGAACACAATGATAATCATCTTGGAATCCTAGGTGATTTTCACCTGAGTTCATAAAGCCAATCATTTACACTAATTCTCCATCCATCCCACCATCCATCTATCATTCATCTTCCTTTCATCTACTGTCCCATTCTTTCTTTTTCTTTTTCTTTTTTTGGGGGAGACAGAGATAGAGAGAGAGAAAGGGACAGACAGGGACAGACAGACAGGAAGGAAGGGAGATGAGAAACATCAATTCTTCGTGCAGTTCCTTAGTTGTTCATATTGTTCCATTCTTTCATCAATCCATACATTTATCAGTCCACTGATTCATCTGTTCATCCTTTATCTGTCCATCAATCCATTCATTGATCCATTACTCCATCCTCTATCCATCTCCCCCACCCCATGTGTGTCTGGACCCAGGCTTTGGGAATACAATGATGACAGGACAGTGCCTGCTCACCAGTAACTCATGGTCTTATGGGATTTCAAACAGAACCCATTTTAACAGTAACATGGCCTGAGTCAGAAAGATTCCAAGGATCTGGGAGCACAGTGTTCAGTCTGGAGACACCTGGACCACAAGTGGGAAAAAACTTCCCCTTTCTTTTTTTTTTAAATTTTTTAAATTTTTATTAATTTTTAATTTATTATGTTTACATGGATTCAAGTGTCCCACTGAATATAACTCCCTCACCCCTACACCTTTGTCCCTTTTTATACCCCCTTTGCCCCCTCCCACTAACTTCTTCCCCCTTTCCTCTAAGATTTGCTGTTTTCTATATTTCTGTGTTATGTATATATAGTTTCACTAATCCCTTTAATTTCTCTGATCCCATCCCCTCATCCCCTTTCCCTCAGACTGCTGTCCCTCTGCTCCCTGTGACCCTGCCTCTGCCTCTATTCTGTTCCTCAAAAACTTCCCCCTTCTTTATCCTAACATGAGCATCTTGCACATCAAGCCAGTATCTGTTTGCAACTACAGGGTTTGGTTTTATTTTTAAAATACCTTTTATTGACATATAACTTACATTTAGGAAATTGTGTATGTCATAAGTGTATATTCAATGAAATTATTTTTGTGACAGAGACAGAGAGAGGGACAGATAGGGATAGAGAGACAGGAAGGAAGAGAGATGAGAAGCATCAATTCTTCATTGAGGCACCTTAGTTGTTCATTTTGATTGCTTTCTCATATATGCCTTGACTGGGAGGCAACAGCAGACCGAGTGACCTTTTGCTCAAGCCAGTGACCTTGGGCTTCAAGCCAGTGACCTTTGAACTCAAGCCAGCAACCATGGAGTCATGTCTATGATCCCACACTCAAGCCGGCGACCTCGGGGCTTTGAACCTGGGTCCTTTGCATCCCAGTCCAATGCTCTATCCACTATGCCACTTCCTGGTCAGTCTGTTCAATGAATTTTTATAGACTGAACACACCTGTGCAACTAGCACCCATTTTAAGAGAATGCTGCCAGCTCCCTCGAAGCTCCCTCACGGTCCTTCTAGTAGCTTCTCCCAATCAAGCATAACCATTGTCCTGACTTCTAACAGCATAGTTTTGCCTGTTCTGTAACTTTTCATAAATGGCCTTGTATGGTATGTCTTGCTGCAGTTGTTGTCTTTTGTTAGCATGTGTGTTTGTCAGATACAGCAATTGTGTTGTTTTTAGTGGTAAATATTTCATTTGCCTTGCTCTTTAGCAGGGGTTGGCCAATGTGTTCTTTGAAGGCTAGACAGTAAGTATTGTAGCCAGTGTGGGTTGCACTGTCTTCTGTTGCAACTTTTCATCTCTGATATTGAAGCATGCAAGCAGTTATAGACAATGTGTAAGTGAATGAGTGCGGCTGTGTTCCAATAAAACTTTATTGACAATGTGTTCCAATAAAACTTTATTTAAAGTGGCAGGCAATGGGGTGGATTTAGTTCACGAGCTATAGTTTACCAACCCTTGTCATACAGTCTAGTATTCCACTGTAGCACAAGGTTTTTAGCAGTCATTTGAAAATACTCTCCCCCAGCCAGGTTTTTTCGGCCCCATTAGCAGGGAGTTGGGTAATTTGGCTTTCTCCTAAAAGCTCAGAATTGACTCTCCTTGGGAGAAACTTGTAGGCTGCCTGATGACTTTTAGACTGCAAACCCCTGGAGCACCTTGGTGTTGACATCTGTGTCTTAATCTGCTCTTCTCTCCCCACGCCAGCCATACTGAAGGTGGTCTCATCTGTCCTGCAGCTTGGCAACATTGTCTTCAAGAAGGAAAGAAATACGGACCAGGCATCCATGCCGGATAACACAGGTGCCCGCCTCCTTGCCCCAGTAATTGACGACCTGGATGACAGGAGGGAGGGTCACATTCAGTCTTTGGTTGTTTTTCTGGATGAGGCTGTTTGGGGTGTTAACAAGAGCTAACCTAAGTTATTTTCACTGACTTCTCTCTCTTTTCAAACTTTTGTTACTGAGGATCTATGGTGGGAAGTTCTTGAATCGAAGTATGGGAGAAAAGAACTAAAAGTTTTAGGTCAGGAAGGCTCCTAGGGAGCATCAATTCTAAAACCCCCATGCCTATGTTTTGTTTAACAAATATTGTTCAGTGTGGACTATGTGCCAGGCTCAGAGATATGGAGGGAACAAGATAGAAACAGCCCCGTTTCTTAGTGCACAGTGGTCTTGCTGTGGAGACAGACTTCAAGCTTCCTTCCTTCCTTCTATCTTCCCTCCCTCCCTCCCTCCTTCCCTCTCTCCCTCCCTCGCTTTCTTCCTTCCTTCCTTCCTTTTTCCTTTTCCAAGTGAAAGAAGGAGAGATAGAGAGACAGACTCCTGCATGCTCCCCGACCGGCAACCCCCGTCTGGGGCTGATGCTTTCCCATCTGGGGCCATGCTCATAACTGAGCTATATTTAGCACCTGAGGTAGAGAATCCATGGAGCCATCCTCAGCTCCCAGGGCCGATGCACTCAAAACAGTTGAGCCATGGCTGCTGGAGGTGAAAAGAGAGAGAAAAAGAGGAGGGAAGAGGTAGAAAAGCAGATGGTCACTTCTCCTGTGTGCCCTGACCAGGAATTGAACCCTGGCATCCACACACTGGGCCAACGCTCTATCACTGAGCCAACCGGCCAGGCCCAGACCTCAAGCTTTCACACAGACAGAATTGACAAATAAAGTATAAGATGCCCAGTTACACTTCAATGCCAGCTAAACACCAGACACTTTTTTTTAGTATTGGAATTATATTATGGAATTATAGAATGTAGAATTATATTTCTAAATATTGCCTAGGACATACTTATAATCAAAAGTGTTTGGTGTTTAGCTGACATTCATGTTTAACTGGGCATCCTGTATTTCTTTTTCTAACTCTGACAGCCCTACCTTCAAACAAGCAGTGTTTTATGTTTTGAAAAGGTCGCCTGGCTGCCACCGAGCTTGGTGGCAGCTGAACCAGAAGGACAGTGTAGGCTCCCAGCCCGCCCACCATGGCCCCAACACCTGCCCCAGGCTATACATTGTGTCGCTTTGGCAAGTCCCCTGGAGTATATTCCCCTCTAGTCCTGTCAGGTGTATTTCACGTGCTACACTCCCCAGTATGAAAGTATAGATTCCTCACTCTGAGGAGAGACTTCAGGGAAAGAGAAACCCAGAAGGCACCCTCGCAGATAGATGGGGCGGGGGGGGGGGGGGCAGCACCCTATAACTACTCCATTTCATTGCCTACCTTGCACATGCGAACTGTTGTGTAACACTAGTTCTCACATTAACAACGCTTTTTTTTAAAAAAGCTTTTAAATGCAGAAATACACACGTTGTTCTATAGCAAGAACCCATGAGTCCACCATCCAGAATTGAAGTTTGTGATTATTTTCTGATACTTCTTTATCTTTAAAATGAAAAAAACCACTACAAATAACACTGACACCCCTTGTTCTCCCAACGGGCCCCCCTCTCCTCCCCACACAGCCCGCCAACCATAATTGTTCTTTACTACCTACCCTAGAGCCTTAGTTTTATTCTTTCACTCACATGTATCGGAACAACTTCTAATGCTGCTTTGTGTGTTTCTAATATATATAAATGACATCATACTAAAGACCTCATGCTTTAACTGGATCTGTTTCCCTACTCTGTACTCACCGTTGTCTAGATCAGGGCTTCCCAGTACTAGCAACACCTAGAGCAGCGGTTCTCAACCTGTGGGTCGCGACCCCGGCGGGGGATGAACGACCAAAACACAGGGTCGCTTAAAACCATCGGAAAACACAGGGGTCGCCTAAAGCCATCGGAAATACATATTTTATTTACACCAAAAGTGTCTCCAGAGTTTGCCAAATGTCCATCCCACGGGGGCAAAGCCATCTCCAGTTAAGAGCCATTGGTCTGGAGAGAGAGAGAAAGGGGGGGATCATTCCTTTAACTGCTATTTGGCATTCCATCTGATGAATACACTATCACATGTCCGTCTGCTCCTGTGTCAGTGGACGTTTAACTGGTTCCCAATATTTTGTCACTGCACACGACGCTGCAGTACATACCCTGGAATAGTGGAATAAATATTTATTGACTGATTAACTATATGATAGGCACGTTATGTCCCTTACCTCATTTAACCCTGTTACAACCCCACAGGGTATCCACCAGCTGACTCTTTTTTACAAGCCGAGAAAAACAAGATTCTAGGAAGTTGTGTGGCTTTTCCAAAATCACATGGCTAAGAAGTAGGAAGGGGGTAGGGCTTGAACCTAGAACCTTGAACCTAAGTCCCTGGTTGGAGCATACCTCCATACCACCCTGTCATTGCCTCTTAGCAGAACCCGGGAGGTGAGATCCCTGATGACAGCAGTTTTTAGGACTTTCTAATGCTGTGTTCACTACTGTCACGCTCCATCTCTTAAATAAAAAACAGCAATGTATGTGCAGACCACAAATATCCTGTGGGATGTGTCTTTCTTCCCAAGCCTTCTCTTTTGTGTGATGCACTTAATATGCTTCTTTTCTGCATCCAGCTGCTCAGAAAGTTTGTCACCTCATGGGAATTAATGTGACAGATTTCACCAGATCCATCCTCACCCCACGTATCAAAGTCGGCCGGGATGTGGTACAGAAAGCTCAGACAAAAGAACAGGTAATGATACACTTCCCACTTATTCCTGTAGAATCTTCCATCCACCCCCCTTCCACTCACCAACCCATCCACTTACCTACCCACTCACCCACCCATCCACTTACCTACCCTCCCATTCACTCACCCACCCACCTATCCACTCACCCATTCACCTGTCCACTCATCCATCCATTCATCCATCCATCCATCCACCTTTTGCTCATCCATCCATCATCTCTCCATCCATCACCTATCCATCCATCTATTCATCCATTCACCTATCCACCATCCATCCTCATTTATCTTTGCATCCATGTATTTATCCATTTATACATCTATACATTATCAATCAATTCATCCATCTTTCTTTCCATCTGTCCATATTTTTATCCCCCGTTGTCCAATACTAGAATATTCAAAGTCCTGTGTCAGGTTTTTAAAATGCCATACTGAACAAGAACAGCGGAGTCCTTCGCCCATGACCTCCTCTTGATCTCTTAGCTGTAGGGACAAGATCTGACCTAAAAGATCCACCTTTAGAAATGACTGTGTACCCTTTCTAGAGGCAGGACTGACCACCTCGAAAGAGTCCCTGGGATAGAGCAGGCTTCTCTGGTCCAGGTCCCTCTGACAGGGAGTGTTTACTTATCCACAGTCATTCCTTAGATCTGACCATGCTTTACTGCTACTTTTCTACTGGTTGCAGAGAGGGTGTAGTTTCCTTCTTGTTTGTTTGATTGGTTTTTAAGGACTGACTGTAAGCAGGAAAAGAATAAAATCTGAGCCGTCAGCTGGGTTCATGTGAAAACACAGCCCATTGGGAATAACCATGCTCCTTCCCTTGCTCCCTCCGCAGGCCGACTTTGCCATAGAAGCTCTGGCCAAAGCCACTTATGAGCGCCTTTTCCGCTGGATACTCAGCCGTGTGAACAAAGCCCTGGACAAGACCCACCGGCAAGGGGCTTCGTTCCTGGGAATCCTGGACATTGCTGGATTTGAGATCTTTGAGGTATAGCTTGGTAGGATCAGAACAGCCAGGGACTTGGCGCTCTGGGGTGGGAGATTGCCTAGGTAAAGTTAGGTTCTTGAGGGTGGAAGAGACAGAAATCTAACAGGGAATGTATGAGTTTGTGAAACTGAGAAGGCCAGAGGTACAGGTGACTCCAACAAGCAGGACCTAATCTCCTGCCAACTCCCTCTCTCTACTGTCCTCCGCATTGACCCTGTTCTCAAGCAGGCGCCCCTCATGGTGGCAAGATGGCTGCCACAGCTCTTGGCGGCCTCTCAGCAACCTTGGCAGTTTCAGCCAGTTCCAACTGTTTCCAACAGTTTCAACCAAAATCTTGGTGTTGCGTCTCATTGACTCGCTCGTGGGAGCTGGGCCACATGGTCGCCTTGGGCCAAGCACGATTTTTAGGGACTTGCCTTACTTCGTTAGTGTAACGTGGCTACTGGCTCTCACTCCATGGGTTGGAGGGAAGAGAACGTCTTGAGGTTGACAGATATTCCAGAACCTATCTACTATAGAATTATTCCCTCTCCAAGCCTGTTTCTACACCTGTGAATAGGGGGTGATAAAATATCTTGCAGTGCATCTTTCCACAAATCATTGTGCATCTAGATGGAGGAGATGAGCCTCCTTAAAACAATATGTATGTAGACCATGTGACAAGAGAACAGGTAAATTTGCCAGCCCCCGTGAACTCTAGGCAGCCTTTGTGAGGGCCTAAGCCCTCTTCGGGTGCTGATAGGGCAGGACAGGCTCTTGTGGAAAGGGTGTCAGGTCCTGGGACTCTGTTCAGCGCGGAGCTTCTCTTCAGGGCGGGGCCGAGTCCTCTGACGTCATCTGTGATGCTCACGGGGTCTCCCTCGCTGTCCCGTGCTCAGGTGAACTCCTTTGAGCAGCTGTGCATCAACTACACCAACGAGAAGCTGCAGCAGCTCTTCAACCACACCATGTTCATCCTGGAGCAGGAGGAGTACCAGCGCGAGGGCATCGAGTGGAACTTCATCGACTTCGGGCTGGACCTGCAGCCCTGCATCGAGCTCATTGAGCGCCCGGTGAGGGCCCGCGTCTCACCCGCATGCGTGTTTGGCCTCCTGCAGCCGGCATGTGGACCCTGCCCTCTCTCCGCGTGTGCACGCTCCCCCCAGCACTGAGTCCTTGTGAACTCAATCACACTTTCCCTGAACCCACATTTTAAATCGAAGGTATTTTCTTTTCTTTTTCCTTCCCTTGCTCCCTTCTTCTCCCCTTTCCCATTCATTTATTTCCAAAATCAAGAGTCTGTGTTTTGCTCACTGATGTATCCCAAACTCCTAGAACCGTGCACATAGGAGATGCTCAATAAATAATTGTTGAATGACTATTTACTGAGCACCTACTATGTGCTGGCCCCCCTCCTTAGGAGCTAGGGATGTAACCGTGAATGAGATGAACTTGGTCCCTGCCCTCCTGGAGGAGCAGGTCATGCAACCACCAAGCAAAGCAACTGACCTGATAGAGCCAACGTGGAGAATGATTGAGAGAGGCCTGCTTTGCACAGAGCAGTCAAGAAACACTTCCCTACTCGGAGCCCAAAGAGCAAAGACCATTCCGGCAGAGTGAATGGCATGTGCAAGTTAGGCTGTGTTCTCCACTTCTTAGTTTAGATCAGTGGTAGTCAACCTGGTCCTTACTGCCCACTAGTGGGCGTTCCAGCTTTCATGGTGGGCGGTAGCAGAGCAACCAAAGTATAAATAAAAAGATAGATTTAACTATAGTAAGTTGTTTTATAAAGATTTAGTCTGCCAAACTTAGCGAAAATCCAACATAAAGTACTTGGTAAGTAATTATTATTATATGCTTTAAATTGCTGTAACTCTGCTTTATAAATTTTATAAAGTAAAGTTACTTCCCTACTTTATAAATCACCATTGCTGTGGAACTGGTGGGCGGTTAGAAAATTTTACTACTAACAGAGATACAGAAGTGGGCGGTAGGTATAAAAAGGTTGACTACCCCTGGTTTAGACTGTCTCCCACAGGGAAGCACTTGACTGAAAGGAATCCTGAGGTCAATTTACATATAAAGCAGGAAGTGTGAAATCTTTGTGATGTTGTGTGTGCCGCCCACCAGGGGGCAGCAGCAAACATGTTCTGTTGGTGGTGTCTGCCCTTATATGCCCAGTGCAGGTGCATTGGACACATGGTAATTTGGGAATATATTCTGGGGAGAGAGGGAGCCAAAATAAAGAGGGCATAAATCATCTTTATAGGTAGGCAGATGTGGGAATAGAACTGGGGGGCTGCTATCTGCTATGCGTGTGTTTGGGTGGCCACGTTTTCCTGGTGAGCCTGAGGCTTGGTCGCTCTAGCTATGATCCTGCCCTACTTGTCCTCCACAGAACAACCCTCCAGGCGTGCTAGCCCTGCTGGACGAGGAGTGCTGGTTCCCCAAAGCCACAGACAAGTCCTTCGTGGAGAAGCTATGCTCGGAGCAGGGCAACCACCCCAAGTTTCAGAAGCCCAAGCAGCTCAAGGACAAAACCGAGTTCTCCATCATCCACTATGCCGGGAAGGTGCCAGCTGGGTGTCCCAGGGCTCCCTCCGTCCCAGGGGGCTCGGGAGGGATGGTCAGAGGAGGGGCACCTTAGGAATGGCAGAACCCAAAGGCACCTGGTGTAATCAGATCCCAAGCAGGGCCTGTTTATGATTTGTCTAAGCATCTGTAAGGAACAAGATATGTATCCTTCAGCCATGGTGGTCAGGTGGTTCTTTCTTATATAGACTCTAAATCCTCCCTGACGTAAGTTAAACCCAATAGTAAGTGCCAACTGGAATGGAGTGACCAATAAACCCAATTTTGGGCTTATTCAATAAGAATCTCCCTTATCATGGCCTTAGGTTTGTGATCGCCAACTTGTATCATCCAGGGAAATCGGTGATGGTTGTCGCCATTGTCATTGTTGACTCTTCCTCCTCCTCCCCGCCCCTCCTCCTCCTCCTCCTCTCCACCCCTCCTCCTCCTTGTCCTCTTCATTATCATCATATCATGGCTATTAATATACAGAACCTTCCCCTGTGGCTCCTGAGCATCCCAGATAATGTAAAGATAGCTTGGTCTGGCTTACAGAATCTTAGTCTTTAATTGACTCTCCAGTATCCCCACTGCATCATGGGAACAGACAATGCCCTAAACCAGGGCTTGGCAATTTGACCCACGGTCTGATTCTGTAAATAAAGTTTTATTGGCACACAGCTGCATCCATTTGTTTACATAATGTCTATGGCTGCCTTTATGCTATAATGACAGAGTTGAGTAGTTGTGACAGATTGACCTGCAAAACTGAAAATATTTACTATCTGGGCCTTTACCAAAAACAGTTTGCCAACTCCTACCCTGTACTCAAGGAAAAGTCTATTCCTTTAGGCACACAGAAGTAACGCTTTTCCTTTCCCCACATTACAAGTGGGGTTTTTTTTAGTCTTCTCTTAGATCACCATAACAACTCACATCCCATAATAACCCACCAGAGATATTTTACTAGTTCCATCCATTTCATAGTCGCCATCATAAGGTGAAAGCTTTGGCCACGGTCAGTATTCAAGTCAGGAGTTTACATCCATATGTCCATATCTGCAAGTTACAAAACTTGTGTTCATCAGAGAGGGGAAAAGAGGTCCCCAAACTTAATTTAAAAAGCAGAATTGTTGTCAGGGCTTCTGTAGATGAGGGAGGACTTTGGGTGAGCGGAGGGTATTTACCATCAGCCAAGCTCTTCACCCTTCAGAGGGCACAGGTGTCATCCCAGTCTCCGGGGAAGGAGGCTGCCAGAGAAGGCTTCCCAGGAGAATGCAGGGAGCAGATGCCAGGCCTCAGCAATGGCTGCCGTTGGCTGATGCCCCACTGTGTGCAGGCCCCTTTAAAGTCCCGATCTGTTGGTCTCTTCACTGGAGCTATGGATTCTGATTGTGACGGCTGTTAATGTCATTTGCCCCCTGACCTTGGCAGATCTAGGAGGGAAAGGGAGGACTCGGGCCGGCCCTTAGGTCGCAGCTCTCCTGCTGAAGCAGGAACACCTGACCGGTGGGGGTGGTTCTTGGCAGGTGGACTACAACGCGAGCGCCTGGCTGACCAAGAACATGGACCCGCTGAATGACAACGTGATCTCCCTCCTCAACGCCTCCTCGGACAAGTTTGTGGCTGACCTGTGGAAGGACGGTAAGGCCCTGCCTGCTGGAGCAGGAGAGCTGACCACCCAGCTCTGGTGGTCCTTCCGGCTGCTCCTGCTGTCACTCCGGCTCCCAGGAGAGGCGGCCCTGAGTGCGGCTGCAAGGGGGCAGTGCTGGCAGGTGCTAGTAACGCCTTGTTGACACATTCAACCACTTCCTGAGTGGTGGCCCCTGAGCCCCTCACCCCCATACCTGGACCCCAGGGCAAAGGTCCTGAGACCAGGCAGTGATGGAGGAAACCGCATCGGAGGCATGGGGAATTAGAGTGCCCCGTCTGGAGTCGGACAGACTGACCTTCTGTCTCATCTGCGCTGTCCGCTTTCCGTCACTCAGGAGCTCTCAGGATTTCCCGAACAGATAATAGTTGGACAGCAGTTGTTAGAGGGGAGGCATTGCTGGCAGAGGAAAGAATAGGGGGTCCCGGGTCTCCCCCCCTCGGGCTGGTCCTCTGGCCTGGTGCAGGGGTGGAAGGCCCCCGAGTGGGGCTGATGCCACCTTTAATGTGCCCCACAGTGGACCGCATCGTGGGGCTGGACCAGATGGCCAAGATGACAGAGAGCTCGCTGCCCAGCGCGTCCAAGACCAAGAAGGGCATGTTCCGCACGGTGGGGCAGCTGTACAAGGAGCAGCTGGGGAAGCTGATGACCACGCTGCGCAACACCACGCCCAACTTCGTGCGCTGCATCATCCCCAACCACGAGAAGAGGGTGAGGCTGCCACCCCGCGCCTCAGGCACCAGAGCGCCCCCTGGGGCCTTCGTCAGGGGCTGCAGGGGAGGGGAAGGCAGGCAGGGGTAGGGGGGACAAGAAGAAAGCCTGCCTCCCCCCGCCAAGGGCTCCATCTGACGTGGGTGGAAGTTTTGAATTTGATACCCGTTCCCCATCCTGGAGGCAGGAGGCAGGGAGAAAAGGAGACCGTCCAGAGACTTGCAGCCCTGGAATTGCTGTGCAAGGTGTCAAATCACTCATTAGTTCATTATTCCAGTAAGTTGATACTTACTGACTCCTACCTGCTCCCGGTGCTGGGGACACAGCGCTGGATAAATTGTAGTCCTTGCCTGCAGGTTTCTTATCGCCTAGGTCAGGGCTGCTGGGCCAGGGGCAGTTGTGCCCTATACCCAGGGGACATTTGACCGTGTCTGGAGACATCTGTAGTTGTTACAGCTGGGAGGGGACTGCTACAGGCCTCCAGGGCATGGAGGCCAGGGACGCTGCTAAACACCCTGTAGGACACAGGACAGCCCCCGGCACAGAACTATCCCGCCCTGTAGACCGGCAGTGAGGAGGTGGGTGCCGGGAGAGCCTGGGGAGAAGCAGACACACAAGCTGATAACCATGATGCAATGTGGTAAATTATGAGAACTCCTAACAGCTGGGGCTCCCACTCCAGCCCCTCAGGGCTGAGAGAGAGCTTCTTAGAGAAGGTGAACTTTGAGTGCCCTCAAATTGGTGGAATGGAGGGCAAGGTGGGGAGGGCATCTTAGGCGGAGGGACCAGAAAAACAAAAGCGTGGAGGTAATAAATGAAGGATCTTGGCAAGAAAACACCAGGTAGGCGATTTCGTGTTGACATGTGATGGTGTGAGTCAGGGATTAGGAAGAGTCAGGGCAGAATCAGTAGTCAGGGGCTGGATCACAGAGTGCCTCATGGGTTGTCCAGAGCTTGGTCTTACTTCTGTGATATCACCGGGGCCTTTAAAAACAGGGGTGTAAGGTATTTTTCCCCGCTGAGAAGGAAGGAAGGGGCTGGAGCCACGAAGCATGGAATAACAAAAGGCTTTATTGAGTACAGAGCACACATCCCGCCTGGCAAGGTTCCCTGGCCCAGAGGAAAGATGGAGGCCAGGGAAGTCGCAAGGAGTGACCCGTGTGAGGGATATTTAAAGGGTCCCCAGGGTGGTCGAGCTAATATGACGTGGTGAAATCTCACAGGCTGACAGATGGTCGCTTTTTCCAAAGGGCTCCTGGGAAGTTTCTTTTGGCATGGTTGTGCTTGGTTGTGGGTGGTCCTAGCCAAAGTTCACGGGTCTGACCTTTTCTATTATCCACTGACCTTACAAGGAGTATCTCATAATCGGGTTTACATTTAGAAACCAAATGAGGGAATGAAGGGAGACACACAACTGGGGGTGAGAAGACCAGGTGGGAAGCTGTGATGGTTGTCTGGGTAGAAAAACATGGTGGCGAGTGGATGGCAGTGACAATGGCCAGTGAAGAGAAGTGGGTGGATTGGGAGGTATTTGGGAGGTAGGAGCTACAGAACTGGTGATGGACAGGAAGCGAGGACGAGGGAGGAGACAAGGAGAAAAGCCCCAGTGTCTACCTAGGTGATGCTAGTGCCACCAAGTACAAGAGATGTCACCTGAACCCTCAGCAGAGACCTCACCTGGTGCCTCTGTTGATCCCTGGTGGCCTAATGAGGCAGGTCACCCAGGCCTGAGAGCTGGGGCTTGCTGATCCCGGAGTCCCAGCCCGCAGGGTCTACTGCCCTCTCTGCCTTCGCAGTCTGGCAAGCTGGACGCGTTTCTGGTGCTGGAGCAGCTGCGGTGCAACGGGGTGTTGGAGGGCATCCGCATCTGCCGCCAGGGCTTCCCCAACAGGATCGTCTTCCAGGAGTTCCGCCAGCGGTGAGCCCGCCGGGGCAGGCGTGCGGGTGGGGCTGAGGGCAGAGGCAGGGATGCCGGAGAGGCGCTCAGTTGGTGACTTCTGCCCTGTGTCTCAAGCTACGAGATCCTGGCTGCAAACGCCATTCCCAAAGGCTTCATGGACGGGAAGCAGGCCTGCATTCTCATGGTGAGCCCGGCCCCGGCCCCACCCAGAAGTCCCCCTGCAGACCTCCCAGGCTCCGGTGGCACCGCCAGGAGCTGCCTTGGGTGTGACCTTCCTTAAACAGGCTTAGGCCCCTAGCCACAGGCACGGCTGAGAACGGGAACTCTTGTCCTCCTTCCTTCTGCAGATCAAAGCCCTAGAACTCGACCCCAACCTGTACAGGATTGGGCAGAGCAAAATCTTCTTCCGAACTGGGGTCCTGGCCCACCTAGAAGAGGAGCGAGACTTGAAGATCACCGATGTCATCATGGCTTTCCAGGCCATGTGTCGCGGCTACCTGGCCAGAAAGTAAGGACTTACCTATCATCACCTCTCCACAAACAGATGGGAAACACAACTTCCAGGGGCCTCATGTTCTGATTCCCTGACTCTAAGAGGCCATCTGCTTTCAGATGCTCCAACGATCGAAGGGCAGCTTTGTCTTGAGGGGGAAGAAATGCTACTGTGTTAGTATATGCACTAGTTATAAGGGCAGGTGGGAAGGACTTGAGACCCTGGCTCTGGAGTTTTAGACTTGAGCTCTCATCCTGACTTCCTCACTTATTTGCTGATGGACCTGGGGCAAGTTACTTGACCTCTCTGAGCCTCAGGACTCTCCACTGGAAAAGAGCATATTCATTCCCCACCTCATGAAATTGTTTATGAGGAGTCAACGAAATACAACCTGAAAAGGGTTGAGCACAGTGCCCGGTTATCATTTCAGAAGTGTGAGAATATGATTAAGTGTCTGAGGAAAGAGTATTTGGCTGTATCTATAGCCTAATGTCCAAATGGGATTCATAAGGCAGCGTCTTGGAAGATCTGATGCCCCTTCTGTTCTGGGAAGCCTGGGGGCCGTGAGAGGGCTAGGGTCCTCAAAAGTCACTCCCCTAAAAGGATAGCAGAACTGGTGGAGTGGCTCTGTCCCAGGCATATGTTATCATGAGGTTAGTTAGGGTCATGCTCTCACCTGCAGAGCCTTGATCGTGTCAAGCTGTTTTAGTGCCTGTTGGACCCAAGATGGTCAAGGCCAGACCTGGGGAGCTCTTGGCCCCAGGACAGACCTAACTTAAGTTTCATAACTAAATTCTCTGTTGCCCCTCCCACCTCCATACTAACTAGGGCAATTTTATTCTTCAAGTTCACTCACATTCAAGATGGCAGAGAAAAGAGGATTGTCCACACTGTCTTTTGGTTTCTCAAACCTAGTAGCCCTTACACAGGAAGAGGGCTAGTTCTACGTCAGATTTGAGATTTCTAAAACACACCCGAGGAAGGAGTAGGTTTGTACGACACTCAGCTTAGGGGAAGACGCGGCACAGCTGGGTGTGTGCAGGGTCCACCTAGGAATGGTGTAGCATAGACTGATTTCCTAGCTGTCGTTTGGATCACAGCTCTGATTCCCGGACATTTTCCCCACTGAGCAAGGCTCTCGCCTGCATATTATTTGAGTGGTCTGTGACCGGACAGCATACCTGTGCAGGTGCTCAAACTTCGGCAAGAGCCTCAGCTAGAGAGAAGGGGGTGTTGTCCCTGTGCAAGTCACAAAATCATAAGCAAAATAGATGTGTGTTGATTCAGGATGCTGCAGGGTGGAAGGCTATGACAACATGTGAGATGTGTTGGGCCAACCGAGGCTTCTCATGGCTCCCGCCCCTCCCCCCAGGGCCTTTGCCAAGAGGCAGCAGCAGCTGACAGCCATGAAGGTGATTCAGAGGAACTGCGCCGCCTACCTCAAGCTGCGGAACTGGCAGTGGTGGAGGCTCTTCACCAAGGTGAGTGCTCCAGGCCCCCCACCTTTCTTAGGAGTCCTGGACCTGGATCTTCACTCCAGGTGCTCCAGATGTGGGACTGGAAATGGTTGACAGCAGATGTGTACGTGAGGGCTTGACATCGAGCTTAGTGTGCTGCTGATTCTCCAGGCCTGTGAGGTGCCTCTGATGAAGCCCCACCTTCTCTGGCACATAAGTTATAGCCATGACCTCAACACAGATTCAGAGGCTTTCCACCACCACAAAGATTCCTTGGAGCGCCATTTTATAGCCACACCCACTTCCATGTACAGCCACACCCACTTCCATGTATAGCCACACCCACTTTCTTCTATAGGGTCTCCCCTCCCCAACCCCCCCCCCCCCCCCGCAACCACTAATCTGTTTTCATTGCTAAAATTTTGTCATCTCAAGAATGTTATGCAAATGAGGTCATCAGAGCGTCACCTTTAGGGACTGGCTTTTTTTCACACACCATTCTCAGGAGCCCCATCCAGGAGGCCGCCTGTACCAACTCTTTGTTTCTCTAGGTATAACTTCCTGTCACAGCTGAAACACACCAACTGAGCAGAGATAGGCTCTGTTGCAACACAGTTTCCTCTTATGTGCCCATGAGGGTGTAAATTGTCACACATCTTTTTCACTGACCAAATGTTTGTTGAGTGTCTGTTGTGCGTCGGGCATGTACCAGATGCTGTGGGAATACAGCCGTGAACAGACATCAGGGGCCCTGGCCTCATGAGTATTCTAGTCGAGTAGGGGAGCAGACGATGAGCAGATAGTCACAGGAACAAATAGACCATGGCAAATTGGGGTGAGCGTGTGAAGGAAGCCACAGTGTGTGTGGCAGGGGCTTCCCTAGGGCCAGGCTGGGGCTTGAGCACAGGAGTCAGGTGGCAGCCTGGTAATGAACAGCCAGGGGAAATAGCTTTTTGGAAATGTTTATCCCCGTAGACCCAACTTCTTAAAAACTGATTTAAGAAAGCTATCTGAGATCAAGAAAAGCAGGAATTAGGAGTGTTGATTGTGGCCTGATTTATAACAGCCAATTTCCAATGTCTAGTCCTGGCAGACTGATTAATCCAGTAATGGTTCATCATTAATGTGGGTTATCTTATAGTTTTAAGTAATAAAAATACATAAAATTGGGCAGCATGGTCTCGAGTATATATTTTTTAATGCATAGGAAGAAAGACTGGAAGGAAATACTAACAGTGATAATAATGACCTTGATAGGGAGGTAGGATGTAGGGATTTTTGTTTGTTTTCTCCTTGAAAGGAAGCATAGCCATTTGTCGGCAATAGTGGTCTCTCCCAGACGGGACCAAATGAGAGGAGGGGAAGTTCTTTCATTGTACACTTTTTTCGCTTGCCCTCATTTAGGGCTTCTCCACCTCAGTACTACTGAGATTTTGGGGAGCATGATTCTGTGTTGTGAGGAGGCTGTCCTATGCTTTCTAGGGTGTTTGGCAGCATCTCTGGCCTCTACCCACTAGATGGCGATAGCATCCCCTACCCCAGTTGTGACAGCTGAAACTGTCTCCAGAAGTTGCCAAATGTCCCCTTGAGGTGGGGTAAAATTGTCCCTGCCTGAGAAGCCCTGGTCTAATTCATTACAAGACCGTACCCCTGTGCCATGACAACAAATGACGAGCTGCTCATGTGTGTGCAGGTGAAGCCCCTGCTGCAGGTGACCCGGCAGGAAGAGGAGATGCAGGCCAAGGAGGACGAGCTGCAGAAGATCAAGGAGCGGCAGCAGAAGGCAGAGGGCGAGCTCAAGGAGCTGGAGCAGAAGCACTCGCAGGTACTGGGCGGGGAGCATGGCTGGGCGGCGGCGAGGGCAGAACGCCCTGAGCCTCACTGGCCGCCTTCCCACCTGCTGTGTGCAGCTGGCCGAGGAGAAGAACCTGCTGCAGGAGCAGCTGCAGGCGGAGACGGAGCTGTATGCCGAGGCCGAGGAGATGCGGGTCCGGCTGGCAGCCAAGAAGCAGGAGCTGGAGGAGATCCTGCATGAGATGGAGGCCCGCCTGGAGGAAGAGGAAGACCGGGGCCAGCAGCTGCAGGCAGAAAGGAAGAAGATGGCCCAGCAGATGCTGGTGAGGCACTGTAGGGGATGCCCTTGGTGGATACGAAGTTACTTGACACTCACTGCAGGCCTGTGAGGTACATCTGATGATATATGTATGTCATTGGACAGATAAAGAGGCTAAGGCTTGGAGAGGATCAACCATCTGCCCACTCTGTTCTCCCTACATTTCACAGTGCTTTTACTTTTTCTCCTAATAGCAACAGTGTATGAGGGGTAATTCTATTATTGTAGAACAAGGCAACCAAAATAAACATTTATTTCACGTAGTCAGGAGCCTGACAGTGGGTTGGCTAGATGGGTCTGGTTTAGCATCTCTCACGAAGTTATAGTCAAGATGTCAGCTGGGGCCACAGTCATCCGAAGGTTTGATTGGGGCTGAAGGACCCACTTCCATGTGGTTCACTTATGGCTGAAGGCAGGAGGTCTCAGTTCTTTACCATGTGGGCTTCTCCACATGGCTGCTTGGGTGTCCTTGCAACATGGCAGCTGGCTTCCCCCAGAAGGAGTGAGTCAAGAGAGAGAAGAGAGGAAGAAGCCACAGTGCCTTTTATAGCCTGATCACTGACATTAAACTCCATCACTTCCTCTTGATTTTGTTAGAAGCAAGTCACTAAGTCCTGCCCACACTCAAGGGGAGAGAAATCAGGCATACCCTTGATGGGAAGAATATAATTTGTGGACACATTTCAAAACCACCATGGTATCTACTGTCCCCATTTTACAGATGAGGAGACTGAGGCTCCGTGAAGCAGAGTGGTCTGCCCAAACCTTTCTTTCCAATGAAAGGAGACTGCAGAGCACTGGGGGTCATCAGGCCCAGTGTCTGTGTCAGCCAGTCCCTGTAGCTCCATCAGAGTGACTTTTAAGCAAGGCTGTGATTCTTTTCATACAAAGGACCTGGAGGAACAGCTAGAGGAGGAGGAAGCTGCAAGGCAGAAGCTACAACTTGAGAAGGTCACGGCCGAGGCCAAGATCAAGAAACTGGAGGATGATATCCTGGTCATGGATGATCAGAACAATAAACTGTCAAAAGTGAGTGGGCTCGAGCACCTGCCTTCTAATGACTGGCTCACCAGGGGCAAGGATTCCAGATTATTTTCCTTTCTTAGCCACATGAAAGGTATTGAAGACCAAACCAAGGGTTCCCTTCAGTGGCCAGGGGGCTTTTTGACTGCTGGATGCAGGTATGCCACGGACTGGGTCCCTGGTGGTTCCACCAGCACCAGGGCTGCCACGGAGCGAGTCTCAGCAACACTATGACCAATGGAACCCCTCAGTTGTGCAAAGGAGGCAAATATGCCTGAGACCCTGGGGCCTCTCCCACATTCTCATGGGCCACATCCAGGGAGTAATAGGGTGACCAGCTGTCCTGGTTTGCTTGTGATGAAGGGGTTCCTGAGATGTGGAACTTTCAGCACCCAAACTGGAAAAGTCCCAGTTCAAACCAGGATGAGTAGTCAGTAACTCTAGTCAGTAACCTCCACCCAGCCCCGCTGAGGGCAGAGTCCTTTTAGTTCTTTCAGCTAGATGTCAGCAGGGCGCCTGCCCTGAGCCAGGCCCTGCTAGGTGCAGGGCATGTATGGTGATGGAGGACCATGCCCTTGTGGGGCTTATAGTCTAGTGATACAAAAAATAGATCATCATTCACCTAACCATTAATTATCCCTGTGATCACCCTTCTGAAGGAGGTGTTCCCCATATTATGAGATGAGCACTAGGAGTAGAGGTAGGTTTTTAGGGAAGGCTTCCTGGAAGAAGTGACATTTAAGTGGAAACCTGAAGACTGGGGAGCAGTTACAAGGAGAGGGGGTGGAGGAGCATTCCAGGCAGACAGCTCCATCTGTGCAAAGGGCCTGTGGCAGGGAAGAGCTGGCATGTGATAGGAAGGGGAAGAGGGCCCCACTGGCTGACACACTGACGTATGAGGGGCAGAGAGACATGAGATGGGAAGTGGCCGACTTTTAGAAATGAAGGAACTGCTCTTCACCGTTTCAAACCCTCGGCTGTATTTGGTTGTAATGTGGGTATTCCTTTCAACTGTTTATCTGGAAATTACCAAAAATGAGTATAGATTCTGGAGAAAGAAAAACTAAAGGTATTTCTTTTTCTTTCCCAAAAAAGGAGAGGAAACTCCTTGAAGAGAGGATTAGTGACTTGACGACGAATCTTGCGGAAGAGGAAGAAAAGGCCAAGAATCTAACCAAGCTGAAAAATAAGCATGAATCTATGATTTCAGAACTGGAAGGTAAACCAGCTACCCAACAAGGCTTTGAAGCAGTGTGTTTGTTTGTTTGTCTGTTTGTTTGCTTTTAGGTGAAAGGAGGGGAGAGAGTGAGGCAGACTCCTGCATGTACCCTGACCGGGATCCACCCAGCAACCCCACCATCATGGGCTGATGCTCGAGTACCAAGCTATTTCTAGCACCTAAGGCTGATGTGCTCCTATGGAGCTATCCTCAGTGCCCAGGGCCATGCTTGAACCTATCAAGCCACTGGCTGCAGGAGGGGAAGAGGAAGAGAAGGGGGAGGAGGGGAGAAGCAGATGGTTGCTTCTCCTGTGTGCCCGGACCAGGAATTGAACCCTGGACATCCATACGCTGGGCTGACACTCTATCCACTGAGCCACTGGCCAGGGCCTAACCAGTGTTTGCAAAGTAGGAGAATTGGAGAAGAAATTTCATAATAGCAGATAATTTCAAGAGAGACAAACCCTCTCCAGGCTCCCCTATCGCCCTTAGTTGACACACACTAATAGTCAAAGGTGCTGTCCATCGGGACAACTTTCCTTCATTGAGAGAGCGCTGTGGACATGACTGCTCCCCGTGAGGGATGTGTGCACGGGTGCGTGAATTTCCTCCACGTGAAATGCCTGAGCAGAAAGGCCCACCCTCTAGAGCCCTTCCAGGGGCTCCCATGTCCTGAGGGGCCCCTGGCTTTGTCTAGTGCGCCTGAAGAAGGAGGAGAAGAGCCGGCAGGAATTGGAGAAGCTGAAACGGAAGCTGGAGGGAGAGGCCAGCGACTTCCACGAGCAGATCGCCGACCTGCAGGCCCAGATCGCCGAGCTCAAAATGCAGCTGGCCAAGAAGGAGGAGGAGCTGCAGGCGGCCCTGGCCAGGTAGTGAGACCATGCTGAGCCGCCCTGGACGCCTCCTTCAGGCAGGCCTCCCTCTCACGCAAGGCTTCCCCACCCCGGGCCAGGCTTCTGCACCTCTAGAGCCACGCCTTTGACTCTCCTCTCTTCCCTCCGAACTCATTGCTCTTTGAGTCTCCCATGGTGTCTGTCTTTTGAAGGCCCAGGACTTTCTCATCCACACCCCAGCCCTGCATTGCCAGTTACCCACAGATACCCACAAAGGCCTTTCCTTGGCATCCCGCTCACGTCTGAGCCTGGAATGACTCTCCTCTCCCTCAAGTCCCCTTTGAAGGTCCCCCTTTGAGTGAAGCCAACCCCCTCCCTAGATTTGACCCCCCTACCCCTCCCACAGCCGGCAGGCAGCAGCCTCAGATCCCACCACCCCTTTGCCACGCGCCCCGCCCCCCAGCTCTGAGCCAGCTGCACACTGGCGGCCTCATGCTGGGAACAGTCCTTACCTGTCCCCAGCTCGGTGTGTGCTGAGCTCTTCTTACCAGCACCTTCACAGATACCTGGCCGGGTATACTGCTGCTTTCTCTATTTCACTGAGGGGGAAGCTGAGCCCGGGGAGGTGAGGGAATGTGTGGCTGTCACCCAGCTTCGGAGAGGCAGAGCCCCGGAGCTTTCTGACTGACCCCTGGCCAGCTCAGTCCGTGCTGCATAACAGTGGTAGAGTGATCGACTAGAAACATCACTTTGGGTCACGAACCTGCTCAAACAGTGTTGCTGGCTTGCGCAGGAAAACCCAAGTCCGAGCCTGGCTCTCAAAGCCCACCTGTCCTCTGCAGTCCGACCCTAACCCAGCCGGTTGGCTGCCTCTGCTCTGCTGCCCGTCCACAGTATGATCAACGTGCTTACCTCGCCTGACCCTGCAGAATCTTGCCTCTGTTCCTCCTCTCATGCTGTTTCCTTTCCGTCCCCTTTCCACCCACCCCGAGCACAACCAGAGGCCAGCTCTCCCTAGTCGGGAGGGAACTCCCTTCTATGAAACTCCCAACTCACTCTGTGCCATTCAAACCATGCTGCTCACGTCCCACCGTGACCCACGCTCACTGCCTCTTCCAGACTGGGAGCCCTGGCTTCAACATCGTCCCACGCAGCGCCTGGCCAAGGGCCTTGTGTGTAGCTGGCACCAGTCACTGTTTGAGCAAAGGGAAGAAAGAACA
This sequence comes from Saccopteryx leptura, assembly GCF_036850995.1. Lineage (NCBI taxonomy): Eukaryota > Metazoa > Chordata > Mammalia > Chiroptera > Emballonuridae > Saccopteryx > Saccopteryx leptura. The sequence continues at coordinate 201,415,864 of NC_089506.1, forward strand.
AACAAGTAGTTACCAAGCAGGAATAATTGTCCCATGTTCAGAAAGCAACTCTTAAGCCCCTTCTGTGAATTAGGCACCTTGCTAGTCTGGGACCAGTGCTTTGCATTCACACACACACACACACACACACACACACACACACACCATGACTATTTATTTATTTTTAATATCAGACGTTGGAACTCGTCACGTCCTACATAAATCTCCAAGTGGCCCCATGTAACAAGAAGGGACCCACTGGTTCTTGGGGACGTGGGCGGAACATGTTTTGCTATCCGTGGAACACACGTGGCTGGTGCTAGAAAACCATGTTTGGCCACGTGTGAGGGGCCCCGGGGTTTTAACCCCGGTGGTCCGCCCCTGGCAGGCTGGACGATGAGATCGCTCAGAAGAATAACGCCCTGAAGAAGATCCGGGAGCTGGAGGGGCACATCTCGGACCTGCAGGAGGACCTGGACTCGGAGCGCGCTGCGAGAAACAAAGCGGAGAAGCAGAAGCGAGACCTGGGCGAGGAGCTGGAGGCCCTGAAGACAGAGCTGGAGGACACGCTGGACAGCACGGCCACCCAGCAGGAGCTCCGGTGAGGGGCCCCGATGTCCCCTGCACGGGTGGGGTGGCGGGGATGGAAGGAGTGAACCCCAGCAAACCCCGAGTCCCCGGGCCCCCACGCCCTACATTTACTGTCCTGGTTGCATTTTGCTGTAACTGACATGCGTGTGATTACTTTTAATCTTATTATTTCACATCACAACAGTGGGACAGAATCAGAGAACAATGTGAAAACTATAGAAAAGCAGATACCAGAAACATCACCCTTAGCACCCCCACTGTTAACATTTTGGGGTATCTCTTTCCTGTCTTTTCATGTGTGTGTAAGTAAACCTCCTCCAGCTCCAGTCGCCACGTGTGCGTTTATACGTTTTGGGCTCAATATTTAAATAAGATTATCAGACTGGTTTTTAAGATTTACAGCAGGTAATCAGAAAGATAACAACAAAGCAACTACAGGTTACCTGCTGGAAAGCGAATGCTGACTTGAGTGAAACTCAGTCTGTTTCTTCATTCAAGAAACATAGAAATGTAATTTGAGAGCGTCTGTGTCAGGTGCTGACACTGAGATTTAGCTCTCACACTGGGTTTGTGCTACCGCACTTACCTGAGGCTAGGGGCCAGCACCATATCCGCTCCCTTCTCACCTGGCACACAATACGGAACAGCCCGGTGCAGTCCTTAAAAGCATGGGCTCAGAGTCAGAGTTCTGGGGTTTGATTTCTGGTCCTACACACAGTGGTTGTAACAACACAGGGAAACTGTTTACCCTCTCTTAGCCTTAGTTTTCTCGTCCGTAAAACAGAAATAATAATATACCTGCCTCTTAGGGTTGCCCTGAAGACTATACGAGGTGATATATTAAGTTAGGTCAGGGCCTGGCATATAGTATGTGCTCATTAAAGAACTATCCATCATTCAGGAACATTTTGCAATTCTTTCAACAATATTATTTTGTGTATTTGTTTGCTGCTCCTGAGAATTCTAGGCAGGTAACATACTCCTCATTTTATGGCTGAGGAAATTCCAGGTCCAGAGAGGTTAGGTGACTCACCTGAGGTCACACAGCTAGGAAGTGGTGGTGATGGAGCTGTCGGCTCTGGGACCCGGAAGAGCTCTGGTTTCTTCGCACAACACTGTCTGGGGCGAATCCCATCTCTTTCCAATTGCCATCACTGTGTTCCTCCTGTCCAGGGCCAAGAGGGAGCAGGAGGTGACAGTGCTGAAAAAGGCCTTGGACGAGGAGACGCGCTCCCACGAGGCCCAGGTCCAGGAGATGAGGCAGAAGCACACACAGGCGGTGGAGGAGCTCACCGAGCAGCTCGAGCAGTTCAAGAGGGTGGGTTGCCGGCTTCCTCGCGACACCCCATAAAAGAGCGACATGTCAGGGTCGGTACCGAGTAACAAGCTGTGCAGGATTCTAATGATGGCAGCAGCTGTCATTTAGGAACTGTGAACTCTCCATTATGGCAATTAATCGTCACAGCTACCCTACAAGATAGGTCCTGCTCAGTCCCTTTTACACAGGAAGAAAAGCAATTTCCTTGTGTTTCATTCACTTCCAGGGGTGAGATTTTTAACTCGTGACATCCTGGTACATTGCTTCCTTACACTGTACATTGTATCACGCTCAGTGCTATGGCTTCCCCATACCCTGGTACTCTCTAAGTACCCCACACACTAGGGTATGGCTTTACCTAGAAATGGTAGGAGTTGCATCTGTTTGTCACCAGCGTGAGCTGCTTTATGTGCATCTCTCAGTGGGCTGCTTCTCCTCCTCCCCTATCAGACGCTCGACAGTTTCTGCACCTTTCAGTGATGTCCGCAGTCCCTCATGGAGCACTGGTGACAGGCCACTTTTCCAAGGCTTCACAAACATTCAGTTTTACCTGTGACCTCTGTTAAAATGCAGGTCCCCAGGCCTCACCCTCTGAAAAGTGCCCTGCAAAACTGAGGTCCCTGCACTCTTCAAGTAAATGAGGAGGCTTGTTCTCGTCCCCTGGTATTGTGTCATACGGGATCTGGATACCAATATTCAACATTTCGTCAACTCTTGATGTATTTCAGACAAATGAGATTTTGCTCATTGCGTTTCCCTTTTGGATTAGCGTCCCTTTTGAAAGTTCACAAGTTATTTTTACTTTAATGTAACGTGAACCCAGATGAGCTATTCTCATCTTCTGAAATACACTCTAGAATGGTAGTAAGGTGTGTGACTCCTTCAACTGCGTGGTTGAAGAGTGGGGCCTCAGAGAGGGAAACTGACCATCCTCAAGCCAGGCGATCACCAGAGAGGGGCTGGGGCTGGGAGCCAAGCCCCCAGTTCACGGCCAGGCCTCTTTGGAAAGACTCAGCTGCTACTGTCACCAGCAGACAGCATCCATTCTGGCGGGTAGAGGCTGCCAACTCCTGCCCACCATCACAGGTGCACTGAAAAGCAGGGCTGCCTCTAACGACTTGGGAGTCCTGGTTCCATCAGTTTGTTGGGCACACTTTTCTCATCGTTCCTACCTGGCCTGCTGATACGCATGTGTGGTTTTGCCCCAGTTCTGGGGTCTTCAGCAGGGCTAAAGTGTTAGGGGAGCCCAAATTGCCTGGGGTCCTTGCTTATCAACCTGCACTGCTTCTCCTAACAGGCACCTTGTCCCTGTCTGAGTACTGACAGCTCAGTCATGACTGGGACAGAGGGACGGCTTCTCTGAGGCCACCTGGACAGTGCACGGTGCCTCCCCTGGCTGTGGGAAGGCTGAGAGTTGGTTCGTCTGCCCTTGGGACCCACATATTTTTCTTTTCCCCGCCCTTCAACCCTAGAAAAAGCCCCCTCCTTTCCCCTGCTTTTGCCTCACTTTCTTTTTTCTTCAGGGAAACTAACATGCCTATAGGAGCTGGTTAGATGAAACGACTTTCTCTGAAGAATCACTGAGATAGCAGTGTGTGTGTGATGAATATGACGGAGGACAGGGAGTGGTGGGGACTGCGGCCAGGTGGAGTGTGGCTGCCCCATCTATCGGGCCAGCTGCTACTTGGGTCCAGCAGGTTGCTGCCTTGGAGGACAGCAGGACTCCCATTTCCAGATCTTCAGTTTGTTTTTTGAAAGTCAGAACTAGTGAGGTATATGCAGTAAAATTCACCCGTTTGAAGTGTATAGCTCAATGCACTTTGGCAAATGTATGCATCTGGTAACCAACAGCATAGCCTAATAGAGAACATTAGGTTATTTAATAGAGAAGCTGGGAGTCCCGAGTTTTATGTGACATCTCTTTATTAAAATGTTGGCAACTAATTTTTCAGAAAGTAATGAAGGGTCAAATAGGACATGATAGCAGGTGAGCCGCAGTCCATGTGGATGCTGGTTTGTCATCTGTGTGCTTTAGGGAAACAGAATCCAGAAAGTCTTCCGGTGCTTCTGGGTCCCCCAGCCGGCTGTGTGCCTCCCCTGAGGATGTGCACAGGCCCCTGGACCTCCCTGAGGGAAGGGAAAGGACGGAGGCACATTCCCCAACAACACAAGTTCCTATCTGTCAGTGCTCCCCTGGCCACGGCTGTGCTAACACCCTCCCTCCCCTCTGCTCGTTGGGCCAGGCCAAGGCCAACCTGGACAAGAACAAGCAGACGCTGGAGAAGGAGAACGCAGACCTGGCGGGGGAGCTGCGGGTCCTGAATCAGGCCAAGCAGGAGGTGGAGCACAAGAAGAAGAAGCTGGAGGTGCAGCTGCAGGAACTGCAGTCCAAGTGCAGCGACGGGGAGCGGGCCCGCGCCGAGCTCAACGACAAGGTCCACAAGCTGCAGGTGAGGCGGCCGCGTAGGGGCATCCCTGGTACCCGCTCTGCAAAGGATGCAGCACTTCCCAGCTAACTGAAGTCTCCCTTGCTGCAAGCAAGTCCGTTTCCTCTAGTTACATTCCCAAGGAGATGAGATGATCACCCTATCCCAGTGTAATCATTAAGAACTTTCATCCGTGCATTCAACAAGTATTTTTTTTTTTTAATTTCTTATTTATTTATTTATTCATTTTTTTTTGGGGGGGGAGAGAGAGAGAGAGAGAGAGAAGGGGGAGGAGCAGGAAGCATCAACTCCCATATGTGCCTTGACCAGGCAAGCCAGGGTTTTGAACCGGCAACCTCAGTGTTTCCAGGTTGACGCTTTATCCACTGCGCCACCACAGGTCAGTCATTCAACAAGTATTTACTGAATACTTTCTGTAGGCCAGGCACTGTGTTTAATCCTGAGATACAACAAGGAAGACAGACCCTGTTCCTGTCCCAGGAGAACTCCAGCCCAGTGAAGGGAAAGGCATTAATAGTCACAAAAATGAGTATAAAGTGATGTTGAAAAGAGATGGCACTTAATGCAATAAGTATAAATAACAAGGGGGCCTGGCCTGCAGGAGGAGGAGTTAGGAAAGGCTTCCCTAAGGACGGAGGGCCTGAAAGATAAGGCAGAGGGAACAGCATGTGCAAAGGCCCAGTTGTGAGTGGGAAATTAGATCCCATCAGGCCGGTACAGCTAGGATGCGACTTGGAAGGGGAAATGTGGTATAAAGTGGGATTAGGGAGACAGGTTCTGGCCGGACGATACAGTGCCCGCCTTCGAAGCCCTACTGTATGGATGTTGGTCTTTACCCTGTGACGGGAAGCCGTTGATGGGTTTTAAGCTGGGGAATGATATGTTGTTTTATCGTTGGTCTTATTTAGCTTTGAATAGACAGTTGACCCAACTCCCCTTTCATGGGATATGGCCAAACTTTCGATAAATATTGAAGGTGCTTATAGCCTGGGATGAGAGAGCAGGGGAAGCATTAAATACGATTTCTTCCCCATCCAGTTGAGAGCAGGGAGTGAAGATCCTCCTTGAACGTGTGAAGAGAGCAGATGGCTGATAATCTCCAAAAGGACCTGCTCGGGGAGAGCAGGGGCCGGAGTAACAGACAGAGGAAGCGGAAGAGGGCTTTTTACCTTTAGAATCTGCCCCTTCGGTTTTGGCCATAAGGGTCAGGGACAGGGCGAAGAGTAGGTGAGGGAGAAGAGTGGGGGTTAGAGGGCCCCCTGGAAATGAAGGTGCCACCTGCACCCTCTTCAACTCTAGGGAGTGGTGAGGCCAGAGCCCCTCACTGTGTCTGGACTATCAGACCTGCAGCTCCATCTCTGCCAACCTTGGCAAGGATCCAGGATCAATTTTGTGGGATCAGGACCCAGTCAATAAAGCCTGGGGTTCTAACAGGTTCTCAGAACCAGGGATCCCTCCCTTGCAGGCCACCATGATCAGGCCCCATAGCTCATGGGTGTTTCTCAGTCAATGGACACCACGAGGGGGTGGCGTCACATGAGTAAAGAGTACTCCTCTTATATAAAGAGGATCCTATTCTAGAGGTTCCAACTAACCACAGTCTCTTGGCACCCTCAGAATGAAGTAGAGAGCGTCACAGGGATGCTCAACGAGGCGGAGGGGAAGGCCATCAAACTGGCCAAGGACGTGGCATCCCTGGGGTCCCAGCTCCAGGACACTCAGGTGGGTATCCCACATCATCAGAGGGACCTGGAGTACCGCCTGCCCGGGGTTGGGCCCCTGGGACTTGTGCGTGTCCTTTTCGTAGGAGCTGCTTCAAGAAGAAACCCGGCAGAAGCTCAACGTGTCCACCAAGCTGCGCCAGCTGGAGGACGAGAGGAACAGCCTGCAGGAGCAGCTGGACGAGGAGACGGAGGCCAAGCAGAACCTGGAGCGCCACATCTCAACCCTGAACATCCAGGTGCCGGCTGTGAGGCCTCGCCCCCTGGGCCTAAGGCCCCCAGGGTAGCTCGGGGGCTCCCCTGCTCTGTATAGGCGCCATCTGGCCTCATGAAGCTTTATGAAGCTTCCTGGCTCCCCCTGCTGTTGAATTTCTTCAGTGAGGAGAAGGTGGTCTTTGCTTCTCAGGGTCTGGGGTAGGGATGGAATCACTCTTTGCCTACTTCTCACCCCCACCGCCGATCCTGCCATTTTAGCTCTCCGATTCCAAGAAGAAGATGCAAGAGTTTGCCAGCACCATCGAGTCCCTGGAAGAGGGTAAGAAGAGGTTCCAGAAGGAAATCGAAGGGCTCACCCAGCAGTACGAAGAGAAGGCAGCTGCTTATGACAAACTGGAAAAGACCAAGAACCGGCTTCAGCAGGAGCTGGACGACCTGGTTGTCGATTTGGACAACCAGCGTCAACTGGTGTCTAACCTGGAAAAGAAGCAGAAGAAGTTTGATCAGGTAGGGGCTGGAGGGCCCTGCACTGTTCACCGGGCGCGGGCTGGGGAGTCGGGTCCGCCAAGCACGGGTGTGGCTGCCGTGTGTGTGTGTGGGGGGGGGCACCCCAACCCTGCTGTGCTGGGAGCGGCAGTAGGGCTCCCAGGTCAGAGTGAGGACACTGGCAGTCTCAGAGGCTGAGTTTCCAGGTGCCACCGCCACAAGGACCAGTCACGTGCCTTTGTTTCTAGCCCAAATAAGGAATGAGGTTTATTTATTTATTTTATTCACTCGGCAAGTATTTACTGAGTGCCTGAGTATTCCCAGTAACTGCAAGTTTCTACCGTTTAAATACTGCTTTCCCCTAACATTTCATTATACAAAGAACTGCAAGTACACAGCAGAGCTAGGAACATTGTACAGTGAATACCTGGATACCTACCACCTGGATTCAATCTTTAACATGTCACCATACTCACTCTGTCACCTGTTTATCAGGATGAAGTGTCACTCGCATCTTATCTTTTGGGTGCATTTCAAAGTAAATTATAGACATATGTATACTTCTCTCTCAATACCACAGCATTGCGTATTTTTTAAAATATAACTTTGTTGCTTTTGAGGTTAAATTTATATACAATGAAAAGTGCACAAATCTTAAGTGCACATTCACTGAGTTCTGATAAATGCATATATACCTGTATTGACCCAAACCCCTAAATAGCAACTTTTAATGTATGTTACTCAGATTTAGTAAGTTTGATTTGGTTTGCAAGCCGTAGGGTTGTACGGGGAGGCGTGGAGGTTCACTGCCCTCCACAACTGGACTCAGGGCACCCGACTTCCGTATGGCACGCTGACCCCATTTTCTATCTGTCCTTCCTTCTCTGTGCCATCAGCTTGTCCGCATTGCTTCTCATCTGGCCACAGGCCTGAGGTCCCTCTTATTGTGTTCCTATCACACTTAGTGTAACGTTTTTGTGTTGACTGTGCTGTTTGGGATCCCGTTACTGACCTGTCTTTGCTGAATTCTGGAAGTCTGGTTTTGGGGTGCTATCTATGTAATGTGCTGCTCTCTTGGCAGTGAGATTAACGTCAGTATGAAATGCTCTTTGAACTGCTTCTCCAAGCAGAGGGATAAGGGTGTGCACACACTCACCATTCCCTGCTGGGGCTCACAGGGCACTTTTGAGAGCTACTTGTGGCCATGAAACAAAAAAAAGACTATCTGGGCCTCTGGAAGGATTAAATGTCACTTTACCCTTAGTGACTTTATGTTCTAATCAACATGGGCAGCATCTGCGGTTTCAAAGCCCCAAGACTCAGGAGATGCTGGCTCTGCATAAGTAGAAGTCAGAAAGCGAGTTCATTAAAAACAATTTCCACTGATTTCTAAATTACACCTGCACCTGGAAAAATCCAGGACACAGGGCTTTGCAATGAACTGCAGCCGGACCTTGGGTATGCCTAGAGGTCGGTCACCCCTGGGTCTTCTGTTGTGTCGTAGTTGTTGGCCGAGGAGAAAAACATCTCTTCCAAATATGCGGACGAAAGGGATAGAGCCGAGGCAGAAGCCAGGGAGAAGGAAACCAAGGCCTTGTCCCTGGCACGGGCCCTTGAGGAGGCCCTGGAAGCCAAAGAGGAACTCGAGAGGACCAACAAAATGCTCAAAGCCGAGATGGAGGACCTGGTTAGCTCCAAGGATGACGTGGGGAAGAACGTAAGTCGCTCTTCATCATCTTTGCTCGTCTACATTCCAGCAACCCCGCCCATTCTGCTGTTCATCGGTCCATGAGGGGCTTGGTTCTGTGCCCCTTTCGTGTTAAGTGGTGCTTGAGGTTGAGGGAAGTCCCTTGGGCTGGAGCAAAGATGGGGCCTGGCTGGGGACGGGGTCTGAGTCAAGGGATCTGAGAGGAAGGCTCGGGTCTCAGCTCCTGGTCATGCATCCCGTGGGTGGCAAAGGCATCTCCCTGGCCTTCGTGAGCTGCCCGTCACTGTGGCTGCCTGACCGTCTTCATGAAATCAACCCTCACGTGAAAGGTCCATGAGCTGGAGAAGTCCAAGCGGGCCCTGGAGACGCAGATGGAGGAGATGAAGACGCAGCTGGAAGAGCTGGAGGATGAGCTGCAGGCGACAGAAGATGCCAAGCTGCGGCTCGAAGTCAACATGCAGGCCCTCAAGGGCCAGTTTGAGCGCGACCTCCAGGCCCGGGACGAGCAGAATGAAGAGAAGAGGAGGCAGCTCCAGAGGCAGGTAATCTGGGGGGGGGGGGGGTAACGGGGAGCGGGATGGCCGGTTTCCTTCCTCTCACCGCCCCCTCCTGGCCTCATGGAGACCCTCTCGTTTCCTCACCTGCCACCTGGGGTCGAGGAGAAACCCACCTTGTGGGTGGCTGTGCACACCTGGGGGGGCTCAGGGCATGCTGGCTGGGCAGGGAGAGGGCCTCTGGGAGGCGGGCCGGCCCAGCAGCGCACCTCTCTCTCCCTCACTCAGCTCCACGAGTATGAGACGGAACTGGAAGACGAGCGCAAGCAACGGGCCCTGGCCGCAGCGGCCAAGAAGAAGCTGGAAGGGGACCTGAAAGACCTGGAGCTGCAGGCCGACTCGGCCATCAAGGGGAGGGAGGAAGCCATCAAGCAGCTGCGCAAACTGCAGGTGGGTGGGGTCTGCGTGCCGGCCCTGGCGGAGGGAGGGAGGGGACGTCCCCCGGACTGGGGAAGTTGAGGCAGCAGCAGCAGCAGAAGGGTGCAGGCCTCTCCCTACCCTAATGCCTGTGCGGCTGGTGTTTTCTGTCACCATTTAGGGTTTCCTAGGTGGCCGTTTCATGCCCCGGGTAGGAAGGACACTATTATCAGGCAATTTGGCCAAGGCCCTCAGATAACATCAGTTTCTTAGGTCTACTGAGCGCCTCCAGAATGGCGCCCCCAGCTGGCCACCAGGGCTGAGGGCAATACTAGAGCAACAGGGACTTGTCCGTGGTTAATCGTGGAAAATCCGAGAGGCTGGCGTGGAAAGATAACTTGGGCAGCAGAACTGGGCGAGGTAGGACATCCTGTCCTTCACGTTGACTCATGCAGGCTCAGATGAAGGACTTCCAGAGAGAGCTGGAAGACGCCCGGGCCTCCAGAGACGAAATCTTTGCCACAGCCAAGGAGAATGAGAAGAAAGCCAAGAGCTTAGAAGCAGACCTCATACAGCTACAGGAGGTACAGCCTTCTTCTCACAGGGGCGCCTCACACAGGGGACTGTGGCAGCAGCCCCTGGCATCCTGGGCTGAGCCCAGAGAGGGTGTAGCCATTTTCAAGGGGGACCATAGAGACTGCCAGGGGCCTTGTGAGGAGGAGGGTGGGTTCTTGGCTGAGGCATCAGCCCTTCCCTGGTGGACAACAGGTTTTCTTCCTCCCTGCCCCCCACCACCCAGGATCTAGCCGCGGCCGAGAGGGCTCGCAAACAGGCAGACCTGGAGAAGGAGGAACTGGCTGAGGAGCTGGCCAGCAGTGTGTCCGGAAGGTATGAAGCAGCATGGGGATGAAGGGGGATCCTAGACTCATGGTGGAGAGGCAATTCATGGGAGAGCTTCCTAGCCCTTCATTTCAGTGCTGAAAATGATAAAATGTTAAGCTGAGCTTGTGACTGGGGTCTCAAGGTTTTCCCACCCTGTTTGGGAGTGTGGCCAGTTTCATTCATTCTGAATGAAGAGCATGGTGGGGACAAGGGGCATCTGGGGACATCAAGGAAGACCGAGTTGGTCTTCACCCCAGGACTGGCTTTGCTAACCAACTGGGTATGAATCCTAGCCTCCTACTTCCCAGCTGTGTGACTCTGGACAAGACTCTAAGCCAGGGGTCCCCAAACTTTTTACACAGGGGGCCAGTTCACTGTCCCTCAGACCGTTGGAGGGTCAGACTATAAAAAAAACAACTATGAACAAATCCCTATGCACACTGCACATATCTTATTTTAAAGTAAAAAAACAAAACGGGAACAAATACAATATTTAAAATAAAGAACAAGTAAATTTAAATCAACAAACTGACCAGTATTTCAATGGGAACTATGCTCCTCTCACTGACCACCAATGAAAGAGGTGCCCCTTCTGGAAGTGCTGCGGGGGCCGGATAAATGGCCTCAGGGGGCCGCATGTGGCCCGCGGGCCGTAGTTTGGGGACCCCTGCTCTAAGCCTTTCTGAGCCTCAGTCCCCAGTTATAAATGAAGTCAGCCCTGAGATATGGGTCCTCAGAGGAGAGGGAGTTTTCTAAGCCAGGGAAGGGCTGGAGGCCTCAGACATGCTGTATTTCCCTTAGGAACACCCTTCAGGACGAGAAGCGCCGTCTGGAGGCCAGGATTGCGCAGCTGGAGGAGGAGCTGGAGGAAGAGCAAGGCAACATGGAGGCCATGAGCGACCGCGTCCGGAAAGCCACACAGCAGGTGGGCGCCGGGCAGGGCTGCTGGGGCTGTGGGCCTGGGCACCAGAAGAGCACGCACCCAGGTCCACCCTGGAACGGGCTATAGTTCAAAAGCCCCACCCTGGCTCAGTGACTGCCTCGCAGGGTCCTGAGTGCTGGGCATGGCCTGGGGGCTGAGGACAGGGGCCTGGTGGTGCAGGGACGCGGCCCTGGTTGAGAGGTCTCTTGAGCTAAGCGTGAGAGGATGACCAGCAAGGAGCTAGTGGGTGAAGGAGAGGGAGGAAGGCTCCGGGTGCAGAGGCCGATGGTGGCTGGAGACTGCGGGAAGTGGTCATCTCAGTGCACCCCCAGGCTTACATGCCCTCCACCGTCCTCCCAGGCTGAGCAGCTCAACAACGAGCTGGCCACGGAGCGCAGCGCAGCCCAGAAGAACGAGAGTGCACGGCAGCAGCTAGAGCGGCAGAACAAGGAGCTCCGGAGCAAGCTGCAGGAGATGGAGGGGGCAGTCAAGTCCAAGTTCAAATCCACCATTGCATCCCTGGAGGCCAAAATCGCACAGCTGGAGGAGCAGGTTGAGCAGGAGGCCAGGTATGGTGGGACCAGGGCTCCAATGACAGCCTGCCGGCCGTGAGAGCTGGGAGATGTGAGGGGTCAGTTAGCTTCTCGGGCATCGCTGTGGCTGTGAAATAACCTGTGTAGCCGCGCTGAGCTGTGCTGGGAGAACCGAGTGAGAACACAGGAGCGGGCTGTGCCTCTATCTGGCCCACAGTAAGCCCTGCAAATGTCAGTGGCTCTTAATAGGTAGCATGATTCCTCAGTGACACTAGCCAGCGTTCCCGGGAGCACAGGCGGCTTTGCTAACCTACATTTGCACAATGTCACATCACGGATACATGAAAGTCCAAACCAACAACCCTTTCAGCACACAATGATGGGTCCCTGAGCTGTAAGTTCACAGCAAGTTTGTGACCATCAGCTGGTGTGGATTCTGACCCCTTCTCCCTTTTTGTTTGGTAGTGGCTTTACTGATAACTATCACACAATTCACCTATTTAATGTGTACAGTGCAATGGCTTTTCCATATTCACAGAAGGCCCACCCTCACCATGCTTAGCTGTACAACACTGTCATCACCTCAGTTAGAAGCCCTGTGCCCCTCAGCCACCACCAGCTATTTCCCATCCAGCCCCGGCTCTAAGCATCCCCTTTGTCTCCTTGTCTGCTCTGGATATTTCTTACCCACGGAACCATACGAGGCCTTCGTGACTGGCTTCCCTCACTGAGCACGGGCTCTCAGGTTCACCACGTTCGAGCGGCTGTCAGGGCCTCCTGCTCTGTATGGATGAGTGCTATTCTGCAATGACGGATTCGTGGGTCAGCTCTGACTGGGAGCTCAGGACGTGTCCACAGGGGCAAGGTACTGGTCTGGTTCACATGTCAACTGCGAAGGAAGCCAACCCTCCTCCCCCCTGTGTACAGAGAGAAGCAGGCGGCCGCCAAGTCCCTGAAGCAGAAGGACAAGAAGCTGAAGGAGGTCCTGCTGCAGGTGGAGGACGAGCGGAAGGCAGCCGAGCAGTACAAGGAGCAGGTACATGGCTGCCTCGCCCCCCCCAACCCTCACAGAGCCAGTGAGCCTCAGTCCTCTCCCAGGATACCCCCCCCCAGGACCTCCAAGGGGCCCCCTGACCTCGGGCCTCTCCCTGATAGGCAGAGAAAGGAAATGCGAAGGTCAAACAGCTCAAGAGGCAGCTGGAGGAGGCGGAGGAGGAGTCCCAGCGCATCAACGCCAACCGCAGGAAGCTGCAGCGGGAGCTGGAGGAGGCCACGGAGAGCAACGAGGCCATGGGCCGCGAGGTGAACGCGCTCAAGAGCAAGCTCAGGTGAGTGGCCCGGCCCGGCCCGGCCCGCAGGGACTGTTCTCAAGGGCAGGCGATCAGGTCGGCCTGCGGTGCCCACGGTGACTCCATACCAACACGAGGGGCTGTTTCCCCAAAGCCCTTCTTCCCAAGGCTCCCGCTCTCCCCCCTCACGCAGCAGCAGCAGCGCCCAGGCCCACGAGGGCCCTGCGTCTAAGGAGCTTACCTTCTCTTTCATAACCATCTTCCTGGTGAGGAGGGAGAGGCAGTTTCCTGTCTCCTGATCCCCCTCCTCCTCTGGCCTTTTTCTTCACCACCTTTCTCTAACTCAGGGCTCCTTGGCACTACTGATGTTTGGGGCAGAATAGTGCTTGCTTTGTGTCACAGGGACTGGCCTGAATGTTGTAGGAGCCTGAGCAGCATCCCTGGCCTCTACCCACCAGCTCTAGTGGCACTCTCACCAGCTGTGACAATCTAAAATGTCTCCAGACATTGCCAGGTGTCCCCTGGGAGTACAGTCACCCAAGGGTGAGAACTGGCCCTGACTGCACTGAGGGCTGTTCTCCCTCCCGCACCCTGTGTCCTCTGGGTCTGAAGGTAGGCAGGTGACCGCCCTGCTGCTCAGGGCTTCTTCCCACCACTGCCCACCTGGTTCCCTGAAGGTTTGGCTCTGAGCTTCCTGTCACATTCTCTCACAACCCTCCAACCTCTCAAGCCCTTGACCTTCTTTCCTCCGTGAGCCTGCCGCTCCACAGGCATTACCAGTAGCTCAAAGCCCTGATCTGACCTGCGACATCACAGCACCTGCCCACTGCCACCTTCCTGCCCCCTGGGATCTTCATCCCGCGCTCTGCGGCCACTACCGCAGCATCGAGCCCACACTCAGCGGAAGCCTTTCACACTTCCTCAGTACCCTGGACCCCTCTTGCTTTGCCGCAGTCACGTGGTTAAAACACAACCCCAGTGAGACCCAGCGTCCCACCTTCTGCAGCTCAAAGTGCTGTGAGAAAAGCAACCCCGTGCTGCACTTCCCGTGGGAAACTGCTAACACCGGGTGGGCCTCCCTCGTGCTGCCTGCGCCTCAGTCTCTCACTCTCTTAGATGCCTGCTTTTCCATTTTCTCTTGAAAACAACCATCTCCGCCCATTCGCAGCTGATGACCTTACTTCCTGTTGAACTGAAATTAGAAGTGATCATGAAACGTAAACAAGCTCCCACTGCCCCACTGACCAACCTCCCTACATCTGTGGTTGTTTCTTCTACCCCCCATTTCTGTGCTGACCTGTCCAGCACCCACGCAGGCCATGCCCTCTGTTAGACCTCCCCTAGTTTACTTGCAGACGTTACTCCAGAAATCTACCTTTCTCTGCAGTGTTTTCTCTCAGTCATTACATCAGCTAAAAACCCTCTCGGCTTCACTCCTCTCCTACCCTAGACTAGGAACTCTAATCCCGTGGTCGGTCCTTGGTCCTCCCCTGACTCAGCAGTGCCAGGTGCTGCAGCTCATCACTCCTCCTCCGTGTATTTCTTCACTGGGCTTCCCGGCCACCAGCCTCACCTGGCTCCCTTCCTCCCTTTCTGGCTTCTTTCATCTTGTCTCCTCCGGTACAACTCAAGGACTGCCCTCCGTGAGCTTGCCCCGGGGCGCTGCCTGGTTCTCTCTTCATGCCTCTCTGTGCTCACTCCTCCCTCGGGGATCGCAACCAGCCCTGTGGCTTTAGTGTTCCGTCTACAGCCAGAGACGCCCTCGTTTCTTCCCAGACTCCAGACCCGGCCTGACATTCCCACTCAATACCTAGTGGGGAGCTCACACCTTATGTGCCCCAATCCAGTGCCTCTCCCAGTCCTTCCCAGCTCAACAAACGGAATGATATAGTTGCCAGTAACCAAGGCCATTCTTGACTTTTCTCTTTCCCTCATACCCTACCTCCAATCTATCAGAAAACCTGGTCAGCCTGACCAGGTGGTGGCACAGTGGATAGAGCGTCGGACTGGGATGTGAAGGACCAGGTTAGAGACCCTGAGGTCGCCAGCTTGAGCGCAGGCTCATCTAGTTTGAGCAGAGCTCAGCAGCTTGGACCCAAGGTCGCTGGCTCGAGCAAGGGGTCACTTGGTCTGCTGAAGGCCCACAGTCAAGGCACATATGAGAAAGCAATCAATGAACAACTAAGGTGTCACAGTGAAAAACTGATGATGCTTCTCATCTCTCTCTGTTCCTGTCTGTCTGTCCCTATCTCTCTCTCTGACTCTGTGTCTCTGGAAAAAAAATTTTTTTAAAAATATTAAAAATTAATAAAGAAAACCTGGTCAGCTCCCTTAAAAATATCACATTATCCAGAAGCCACCTACTTCCGGCCACCCTCTCCCATCTAGAGAACTTCCACAGCTTCCTCACGGTCCTCGCTGCTGTCCCCAAGAGCCTGTTCTCAACACAGCAGCCAGAGGACTCCTGTTTAACCGGAGTTGGATTATGTCCCTCCTTTGCCTGGAGCCCTCCATAGGCTTCCAGCTCACTGGGAGCCAAAGCAATGTCTTCGCCACAACTGGTTCCGCTCTGCAGTGGTCGGCAAACTCAAGTCAACAGAGCCAAATATCAACAGTATGACTGAAATTTCTTTTAAGGGCCAAATATTTTAAACTTAAACTATATAGGTAGGTACATGCCTTATCGAGGTAGCACCGCACGCAGTATTTTGTGGAAGAGCCACACTCAAGGGGCCAAAGAGCCGCGTGTGGCTCGCGAGCCGCAGTTTGCCAACCGGGGCTAGGCCCTTCCTGATCGCGGTCCCCTGCCTCCTCAATCACTCCTCACACACTGCCTCGGGACCTGGCCACACTGCTGCCCGCATGCTCTTCCTCCAGCACTCCGCCTCGTTGCTTCCCTCTTCCTTTCGTTCAGATGTTGACTCATCAGTTACCCTCACTAAAATTTCCAACCTTACTCCCTCCAGTTCTGTCTTACCCACCTGTCACCTTGTCACCTGCTAGTTATTTTACTTAACTCATTTGTGATCTGTCCTCACTCTCACCTGCCAGCCCGTGAGCACAGAGGTTTTGTCCGGTGATCCATCCCCAGTGTCTGGGGTAGTGCTGGGTGCAGAATAAACCTTCAGTCACTGAGTTTGAGATGTTTCTCTGTAACTTTGGTCATTCTCGACTATCTTTACCTCTTACCACTTGCACTGTTGTTGACTTGGTATTTTCTTTGACGTTAACTGCCAATCATACATTGTCACTACTATGTTGTTAAACCAGCGTCACCCGCATCAACAGGTCACAATTAAATTAAATACAGTGAAAACAATATGAGTGCTAGCTACCTGGCCACAAACTGACAACTACCACCTTATGGCCTACTTCTCAGTTAAAAAATGAGTGACAACATATTAGCACCAGACTTTCTCTGACAAACACCAGACGTATTTTAAGAGTTGAAAAGGAAATGCCTTTCTCACTGTCCATTCAGTTATCCAGTGGCAGGCTCGGGGGCCCTCTGAAGTCACCGCATACAGACTCCAGACTCTGAACCACTGCACAAGACAAGGGGAAGGCCAGACCCCTTTCAGAAGGGGGATGAGAACGGCTGGTTCAGGGTACCGGGGTTCAGGAAGGCATCACCAGTCACCACACGGTGAGGGGCTGGTGGATCCCTGGTGGGACAGAAACCAGGCCTGACCTCAGGTCCAGCAGGGGCTGAGGAGCAGCCCCCAGGGTTGACTGTCAGTGGAAGAGAGCTGCTCTCACCACAGACCCCCAGAACACGCTCTGCTGGTCCTGACACCCCTCAGTGGCTGGCTGAGTGGCAGGAAGTAGGCAGCCGCTCCCGCTCTCTCGCCCCTTTGCTGTCACTACTGCCTCAGCTCGGGACACTGAATATCCCTTGGGTTCTACCCCGGACAAATGCCCTCCTCAGGCCATATAGGCCTGTCACAAACTTGCATATAATGCACATTGAAGACGGGTCATACTTTTCCGACTTCCTGAAGTCTCCTAGATGTGCAAATACCTAAAATTAAGCATAGGTTTTTCTCAAAGCTGAGAGGTTCGCAAGCCTAGCCAACCTCCCACAGAGGAACTGCAAACAAGTTTCAGTTTTCTCAGCCAGGTAGATCTCAGTACGAGCTCTCCTAGAGCCTGACCAATAGTCCCATCATGTGCCACACTGCCAGTCACCTTTAACACGGGCTGGCAAAGGAATCCACCTCTGCCTTCTTGCTACTGGCGTAAAAGGCAATGAAGACCCAGTAGTAACGAAGTGAGATTGTACAGCAGGTTCTTTGTTTGGGACTCGGTTCCCACGTGGATCTCTGAACCAGCTTACTCACCTGCCTTTACCTTCCTAAACAGGTCTGCATAGTGGGAGAAAGCCACCATGTTTTTAAAAGAAGCCCACAAGGATAGAAATTTGCTTTTTAATCTTTTAAAAAAGTAGCTTGTCCCTCTGCGTGAGAGCCTGGGCTTTAGGTGCTTTGTTAGAAGGTTGACTTAAAAGTGCCTGTAATTAATCGAAGCAGATGCCTCCATGATTGAAAAGGCACTTAAATGGGCTCCCTCCCGTCTGCCTGATGATAACCAGCAAGGACTCTCTCTCTCTGTTTCAGAGCCCCCCTCCCCCAGGAAACTCCGCAGTGACTCACCAGGTATCATGCCTTCAGCTTTGCTGCGGCTTGTGTGTTACACTCGGTTTCCATTTCTTTTCTGCCCAGCGCGCCCTCCTGCCCCCTTCTTGGCCCTTGCAAATTTCTGTGAGATTCCTGCAAAATCTGAAGGCTTTGACATCTTAGTTCAGAACTGTTTTCATCAAAACCAAGATCAGCACCAGACCTCATGTCTTGACCCGTTCTCCTTCCCTCTCCCGCTTTGGCATGACATGGCACCAAATGTGTCCTGTCACCGCGTGTCACTTAGATTGTTCTTACCTGCAGAAGAGGGGCTCCCTTACACTGTCAGGGACACTCATTCGGCTGTGCTGTCCTCCCTCTTCTGGCTAAAACACTGCACCGGGCAGATGTGACAACACTGCGATGTGGGTCCATTCCTGGAGAATGGCTTCCGTCTGGCTGGTCTAGTTCACTAATCACAATTAAAGCACAGGTTCATGGTACCGCAGCCCAGAAATTTTCCCCCTCACGGTTGGGCATTCACAAACTTGTCTGCAAAGGTAAGCTCTCGCCATGATGTCACACAAGTGCTGGGGCCTGTGAGGCTTCAGCAAGGGCCTAGCTCCTAACTGCATCTTCAGCAAACAAGGGTGGGCGCGGGCCACCTCACAGAGCTATGCACAGTCCTGGCCAAGCCTTTTCCAGAGGTCTCACGGGCACGTATTCATGAACTGGGCGATGGGTGCCCAAGATGCTAGGAAGTGCATGGGGCCCTTCACAAGACAAGAGGTCTCGACTTCTCTGGAATTCTAACAACTTTTTCACATACAAAGCTAGGCAACTGGGGCCTGGTTCTCCTCTCATTCTCCTTGGGAGGCCAAGCAAGTCCTGGCTGCATCTGTCTTCTCTTTACAAGAATCTCAGCTTTGCTGTCACTACACAAATACTTAAAGCTGGGTGAGGTCTGGGCAGGAGCTTTTTGCCTCTAAGACACACAGCTTTCGAGAGGCTCTCCTGCCAGCTCACTGGGGTCACAGGATCAGCTGAATTCTAGGGTTGGCTGGAGCATGGGATCCACCAGATAATGGGGAAGCCAGGCCTTGGGAAGCAGCAGGTGCTTGTGCCCTTGTGCTGATTCCTGGTGTGTCAACCGCACCTTGAACAAGCTCTCTGAGTCTACAAATAGAACCCAAATTCTCCAGGACCAGACCTCTTAAAGAAAATCTTTAGAGGGGTCCCTTACTTACTGTGACAGATATAGTATCAACCTTTGCATAGGATTTGAAACCAGTTCCTTCCAGAAAGACACCTGAACCAGAACAAACAGGCTCGCAGGACGGAGCCTAAAGCAGGGGACTTAACATGATGCAGGGCACCGTTTCCTTCTTAGATCCAGGGAGCACGTTTATCAATTAGATTATTCTAGCCAGCGAATACTCTTCCAGGAGGCAAAGACACTGCCCGGGGCCTGGAAGCAGAGGGGAGGCAGTTTCCTGACCCCAGGCCACCCCCATCGAGTGTGAACCAAGGTAGCAACAGGAGATGCCCAGCTGCTGCTGCCCCCACCCCCGGACTCTGAGACCCTGCTCTCTGACCCACATTCTTAGACTTTTAAGGTCACGACTAGAGAGTGATGGAAATTTAGCTCTAAGGGAGCGTGAGGCCTAGAAACTTCCCTGATGTGGATGAGGCTGGCCTGAGTCGAGCTGGGAGCGCTACAACTTTAAGTATTTATTCCTGATCGCTGTACCTCGGGAATACCGTCCAATGCACCCGGTGGGTTTTCTCAGGCTGGGTTTCTCCCAGCCTCAAACTCCAATCCTGTTGGGATTCCCCTTCTCAGCGATCAGGACTCTCTGGGCCTTGCTTATGCCTCCAGTCTTACCTGTCTAAGTTGTCCTTGACTCAAGTATCAATAACTGGGATGGGCTCACCTTCGTGGCTTTTCTGTCCGGCCTTTGTGTGTTCAAGCGGGTCGTTTTTCTTACAAAAGTCTGCTTTCTTCTTAGACATCCTAAAATGATTTAAGACCTGACCTCTGAATCAGAGGCCAGGTGGCCAGAGCCCAACACAATTCTTTGTTATGACAAACCTGTCTTCCTAACCATGAAAGTCAGGTGCAAGTGGAGCTGGCGTTCCTCCTCCTGCCTGCCCCACCCTCCCATGCAGCGCCTCACTTCAGGAGACCAGGGTCACCCAAGGCTAACTCAGGCATCAGCTAGGGGTGCGCGTTGCCTTAACCAGAAAGCCACCTTCTGGCATCGGCACTGTGACCTCTGTCCCTCTCGGGGCTGCCCTAACATTCATTTTCACCTTCTTCCAGTTGAAAACCTAAAGCCCTTCCCCCTTTTCCCTCTGAAGGCCAAGCGCAGAGTGAGAACATGACCCTTCTCCTTCACTCCATACCCCACGGGGCACAGATAAGCCCACGGAGACGTGGTCATTGCTAGACCAGAACACTGGGGTTCGTCAAGTGACCAGACCAAACATTTTTTTAAGCCAATAATCCTGCTTTGAAGAACCTACTTTCCCTCCATTTCCAGCTGATCAAATATAACCAAACCTTGAAACTGGTCAAGATTTGTTGGCCTGCACCTCAAAATTTGTGTCTCACTTGTTTTTTGCCTCTTCCAAAAATCTCTTACAATCTCAAGGGAGATGATGTCTGTACTAAAGAAACCTGTGTTTTCTTAAAACCCACAGGCGAGGAAACGAGACCTCCTTTGTTCCCTCTAGAAGGTCTGGAGGACGTAGAGTTATTGAAAATGCGGATGGTTCAGATGAGGAAATGGATGCTCGCGACGCAGACTTCAACGGAACCAAAGCCAGTGAATAGACGACTTGCTGGAAACAAAGCAGAATGACACCCAGTGGACTCTGCTTAGCACGGTCTAGATCCATTTTCAAATTCCAAACCACAGACACCCTCACAATGAGCATAAAAAACACCGCCCTGTGTTCGGGTTATCAATTTAAGTTTTGAATCATGTGCCAAATGAGAAAAACCAGCAGGAGACACAGACACACCCACTACTACCCCCCATCCATGAATTGTGCAGAGGTTTTGAGTTTATAGGAAAATATATCCATGGTAACTTAATCACCGGCCACTTAGTTTACATAAAATGGGGAGAAAGTCACCATAACGGGTGCCACTGCCCCCCACTCCCAAGCCATTCCTGAACCCAAGTACCCTTGCAGCGTCGTGAGTAGGACCTCATTTGAGAATTCTTTCCCCGTCCTGGTTACCACACCTCAGACGCACACAGTTCACCGAGACCAAGTGCCTTCTGTAGTCACCTGAATTAAAAAGAAGACACTGCTCGAATGGATAAGAGCAGGAATGTTACACTGTTTTATATGCACCCCGATGGTATTTAAGGACACCCTCACTAATAAATAAAAGGTTATAAATCACTAGAATGTAGTTGGCTTTTCTGTTCTCTACGGAGCAAAAGAATGGGGGGATGCCCTAGTTTAAGCTTCACAATGTCCCTATGGAGTAAAGGTTATTTCAAAAAGGGAGAAACTGAGGCCTCAGGACCCAACCAGATGGCAGGCAGCTCAAGGCTCAGGGAGGATGAGCATGACAATGAAAAATATCTTTATCCACCAAACCCAGTACATATACAAAGTGAAGAATATGAGGATTCCTTGAATTTTTAAAACACAAGACTTTGCCCACCAGGGGTTGTAAAGGCCAGAGAATATAGTACTTTGGTTTACATATGGTCTCAGTCACAGATTCATTTTTTTTTTAAATGTAAAAACCATTCTTAGCGTGAGGGCCATAAAAAAAAAAAAGGCTGTGAGCCCTTTCCTTCCTACGCTTGAGTGTTCTAGACAGATTCCTTGCCAAGCTGCATTCAACACAAACGATTCCCTGCACCAGCTCTGTGGGCTCAAACAGGTCTGAGAAGAGTCGACGTGGAAACCGAGAAGACTCAGCGGAGTGGATGCTAACACACCCTCAACAATACACCAACGTACCCCAAATGCAGTTCTAAGAAACTGACTCAAAGGGAAATGTTTTTTAAAAAAAGTTTTTTCCATATTTAATTACTTGGTCAAAAAAGTTTTTCACCGCCATATAAGCAAAAACAGAAAGACAAACATTTTCGGAGTAGCTGAAAGTTAGTTTCTCTTGATTTTATTGTTCTTTAAAAAAAATAAAAGTACATCTTTTACCAATACAAGTTAGAATGTTTTCAGGATAATGAACCAGGCACTGAAGTTGAATTTTCTGTTGAATTTCAGTAGCACCTGAAAAATTCACTTTCGAATTAAAGATATTTTTTTCTGTTCTTTTGGATAAATAACTTAGTAATAAAAGAAAGGTCATTAAACTACACACATGCTCCTGAATTCATGTTTTACTTGTGAGACAGTTCATAATAAGCAGAAATGAGCGTATATATACCATCCACGCTGAAAATCCCAGGTTCGTGTCTTCTTTGACAAAGCAGCTTCCAATGACAATCCTGGTGGTTTAATCTTATTTGAAGGACACCCTGATTATTTCATTATGGCCTTGAATGAAATCTTAGTCTTAAAAACTGTTATTTCCAAGGCCCCTCTACCCCAATGACCTTGAGGGTCCTGAAGTGGAGGTCACCCTCATGCCAGACATGGGGCTCAGGACAACTAGCAGTCGGGACAGATCTAAGGAGGACACAGACCTTCCACTGCCTGGTCCGCACACAATGCACTCAGAGCGTCAGCGAGAGGCAGGTTCCGGTGTGGGAGGCACACAGCAGCAGTCCTGATAAGCACGTGCTCCGTCTGCTCCCCCTCCCCGACGTGACTCCAAGGCACAGACCCTTGCTGTGCCACAGCGCTAGGAGACTTCGTGCCGGAAGAGAGCTCCAGCTGAATGGGGCTGGGGATGAGCCTGAGGTGGGCTCCGTCCCCACTTGTAAAATGTCTCCTGACATTAAAAACACCTCTCGAGACCAATCAGGACTCAGGACAGATCAGAATGATGGGGCAGCCTCAGCACCCACACCTCAGAGCCCTTTCCTGAGGGTCCCGTTTCCCTGCCCATCAACAAGGAGGATGAGCATTATGAGACATTTCACAGGGTCAACCACCAGGGCCATGGGTGATAGCCTCAGTCATTGGCAAGTGTGACTGCTTGCCCATATTTCTCAAACTAACATAAGAAAACAAAAACCTAGTGTGAAGAGGGGACAAAAGGTAACAAATTGTGCACAGACACCAGTGGCTTCGCTTCTGTGGGTTTCCTAAAGCAACATCTTGACTACACCCTGGGCTGACGGCAGCGATGGTGAGGACAGATTTGAAGGCGGCTTCCCAAACTCCAGGCGTTTTCCCAACCTTCAGACAGAGCAAACCAAATTAAGCGGACATTACAGCTGTTACAGATTGACTAGCATCCTAAGAGTGAGTATCAAGAGTCAGGAGAACTGTCACTGCGTCTCAATTTTCTCTCCTGTGAAATGAAGAAAAGGACACTGGCTATCTAGAGCTCACATGCCCAACGCCACACAAAGAGCCCAGTGCAGAAGACCTTCTAAAAATACCACTTCTAAAGGTCCGGAAGTTCTGTGCATGTCACGGAAAAGGATTCATTTCCTGTCATCTGTCTGCCTCAGACCCCCCGAATTTATGTGGCTTGGGATCCAGTAAGATGGTGGTACTTCCCTGATTTTCTTCAGGCAAGAAAATAAATGAAGCCATTGGAAGTCAGATTCGCTTTCCAATCCAGTGACTGGCTTCAGGAGTCTAGTCTGGCTGGAATTTAGTGCCAGTTGCCAAAAGGTTCCAAAGATTTAGAGGAGAAAAAAGAAAAAAAATAAATCCTCTTCTGGAGGAAGCAGAGCAGTGTCTGAAGCTTAAGTTCCAAACAAGTGATTTAGACAGGACATCCTCACAGTGTGACCAGGAGCTGGGCCTGCAGAATCTGGTAAAACACATGGGCCTTTCCTTGGCCATTTGCCCAAACAGAAGACACCAACTAACTCTGTTTTAAGGGACAGGGGTAGAGGATCACATTTGTGGACATAATCCTGCAACTTTTAACAAATGGCTTTCAGTCAGGGGTTAGAAGCTTCCATCTGGAGTGACAGCAAAAGGTACTGACCCTTTATCGCCCAGAGGCACACTGGTGCTGTTTGGCCGTCTGTCACCACCGTCTCTGTTCTTGTTCACCCGCCCTGAGGTAGGGCCACTTGTTCGGTTTGGGGACTGCTCGTACACAAAGTTCCGGCAGGACGCAAGTTTGGACTCCAGTGCCTGGACAGAAACATGCTTTCATCTCTCAAGTTAAAGACAAGACCTCTGATCACACACTGGAGGCTGTATGCAGACTGTGACCTAAAACAGTATGTTGTGTACTGGAATTCCAAGGTGGGGCCCACACACCCAACTCTTAGACCCACTGGCCTAGGATATTCAGTTGCTTCCTGGAAAATCACTAACCCTACTGACTCTCCAGCTCTACCTATGGGAAACAGGAAATCAATTTTGGGTCTCATCCCCTTTTGTTTACCTTGTTAAACATGCACAGAGAGGCAATAGGTTTGCAAAAGGACTTTACCTTCCTTTACAGACCCCTCAAAAGCCAAGAGGGCACTGAGACCACCCCAGGCTTCTCTATACTCTAGTTGTGCAAAGTATTAAAACAGAGACCTGTTTATATAATAGAAAACGAGACAACCAAAAGCCCAAAGTAAAAACATAAGAAAGGAGTTGCAAGCTCCTATTAAGTTGCAGCTCTGAGTACAAACATTCTGGTTGATGACAGACTGGCAGGAATTAAGATTATGTGGCCTTCCAAGAATCATTTTTAAAAATAATAGGAACAACTACAAAGAATACCTATGTTATTTAAGCACAAAAGAATCCTTCCCTTTAATTAATATAAAACCTATAAAGTCAGGTTGCCTACCCTAGCCTTTTGAGATTTTAACTCCCTGAGAAATAGAGAGAAGACAATTTTTAAATGTTTCTCAGTTCAAGTTAAAAAGAGTAATCACAGACACCATCCGAACTTCCCAAATTCCAAGGAAAAACGACACAGAAAGGAAGATCTACCCTGGGATCAAAGGGAGGACTGAGAGTCAGGGCTCTGGGTGTTTGTCAGTAACGGCCCACAGAAGCTCCTATGATTCTGAGGGACGCGGCAGACCCAGAGCTACACCTAGACCTCATGAACCCTGATAAATGGGAAGGAAACTGGTAAGGTCATCCCTCGCAAACATCCATGCTGGGAGCCACACCAAACCCCAGGGGCCGCCCGTTGATCTTACCCCTACTTTCCGCAGCAAGTCTCCCACGATGTTGAGGGCCGATATCCGGGCCGCAGGCGTGAGGGGGGTCCCCCCCGTGGAGTCATCCAGACCTGGGTGAGCCAAAGGAAGCACATGGAACCCTGACCCATGGCCCCAAGTCTGTGTGCTGACATCTCTAACTGCAAAACCCCAGGGGCAGATGACGGGAGACATGCTTGCCTTGGATTCTGGATGCTGTCCTGTTCCGCTCAATAGCTAACTGTCTCACACAGTAGGAGGCTATTTGATGACAAACCTTTAACAGCATTAAAATGACTATATTAAATGTTTTCACGTTATTCTTTCAAAACAAAATCAATACAAGGCCTCCTGAAACCCTAGGAATTCCATCCACACAGCTGGTGAACATGAGGAGCCCTCTGTGCCCACCACACGTGTCGGGGCTCTGCTCGACGGCCTCGTCCTTAAAGCAGGGCCAGGCCCAGCAGCACAGGGTCACTGGGCCCTACTCGGAAACAGATCTCCGGCCCCACCCAGACCTGCTGAACCTGAGGTGCACTGGAACCGGATGCCAGCTGACTCCCGTGCCTGCTAAAGTGTGGAAAACACAGCTCTAGACTGGGATTCTGGAAATCTCACTGATCTCTTCACCCCAGGGACAAGCTAAGGGGTAAGGCGGTAAGTGGAAGCCCTGGAGCCAGCCCGCCTATGCTTGAACCCCAGCCTGCCATTCCCTAGCTGGGTGACAAGCTCCTCAATCATCAAATGGGGGGAGCACCCTCAGTACCTGCACCTGGGCCTGTGGAGAGAATTCAGTCAGTCATATATATACATATGCAAAGCACTTGGAGCACAGTGACTACACATACTGAGCACTCAATAACTGTTTATTATTATTATTTGCTATCACGTGACCCTTAAGAATCTCACAGTTAATCAGCTGGCAAAGGGACTGGGGTGAAACCTCCAATCCCTGGTTTCTTACAACATGGCACAGGTTACACTAGCTCCATTGCCAACTGGACATATTGTTGGACCCACAAAATGTTTCTTATTTGGTTACTGACATCTTAAGTTTGGGGTAGTTCATACTCAACAAGAGGATTTCTGGCTTCTAGTGAAGAATGAAAATGTCTGCTAATGCTGGGCCCATATTTCTTGTGGTAGGAGCAGAACCCCCACTGGACGAGGTTTCCGTTTTCCAGTTTACCACAGACTCCACCTCTCTCTATTGCCTCAAACCCACAAGGCTCTCCTCACTAACCTCAGTGCCCTGCCGTGGGAGCACCCCAGTTTGCTCCCTGCTGTCCAGCCTGGTCCAATTTCTCTCTCACCCAGGAAAGCTTTGTGAAGCAAAGAAAGCCCTCCAACTCCACTCCCCTTACCACGTCTGAATGCCCCTGGCGTGGGGAAGCTAGAGCTGGGTCCCCGATGAGTCACGGGAGTGGACGGCACGGAGCCAGTGGCCTGCACAGCTGTGTCTGTCCTCTCAGCTTCCACCGAGCTGGGCATGGGGGTCCTGGGCTTCTCCTGCTTTTGCTGCACAGCCAATTCCTGCCGCAAATCTGGGCCAGGAAAATGAATCGGGTTAAGTCCTTGCTTTGGGTGAGGAGGGAAGGAAAAATGAGGATCAAGGTGAGAAGCTCCAGGAGGAAACCCTGAATGACACGAAACCCAGAGGATACTGCCTAGCAGGCTTATAAAACTACTTGATTTTTCTCAAGTAAAGAAAGGTTTAAAAAGTTTTAACTGTAACAGTGATACACTAATGCTTTCATAATCTCAAAAAAATTCCAACATGGCAGGGTATATGGAATACTAAGTGAAAAAATATGCTTCCCAAGCCATCTCCAAATGCCCTCCTCACCCATAATCATTGTAACACAGAGCGCTTCCCAACCCCCTTCCTCTGCATTTTCATACATACAATCTATACAGAGTGGGACAAATGGAGGTTTACAGATGTTCGTATGGAAAATAACACAATAATTAATAATTTCAAGAATAAACTGTTTCACATCTCACAACTGTAAACCTCCGTTTGTCCCACCCTGTGTGTACGTGTGTATCTATTAAGCATTTAAGTTTTTGTTTAGCATAAACAGAAACATACATCTACTATCAATGACTTATCTTCCTCCGAAATTCTTCTACATCCACATTTATAGCTATACCTAGTTACATTTTAGATTTTATTATTTGATTTTTAGAGAGAGGAGAGAGGTAAGAGGAGGGAAGGGGGGAGGGAAAGAAGTAGGGGGGGAAAGTAGGAAGCATCAACTCGTAGTAGTTGCTTCCTGTATGTGCCTTGACCAGGCAAGCCCAGGGTTTCAAACTGGCGACCTCAGCATTCTTGGTCGACGCTTTATCCCCTGTGCCACCACAGGCCTAGCCTACACCTAGTTAGTTTTAACAACTGATTAACATTCCACAAAGTAAGTCTATGTAATTTTATTTAACCAATTCCTTACTGATGGGCATTCAGGAACGACTACCTTTTAAATGAGTTTTTCTTTTTAATCTCCCTTCTATTGGCCATACATTAGAAATCAATGTTACAAACAATTACTTGGAACCTATTAAAGAATCTCTTGTGCATCCCACTTGGACGATGCACTAATGTGTTATTACAGTTTGAAAGCTCTACCTCTGGGACTGCCAATCTGATGAAGTTTCAGAGTTGCAAGCCACATGAATCGGCTGCCATCAAGTTACAAAAATAATGGGCTAGCTCGCAATTCCATCAACAGAAATTTTCCTCTGAAAACTCTTGTGCTCCTCCTGAGCATAAGCTGGTGGTGGGTTTAAATACCCACAAGGGGTCTCTCCAGGCTGAACATCTGACGATTCTTAGCAAGGGGTGGGAACCATGGCTAGAGCTCGCTCAGCGTGGCTGCACAACCCGCTCTGACCAGACAGCCTCTGTGCCAAGCAGGGCGCAGCCTTCCAGTGAAGGTAACACCAGGCAATGCTATTGGGTCAGGCAAGGGGACAGTGTTGGTACGGGCATACAGAATAGAGCTCAGGCCTCCTGACCTCTGGCTTCATCCTTCAGTCGCTGAACAGATTCTAGGAGATTCTCCTTCTCATCAAGCTCGCTCTCCAGGAAGGCATTTCTTTCAATGGCTTGATTCAAGCGCTGCTCAAAGTCTTCCAGAGACATGATTGTGGCCCTGGGGAAGAGAAAGGCAAAGTTGCCCAAGAGAGCAATCGGCAGCATCCACCTGGTGCCGCCTCACCTGGGAGGCGAGAGGGTCAGATACGTGAAGGCGTGAGTGCTAACACTAGCACTTCCTGGGTGCCATGGACCCAAGGGGCCAAGCCAGCCCCTTGATCTTCCGGGACCTGGGCTCTTCACCGGCAGGATGAGAACTCTCTCAGCTCATGAGGTGCACAGGCTGTCCTGAGGAACAAACCAGATAATGTCCAAACAAAATTTAGCAGTGAGCCCAGGCCTTATCAGGGCCGACATACAGGCCCAGTCGATTGCCAACAGGTGCACCTTCTCTTAAAGATGCACACCGCAAACAGTATTCAGAATATTCTAAAATGCATACATAGTGTAATAATGTGCATTTGAACAGACAGAAGAGACCATCTTTAATTTCTCAGTTACTATAACAAATTTAAAAAGTTCAAAATGCCTAGCTGCAGCCCAGATGCTCTGTTAACCACCGCCTGTTGTGAACAGTGTGGACACTTCACTGGAACGCTGTGTTCCAGGCAGTGGGAAGTGCTGTCATAAAGAACCTGTGAGCGCTGAGACACAGAGAAGGCAGCCTGCACAGATGCAGACAGTTTCCTCCTCTGCAGAGCGGGGACAGCAACAGTGCCTCCACAGAGGGCCGGGGTGGAGTGGGGACAAGCAGAGTGACACAGGAAGCACACAACAGATGTTTTACACGTAAGGGCTCAATAAATGTTAGCAATTTTTATTACTGACCCCATGTTTGTCTCCAGAAAACCTTTAACATCCTGCTCACTGTATCTCGTGGTGATTAGAAGCATGTTGGGAGTGAAACCCAGGAGTTAACACCTGGCTCTTCCACTTAAGACTAGCTAAGTGGCCCTGGTCGGTTAGCTCAGTTGGTTAATGGTTCGATCCATGGTTCGATCCCTGGTCAGGGGACATAAAGAAACAGATGGATGTTTCTGTCTCTCTCTCTGTCTCTCTCTAAAATCAAAAGAAATTAAAGAAAGACTAGCTAACTGTCCTTGAGTAACTTAATATCACTGGGCCACTGGGCCTTCTATAGCAAATGGGATTTATTCATTAATTCACTTAACACATCCTACTGCATCCAGATTGAGTCATCTTAGTACCTACCCTCAAAGGGTCTTAAGAGATAAATAAGATAAAGTTACCAAAAGTGCCTGAAGAAAAACAACAAAGGAATCATACACTGGAATTAGTTAAAATGACCCTGAGGCTGACATGTCAAACAGCAACGAAAAAGACAAAATACTCATGAGAATTTATGATAAAGACAAAACACACATGAGAATTTCATTACAAACACTAATGAAATATGGCAAGTTCAATGCTAGGTGTGAGGACTACTGGTTAGCCACCCGGATAAAACTAATGTTGGACCCATGCCTCATAACATACCAAGATAAATTCCACCTGGATCAGAAATTTAAACTCAGTATTTGGTCAAAATCTATTACTTGCTTCTGCAATGCCAGAATTGAAAACCAACTTCCTATTCCTGGTAATCCTAACCTGTGTGGATCAATGATAATCGTATATAATCGTATATAATCGATGTGGTGATACCAGCAGGGCACCGCACTTAAATTTATTGTTACTATGCGAATATTTACTTTC
The DNA here is from genome assembly GCF_036850995.1 of Saccopteryx leptura. Classification (NCBI taxonomy): domain Eukaryota; kingdom Metazoa; phylum Chordata; class Mammalia; order Chiroptera; family Emballonuridae; genus Saccopteryx; species Saccopteryx leptura. Next base: position 201,445,567 of record NC_089506.1, read on the forward strand.
AACTAAAAGTAAGCATCCTAGTTGAAACGTGAGTGAAAATAACTTTATGTGTCTTATATATTGAAATCCTGTCAACTAATGTATAAAAGCATATTTATTATCATAAGAGTAAATGCTATAATTCACATGACTGTGAAAGCTATAAGCTCATGTGCAGTTATTGAGAACTTGAAAATAGTTTAAAAACAGTTTTAGCAAATGCTGTTAGATAATTGAGAACATGTCCCCTTTGAGCCAATAAACGCTTTTAAAAGTCTATGTATATTGCCTGACCTGTGGTGGCGCAGTGGGTAAAGCGTCAACCTGGAAATGCTGAGGTCGCCGGTTCGAAACCCTGGGCTTGCCTGGTCAAGGCACATATGGGAGTTGATGCTTCCAGCTCCTCCCCCCTGTCTCTCTCTTCTCTTCTCTCTCTCTCTCTCTCTCTCTCTCCTCTCTAAAAATGAATAAATAAAATAATTTTAAAAAAAAGTTTTAAAAAAAAAAGTCTATGTATTACCTCATGCCCATCACAGTGGCCACTCTACAAAAACAGAAAATAATAAATGTTGGCAAGGATGCAGAAAAGTTGGACTATTTGTTTACTACTGGTTAGAATGTAAAATGGAGCAGCCATTATAAAAAATAGCATGGAGGTTCCTTAAAAAATTTAAAATAGAATGACCAGCTGGTGGCGCAGTGGGAGCATCAGCCTGGGATGCTGACGACCCAGGTTCGAAACTCCAAGGTTGCTGGCTTGAGTGTGGGCTCATCTGGCTTGGGCACGGGCTCACCAGCTTGAGCACAGCATCACTGGCTTGAGCATGAGATCATCATGACCCTTCATGGTCGCTGGCTTGAGCCCAAAGGTTGATGGCTTGAGCCCAAGGTCCCTGGCTTAAGCAAGATATCTTTGGCTCAGCTGGAGCCCCCTGGTCAAGGTACATATGAGAAAGCCATCAATGAACAATTAAGGTGCCACAAATATGAGTTGATGCTTCTCATCTCTCTCCCTTCCTGTCTGTCTCTCTCTCTCTCGCTAAAAGAAAGGGAAGGGAAGGGAAGGGAAGGGAAGGGAAGGGAAGGGAAGGGAAGGGAAGGGAAGGGAAGGGAAGGGAAGGGAAGGGAAGGGAAGGGAAGGGAAGGGAAGGGAAGGAAGAAAGAAAGAAAGACCATATGATGCAGCAATCACTTCTGGGCATACACCCAAAAGAACTGAAGGTATAATCTCAAATAGATATTTGTACACACATTCATACCGGCATTATTCACAACAGCCAAAAAGTGGAAGCAAACCAAATGTCCATCAACAGATAAATGCATAAAGAAAATGTGATATATACATGCAGTGGAATATTATACAGCCTTTAAAAGGGAAGATATCCTGTTACATCCTACAATATACAATAAATGAACCTCAAGGACATTATGCTAAGAGACCAAGACAGTCATCAAAGGACAAATACTGTATGGTCCACCCACATGGAGTATTCTAAGGTGGTCCAAAATCATAGAAACAGAAAGTAGGAAGGTAGCCTGGCCTGTGGTGGTGCAGTGGATAGAGCATCAACCTGGAATGCCGAGGTCACTGGTTCAAAACCCCAGGCTTGCCGGGTGAAGGCACATACGACAAGCAACCAACGAACAACTGAAGTAAAGCAACTGTGAGTTGATAGTTCTCATTCCTTCCCCACCCCCACCCCTAATAAAATCAATAAATAAAATCTTCAATGGAAAAAATTTTTTTTAAAAAGTAGAGAGGTAATTACAAAGGGCTGGGGGGAAAGGAGAAAATTAGTGTTTGTTGAGTTTAGAAACCCAATGCTGGAAGATGACAAAGTGGAAATCTGTTGCACAAACCTGTGAATACAGTTGACACTACTGAATTCCACACTTAAAAAGTAAAGACAGTAAATCTGACATTACGGTTTTTCATCAGAAATAAAATAAAAATAAAAAGAGCTATGCAATAATAACACATAGAAGAGTAAAATTAGATTAAGTCAATTTTAATCTTTGTAGAATTTTTTGGTATATTAAATAAAATTACCTTTAAGGAATGTATTTAATTTTTAGTTACTTCCAATTAGGCCCCAAATCTTTCAGGGTTATCCCCGCACAAGGCTATCCCCTCCTCGGTTTAATGTGAGCCTTTCAGTTTTCCAGAGGTTCAGCGTCGGGTCCATAACAAGCAAACAGCTGATAGTGCTGAGATATTATTGTTCTACAGCAGACAGTCAAGTTTTCCAAATATAATTACTAACATTTTATAATAAAATTGTAATGATTTACAAGATTTTTAAAAAATAAAAATTGAGTGTTTCAGAATTTTATTCATTGTATAAAGGTGACTGGGGCCTCTACCTCATCTGATTTTAATATTCAACTATATTTAGCACTTGGCCAAAATGCGAACCAATGCAATTCCAGTAAAAGCAAAAAAAAAAAAAAAAGAAAAGAAAAGAAAAGAAAATAACATCAAAATTACAACTACAGAACAACAATCCCTCAGAACTGCCTGAAATCTAGCTGAATGGGAGTCCTCCAACTAAGGATATAAAGAAGATGACACTGAGACTGGAAAGAGGGCCAGAGATGTGGGATGGGCTGGTCCCACACCCACAGGTAGTGGATAAGTATCTGGAGGGGTATCTTGGCTGCAGAGGTCCCACCTGGGGAGCAAGTGGTCCCAAGCTTCACATCAGGACCCTATCCCAGGGTTCTGGTGCCAGGAAGAGAAGTCTCCACAACTTCTGGCTGTAAAAACTGGCAGGTATCGTGGCTGAGTGAGACGAAGGGCTGCTGGGGTCCCAGGTGTTCCTATTAAAGAGCTCACATGCAGATTACTTGGGCCCACTCCTTCTCAGCTCCAGTGCTGAGGCAACAGTTTGAAAGGCATCAGAGACATACGGGAAGAAACTGAATTGTCTGGCATCACAGTGAGAGTTGGAGGGGCTGCTTTCTACCAGAGAGAAAGGCTGATAGAGACCATGGTTTCTCTGATAAGCCCTCCCCTCACAGAGCCAGCAGGTGGGTGCCATATCTTTGTCTCCATCAACCTGGCTAACACTGTTCTACCTGCCCTGGTGAGTCCCTGAGACTGAACCCCACCCAACCTTTGCCAGTCCACCCAAGCTGAGTTCAGTGGCTTTTCCGTATGAACGGCCTGTCCTGACTCATGCTTTAGACATTCCTAATCTCTCTCAAACAAGCAGCAGCTAGCACCCAGGTCTGGCACCAGAGGCAGCCGGCCTTGCTTCACAGCTTGCCCTCTCCTGGCCAACTCCAAGTCCAGCACAAGTCACAGCCATCTGCAGATCACTTCGTAGCTCATGCCAGGTGGCCCTGGGCAGAGCGCAGGAAACAGCTGGCCTTGGTCTGCATCTCCCCGAGCCTCTGCACCCCATGGGCACTTCAGACCATTTTGAAATGCACCCAAACACTCTACAAGCAACACACTCAACGGGCAGACTCAGCAGGCACCACAGCCCCACTAAAGCAAATCCTGTTCCATTGGTTGCAGCCAGTCCTTACAGTTGATTGGCTTAGAGGTAAATCCCTCCCATTACTGTGCCAATAGCAAAGAAGGCTCAATTACAACAGGAGGATGTACAGAGCCCACATGGGGGGGGGGGGACCTGGAATGTGCCCAGCACTGGTGAATAGGGAGGTGCCACTGGACCCTATAGGACACCTACTGTACTAGGCCACTCTACCAAGCCCAGGAGACATGTGCATGAGTTTGACCCAGAAATTTCACTTCTAGGAACTTATTCTACAGACACATCTGTGCAAGCAATGCTCACCTTCATCCCAGCAGTGCTTACTTCTGCAAAGGAATGGAAATGAAGCAGATACCCTGTCCATAGGGGACTGGATAAATTATTATTATATGATACAATGCCAACCATACAATAGATTATTACGTACTTGGGGACAAAAAAACCCCAGACTGCTGTGTCCAAATACAGAAAGATCGCTGCGTAGGCCCGATGTATGGAAATCCCGGGTTCGATTCCCAGCCAGGGCACACAGGAGAAGCTCCCATCTGCTTCTCCACCCTTCCCCCTCTCCTGTCTCTCTGAAGGCTCCATTGGAGCAAAGTTGGCCCAGGTGCTGAAGACGGCTCCATGGCCTCCACCTCAAGCACTAGAATGGCTCCAATTGCAGTGGAGCAACGCCCCAGATGGACAGAGCATCGCCCCATGGTGGGCATGCTGGGTGGATCCCGGTTGGGCACAAGCGGGAGTCTGTCTGTCTGCTTCTTCCTCGCTTCTCACTTCAGAAAAATACACAAAAAAAACACAAAAAACCACAGAAAGATCACCAAGGTCCACTGTTACGTGAAAAAGATGTATAACGTGTACAAAACGCTCTTTTGTGAAAAAAGAAGGGAATAATACGAATTTCTATTTTTATTTGCTTGAATTTGCATTTAAAACTCTATCCCTTTGTATGTTACTTTTGGACCATACAAATGCACAATCTCTTCATGTGAGACTACACTACTGGTCCCAATTCTCCACCCTTCCTGCATCCACACCCCTGCTATGGCCTCACTGTGGGTGGGAAGGTACAAGCCTTGACATGGCTTGGCCAGGTGACTTGCTTTGATCAGTGGTATATGGGTGGGACAGATGGTATGCCAGTGGCTTGCCAGAAATCAGAACATACTATAAAGCCACAGTAATCAAGTCATTATGGTTTTGGTATAGTAATTCACAGATTATATACTGGGCCAAAATAGAGAATCCAGAATTAGATCCCAGGGTATATGAGAGGTTACATAAAATAGAGTTGAGTTCAACTCAGTGGAAAAAAGAGTATTTAGCCCACCTCAAGAAAGAAGAAAAAACTCAAATAAACAATCAAACTTTACACCAAAAGGAACCAGAAAAAGAACAAAGTTAGAAGGAAGGAAATAATAAAGATCAGATAAAAAATAAATTAGCCTGACCTGTGGTGGCACAGTGGATAAAGCATCAACTTGAAACACTGAGGTCACCAGTCTGAAACTCTGGGCTTGCCCAGTCAAGGCACATACAAGAAGCAACTGCGAGTTAATTGCTACCTGCTCCTCCTCTCCCTCTCTCTCTCTCTCTCTCTCTCTCTCTCTCTCTCTCAGATCAATAAATAAAAATCTTAAAAAAATTTTTTTAAGTAAAATAAATAAAATAGACACTAAAAACCATAGAAAAATCAATGAAACTAAGAGCTGGTACTTTGAGAAGAAAAACAAAATTGACAAACCTTTAGCTAGACTAGTCAAGAAATACAGGCAGTCCCCAGGTTACAAATGAGACCGGTTCTGTAGGTTTGTTCTTAAATTGAATTTGTATGTAAGTTGGAACAGGTACATTTATTTACCTATTAAATATAACTTAGATGTTTGTCTTAACATAGTATTTATTTTTACTTTTCTGTACATATAAATACTTCAAACATTTCAAGCCTACAAAACCTACCTCATTTTAACCCAGGCACTGCCTACAGAGAGAAGTCTCAAATAAACAAAATAAAAAATTAAAGAAGTTACAACTCAGAGAAATACAAAGAATTATAAGATACTACAAATAATTATACATCAACAAACTGGACAACTTAGAAGACATGGGTAAATTTCTAGAAATATACAATCTTCTAAGACTGAATCAGGAGAAACAGAAAATCTGAATAGACTTATTCCTAGTAAGATTGAATCAGCAATCAAAAGCCTCCCAACAAACAAAAGTCCTGTACCAGAGAGCTTCACACGATTTCTACCAAACATTCAAAGATTTAATACCTACCCTTCATAAACTCTTCCAAAAAACTGAAGAGGAAGAAAAGCTTCCAAACTTATTTTATGAGGCCAGCATTACACTAATATCAAAAAAAGAAAAGGACAGCACAAAAAAAGAAAATTAGAAGGCCTGGCCAGTAGCTCAGGTGGTTAGAGTCATCCCAACACACTGAGGTTGTGGGTTCAATCCATGCCCAGGGCACATGCAGGAACCAACCAGCGAATGCATGGCTGAGTGGAATAGTGGACTGGTGGGACTGGTGTTTCTCTTTCTCTCTTTGTCTCTCTCTTTCCCTTCCTCTCTCTCTAAAATCAATAAATTAAAAAAAAAAAAGTTAAAAAAAGAAAAAAATTATAAGCCAATAGCCTCAAAAAATATTAGCAAACAAAATTCAATAATACATTAAAAAGGATCATACACCACTATCAAGTGGGAGTTATTCCTGGGAATGCCAGAATGGTTCAACATCTCCAAATTAATCAACATGAAATACCACCTTAACAAAATGAAGGATAAAAATCTTATGATCATCTTCATAAATACAGAAAAAGCATTTGAAAAAATTCAACATCCATTTATGATAAAACACTCTCAAAAAGTGGGTACAGGCCTGACCTGTGGTGGCGCAGTGGATAAAGCATCGACCTGGAAATGCTGAGGTCGCCGGTTCGAAACTCTGGGCTTGCCTGGTCAAGGCACATATGGGAGTTGATGCTTCCAGCTCCTCCCCCCTTCTCTCTCTCTGTTTCTCTCTCTCCCTCTCTCTCTGTCTCCTCTCTTAAAATGAATAAATAAAATTTAAAAAAAAAAAAAAAAAAAAAAGTGGGTACAGAGGAAATGTACCTCAACACAATAAAGGCCATATATGACAAACCCACAGCTCATACTCAACAGTGGAAAGCTGAATGCTTTCTTCTCTTTAAGATCAGGAACAAAACAAGAATGTCCACTCTCGCTACTGTTTTCCAACATAGTACTGGAAGTTCTAGCCATAGCAAATTATGTAAAAAAAAAAAAAAAAAAGAAACAAAAAGCATCCATATTGTAAATGAAGAAGTAAAATTCTCACTATTTGCAAATGACATGATACTATATAGAGAACCCAAAAGAATCCACCAAAAAACTATTAGAATGAGTTAATTAATTCCGTAAAGTTGCAGGATACAAAATCAATACACAGAAATCTGTGGCATTTCTATACACTAATAACAAACTATCAGAAAGAGAAATTAAGAAAACAATCTTGGCCCTGGCGGGTTGGCTTAGTGGTAGGGCGTCAGCCCAGCATGTGGATGTCCTAGGTTTGATACTCGGTCAGGGCACACAGGAGAAGCGTCCATCTGCTTCTCCACCCTTCCCCCTCTTGCCTCTCTCTCTCTCCACCTCTCTCTTCTCTTTCCCTCCTGCAGCCATGCTCAACTGGAGTGAGTTGGCCCTGGGTGCCAAGGATGGATCCATGGCCTCCACCTCAGGTGCTAAAAATTGGCTCTGGTTGCAACAGAGCTAAGGGCAGAGCATCATCCCTTAGTGGGCGTGCTGGGTGGATCTCGGTCGGGGCACATGCGGGAGTCAGTCTCTGCCTCCCCTCCTCTCATGAAAGAAAAAAGAAAACAATCCCATTTACAATTGCATCAGAAAGAATAAAATACCTAAGAACAAATTTAAGCAAGGAGGTGAAAAACCTCTCACTGAAAACTGTAAGACACTGATGAAAGAAACTGAATGAGACACAAATAAATGGAAAGATATTCCTTGCTCATGGGTTGAAAGAATAGTTAAAATGTCCATACTACCCAAAGCAACGAACAGATTCAACACAGTATCTATTAAAATTCCAACTGCATTTTCCACAAAACTAGAACAAATAATTCTAATATTTGTTGGAACCACAAATGACATCTGTGAAACTGTTACCAAAGATGAAACTTTTTGTTGTTGGATGAATCCTCATCGATGCAAATATATACATGAGTATTCATAAACTCACATAAAGAACAAAGAGTTCCTAGGACTAGCCATGATGAGTCACATGAATGACGTGTACTTGAGCTGGTGTATGCTTCCTCTAGAGTTACTTAGAACCTCACACCTCCACTTAATTTACATGTTTACAATTAGGAAGTGTTTGCGTGGAGGAATACACTGTGGTGCATCCAGACAATGGGATATTATTCAGTGCTACAGAGAAATGAGCTATGAAAAGGCATGAAAGAACCTTAAATGCAGGTTACTAAATAAAAGAAGCAAATACAAAAAGGCTACATACTCTTTAATTCCAACTATATCACATTCTGGAAAAGGCAACACTATGAAGATCAGGGTTAAGAGGGATTAGTGGGAGAGAGAGCCGAATAAGCAGAGCACAGGGTTGTTTTAGGGCAGTTAGACTATTCTGTATAATAACATGATGGATACACGTCATCATAACATTTGTCCAAACCCACACAGCGCAGAACACCAAGAGTGAAACACAATGTAAAGTAGAGGCTTTGGGTGATAATGGTGTGCCAAGTAGGTTCACCGATCATAACAAATACACCATTCTAGTGGATGATGTGATGTCCATAGTTGGGAAGGTTGTACATGTGTGGGAACAGGGGACATACAGAAAGAAACTCTGCACTTTTCTCTCAATATTGCTGTGAACCTAAAACTGCTTTAAAACAAAACAAAACATAGTCTATTTAAGAGAATATTTTTTTTAAATGAAGGGAAATAAAAAGATATTTTCAGGATCAAAACTAGGAGAATTCATCAGCAGCAGACGCACACTACAAGACTCTTCAGGGAAGTTCTCCAAGCTGAAGGGAAACGATACCAGAGGGAAACCCAGAGCCTCAGGAAGGAGTAAACCAGAAACGGTGAATACGGAGATAAATATAGAAGGCTATCTTTTCACCCTCTTTAATTTCTTTAACATATACTTGGCTCTTTGAAGCAAAAATTACAACAACGTGTGGTGGAATCCACAGCATTTGTAAATGTAATAATGGGTGATTACAATTACAGCATAAAGTTTGCGGAAGGTAAATGAAATGATAAGACTGCAAGGTTGTGATATTTTTACCTGAAGTGGTACACTAACTAATTAGACTAAAAAGTTCAGCATGGGAGCTCTAAAGAAACCAACAAAAATAATGCAAGAAACTGGGAGGAGGCAATGAAAAGGGTCCATGTCTGAACAGGCGTGTGAGTTACATGAATACATACATTTGTCCAAAGTGCTGGAACCATGCACTTAATAGCAGTCCATGTCACTGTGTGTAATTTTTATCTAAGTTTAAGAAGTATTTTCTCAATAAATTTTAGTTACTACTGTTGTTATTCTGTTAAACAAAAATATCAATTTAGAAAATATTGTTCTTTGGGCATGCTTCCTTCCGTCATCCTCAGGGGTCTTGTCCTCCTGCCTGAAACATCCTCACCTCCACTCTTCCCATGGGTAATGCCTGTGCACCCCTGGTTCTCCGCCTCCACGGCATTTCCTCTGGGAAGCCTTGCCAGACATTCTCTCACCAAAGGCCAAATTAAGATATCCTGTCACTTGCTCCTGGGCTTACTGCTGTGATTAAGTTGTGCACATCTGCCTATGAGACTGTAAGGTCCACGCGGCACTGACTAGGTTCACTCACTGCTGAATTCTCTATACTCTACAGTGCCTGGGACCCAGGTGCTGGCGGCAAAAAGCAGACACAAAAGGCTCCAACACCTGTTTTCTCCTTCCCGACGTACCGTTTAGCTCTTTCCAAGTCATCATTTGCTTGCTCCAGCTCCCGGATGTATTTCTGCAGCTGGTCTTTAATCGCCTTTGTCTGGGCTAGGTCATCCTCTAAGGCGGAGATCTGCCGGTAGCCTTCGGAGTGCTGTGTCTCAAACTTCTCCTGAATGACAAAATCGGCATTGAATGAATGACTGAAGACTTCTGAAAAGCTGTTCATCTTCCCCTTCCCTGTCATCTCCTTTGAAATACTAAAGGTTAATCCTGGAACATACACACTCCTGTTGTAGTGGATACACTGCTTTTAGCCACTGAACATCCAACCGCCCCACACTCTGCAGCCTGCCAGTACCCTGATTTCTTTAGAAGGCTTATCTCTCCGTTATCACAGGGTCTTCATGGGACCACTCCTCTAATCACATTCACTGAAGAAGCTTCAGCCTTCCTCTCCCACCCTCCTACCACAGCCAGGGAATAAGCCTAACTGCAATTAGACTCTCTTCTCCACAGGTGTGGACTCTTAAGCAAGTGACAGAAGAGGATAGAAACAGGGGGCTGTCATGTCCCGAGTGCTTCCTGCCTCCCAGCCCTCTAAGCGTCTTGCATCTTGCCCCCTCCCAAACCTGGTCCTTGCAGCCTCTGGGTGTCTGTCATGAAGCACCCAATTATCTTCAAAGCAATCAGTTTGCTCAAAGGGTCCACAGACACAGAAAGCCACATCAACCTCTCTGAGCCTCATCCACAAGGGCAATGTGAACCCACGTCACATGGCATCCCTGGATCACAATGACTTTGGCTGCATGTGCCACACCATAAGAGCAGGACATCACGTACTTAGTTTGATAACTAAGGACACTCCCCCTGAGCATGGGGGAGTTAGAAGGAACTTCTGGACCTCTAGGAGAGAAAAGAAAGGAGGCAGGAAGGAAGGGTGGGAAGCAACAGAGAGGGAAAAAAAATCTTTATGAATTATGAAAGGAAGCTTAGTGTATTCCAAGGCAAGGAAATAGCCCAGATGACTTCTTAATGATCTATTGTTGCCCAACTGTAGCAGCAAACATTTATCATTTACTCTGTGGCAGCCTCTGGGCTCAGTAGGCTAATTGAATTACCTCATTTAATGCCATTTCAGAGATGTGGAGACTGAAGCTGTTAATTGGCCCAAAGTCAACTGGTAGCAAATGACTGAGCCAAGATCCAACCCGGGCCACCTGGGTTCCTGCTCTTAAAACAACTATGCTAGACTGCCCTCACCATTTCAATCCAGGTGATAGAGGAGTCGACTTCTCTTTCCTTCTTCCCTTTCCCTTCCTTCCTTCTTTCCCCTCATTCACCGAACACCCTTACCACCTTTTCTTCATCCACACACATAAAAAAAAACACCCACTTCCCAAAGGAAAGGCCCAAGTTCTAAATAGAAAGTTAAAAAAACCAGGCAAACTCCTTTCTTTCCTTTATCCAGTCAAGTCAACAAAGCTGTTGCTAGAATGACATAATGGTACCTAGGCCAGAGAGGCCCGGCGAGCCAGTGTGAAGAGGAACGCCCCCAGAACAAGCAGAGTAATTACAGGGTGGGGACAGGGAGAGCAGTGCACATGCTCAGCCTGCTGTGTCCCCTCTGATACTGTTCCTGGCTGCGAGCAGGGGAAGTGTCTCTGCTGAAGCAAGCAGGGGCAGACCAGGCCCCGTGCACAGGGAACTCCCATGGCTCTGACGGCCTTTAGGTGGGTGTACCTCCAGATAAAACAAGAGAGTGCAGGATCCTAAGTTATTTTTAATTTTTATTTTTTTTAGGATCCTAAGTTATTAACCTAAATTCAAACTCAGGTTCTCAGAGGATGCAGTTAACGGGCTTCCACACCAGCAAAAAGATACAAGAACGTCCTTTGGATTTGTGGACATGAAGAGCTGTTGCTGCAATGTTGTGCTTTCATTTGGGGCTAATTATAATAAGCTGTCAGCTGATGGGGGTATCAATAGATGCTCTGTTTGATCCCTTACAGGCTTTTTTATTCAACTAGTGATGAATAAGCCAGTTGTCAAGAAGTCTGATTCAGTTAAATACATTTCTTTTAGGTGACAAATATGAGCAGATGGGACTTCTTTATTCCAAGATATTTCTATTTCTTCCCCTGCTCTATACTCTGAGTCTCACGGATCTGTCATGTGGTAGTAATGAAGGTCTCCTGTAGGTTCAAGGGCTCAGTTCTGAAGCTATTAATTACTTAGTAATAGCTAGACAATTATTCAGCATCCATGGAGGGCCTCCCTCCCTTTCCAACCTACAGGCCACACCACTGATCTTCCTTCTGTAGTTTTCCAGTCCCCAGTCCCCTTCATTCTGAGAACTGTGATTCTTTGATGCGTGCAGGGGTCAGGCTATTAACAAAATGAGTGAAGAGGGCCAGGTGGAGGAATAAAGAAAGCGACACTGACCCCTCAGGGTCAGAGGTTGGGAGCAGGCAGTAGTGGGGACCGGGGTGAAATGGAGAATGCTTGCTCTGTCCAAGCCACCACCACCCGGCTTTTTGCTGAATGGAGGAATGCAGGCCTGATGTGGCCAGAGCTGCCCATGCTCAGAAGAAATCGAAATTCCAGACTTTTACAGCCTCACGGCTTTGAATGTTGATATTAAGAAAAATATATAAATTTTATCAAAAGAATAAACTATAAAGAAACCCTTAACTCTAGTTATTAATAGCATGCTGAAGTATTTACAGGGAAGTGTATAGATGTCTGAAACTCACTTTGAAATGTATCAAAATATATGGCAGATTGATGGATGAAGAGATATGTAATAAAAAGCATGGCAAAATAAATAAATAAATAAAAAGCATGGCAAAGGTGATTGGTAGAACATGGGTGGTGGACATATAGGTGTTTACTGGAAAATTCTCCCAACTGTGCTGTGTGTGCTTAAAAACCTTCATGATGAAATGTTGAATAAAAACCACTAAAGGCTAAGTAAACAGTATCTAATGGCCAGGCTGCTCTGCAGATAGCCACACTGGCTCTGTGGTCTACAACACATAAAAGCCTAAACTCCACTGCTCAGCTTTCCAAGTTTTGGGGGTCTTTCCTCTGTCCCTCCCCTCCCTTCCATCGCCAATCTATCTTTGTCTCACTCTTTCCCATGTGCTGGTAAAGCCAGGACTCCCGAGGTCCCTTTGACACTCATTCTCATCCGTGTCTGCGGCAGGTCCAGAGGAACTAACTCTTTATCAGCTCCCGGGCAGCAAGCTGCTGGCTGTGCATGCACACACACCCCATCTTCAAACACTAGCTCAAGTCCCTCCAGGTGCCTCCATGAAGCCGTCTTCAACCCAGACAGATCTTTCCCTCTCTGGAGCATCTCGTGGGCAGTACTATGTAACTGAGCATCTTTTCCCTAAGTGCCTCCTGGTGTTAGGTTTGTCTTCCCCAAGAAGCTTCCAGAAGGCGAGCAGCACATCTCCTTCCATCACTGGCACACTGCAGGGCCTTGGCTCTTTCGCACCTCTGCTCATCAAAATTTACATGGGGAGCTTTATTAGGAATAAATAAAAAGATATGCAGACATGCCGGGGCCCCACCCAGACTCACGGAGAACGGGAATGTCAGGGCGCGGGTGGGTTCGGGCCTGTTTACGAAGCTGGCCAGGTGATCTGCTCAGCAGCCAGAGCTGGGAGCCATAGTCTGCAGGGCACAGTGCTACACTTAGTGATCACATGCTAAGCCCTACAGAATGTCCAAGAGGCAGTCTTGCCCTTTAGAGCAGTGACTCTCCAGATACTTAGCAATCTCTAGAGACATTTTTGGCTGTCGCACCTCGGGGTGGTGAAGCTGTTGGCATCTAGCGGGTGGAGATCAAGGATTCTGTTAAACATCCTACAATGCAAAACTTAGCCCTCACAATGGAGAATTATCTGCCCTCAAACGTTACTAGTGCCTGGGCTGAGGATCCTGGTCTAGACAGACACAGACCTACAGAACACTGTTATGATGGAAACATTCCACACAGATACACTAGAGACATGTGGCTACTGAGCTCTTGAAATGTGGCTAGCAGAACTGAGGAACTGAAAATTTTTTTAATTTAAATGTCACTTGTGCCTAGCAGCTACCATATTGGGCAGCATACCCCTGAACCTTATAATATAAAGATAGGCAATTTCCGCAACGTGCTTTACCCTAAAACTGTCTACTTTCCACATGCCTTATGAGATTATCATGGACAATCCAAGAATGGCTTGGGGACATGTGTGTGACTGCTCCCCACAGAGCTCCTGGGCCATAAGGTGTGGCCTTCAGCCACCATGTCGAGGTGGGAGTGAGCCCGGGCCACGGCCCCACGCTCTGCAGGGCTCCCTCCTCCAGTCACCCGTGCCGCAGGGGAAACCGGTCTCTGCCTGAGTGTGCTTCCTCTCACCCCTCACCTTGATGGTTTCCAGCTCCAGGCGAAGGCGGTTATTTTCTGACAGGAGGTCCCTGTTCCTGGTTTCAATTTGTTGTAGCTGTGTCTCCAATTCAGCTTCATATTCTCGGCTGCCCTCCTGGAACTCTCGGAGCTCCTCTTGTGTATTCTCTGCCCTACAGCCAAAGTCCCAGAGGTCAGACAACAACACACGGGACACTTACGTGCTGCTGAGTCTTATACATGGGTCAGCTCTTTATTCAACTACCTTTTGAGGCAGGAACTATCATTATCCTCATTTTACAGATGAAAAAGATAAGGTTTAGAAAAATGAGTGACTTGTCTCAAGGTCACATAAGAAGTCAGAAACAGAGCTTGGACCTGAACCCAGGAGTGCCTGACAACAAAACCATTACTTAACCAATTTACTCTTCATTCATTCACTCAACATATATTTTTGAGCCCAACACGAAGTAAATACAGTTTGGATTGTATATCCTCTGCAGATTTATTTATAAGTATAAATTGGACATATATAAATGTCACTCATCATACCACTATTAAATGTGTCCACAAAAAAGACAAAAATCATGCCTATAGAAGAAAACATATAACTTTTTTTTTCTTGTAGGAGAGACACAGAGAAAGAGAGGGACAGATAGGGACAGACAGGAAGGGAGAGAGATGAGAAACATCAATTCTTCGTTGCAGTTCCTTAGTTTGTTCATTAATTGCTTTCTCATATGTGCCTTGACTGGGGGGATATAGCAGACCGAGTGACCCCTTGCTCGAGCCAGCGACCTTGGGCTCAAGCTGGTGAGCCTTGCTCAAACCAGATGAGCCCACGCTTAAGCTGGCGACCTTGGGGTCTCGAACCTGGGTCCTCCGCATCCCAGTCCGACACTCTATCCACTGCGCCACCGCCTGGTCAGGTGAAAACATATAGCTTTAACACAATCAAATTCATTCAAGATTTTGCTTACTTTGGTTTAGTAATCCATTCAAACAGAGACTGCAGCCAAGAAATGAAGTGAAGGCTGAGACTCGAAAGAATTAGGAAAGATCATCAAGAGCAAAGAAGTCATTAGAGACCAAGACTAAGATTAACCACATGTTTGTATTCCCAATTACTATGTACAGATGTGAAAGTTGGACAGTGAAAGAGACTGATAATAAAAAAATAAAAAAAACCTGATTCATTTGAGAGCTCTATAGAAACTATGGACCACCAGAATGACTAACAAGTGGATTCTAGAGCAAATTAAGCCTGAAACATCACTGAAGGTAAAAATGACAAAACTGAAGCTACTTTGGACACATCATGAGAAACAGGATTCTCTGGAAAAGACAGTAACACTGGGAAAATAGAAGGCAGCAGGAAAAGAGGAAGGCCAAATATGAGATGGACTGACTCCATAAAAGCAGCCATGGGCATGAGTGTACTGGAGCTGAGTGGGGCTGTATGAAGACAGGACACTGTGGACATCACTCATTCAGAGCTGCCAGGAGTTGGAACCGACTCAATAGCACGTAACACACACACGCCTGCCCTACCCCATTCCAAACACCCAATTCTAGTGTCTCAATTCTTAAAATGCAATGTTTTGTTTTATTTTTAAACCAGACTGAGTTATCTTTAAGTCAAACTAAGAATAAAGAAATTAGAGGGACTGGAATAAGACCTCCAGGTGGAGATGATGAGAGTCCATGAGAAGGAAAAGAAACAATGCTGAACAGGCGTGTACACACAACTCCCAGCTATGGGCACTGGAACACTGGCTTCCGATTTTACTATCTGCAACAACCCGTGCTGCTAGGCACTGGAACACTGGCTTCTGATTTTACTATCTGCAACAACCCGTGCTGCTGGGCACTGGAACACTGGCTTCTGATTTTACTACCTGCAACAACCCGTGCTGCTGGGCACAGGGAGTTCTTTCCCCACACCAGCTGGACAGGCATCCAGGAACAGAGAAAACCCGGCCAGAAAGTAAGACGGGAGGTAGTAGTTTGCTTAGGGCCATGGGTTTTGGAGTTCAAATTCTAGCTCTGTTACTTACTGGTTGTGTGACCTGGCAAATTACTTGCCTTCAATTAGGCTCAGTTTCCTCATTTGTAAAATGGGGTGATAATGACTTTTTCATGGGGCAGTTCTGAGATTTAACTGAGATAATGCATGTTATGCCTTCACGGTGCTTGTCACATAATATGCCTAAAAAACGACTGCTACAGTCATTAGGGGAAGAAAAAGCAGGGTGAATCTGGAGAGCTGACCTCTGCTTGTAGGTCATAGCCAGCTCTTTCCAGTAGTTAGCTGCTTCTTCCTCAGAGCCGAACGTCTTTCCAGACTCCTCCATTGTGAAAACAGAAGAGGTCAGTCTTCTTGTGGCATGGTACCTAGGAGAGAAGTTTTAAAAATTATTACCCTGGTTAAATAGCTGATCTTTAATGGGGGGGGGGGGGGGGGGCGGGGAGTCCTGAACTTTACAACGGATTAAATGATAAAACATTGCCAAAACACTATCAGACAAAATATAGCCCACCTGCATGTTTCATGTCACGGACAGATAAAACTGTCAGGATCTACTAATTTATTATGCTGGGAGGAGGGGATGTAAGGAAACTAGAGGTGAGGAAATGTCCCGGGATTCTAGCTTAGGCATCCGGGTTCCGCTCACATCCCCATCACCAGAGATGCAGAAGGAGAATCTTTGGGGCAAGAGGACAATGAACCCAGTTAGGGACATTATTAGTTTGCCATGCTCATGACACATCTAGACATGACACTGAATCTGAAACTCAGGGGTAACGTCCAGGCTAATGATACAAATTTAAGAGTCATGAGTTTGTACATAGCCGGTTCTTCCCTTTTTCTAATGACGGAACCACTGGATAATCTGAGAACTATTTATAGAACTCTGAGGAATTCCAGTGTTTGAAGGGGGGGAGGAAAGAAATAGTACTCAGAGAAGACAGAGGAGGAGGAGAGAGAGATGAGAACCAGGAAGAATGAGCAGTTCTGGAGTTAAATGGTTTCAAGGGGTAGAAAGGGGCGAACATTCTACAGTATCCATGACGCAACAGAGAAGCTGGTAAGATAAGGGTTGGAAAATACCCACCAGACTTAGCGAAATGTTGGTCACTGGTAACGTGAGCAAGAATAGTTTCAACACAGTGGAAGGGGGAGGAGAAATACACTGGGTGGAAGAGTACGTGGGAGGTGAGGAAGAGGAAGTCCATGGGATT
Organism: Saccopteryx leptura; assembly: GCF_036850995.1. Taxonomy (NCBI): domain Eukaryota; kingdom Metazoa; phylum Chordata; class Mammalia; order Chiroptera; family Emballonuridae; genus Saccopteryx; species Saccopteryx leptura. The sequence continues at coordinate 201,462,686 of NC_089506.1, forward strand.
CTGAAGAACCAGGTGTGAGAAGAGACAAATGAGACAGACAGCAGCTAGAGAAGAGTGTGGGACAGAGGCCTTGGCTTCGAGGTTATCGAGATATCCAGACAGAGGTTAGGAAACATTCTATTAACAACTGTCACTTTATAGACTCCTGATGATATAGCCTCTGGATGTAACAGCTTATTTTCTGAATTTATTTAAGGCTCTGAGCTTGTCAAAAGGTCATTAGGAATCCAAATCAGGTGCCTCCGAGGTCCCAGCCTTCCTTCAAGGGAGCTCACGGTCTGCAGCGTGTGTTCTTGGGGACAAAAGAATGAATGCAACCCCTCACTTAGCAAGACATAACCAGCAAGCTATACTTTGGGCTGGAAGTACACATCATTCAGCTAAATATGTAAGTGTTGACATGGACACAATCACCAACTTCTGGATCCCTGGTAGAACCGAACAATCATATCTACATTCGAGCACAGCACTTGTTGATGACTCTACATTAGCCAGTATCTGTATGCACATCTTCTCTCCCAATTCCTCTCCCTTTCATAATTCAGAGAAAGCATGCCATGTGCCCTCCCACCTACCCTACCCTGTTCTGCAGAACAGTTTCTCTGAAAGCTTGATTTAAGCAGAGAAGCCAAATGAAGCAGAAAGCTGTTAAGTTGCTGATTTGTTTTTCAGTCCAACATCCCAATATTCCTTTGGAGGAACTGAACCTACATTCATTCCATGTGGTTCAGATGAACTTGACATCCTCTTCTGCATCTGGGAGAAGGAATATGACTACTCATGCCGCCGGCTGGCTCAGGGACGGGCCTAACTAATGCTGAGCCAATGACAGGGATTAGCCTAAAGCAAGCTGAGAAAATCATTGGCTCAGGGGTGGACTTAACCCAACATGAGCCAATCCTAAGGATGGGGCCTAAATGAAGCTAAGTCAGTAAGTGCCTAGACCAGGGGTCCCCAAACTACGGCCCGTGGGCCACATGCGGCCCCCTGAGGCCATTTATCCGGCCCCGCCACACTTCTGGAAAGGGCACCTCTTTCATTGGTGGTCAGTGAGAGGAGCATAGTTCCCATTGAAATACTGGTCAGTTTGTTGATTTAAATTTACTTGTTCTTTATTTTAAATATTGTATTCGTTCCCATTTTGGTTTTTTACTTTAAAATAAGATATGTGCAGTGTGCATAGTGATTTGTTCATAGTTTTTTTTTTTAGTCCAACCCTCCAATGGTCTGAGGGACAGTGAACTGGCCCCCTGTGTAAAAAGTTTGGGGACCCCTGGCCTAGACCCAGACCTTTTGCAGAGCTACCAAGAAACAAACTCTCTGAAAGTGTTAACTAACCTTATTATGATAATCATTTTACAATATATAATTTATGCTTAAAACCATCATGTGGTATACCTTAAACTTACACAATATTATATGTCAATTATAACCATGAAAAAAAAGAAAAAAATGAATTCCCTTTTTCCACTAGGGTTTGTTAGATAGTAGGAGGTAAGCTCAGAGGGGTGGTGGTGATCTTCCTGTCATAAGAAACAGCCTGCGAATGAAGCCAAAACATAGGAAAGCAGGACCAAAAGGTAGAGGGATTTGACCCTGATGATATTGTTTGAGACTCTGCATCCACCTGTACCTAATTTATGGCTCTGAGAGATAATTGACTCCTTCTCTTGGTTGTATCAGGGTTGGAATTCTGTCACAAGAGAGTTCTAATTAACAGATGGAGTGCCAGGTCTTGTTTGCTGAAATTAAAAGTAACAGAGTACCTAGAGTGTAAATAACAGTAATTAACATGGTGATGGTTAAGGATAAACCTGGGCGTGGTGCTCCCTGCTCAAGCCAGAAACTGTAGTGAGCCCAGATAACAGCTAATATGCAGTCACCAAACCAATGTCTACACCAGGGGTCCCCAAACTTTTTACACAGGGGGCCAGTTCACTGTCCCTCAGACCATTGGAGGGCCGGACTATAAAAAAAACAACTATGAACAAATCCCTATGCACACTGCACATATCTTATTTTAAAGTAAAAAAACAAAACGGGAACAAATACAATATTTAAAATAAAGAACAAGTAAATTTAAATCAACAAACTGACCAGTATTTCAATGGGAACTATGCTCCTCTCACTGACCATCAATGAAAGAGGTGCCCCTTCCGGAAGTGTGGCGGGGGCCGGATAAATGGCCTCAGGGGGCCGCATGCAGCCCGCCGGCCGTAGTTTGGGGACTCTTGGTCTACACTGTCCACAGCATAGAGACCGTGCAACTGTAACTGAGCACGGTGTAGCCATTAATGATCTTATTAAGAACAAATGCATGGCATGGAAGGAAGTCTGTGTATAGTAGGGTGAGAAAGTGAGGAACTAGGAACAATGAATACACAGTGACTTTTCTTGCTGTTTGGAAAACTATGTCTAAGGTTCAACATAATTGGCCCCTGACTACTTCTCTCAATAGTTCCCACCTCTCTACCTCTCACTGGCTTATGCTCCAGCTATTCAGCCTTCTTTCTGTTCTTGAACACACCAAACTTGCCCTACCTCAGGGCCTTTGCACTCACTGTTCTTGCTGCCTAGAATGCTTTCCCTTCAGATCTCTTCTCAGGTTTCCCTCTTGCCATTCAGACCTGAGCTAAAATGTCTTCCCCAGAGAGGCCTTATTGAATACCACCAAATACCCTCTCCAGGCCTTCACTATCATATTAACCCCCCTTTGTTTTATTTTATCACTTTATGAGTTTTGTTTTTATCTTCCTTCACTGGAATGTCAGTTGTTGAACATAGGCACCTTCTCCATCTTTTATACCCCCAATGCCTAGAATAGTGCCTGGAATATAGCAGGCACTCAGTTTATGCTTGTGGAATAAATGCAAAAAGAAGACAGAGATGGGCCATTAGCTGGAAGCGGATATGAGGTTAAAGAAAGGCAAGAAGCAAGAGACCCTCTGAAAACTAGTTTATAATTTATATCTATAAATCCCTTAGATGCTTACCAGGATAGGGAAAACCTCTCCCTCAGCACCTAAGTGGCATCTCCTTAATGAGAAGGGATTGGAAGAGAGGATGACTTGTTTAAAACTACCCCCTTCCCATGTTTACATGATTAAGAGTATCTGATATAGTTATTGCACTTAATCTTACACTCTTACAACAGCCGAGTTTACAAAAAGGCTTCTTAAAACATTATTATCCTGGCCAGAGAGACTTAAAACTTAATCCTCAGGAAAGAAATGAATTTGAGATATTTTAGTAGGTGCGTTCATTGCGGAAGGGGCTCTAATTACAACCACGCCAATGGTAAAGATCTGGGTTTGGACTTCATATACTGAGGAGGAACTAAGCAGAGACCTGAACTGTGTCTCAGTTTGTACAATCTCTGACTCCTTCAACTAAAGGGCAAAAACCACAGGCTTGGCATTTCAACCAAAACCCCCCATATTTTAAAAACGAACTTTAGAAAAGAGAAAAAATATACTAAAGGCTAACAAAGAAAAAGAAGTAACAGCTGAACTTAAACATGTTTTGAAATAGAAATCTTAAAAAAATATAAGTACCTTTTGCTATGTGAAAATGTCTCAGAAAGTTCTAATGTGCATTATTCTCTGTGACAGAAAGCAGGTAAGATGACTTGCAAAGGTTCTCTCCTTCCAGCGTTATCTACTGACTTATCATCACCTTTTTGCCGTGGGCTGGGCATTTAATAAGCTAGTTTCAAATAACTTTATCCTCTTGAAGCCATTCAACTGTAAGAGTAAGCAAGACAATCACTTGGTTTCTTTAGAAGCTGGAACAGAAATATTGTGTTTTGGCCATCTCCATAGGCGCAAGTGAAGTGTGTGTGTGTGTATGTGTGGGGGGGGAGTGCTGTCTTTAAATTCAAGTTCAAGGTCTCCCTAGGGTTGTAAACAGACTGGTAAGAGGTCAAATTCACTCATTACATTTGGCCTATACAGTGTTTTAAAAGGCACTGTGACGGGCAGGTATTAACTATTGGTATAAACAACTTTGTAGCCACTATCTTAAAATTAGATACTGTACACATATATGTTATCTGTGCTCCAGGCATTTAGTCTCCTAACTTGTGTACTCCATACAAAATTATGTCATCGTGCCCCAGCATCGTGGACAAATTTAACAGGCACTCCAACTGCATATGCTACAACATGCAAGACTAATCTGGGACACGTGGTTCAAAAAGTATCTATTTTCTATAACTCATATCTACCAGTCCTACAAAAATGTGTTGCACCAAGCCTTTTTTGGTTTTGTTTGTTTGTTTGTTTTGGCATGTTTTCCATGATTAACTTAACAGAGAAGTCTGAAAACACACTTGAGACACACGCCTTTGATTTCAAAACTAGAAGGAAAAAAAATAAAGCAATCTCTCTTGGCTTCCCTTTGAGTGAAGGAAGCCAGCAAGCACATGCTGGTCAGGAGTGATACATACCTATAAACCATCAGGAATTAATTCACCACCCTTCTCCACCCCAACTCCAATCCTTCCCAATCAAAACAAGTGAAAAAGCTGAAGGGAAAGGAAGGGCGAGAAAGAAGCTGCCAAATGCCAGCACGTGCTCCGACAGCCTCCGTGTCATGAAGCAGGCTTTGCACTTCGCAGAAGTGACATCTCTGGGGCAAGATCAGTCAAGAGTCAGCAGGTCTGTCTTTGTGCTTTCAAAGTCTATAATGAGGTACCTAAAAAATAGACAGGCACGCAAGAACAAATGCTCAAGGGTGTACACCATCATTCACTGACGTGCAAACTGGAGAAACTTAACTGTCAACAGAGGACTGCTGGAATACTGTGAAGTTGTTAAGAATTATATGTACTAGCCTGACCAGGCGGTGGCGCAGTGGATAAGAGCGACAGACTGGGATGCAGAGGACCCAGATTTGAAACCCCGAGGTCGCTGGCTTGAGCGCAGGGTCACTGGCTTGAGCATTGGGTCACTCACTCTGCTGTGTGTCTCCCCCCTCCCTAGGTCAGGGCACATATTGCAAAGCAATCAATGAACAACTAAGAAGCCACAACGAAGAAATTGATGCTTCTCATCTCTCTCCCTTCCTGCCTGTCTGTCCCTCTCTCTCTGTCAAAAAAAGAAAAAAAAAATACACACACACACACTAAACTGGAAGAAAGTTCACGATATGTTTAAAAAACTGCCATTTTTGTTTACAAAGCTATCTCCCTGTCTTTGCAGACAAAGGGTCTAGATTAGAAGAATGTACTGTACTAGGATGCAGGTAAAGCAGGCACTGAGATGAGAACTTGCACCTGATAGATTAGTATACACACAGACTTTTACTGTAAGCACACATTGCCTTTGAAATTTTAACCCAGACAAAAAGATAGAATTGCTATTGTTCCAGGATAATATCATTCTACCGAGCCAAAATACCAGGGAAAGAGGTTTTCCTACTGCGGCTGCCTCCTCTTCCATCCTTTTTAAGCATTTCTGAATGCTAAGTGTCAGGCACCTCTGGGAGACGCAGATACAAAGCATCTGCATCAGTACTGGGTGCAAACACAAGTACTAGTAGCTTACACCAACAGGTATGCTCATTTTAGGAAATTATCTTGTAAGGAAACGGAGTGTAATCTCTCTGGCTCACATGTTCTAGGGCAAAAGAGCCCATCTATCCAAAATGGGATAAAACATATCAACCAGAGGCCCCTGTGACGTCAAGGGCATAGCTCTTCTCGATCTAATCCTACACAAAAGATACACTAAGAGGAAAGATTTAAGTTCCAAAACTGATTGAATACCAGTGTGTGTGTTTGGGTGGTATCAAGTAACAAGTGTCTCTGGGAGTCACTGGGATTCAATCCCACTTCAAAGCACCCTATCCATGTCCTAGAACGCCAACCTATTCTAGAATACACAAACAAAACTAGCCCAGGAAAAGACAAATATCTGCCCAGCGCTAGCTGCAAAGGCCATTTCTTTATAAAAGAAGTTAAAAGGGGCCTCGGGCAAAAAGTAGAAAAGGCACAAGCTGGTACAAACCCTGGACAAAGAAGTCAGGGAAGTTCAGGCCCACAGAAGGCAGAGGAGCTGAGATGACTGGAGAAGATTATGCAGCTTCCCCAAAAGCGGTGTCAAGGGGATGGCGGGGTTTCCCATGACCTCAGAGAAGTAGGTAAGCCCAGCCGCTGCATTCAGGCTGTAAAATAAGCGTTTTCATCCTTTATCCCATGCGTCCCCAAAAGTGCTGTCAAGGGAAATCTGAACCGTCCTGCAGCAGAGACCTGAGAAACTCGGAGGGAAGGAGACGGTTCCAAACACGTTCCCGAAGGGAGGGGGGTGGAGGAAGGAGGTTTTTGGAAAGAGGCCTGCACTGAGGGTGGAAGCAGGGTGGGGAAGTAGGCAAGAAGGAGCGCTGCGAAGAATGAAGGGTAAATGTGGGCAGCAGAAGGAAAGGGGGTGGCAGGGATTGAAGAGGCGCAGAAAACAGACTAGCGGAGTCAAGGAGAGAAGTTTGGGGTGGGAGGGATCTGGAGGGCAGAGTAGCAAGGCTGGGAGGACTGGGGACCAGGGGGACAACAGAACAGAGGAAGTCAAGGAGGGAGAGAAGGGCAACATGAAAAGAAAGTTGGCAAAGGCGAGGAGTCGGGCGGGAGGACGAAAGGGTGGGAAGGCACAAAGTTAGGAAGGGACGCTCCAGGAAAGCGGGGTTTTCAAGTCCAGCGCCCGGGACTGGCAGAGTCCGGGCGGCCGCGCAGCAATGCGCAAGCGAGGGGACCCGCAGGGTCCTTTGCACGGCGGCAGCCGGGGGTCCCGCGAGTGCATCTAAAGGCGGGGCGGGACAGAGGAGTTTCCCAGAAGCAGCGGCGGTTTCCGGGCGGCCGTCGCCCGCGGCGACAGCTGCAGCTCCGCACTTACCCCTCCTGAGGCGACGAGGACAGGCGGCGGCTGCAAGACCCGCGGAGCCTGAAGGCGGAGCGGCCCGGACCTCGGCCTGTCCCCGCCCTTGCGCTCGCGACCCACGTCGCTCATTGGCTGCTTCGCCACAGGACCGCGTTCACCTCGGCCAATGAGCGCCAAGCAGCGCCTTTTGGAAACTTTTCCCAGGGTCCGGGCGCGGCAAGGCCACGCGGCGGCCCTGGGGGGGCCCTGCGGCAGGAGGGGTCTTGGGAGGTTCTCGCTGCCGGGTGGGGACCTGGCCTTGGAGGGTGCTGGCTGCTTCCTGGACACCCGGGAAATAGGTTGGACTTGCGGGCCAACGCACTTTAAGAAAATACAATTCCTTTCCCTTGACACCGATTGCATTTTCCCGTTCTTGCATTTCCCCCCAAACCAGAGAAAAGGACAAAGATTCAGGTCCTCTTAGGCTAAACAATGCCTCATGTTCTTCCCACTCCTTTACACTGAAATTTTTTTTCAACATTACTACCTTCTTAAAAGGTAGCAAAACTTAGTGCGAAAGAGTTTGGTTTCCAGCCTGGCTTTGAATCCTAGTTCTGCCCCTTACTAGCTGCGTAACCTCCGGCAAGTTACTCTGTGACTTAAGTTTCCTCATGTATAAAATGGGATTTCTGGTAGGACTCTTATCTACCTCGTGGGATTAGCAGGGATGAAATGAGTTAATTTGGCATTTGTAAAACAGTGCCTAACAATCTGTATATTTGTTTAGTGATCATGATTTAAAAAAAAAATGGATTGTGTGTTAAGCATAATGCTAACTTCTTGAGTTTACTCTTTAATTCTCACAGCAATCCTAATTGTTCACCAATTATTGAGCACTCATGTTTACAGCACAGTAAATGTCAGACAAGATGCCTATCCTCCCAGAGCTTATAGTACTAAGAAAGAATCTGACTAAACCAGCAAAGAAAAAAAGTGAAATAATTTCAGACTCTAATAAGTGCTAGGAATAAAGCAAGATCATGTGATAGAAAGGGGTTGGGGAGGAGTCATTTCAAATTAAATGGTCAGGGAAGACGGCACTAGGAGATGACAATGGAGCTGAGACCCAGGATGATGAGAACCACAGGAATGTACTTTTGTTGTCCTCCTTTTAAAGCTGAGAAAACTAACTTGCAGAAATTTAAATGTGTTGCCCAAGGTCTCACAATTAGTAAATAAAAAATCCGGCTTTAAAGCTTGATCTGACGACTCCTCAACTGGTGTTCTTTCAGTCCCATACTAGAGGCAAAGAGATCTTATCTACTTTAAGGATTCCAACCACACTCAGAATTCTGCCTACCTCCCTGCCACCCTTAAGAATGACCTTTCTTCTTTGTTTTGACTCCTCACTAGTTTCTGAAGAAACACACAAAAGAAAACCACCACCTACATCAACAGGGTTAAGGAAAGTACCAAAATGTCTTGGGGGAGGAGGAACTTCCATGTTGCTCCCAAATGCTAATAAATCATTTACATGTATATCCTCTTGACACTTTTGCTCTTAAACTTTCTTTTGCTCCAGAATTTTATTAACCCTCACCATTTGGTGAGGTTTCTGGGCACGGAACCGCAGTTTATAGATAAACTGGAGCATAAATTCATGAGATAGCAATCCTGACTAAATAGTACTGATCAAGTCATGTTAACTAGTTGGCCTTTAATTTCCTTCCTTTTTCATTAAAAAAAGGGAGAGGACATTGAAATGACTGTCATTATGAAACTCCTTTTCAGGAACAGGAGTTTAGGTAAATGTCATTAACAGGAATTTAGATAAATGTGATTAGGTAAAACCTTAAAATTCCCGTGTACTTTAAAACTTAATCCTTTCTTTATTCAATTTATTTTCCCTGTAGCATTCAGAGATGAATGAGTGGAGAGCTTGGTTTCTCTTAAGTCCCTCCATCATAATTTATAATTTCAAAACGCTAAACTTAACCTAACAGAAGAGAAGTTGCTGGAAGAGAAATTCCTTTAGTGGCAGACAGGTTCATCTAGGAGCTGAACTGAATATAAGGTAGCTGTTTAAACAGCCCCCCAAAGTCAATCTTCATCTTTGTTTCATAAACATGAAGATTATAATTTGGACAAGGAAAATACTAAAAGTTACTCTTACTCTGATAAGAGTTTGTCCAGCAAAGGAATACAAGTAAGATTAAGAGACTACACTTAAGAAAATAAATGTTAAGGCACTCTTTAACAAATATCAAATTGTATTTCAATTAATAATTAAATGCTTCCAAGGGATGGTGTACTCTATGTAGGTTAGTGTTCTACAGGAAAGAATAAAATTGCATGTCTTTAAAAATCATTTATAGGCTGTGGTGGGGTAGCTCAGTTGGTTAGAGTGTCATACTATGTGCCAAGGTTGTGGGTTTGATCCCTGGTCAGGGCACATAGAAGAATCAACCAATGACAGCATGAATGAGTGGAACAACAAAATCATGTTTATCTCTCTGTCTCTCTACCTTTCTCTCTCTCTCTAAAAATCAATTGAAAATTTATCTGTGATTCAGACTTTTCACTAGTTTTCCATTTCATATGATTTATTTATTTGTATTTACTGTATTTAACCTATTGAGGCTAGGCAGAACTTTGGCCTTAAGGAATGCCAAAGTCAAATAAAATATATCTGCTCTTTATTATATTTTGTGGCTAAAAACTTTTTAAAAAAGATTTATTTAAGTCCACAATTACTTTGTTTCCTTTTTTATACTTCAATGTGCTGTGTTCATAGATACTTAACTAGAATAAAAAGAAGATATAAAAATACCCATCAAGAGAAGCATATTTGGTACTTAGAAAAAACAAAATGCTAGAAATAAGAGTTGCTGACCTGTGGTGGCGCAGTGGATAAAGCGTCGACCTGGAAATGCTGAGGTCGCCAGATCGAAACCCTGGGCTTGCCTGGTCAAGGCACATATGGGAGTTGATGTTTCCTGCTCCTCCCCCCTTCTCTCTCTCTGTCTCTCTCTCCTTGCTCCCTCTCTCTCTCTCCTCTCTAAAAAAATGAATAAAAAAATAAATAAAAATTAAAAAAAAAAAAAAAGAAATAAGAGTTGCTTTTCTATCTGTCCTAATTCCTGCTTGTAAAAGATTCGCCACAGACACAATGAAGATTTACTCAGCAGTAATAAATACCTAAGCAGGCAGATGATGTGTGTGGACTTGTCATCTGCCTACTGGAAAATGAAATTCAAGAGCATGGGAGTCTTCATCTTACTTGTTTGATCTTGCCCTCCACAATACCTACCTGTCTACCAGGATGCCTATAAGGTTGTATTAGCTTCCCCTGAAATTCACCCCACCTACTGGGAATTGCCAAATGAAATGGCCTCACACCACAGCATTGCGGGGGCGGGGTGGGGAGGGGGCTCATGGCAATTTCTAGTTATTGATTCTCCTGCAAAGTGAATGTTTCTTGGCATGCTTCAGAAATAAACATTTCTATAGTATTCAGCTAGTACATCCCAAATTCTGTCTAGGTTTAGATACAGAATTGTGCTCCGTTTTTCTCATTTGCAACAGGAAATAGAGAGCAGCGGGCAGTTTTGCAAATGACCATTGTGCTTACAGAGTTAAAAAGTTTTTTCTTTTGAAATCTCAGGTAAAAGTAGATTGTGAGGCGAAGTGGGGTGGAAAATGAACATATATATCTATCCAACTAAAATGCAAGCCGTTTTTGGCTTCACAAGGCTTTTTGCAACTATAAAGTCTCCTATTTTAGTTTGCCCAACTTGTAACTGGAAAAGTTGAGCTCATTTATGAGGAGCTCTGGACCAGGGCTTTTAAAGACCACGTTTTCTTACTTAAGTCACGAGGACCTCTGACTTGCTGGCGACAACATCCAGCCTAGTCCTACACACACTCGATTTCTGCCAGCTGGGTCGGAACTGCGCGAAACTCGGCCGGCCTCGCGGTTAGCTCGCTTGGCAGTTTTTTCCCCACTCGCCACTAGGTTGCAGTAGATTGTATACTGTGGAAAATATGCGTCATTTAATTTTTTTTTTTAAGTAAAATCATCACGTGATAACAGAGAAAGCGAAAAAAGAGATAGAAAACCAAAATGTTCGGACTTTTTTTTTAATCGAAATCTGACTTATATCGCCTTTCCTCAAAAGACCGCAAGAGCTGAATTGTCTCAAAACCTGGTTGGCAGGATTTTTCCCCGGTTCCCGTGCACTAGCTCCTTAATTCTCCGTTCTGAGGTTCCTTTCCACTCCACAACGATATGTCAGGGGGAAGGCCTCCTTAAACTAAGGGTTTTCGCCAAAAAAACCGGGGCAGCCCCCCGGGAAGGTCCCTATTTTAGGCTTTATCGGGAGGGGACTGAGCCTGACGAGGCTGCAGGGCCGCGAGGCCCCGCCCCCCCCGGGTTCCCAGCACGCCCCGCGCGCAGAGGACACGGCGGCGGGGGAGGGGTGGAGGAAGGGGCGGAGCGAGAGGGAAGAAAAGGGGTCGGTTTTACGACTGGGGCGGTGCGGAAGCGGAAGTGGAGGGTGCGCTTGGCGGCGGCGGCGGGAGCTGCGGAGTCGGGAATCAAAACAAAGGGCCTGGCGGGGCGGGGGGGGGAAGGCGGAGGGGTCGGAATGTGAGCGAAAGTGGAGCTGGCCGCTGAGGTGAGTATGCTGGCAGCGCTGGGAGCTAGTCTCTGATGGGTCCGCTGCTCTGGGGCCACCAGTCTAAGAGGACTGTGTCCCCCCTTCCCTTGGCTATTGCTGGAGAGGGTGCGGGAGGTTGTCTACTCCGAGCGGAAGCACTGGGACCCGCCAGTCAGGCCCCCACTTCTCTCCCTTTCATGTTCGTTCACGACTGTCATTGCGGTGCGGCTGCTGCCTTTGGGGGATGTTTGGCTCCCGGTCCGCACCCGTCTCCTTGCTCCCTATGGGGCCCTTCAGGTGTGGAGGGCAACCTTTCCAGACGAGTTTGCACCGTGGGAAGGGTAAGAGAGGAAGACGAGGCCCGTGCTTTTGCAACCCCTTACACACTGAGCGTTTTACATCCTCAGTTTTTCAACACTCTAGAGTGCAGCTTCTGGTTTGGAAGATAGTGTTGACTTTTCTTAGGGCTTGAGCCACTCCCACTACTGATTGTAACGCGACACCTTGATAACCCTTTTAGAGTTCCATCTTTCTGGTATAACCAACGTTGCTCTCCAGTTACATTGGAACTTCTTAAAATCTCTGAGCGGTAAATACTGTGTTTTGTGTACGGTCTTCCTAGACATTTATCGAACTCTTTATACGTTAAGCTATTATCGATATGTGCCAGGCACTGTATAGATGCAGGGGTTGCAAAAATGAAGAAGAAAACACGGTACCTGCTGTCACGGAGTTTATATTCAACCGCGACAAACAAATCAGGCAAATAAGACAGTTAGATAGAAGAGCTATGGAAAGAAAAGTAATGGGATGGAGTGGTGTAGGTGTCAAGGACTATATTTGGTGTTAAGAGAAGGCCACTACTAAGTTTTTATTTTGATTATCTCTTTAATTCAAACAACAACCCTATGAGGGTGCTACTGTTATTATCAGGCCCATTTTACAGATGTGATCTGAGGTTTGGAGAGGTCGTGAGTTATCCAAAGCTGCACAGAGGAAGCCGCAGAATTTGGAATTAATAAAGTTTCCGAGAGATAATGGCCAGAGTAAGATTTTCAACTCAGAGAACTTGCTTTGGCTACCTAAGTTACTTAGTGGCATTCCTAGAAATATTTGGGAAAATTTCCAGGTGCAAGCCACTAACAAGCTAATATGTGTGCATTTTCTGTTGCTGTGTTGAGCAATACAGAAAGCACCTTGGTGTGGTAGAAAAAGGTGGACAAGCCTGGTTTGCTCCCCATCTAATAATTGTGTAATCTTGGTCAAGTTACAGAACTTCATTATGGGGCCAATGTCTCCCTTGTCTATGTCATAGATTTACTGTGGGGAAAAAATTACTTAAATGAATCTCATTGCCATTGTATTCTTATGCTGACAATAGGCATGCTACATATGAAATACTAAGTAAGTATTTGCTGAGTGAAGAAATAATGTTAAGTGAAAATGCTTAGTAAACCATATTGTACTCTACTTGTCAGCTCACTTTCAAGAATGGCCTTGAATAGGTTGCGAGAACACGAAGTTGTACATATCATGAACATCGTGAATTCTTACCACTCAGGAGGAGATTGTGGGGAGATACAAAACCTGTATTTAAGAGGAAAAATAAGTAGCATAATTTACTAACATGTGGCAGTTAACTTCATCTCTGTCTCCAAATTAACTCTTAATTGTAAACAGCTATGTAAAATACAAAAATTTACTTAGTATGTACTAAGTAACCAGGCCCTGTGCTTGGCACAGGTGATACAGTGCAGAAAACAAGATGGTAGGCTCTTCTATCTAATTTTTTCACCCTCAGTAATACTGTGAGAGGACAGAGGAGAAACTAGCCACACTTTACAGAGGAAGAACCAAATTTTAATGAAGTTTTGTAGTTTTGACATAAAGACCAAATAGTAAATATTTTAGGCTTTGTAGGCCACATAGTCTCTGTCGCAAATACTTAACTCTGCAGTTATAGTACAGAAATTAGCCATACACAGCATGCTCATGTCTCAGTAAAACTACTTAACACTGAAGTTTGAATTTTACACACTTTTGTGTCATAAAATATTTTGATTTTTTTCCTAAGAATTAAAAAATGTAAAGTACGTTCTTAGCTTGAAAACCATTTAAATATACTGCTCACAAAAATTAGGGGACTGGTTTTGGCTGTCAGGCCATAGTTTGCCTACCCCTGCTTTATGTGATCAGCTCTTTTGTCCCTTAAATAGGGTACCTGTAGTCATCTCTCCTCTTACTCTACTATGTAGATGTTAGAACTGCTTGAAATGAGGATCTTATCAGAAAGAAGCTGAAAGACTAGAGATACCCAGGTTAAATATCTGAGAGATAAATTAATAACCTTAAAATGGCCACTGTAAGTAAGAGTAGGTGACTGTTGGGGTATGATGGCAGGGACGTAGAACTGAGGTTCAGTATCCTTACGATTGGCAGGCTGCCCTCATGCCCAGTGGCTAGTATTGATTTGATCTGCTTTTATTGTACAGTTTTAAGTGCTGTGGCACTGAAGTATATCTAGCATATCTGTGACTGGAGATTTCTCTGTTAGATTTTTGGTGGTATACCAGATTGCAACTTCATAATAAGTAAACAAAGAAATTGGTTTGATTTGTTCTGGAGCAGAATCAAATTCAAAGTCCACAGAGGTCACATAATCTGGACCTTTCATACTTATATCAAAGACACAGTGAGATAAATTACTCTTAAATCACTTTCAAAATCTTACATAATTGGTAATGAGGACATGTAGTTATTTTTTTACTAAAATGACGTGCTCTCTGCTGTGCGCTATTTGACTCTCATAAGTAAAGCCTTTAGGTCGAGATAGTTGAGAATTTAGAAAAACTACTCAGAGCTGGAGGAAGTTGTCTCCAGCTAAGAGAAGAGGAGAAGTTTCACTCAGGGATATGCAGGTATCCAAGATTTGGCTACTTCTCTCAAGCATGGCTGTTTATAGAAGAGGAATAGAGCTCATCCAGAGTTCATTTTTATTGTAAGAACTATGAAACATGAGGAATAGAAAAATATAGATTAAAAAAAAATCAGATTGATACAGTCAGAATTTAAGCATAAACGGTCAACCAAGTTCATCAAATTTTAGTAACCTGTGATATTCTTTGAAAGCCATTCTATATACTGTACTTTTATTCCTTAAGATCTGACTGTTTGAGAGCCATTGCACCGCAAATATAGTTGTAGTCTCATATTTTAATAGTAGAGTTTATACTATGCATATAAGTACTGTAACATTGAAATCTTGTTTTTAACAGGGTGGAAGAATGAAAGAAAAGAAAGATGAAAGAATGTTGAACAACTTTGTGTGGCTGGATGATGGAAGGAAACGGAACTGAGAACCCCTGCAGTAGAACGCTTGGATGGCTTCAACAAGATAATGATGCTAAGCCATGGCTTTGGAAATTCTCTAATTGCTTTTCTCGTCCTGAGCAGACATTGCCACTTAGTCCCCAAACGGTAACTTTGTGAAGACTAAGGACATAGCAAATTTCTAATGCAAGTAGCTGAGAGCTGCATTTGGTCTGGGACAGTCTCTCTCCCTGGGGTCTGTGCTAACTTTTCTTTGTATCCAGCTTCTTTTACTTCTTGTAGCGCATTACTGTAATTCCTGAATGAGAGCATAATTTTTGAACTCCTGTACTTCCACTCTTAAATAACAGTAGATGTTTTAAATATTTGATGTTAACATTTTGGCAAGATTTGTTTCTCACTGAAGTCACAGATTGCAAAGATGAAATACACATTGTAGAATAAAATTGGAGGAAGGTATAAAATAGATTTTATTTCACGGTAGCCTTCTATGTTTTTAGTTTTATAATCAAGGAAAGATTGATAGGACCTTATTGACAGTCTTTTTCTGTTCAAGATTTCTCTTGGCTTGACCAAGCAGTGGTGCAGTGGATAGAGTGTTGGACTGGGACGCAGAGGACCCAGGATCAAAACCCCGAGGTTGCTGGCTTGAGCACGGGCTCATCTGGTTTGAGCAAGGCTCACCAGCTTGAGCCCACGATCCCTGGCTTAAGCAAGGGGTTGCTCGGTCTGCTGTTGCCCCCAGTCAAGTCACGTATGAGAAAGCAATCAATGAACAACTAAGGAGTTGCAACAAAGAATTGTGCTTCTCATCTCTCTCCTTTCCTGTCTGTCTGTCCCTATCTGTCCCTCTCTCTGTCTCTCTCTCTCTCACACACACACACAAAAAAGATATCTCTGGCATTTTTAAATACAGCTCTAACTTCTTCCTGTGTCTTTTCTTAATAATTTTGACTTTTCCTGATTTCATTTCATGTATGACATTACCACCGTTCTATTTCTATTTTTGCTGTTGTACTTGGGATTTAAATGAAACTTGACAATGAATTTATATAAAGGTATTACTAATAACTTTTTAAAAAAAACAAACGCCCTGTCTTCATTATATGGTTTTCATTATATGGTTACCTTTGTTGCATGACATTAGTAATTTGGGTCATTTTGGAAATGTTTTACTTTTGGGACAGTTAACAAGAAGGGTTGGCAGCTCAAGCAAGGCTTCCTTGGCAGATCTGGCCCTCCTGGAATCACATGATACAGAATTGCACTCTTAATTTGAGATCCAGAAACTTGGTTTTTGTCAGTGGCATCCAGAGTCGAGTATGTTCAAGGGGACCAACTCATAATAACCCTGCCCATGAGAGCCAGATCCATGTAAATCAGAATGCCAGTGTATTCATTTTCGGTCTGAACTGTAATTACCAACAGGGCTGAACACACTGCTTGTTGGATGGTCAGTCCATTGCTATTACCTCCCTTTTAGGAAAAGTCTAACTGAAAATTCGGATTTCTCCTGGGTGGGTGTAGAATCACAGCAAAGGAGTAGTCATAGCAGATGGACCCTTCTGTGCTCCAAGGGATGAGTATGTCTATATCACTATGGAAGGGCATCTTCTTCATCTTAATAGGTTTGCAGTCAGTCCATAAAAGTCCTTATTAGTTAGAGCTCCTTTCAGGGTGAGTACTATGCTGAGAGCTTTATGTGCATGACCTTATTTTATCCTGACAATTGTAGGAGGTCCATCCTGTGGTTCCCCATTGAAGGATGAGGAAACAGAAGTGTAGAGGGGTTAACTAACTTACTCAGTCCCTAAACCTGTATCACACGCAAACCCAGGCCTCTGACACCAGTGCTACAATCTTTATAAGTATACTGGCCTCCTCTGTCTGTGTGGGAGGAATATGACAAACTATACATATTTCTCTTGTACCTTTTCCCAGTTTTCTAATTGCTCTAATTATTTTCACTGGCTACAGAAAAATTGTTGGCATTATGGCTTTAGGTCCTGATATCCTTGGGTTTGCTAAATGTCATCAGCAACACCTTTACACTTTTCCACAGATGGGTCACTTGGGGAGATGGCTGAGCTCATCCATAATGTTTGGAATCTTCTCTGGAGGACCTTACTAAGACCCCTATGATTTGACTGCAAGAATTTTAAGTATTTTCATCAAAGCACTTTGCTTGTAAGCGATCTTTCTTGAATGCTGTTTGTGACTGTGTTGTTTTCATACCACCTATTTAGTCTCCAGAAGATGCTGTGAGGCAAGGGAATGTTATCAAAGGGAGGTAACTGAGATAGAGATGATTACCTGGATTGCCAAAGACCCTTCCCCTAGACTCTTAAAATTCAGGAAGAACACAGTCTTAATTTTAGTTGACTTTCCATATTCACCTCCTGCAGACCTCTCTGAAGAATGCCCCTGGTTTTAAAAGCTTCTATTTCATTTTGTTTTGTCATGATTGAGTGCTATAAATAGGATTGAACACTTTTCATGGTTGAATGCGACAGGATGTAACCAAAAATCACTGGCCTCTTAAAGTTAACTGCTGTTCTGATTTTGTTTTTCTCAGAAAAATTACATGGAGAACAAGAAAGTTGCTGTGGAATTAAAGGATGTACCATCTCCCCTTCATGCTGGCTCTAAACTTTTCCCAGCAGTTCCACTTCCAGATCCACATTCTCTGCAGCAAACTAAAACACAGCTTCCACCTGTCCCCAAAGTAAGCTGCTGTGCTCATTGCACTAATGAACCCTCCACTTCACCAATGCATTTTGGTGGTGGTGATGGTGGTGGCGGTAGCGGAGGTGCTGGTAGCTTGATTCACACGGGCACACTGTTAGACTCGCAAAGCACCAGGACGATCACATGTCAGGTAGGGTCAGGGTTTGCTCTCCAGTCTGCATCTTCACTCCAGAATGCCTTAGCTAGGAACAGTATGGCTGGCATTGCAAGTGACTTTCCCAGCATGTGTCTAGAAAGTAATCTATCTTCCTGCCAACACCTGCCCTGTTGTGGAAAGCTCCATTTCCAGCCGTGCCATGGTAACGTGCACAAGCTGCATCAGTTCCCGGCTGTCCAGGGCTACACCTCCGCTGGCTATCCCCCCTGTTCTGATTTCGCGAGTGGAGCTCCAGGGCACTTGGAAGAGCACATTTCACAGTCGGAGCTAACACCCCACTTATGCACCAACTCTTTGCACCTAAATGTGGTCCCTCCGGTGTGTTTAAAGGGCTCCCTTTACTGCGAAGACTGTCTAAACAAGGTTTGTATCTTTTTATTTGATTTGTGGGCAGCTGAGGTTTGAGGAATGACATTTTTAAAGTGCATATGTCTTGAAAAATCTTAATTGTGCATGGGGCTGAAGATCCTTCCATGATGTAGCTTTCTCCCTAGGTGCCTGGTGTATGCTGGTCCTGAAGAAGCAAAGGGGAAAGTGGGAGTGTCCATTCAAATAGCTAGAGAGTAGTTATTTCTGCAGTTTATGTTCTTATGGCCCCTTGTAATAAATTTTGTTTTCCTACATGTGAACCTAGTTCACCAAAGCCTCATGGTTTGTTGTCTTTGAAGGCTAGAGCACGATTGTGGTTTCTTGTAACTAGCACCCTATGCACGGACCCATTCGTGTTACGTTGGTAACTGCATGTTGTCCTTTCGTAGTAATTTAGGGAAATTGAAACTGGGCCTCAGTCCCCCCTATGTTTAAGTGAAGACTTTAATCTCCATTATGTGAAGTGTGTCTGAGGTCTCCATTGCAGCAGAAACATGCCCCAGAATGTCAAGGTCTGATCATGTGACTGCCTCCCTGATCATTTCAAGTCTCTTCTTGAAGTGAGTTCATGAGTTGGTAACTAATAATTCTGGGAAAGATGATTTGAGAAGGCATTTTATTAGAGCTTAGCAGGTAGAACGGACGAACACTTAGAATGCGTTTTCAGTTGTATATGTAGCTCTAGGTTCTGAAATGATATATCTGAAACCTCCTTTTTAAAAAAAAATTTTTAAAACAGCCGGCAAGAAATAGTGTAATTGCTGCTGCTAAAGTCTGGCCAAATATACCACCTCCAAGTACTCAGACCGCACCTGTTACTATTCCTCTGTGTAATGGCTGTGGAACCAAAGGAACAGGGAAGGAGACCACATTGTTGTTGGCGACCGGTCTAGACAAAGCTGCTTCAAAATTTGGTAAATGACAGTATGGTATAAAATGTGCATATTTAGATAGTTTTTAATATCTGATACTAACTCTGCATTTAATTGTAGAGTTCTTGTGGTTCTAAAGCTACTGTGCATGTGAATCTCCATTTCTATCTCTTCATAAAAATCTTTTTTCTATAGATGAGTAACTATAGATGACAAAAGTGATGTATAGGAAAATGGGGAATGTATTAGGAGGAAAAAGTGCTGGATGGGACATGATGTCAACTTAGGTTCATAATCACGTTTGTTAATTGTACTGCCTAGAAGGACTAAGTACGTATTTAGAAAGATTTAATGATGGCTGGTGAAAAATATTTGAAAACCTAAGAGCATTTCCCCCAAAAGTAGCTAATGTGATATTTTAGTTTTTGAAAAACAGTTTTAAAATATTAAGTCAGATATTAATGACGTACTAAAAATCACTTAAAATCGAGCACAGTAAAAACTTCACCTTTCATCGCCTCTTCGTTGTTCTTTCCTACTGAGTAGGTAGACGAACAGGGGAGGAGCGTGAAAATCAGGTCCCAGAGCTGCAGCGTCCGTTCACCTGTGTTAGTGTTCAGAGACACATGATGGCCAGCATGAGAATGGCTCGTGTTTTTCAATGGATTGTTGTGGGCTTAAAGTAACTCGATCTTTAGATTTGTTCTCACCTGAAAAATAGGAATAATTTCTAGAAATACTATGGCAGCTTGGGGTTGTTTGTTTTATTAGATCAACCAGTGAGGTTAGTATCTTTAAAAGTAATATCCATCAATAATTTCATTTTCTGCCACTTAGAGTGGTCGGAAGCTACCTGTTTTATTTTAATTTGCCATTTTCATTATATATAATTGGAAGTGTTAACATTTATTTCTTAAGGGTCACCAGAAGTTACAGTAGCCGGACAGGTGCTGGAGAACTTACCCCCCATTGGAGTTTTTTGGGATATTGAAAACTGCTCAGTTCCCTCCGGCCGCTCAGCCTCTGCTGTTGTACATAGAATCCGTGAGAAGTTTTTTAAAGGTCACAGAGAAGCAGAATTCATCTGTGTGTGTGACATCAGTAAAGAAAACAAAGAAGTTATTCAAGAGCTGAATAATTGCCAGGTAAAAACAAAACAAAACAAACTTTTAATTTTATGGTAGAATGTTAAGTTTTTAAAAATTTACTTTTAAAAAATTTTTTTTCAAGGGAGAGAGACAGACAGGAAGGGAGAGAGAGATGAGAAGCGTCAACTCGTAGTTGCATCACTTTAGTTGTTCATTGATTGCTTCTCATAATGTGCCTTGACTGGGGGCTCCTGCCGAGCCAAGGACCCCTTGCTCAAGCCAACAACCTTAAGCTCAAGCCAGCAACCTTGGCTTTCAAGCCAGCAACCATGGGATCATGTCTATGATCCCATGCTCAAGATGGCATCCTGTGCTCCAGTTGGTGAGCCCACACCTGAGCCAGCAACCTTGTGGTTCGAACCTGGGTCCTCAGCATCCCAGGTCAATGCACTATCCACAGTGACACCATCAGTCAAACCATGTGTTTTGTTTATTTTAAGAATTACAGTTCAACAATTTGTTCAATAATGTTCATTTGTACTAAGTTTGCAAATAAAGGAAATTAACAAAAGATTATTTCTAAAGTATAGTAAGTCTTAATATTGTCAGTAGGTTCTGCAACTTCAAGTGAAATGACATATAATGAAATCAGTTTTATCATATGCTAATTGATGTAAACAAGAGTTAAGTTCCTGGCCTGACCTATGGTGGCACAGTGGATAAAGTGTTGATCTGGAATGCTGAGGTCACCAGTTCGAGGCCCTGGGCTTTTTTGGTCAAACACATGTGGGAGTTGATGCTTCCTGCTCCTCTCCCTTTTCTCTCTCTCTCTCTCTCTCTCTCTCTCTCACTTTCTCTCACTCTAAAAGAAATAAAGCCTTAAAAAAAAGAAATGATTTCCAAATATACTATAAAAAAAGTTAAGTGCCTACAGTATCTCATAAATGTTATAAAGTAGCATTGAATGAAACGACATTATTTGAGGGCCTGCTGGAGTAGGAATCATTTAATCATTTCTGATCTTTAAATTATGCTACTTATATTTAACTAGTACCATACCAGTATGATAGCTACATATGAATCATTTCCTTTGATTTTCATAAGTATTCTGTGAATAAGTCTTATAGGATTTATTGTTTGAAATTTACAAATGAAACAGGTCCTCAAGTGGTTATACAACATTTTTAAGATCACATGGCCAGTAAGTAGATGAATTAAGATTTAAATCCATATTGATGCCGGAATCTGTTCTCTTGAACTAGAACTAGAATCCAGTTCTTTTGACTCTTAGGCAAGTAGTTTTATTGATATACCATATTGATGCCTAAAAAAAACTAATACTATTTTGTATCGCATGTACTTGCAGCGCCTTTCAAAACAAACCTTTCATTGCTTTGGAGACTGTTATATGTGAGCCTGATCATCTTAATAGGAATAAAGACTTTTTTTTTGAAGTGAGAAGCAGGAAGGCCAGAGAGACAGACTCCTGCATGTGCCCAACCGGGAGCCACCCGGCCAGCCCATCAGGGGGGCGGTACTCCATTGTAGCAGGAGCCGTTCTAGCGCCTGAGGCGGAGGCCATGGAGCCATCCTTAGTGCTCGGGCCAACTTTGCTCCAGTGGATCCTCGGCTGTGGGAGGGGAAGAGAGAGATAGAGAAAAAAGGACAGGGGAAAGTGTGGAGAAGCAGATGGGCACCCCTCTCGTGTGCCCTGGTCGGGAATCAAACCCAGGACCTCCACACATTGGGCCAACACTCCACCACTGAGCCAACGGGCCAGGTTTGGAATAAACACATTTTAACTCCTTAAGGGCTCGATGCCTCTCCTCTCCCACCATCTAACCCCAGATTCTGAAAGCCATAGATGATGTATACATAACATAGACAAATGACGTCAAATGTAGCCCCAATTTTATTTTAATCACATATCAAATATCTTCCACTCGCAAATTGTTGGCAAAAGCTATTGATTAGAGCTCATATAACTACTTCAGATTACTTCCTTTTCTCTGCCTATTTTCTTTCTTTTTTTAATGTTTATTGTATTGATTTTAGAGAGAGGGGAAGGGAGAGGAAAGAGATAAGAACATTGTTCTGTTCCTGTATGTGCCCTGACTGAGGATATGGAACCCATATCCTCTGTGCTTTGGGACAATGCTCTAACCAGTTGAGCTACCTGGCCAGGGCTCTACCTATTTTCTGAAATGGGGATGGATAAAGTGCAGAAGCACAAGATTAGAGATGAGAGCAGGGGTAATAATGGAACCAGGTAATTCTTATGGAGAACGAAGTTTGAAATTATTGTGATCTGGCTGAATTTTTTTACCATTTCAAGTTGCAATAATAGCAATGAGAGAGTCCTCTCAAAGATAGTCAGTTAAGATGTGGACAGAATGTGTAGTGATTTTCAGCCTTTGTCATTTGTCCATATTATAAATGAATGCAGGTAACCGTTGCCCACATCAATGCTAC
The DNA here is from genome assembly GCF_036850995.1 of Saccopteryx leptura. Classification (NCBI taxonomy): domain Eukaryota; kingdom Metazoa; phylum Chordata; class Mammalia; order Chiroptera; family Emballonuridae; genus Saccopteryx; species Saccopteryx leptura. Next base: position 201,485,228 of record NC_089506.1, read on the forward strand.
TGCGAAGAATGCTGCTGATGATAAGCTCCGCCAGAGCCTCCGAAGGTTTGCAAACACGCACACTGCTCCTGCTACTGTGGTTCTTGTGTCCAGTAAGTGTGGCACCATCTGCTCATTTCACCTGTGGAACTATCATAGAAGTTAGGACGTGTTAAAGTAAAATGTGCCCCAAAGAGGCTGAAATACATAGGGCATATTGGTGCTTATCTCTGGAACTGTTTAGGAAAAAAAATTGGGACTACATAGATTTCTGTATTTTTTCCTTGGACCTTGAGTAAGGATTTTTTTTTTTTTTTTTTTTTACAGAGACAGCAAGAGTCAGAGAGAGGGATAGATAGGGACAGACAGACAGGAACGGAGAGAGATGAGAAGCATCAATCATTAGTTTTTTGTTGTGACACCTTAGTTGTTTATTGATTGCTTTCTCATATGTGCCTTGACCGTGGGGCTACAGCAGACTGAGTAACTCCTTGCTCAAGCCAGTGACCTTGGGTCCAAGCTGGTGAGCTATGCTCAAACCAGATGAGCCTGCGCTCAAGCTGGTGACCTCGGAGTCTCGAACCTGGGTCCTCCGCATCCCAGTCTGATGCTTTGTCCACTGTGCCACCGCCTGGTCAGGCTTGAGTAAGGATTTTTGTGAGGCCAAAGTTTATAAAGAAAATGTAATTTTGTTCTTAGCCTCGGGCCCAATGTTGCTCATCTTAAAAATCTAAGATTCCAAAATTGATACTTCCCAAAATATTAATATTTCCTCCCTGTTACTAGTAGTCTTGGGATTCAGTATAAGTAGGTGGTAAAATTGTCTTACCGTGTTAATTTGTCTGCTGTGAAATGTATTCCTATTCTGAAAAGGGAGGGGGGAGCAACTTTGAAGACAATCCAGCTGTTCCTTTCTTCTCAGCACAGTCAGTAGAGTTATGTGTCTCCGTCAAGTGTTTCTAATGTTTGGTGATTGGCTGTACTTTTCTTACAGCTGATGTCAATTTTGCCTTGGAACTTAGTGACCTGAGACACAGACATGGTTTCCATATAATTTTGATCCATAAAAACCAGGCCTCAGAAGCACTGCTGCATCATGCTAATGAACTGATCAGATTTGAAGAATTCATTTCCAACTTGCCCCCCAGGTCACCATTAAAAATGCCAGTAAGTGAGTCTGCATTCTTTTTGCTGTATTTCAGCGTTAGATTGGGGAGGCTGAACTCAGCCCTTACTAAGGGGGTCTCCGAGCTGAGGGTAGGCTGTGCTGTATAGAAGGCTGGCCAGATTTTGAAATAAGGCCTAGAAACCTTCAGTTCTTCTCTTACAAATACACAGAGACTTGAATGTATGAATGTTGTTTTTATTTTTCAAAATGTCATAGGGAATCGACTTTTGATTTACCTTAGCAACAGTCACTTGATAGTGTCCTCAAAGCTAGCAATACTTTGTGTCAGATGAAATAATGGAATAAGAATTGCTACTTTTGTTTTCAAATGTTGTGGGTCAAGAATGCGGTGATGGTTTGTACCTGCTGGTGTGTTGGGAGTCAGATAAATAGAGTAATTGAACAGTTTTTAGGCATTTGAACTGTAAGCCCCCAGCAGGCCTCTGAGCCTGTTTTATTGTACTCCCTGTGATGCACGTTAGGCGTGGTTATTGCTACACCTACAGCCTGTTAAGTCATGATAGGAGAATGTGAGCATATTTCTAGCAGGATAAACGTTTCTGATAGTCTTAATTTGGAATAGGAATGTTTACTGCAATGTCGAATATGTTCTAAGTTGCTTGGAGAATATCTGTGTAACCCTTAAAGAAATTGTAATGATGGAGAGGAACAATAGTGTAGATGAAGCAGAAAAGTAGGCAGTTCCATATATTAAGCTCAATTTTAGCATACTTAAATACCTTCAGAATTACAGAAGTACCTTCGAGATGATCTCATCCAACATCCTCATTTTAAGAAGGAGAGAGTCAGTACTTAGAAAAAGCAAGCAGTTCATTGGCGGTCACACAGTTTGATCACAGCAGAGCAGAGACTGGCTCTCCAGGGTCCCTGACCCAAGCAGCTGAGCTGCTAGTCCTCCTACACTCCCTGATACCCAGAACAAGCCAAGATTAAAACATGCTTAGGACGATCGCAGTTGGGGATACCAGGGTCTGGCCCTACTTTAGTCTTTGGAACCACCCTCTGAATTCAGTTTTGTTTTTGTTCATTATATTTTTAGTCTGTTGGCTGTAGCTACATTTTTTCCCCTTCTGCTTCTGTTTACACACACTTTTCTGATCTGGAAGATCTGTAAGTCAAATATAGTATTTAGGGTGAAAGGTTGCCTACTATAGACATCCTTATTCCTTATGGTAAAAAATATATATTTATATACATATATATATATACATGTATACATATTTATATATATATGTATATATATTGTTCAGAACATTGGGTCTTGCTATTCTCATTCACTGGAGTGATAACTTCAGATACATTTCTCTTTTTCTATGTTTTTCAGTCCAAGTAAGTTCATCTTCTCTTGTCAAAATTATCATTACCTCCCCTCCAAAGTGGCTAGCATGTTGGAGATCACTCATTGTTCTTATTTTGTAATTAAACGTGTGCCCTTGAGTTAACCTGTTGTAATACTTCTCCTCTGTGTCAGCAGTGCCACACTCTGCTCTATGTTTATAACCTACCAGCAAATAAAGATGGCAAGAGCATCAGCAACAGGCTCAGACGCCTGTCCGATAATTGTGGTGGGAAAGTGCTGAGCATCACGGGCTGCAGTGCGATCCTCCGCTTCATAAACCAAGATAGTGCAGAACGGGCTCAGAAGCGAATGGAAAACGAAGATGTCTTTGGGAATAGGATCATTGTATCATTTACTCCAAAAACTAGAGAACTCTGTGAAACGAGTAGTTCAAATGCAATTATTGATAAAGTGAAGTCTCCCAAAAAACTTAAGATTCCAAAATTGTGCCTCATCAAAGATGCAAGTGAGCAATCTTCCAGTGCCAAAGCCATGCCTGGAAAAGGGTCGCAGGCAAATTCTGGATCTGCTACAAAAAACACAAATGTGAAAAGTTTGCAGGTAATTGTGAGACCTCTTGCTTTCTGAAGTTTATGGTAGGTTTGGTTTCTTTGTCTCTGTGTGTTATAGGCCCACTTGTTTTTGGTGTGCTTTTACTACTTCCATTTTTGATGATACTCAAAGTCAAGTGATTTTTGTAAAGGGTCTGACACACCTTGGGTACTTAAATTTTCAACTCCTCTGTGCTTGTCTCTTTTAAGGAGCTGTGCCGCATAGAGTCAAAGACTGGTACTAGAAACAGTGACTCCCAGCAGGGTAATCTGAGGCTGGTGGCACCTCCTCATAGAAACTCGAGTGTCATAGCACCCACACTGAAAAACTCTGGGATGGCAGAATCCTTTTACAAAACCAATCCTAGGTAGGTTGAATTACTCTTCACGTAGTTGCTTCTCTAATATGAAGGAAAACAAATGACCTCTGATCTTTCCTCCATTAGAAAAGAGAACCTCAGTGCCCGAAGTGTTACTAGTTCTCCTATAGAGAAAAAAAACAAAGAGGAGACTTTGTTCCAAGTGAGTTACCCGTCTGCTTTCAGCAAGTTGATTGCATCTAGGCAAGTGGGTCCTCTGCTCACATCTCCGTCTTGGTCTTCTCGGTAAGTCTGGCTTCTTGATCTGGGGGTGGGTATGTGCAGTAGAAGAGATAATATGTTTTTTTAAAAGAATTCAAGCAATAGAGAAGTCATGATGTAAAAGAGAAGTCTCTCATTCCCCCTCTGCCAGCCCCCTTCCCTCAAGTAATCGTATCTAACATTTGAGGGGAGTGCATCTCACCATCTTTTTCTCCTTTGGGTGGGCATCAGTAAGAGGAGTCAGAGAAAAAAGCTTGTCCTAGAGTTCATGGCCAGTGATGGCAGGCACTTTAAGATGTCCTTGCCATTTCCTTATTGCTTCATCATGTTGAAGAAAAGGCCCACACTACACATGCACTAGTTATTCATAGGATAATTATAGGTAGTAAGGGTCTGTGTAAACCACTGTACATGGGGTCCTCGGGTTATGATACAGCTCTGTTCCTGTGACAGTGAGGTAACCCACATTTTCGTGTAAGTCGAAACATACCCTAGCCTAACACAAATGGAACACTTGTGCTCTTAACAGTCCAAAATGGCAGGCCTGACCTGTGGCGGTGCAGTGGATCAAGCCTCAACCTGGAATGCTGAGATTGCCAGTTCAAAGTCCTAGGCTTGCCGGATCAAGGCACATATGGGAGTTGATGCTTCCTGCTCCTCTCCCACTCTCACTCTCTCTACTCTAAAATGAATAAATAAAAATAATTAAAGAAAAAATAAAGCAAAATGGCATAGGTAAGCATACTGGAGGATGCCAGCTCCTCACTCAGATGCCATTACTGCGTATTCTTCCACCGCACGCAACCAAGCTAGTTCGCCCACATAGTTCATAAGTATGACGCTAACAGTGTGAGCCGAAACACTCGCATCTCAGTGTTTTTAAGTTTTTATGGGAGTGAGCATTGTAAACTCGAAACGTATGTCGAGACTGTCATAAGTCAAAGACCCCCATAATGATCTCTGTAACACCTTATCTAGCTTTCTAAACTTATACTGAGTAATACCTGAGGCTTGGAAGACAGAAGGAGCCATAAGGCCATACTGCGTCCCATGAGCTCTAGCATTGTGGGTGTTCTGCTGGGTCAGTAAAGACTATAGAAGGTGACTTTGGACCTATAAAATTACATTGAAAAGTTTACACAAAACTTCTTTTGTCCTGGATGGAGGAGAAATGCAACATCTGAGCAAGAGTATCTACCCTTTTCAAAGCTGGGGGAAGTTAAATGACTTACAGTAGTATCACGGGCTGATTTCCTAAGATTAAATGCCCAAAGTGGAAAATTAATTCATCAGGCCTGCCTATAAGTTCTGCCTTTAGCTTTAAACTATCCAATGAAAGAATAGTTCATATTAAATAATTTATTGGCTGTTAATATGGGGTCAACAGATAGTACTTTTGACAGTAAGTCTCAGTACATTTTGAAGACAAAGATGCATTTGAAAACCAAATTACATTGTGGCAAGCTCTGTCTACAAATCCTAAATGATATCAACTAACTAGAATAACATTTTTAAAAATCATCTCAATATATATGTCTTCATCAGGAATATGTCTCCAAACTTTTTAAATAGTGTCAAAAAATAATAATAAAGTAAAATAAACAGAGTGTCCCCCTTGCTTTCAGTGTTGCAAATTCAAGCATTGGTGCTGACTGCCCAGACCCTTTTGCAGATGGTGCTGACATCCAGGTCAGCAACATGGACTACAGATTATCCCGGAAGGAGCTGCAGCAGCTCTTGCAGGACGCGTTTTCCAGGCATGGCAAGGTAACCTGTCATCTTGTTCTTGCCTTTGCTTACCCTTTGCTGACATTTTGGATCAAGAGAACTTAATTCAATGCCCATCACCTCAGCCAGGATATGAGTGTTACTGAACGAGTTTGATCTTCCTTTGCTCTGCTCTTGGCGGTGCCATACATCCAGTTTTAGGACCCAGCCCCAGAGAGCAAGAAACCCAGCAGAGAAGCACTTGTGCTTGTGGGCAGGGATGTAAGTGGCACTTTGGGAAATAAAGCATTGATGGGTTAGTTAGCTCTAGCTGCTAAAATCTAGAAATAAGATTCTAAAATAATGTTGGCTATTTTTGGTAATATCCTACTGTATCCAATTCAGTCTTTAGGTGCAGTTTGCTTAAAAAAATGCATCTTTTTCAGATTCTTAAAATGGTTATGCCCTAGTTTTTTTGCAGGATTGGGAGACCTCTAAATGCCCCTTGCGTGTGCTGGCCTCTGAGCCTGCATCGGAGAGCTGTGCGTGCCAGGGCATGCAGGCAGGCCAGACCATGTCATGTCCTTGAAGGTCACCCAGCCGAGGTCACTGAGGTTCTAGTTGGCTGAGATGCAGAATGCAGACAAGTTCCCTCATGTCACTGAATTCCACAAATGTGTCCCTTAATGATTCGCCTTCAGTTTTGGAATTACAGGTTCCGGGTAGACATAGCCCCTGTTTTCCTTCTCCCTGCTCTAGGTAAAGGGTGTTGAGCTCAGCCCCCACACGGATTACCAGCTCAAGGCCGTTGTTCAGATGGAAAACTTACAAGAAGCGATCACGGCGGTGAACAGCCTCCACAGATACAAAATTGGCAGCAAGAAGATCCTGGTCTCCCTCGCCACAGGAGCTGCTAATAAGTCACTCTCTTTACTGAGGTAACACAAACAAGTGAACAAACAAGAGCCATTTGTTTCAGGAAATAGCATTTTGACCCTGAAACAATTTTGTAAATAATACAAAGAGATTTTCTCATAATCCTAATCCTTTTATGGTGATTGCATATGCACTAATGCTTATTCTGAATGGATAGAGTTAGAAATAAGCTAGAAGTTAGAAGAATTAAGTTAGAAATAAGCAAGGTAGAATAATTTGACTCTCGTTCAAGTCATTAACCAAATGTGAAGCACAGCTTAAACTTGGCAGGCACTTAGGGGTGAAATAATATGCCACATATCCAGAACAGCTTCTAAAAATAGTAGACCTCGACAGTAAGAGTTTACAAGCATGGAAAGTCTGAAATATTACTTTCGAATCTTAGTTGAAGGTGGATTAGTCTATAAAAGGTACAAGCTCTTAACTTGCAGCTGTATCCATAATGTCAAATAGACACCCAGCCCTGTAATTCTTATGACGAGTATATCATTTTTGGGACTCTGGTGATGGTTTTATTGAGAGTAAGCTTTGATTCTTCTTTGGGTCTCCGTGTTTTGAGTCTAGTAAAACAGGACTCACTCCTGAATATCTGTTTGGATTCTCAAAGATTTTTTTCTTTTTTTCCCCTAGCATAAAAATAATATTCATGGAGGAAACTAGACCATTCAGAAATGAAAGAAGCTGGGTGGGGGTTGGGGAGGGTGATCCATAATCCTATGGCTCAAAGCCAGTCACATAACATTCGGCTTTTTGTTTCCCCTTTGGGTGTTTTTGGTGCCTTTTTGTTTTTTAAAACCATACTTGAGATGATATATTCAGTTGTGCATCTCCAACCACAGAAATTTCATGCCTGTATTTCTAACATATGAACTGCAGTATAGCAGAGACGGTTAAGCTATTCTGGCTTTTTCTCTGAATTAACAAGGTGCTTGTCTTACTGAGTAGTCAGTGTCTTTCTGATACACAGGTGGAAAGCCCTGTACTTGAGTCAGAGAAAAATCCCAGTGTGTGACTTAATATTCTTTAATTCCCTTATCCATAAAGTCCTTTCTTCACATTTTTCTGGAAAATAAATTCTGACATATCAGAAACTGGTAAATTTATTTTGTATATACATCATTAATCAGTTTTATGTTCTGTTTTATAAATACAACCTGGAAATCATCAGTTGATTTCCAACAGCATTATTCTCTAATTGATTCAGATTTTGTCTTCCAGTGTGGAAACCGTGTCTATCCTTCAGGATGCTCCCGCCTGTTGTCTGCCTCTTTTAAAATTTGCAGATATCTATGAAAAAAAGTAAGTTAGGTTTATTTTTTTTCATTGATCCAATCAGTACTGATTCGTGATTTCCAGAATTCCAGTATTGATTGGTGATGGGCATACAAATGTTGTAGCAACTCTTAAGAAACTTGCAGCTTGGTGGAGGAACGAGACAGACAGTGGTGTTCAGATTTACACTTTGATTTTAACTTAGATTTTTAAATCTTCTTTCATTTATAGTATATTTAGATCTCAGTGCCCAAAATTGTACTTTCATTTTTATCTCACTGGTCAGATTTGTTGTTTATTGAATAAACAACTTTGAGCACCTTCTAGACTGTAACCTCCAGGACGACAAGGGCTGAATCTGATCTGCCATCGTATCTTTGTCAGGCGGCACATAATAGATACTTAGTAACATCAGTGGGTGAAAAAGGCCCAGGCTCTCTGGACAGTGCAGAGCTGAGAAGTCATAGCCTTTATCCTTGAGCGGCTTATATCTGGAAGGGAAGGGAAACAGTTACATTATTACATAGAACAGGAAAACTCAGAAGGAATATGTTTTAAGGATACAGAGGATGGAAAAAACAGGAACATGAGCGTTTATGTGAATAATGGGAACCCTGAAGTATGGAGGAATGGGGCGAGGAGAGACATGGTGGCAGGAACCATGTTGCAGGGAGACTCTTCTGGGGGCAGTTGTGTCTGAGATGGAACGAACAGAGAGGGGTGAAGACGAAGAGGGGAGAGCACTACCCCTATCCCAGTCCTGGTTCTGGGCAGATGCTGTTGGGAAAGAAGGAACCACATACCACAGAAGTTTCGACTGTTGGTGACACGGGACTTGGTAACTAGTTCGTATAGTAGACAAGGTAAAAAGTAGAGGTCAATTTGATTCTAAGTTTTTTTGTACTGGATGACAGGGAGGATGGTTGTATGGTTAAACTGGAAATAGGGAAATAAAACGTGCAAGAGGCACAATGAATTTTAATTATTTATTTATTTGTTTGTTTTTGTGACAGAGACCGAGAGAGGGACAAATAGGTACAGATAGGAAGGGAGAGAGATGAGAAGCATCAATTCTTCGTTGCAGCACTTTCATTGTTTATTGATTGCTTTCTCATATGTGCCTTGACCTGGGGGCTACAGCAGCCAAATGACCCCTTGCTCAAGCCAGTGACCTTGGGGCTCAAGCTGTGAGCCTTGCTCAAACCAGATGAGTCTGCACTCAAGCAGGCGACCTTGACATTTTGAACCTGGGTCCTCTGTGTCCCAGTCCGACTCTCTATCCACTGTTCTACCACCTGGTCAGGCAAAGAGGTATGATGAGTTTTTGATCTTGGTTTTGGACATGTGAGTTTTAGGGGACTAATGGGATATCTGGGCAGACAGTTTAGTTCATCCTCTGCACTTTGGGAAAGCAGTTGGATCCCAAGATAGGGCAGTTATTTGACTAAATGTGATTATAAAAGACATGGGAGCAGATAAGATTGATGAAGAAGGAAGAGAAACAGAGAGAAGGGCAGGACTGGGTGGAATGCCACTAGGGACAGGAAGTGGGTTAGAACTCAGAGGCGAGAGTGTTACCTGGAGGTGTGGAGATGGCTTACAACATTGGGGGAACTGAGGCAGTGGTTTAAGATTTAGGGAGGAGAAAGAGGCCACTGGTGACTTGAAAGCAGTTTCTAAGCGTCCTGTGGATAAAATCCTGGAGGGAACAGTTGAGAGACTGGGTGATGAAACAGCAGAAGCAACACTGGAGAGGCCCGCTGTTTTCATTTTCTGAAGACAGGCAAGTACGAGACTGAAAATGAGAGCGTGCAGGAGAACGTGCTTCTACAGGGTCGGGGCAGCAGGAGCAAGGGGAGGGTGTGAGGCTGGTTTGGGGAGAGGGGAATCCTGAGCATATTTGCAGGGCACTGGGAAGAAGCTGTTGGAGCAACTGTCATTTATTGAACACTTACTCTGTGCCAAGCTCTCATATATAATCACATTTAATCCTCATAGGAACACTATGAAGTACTTTCTGCTCTCTGCCCTCCCCCCCACCCCCCGTTTTACAGATGGGATAACTGAAGCCCAGACTGGTTGTGTAACTTGACTAGGGCAATGGGTCGAGATGACCTGAAGGAGTGCCAAACATCACTGGCTTGCTAGTGAATGAATTCATAGTAGAATTATTCCAGTTTTACTTTTTTATTTTTTTGTGACAGACCGAGCAAGGGGGACAGATAGGGACAGACATACTGGAAGGGAGAGAGATGAAGCATCAGTTCTTCATTGTGGCACCTTAGTTGTTCATTAATTGCTTTCTCACATGTGCCTTGACTGGGAACTGGGGGGCTACAGCAGAGCGAGTGACCCCTTGCTTAAGCCAGCAACCTTGGGTTTCAAGCCAGCGACCTTTGGGCTCAAGCCAGCGACCTCATGGGGTCATGTCTATGATCCCACACTCAAGCTAGCGATGGGGTCATGTCTATGATCCCACACTCAAGCTAGTGACCCCATTCTCAAATTGGTGAACCCGCGCTCAAGCCGGGACCTCGGGGTTTCAAACCTCTCTATGTCCCAGTTCGGCGCTCTATCCACTGTGCCACGGCCTAGTCAGGCTCCAGTTTTACTTTTGAAGAAACAAGAGAAACTATTCTTGGTTGTAGGCCTGTACTTTAAGTAGTACAGGTGTTTCTGTGTAATAAACCCCCCAAAAAACACACACACACACACACACACACAAAAAAAATATTCTAACACAGCATCTATCTCCTTTTCCTTGCTTTTAGGTTTGGACACAAGTTGAATGTGTCAGATTTATATAAATTAACAGACACAGTTGCAATCCGTGAACACGGAAATGGAAGACTAGTGTGTCTCTTACCCAGCAGTCAAGCTCGACAGAGCCCCCTGGGGTCTTCCCAGTCCCATGATGGCTCCTCAACAAATTGCAGCCCAATTATATTCGAAGAGTTAGAATATCATGAGCCTGTCTGCAGACAGCATTGTTCCAATAAGGATTTCAGGTATAAAGCTATTTCTCTTCAGAAACAATCCTTTTGTATTAGGCCATGGAGTATCTCTTAGAATTACCTTGCTACTGTTTTAGAGTACTAGGAAAGGTCAACTAACTGTTTCCTTTTCTGCAGTGAACATGAATTTGATCCAGACTGTTACAAGATTCCTTTTGTGATTCTCTCTCTGAAGACGTTTGGGCCCCAGGTTCATAGCCTTCTGCAGACACACGAGGGCACTGTGCCTTTATTAAGGTGAACATGTCAATACCATTATGACAGGAAGCCGTAGTTTTCTTTATAGAAAATCTCCCTTTCTGTCCATATCTCTCCCCAAGAAGTATTGTGGAATGCTTCATCCTAGTGTCCATAGCCTTGTGGTCAGTTAAAATATATCTGAAATGGGGTCATTCACTCAGGATTTCAACAAGAACATTTTTTAAGCTGAATTTTGGAAACAAACACGAGTAGGACAATTTCCTCTCCACAGGGAAGAGACTATTATAAGGGCTGTAACAGAAGTATGCACAAGTGCTGCAAGAATACACACAAGCTCAAACAGTTATAATTTCTAAATTTGAGAGAAAAGTATTCTTCAGAAGAGAAACAGAGAGAAGGGCAGGACTGGGTGGAATCCCATTTTAGCACACCAGAAGTCACCTGTAGACAGTCTGGGGGCCAGCGCAGGACTGAATTGCCGTGAGGCCCACAATACATTAAAGCAAATTAATAACTGGCTTGGAATCTAGTTGCCTTATTTTTAACCCCCTCTGCTGGAAAATTGTCCAGGAATCTCTAGTACCAACAAAGCAGAAAAGAGGTAAATTCCATAGTGATTGACTCCCAGCAACCTTAATTTTAACTCTAAACCCAGATTGTGGGCATTTAAACAAATCATTTATTAATGGATACATTAAAATAAAAGCTTCTGTTTAGCAGCTGCTTTCTTTTCCATTATTTTAATTAACTTTTGTTTCTTTTTAAACTTCAGCTTTCCAGATTGTTATGCTGCAGAGTTTGGTAAACTAGATGTATTGCTGGAAAACCAAGGGGGTGTTCCATTAGAACACCTCATCACCTGTATTCCAGGTGTAAACATTGCTGCTGCACAGAATGGCATCAAAGTCGTGAAATGGATTCACAACAAGCCCCCTCCTCCAAACACAGGTAGGTGTCAAGTGTTTGGTCCTTCTGGGCCACTGTCTATGGCCAGAGAAGGCTTTTATCTTAAATGTAAAGGATGATGGCCTCTGGTCTTTTAAAAACAGCCCTCTAAAATGCAAATGTTTGGAAGAACTAGACTTTTTGAAAATTCCAGCATAAATTGTGTAAAAAAATGTAAAGCCCCTGACCTGTGGTGGTATAGTGGATAAAGCAGCAACCTGGAATGCTGAGGTCGCCTGGTCAAGGCACATATGGGAGTTGATGCTTCCTGTTCCTCCCCCCTTCTCTCTCTCTCTCTCTCTCTCTCTCTCTCTCTCTCTCTCTCTCTCCCTCCCCCCCCCCCTTCAAAAAATTGAGTAAATAAAAATCTTAAAAAATGTCAAACCCAATTCTACAGTTACAGATCTCAGTTTTGAGAAGCTTTTCTACTTGTCTATTGACTGTCCTTTTAAGAATAGTTTCAAGTATTTGAAGGAAATATCTGAAAGCAGATTTACCTTTGAAATTTATTTTGCATTACATTTCTGACTTTGATACATGTGAAAACAGATTAAACTCTTAAGGACCAGGACATTTGGGCCTCAATTTGGGTACTTTCTGAGTTCTAGGCAGCCCCTGAGTTGCAGATGTCTAACCCTGCTACCTGTGAACAACACTTTAAGATGTTCTTTTCATACCTCCACTTCTCTTTGGCCCTCAGTACTTCCTCCTCTTCTCCCCCACGCGCCCCCCCCGTCGGAAGTAAGGTGTGGGTACCTCCTAGACCACTCTTGCTCTGTATGTTATGCTGTTAGAACTTCTTAATTATATGAACATTCAACATAAATGTGAAAATCAGTGTCTTAGTTTATATCGTGCTAGTTTTACATTATTACTTTCCGTGGTTTCCAGCTTCTTTGTGGACTGCTTAGGCTCTTCTGGGCTTCCTGCTTGATGACCATGTATAACTATTTCTGTGGGAAAGTATGTTCCACGTGATCAGGTTACAGTTGGGTTTTTGAAAAACAACCAGTTTCTAAGCTGGAAACTTCCTGAGTATTTTCACTTCCACTTTTAAGTTAACACTAAGGTGGACTATGCTTTACTTGGGCAACCTGACTTTGAGAAGTAGTGGGAAAACACTGCTGGCTGGTCCATGGGTTAATTATATGGGCCTTGAGTATGGAAGCTGAGAAGTCAAGTAGGTAGTTGGTCTCAGCTGCTTGGTTATAACTGAGCTCAAGCAGGAGCATACAAAGTTAGTTACCTACCTCTCTTTCAGCTGATGACGACATCATGCTTTATGTCTTATGTGTGTTCTTTTCTCTCCCCACTGTCTAGACCCTTGGCTTCTGCGTTCTAAAAGTCCTGTAGGTAACCCCCAGCTGATCCAGTTCAGTAGGGAAGTGATTGACTTACTGAAGAGCCAACCGTCCTGTGTCATAAGAATTAGTAACTTCATCCCGTCTTACCACCATCATTTTGCAAAGCAATGCCGGGTATCAGATTACGGATATTCCAAGCTCATTGAATTATTAGAAGCAGTGCCTCATGTCTTGCAGGTAAGAAATGACAAGGGATTATTGTTTAAAGATGGGGGTATTCCTCAGGATAGCTAGTAACCTAATTAATTCCTGAGAAGTCAGTTCAGAGCAAAACATCAAGTAGGAGCTTTTTTTGGAGTGCAGACAACAGGCACAGGGTGGCTTCTTAATTTTTTAGAAAGCTTTAAGCTTCCAACTTGGAGGTCCTTAGAGCACTGAGGGTTATTTTCCTTATAATCTCTATAGACTGACCTTCCTTCTAGCACATACTTCTCCAGAATTGTTCACTATGACATGGGAACTCCTGTGAATATGGTATTCACCTATTTCTGGCCTTTATTGAAATGTAATAATACAGATGTACTCTATTTTTTTTGTGCGAGAGCAAGAGACAGACCAGGAAGGGAGAGAGATAAGAAGCATAAACACATAGTTGTGGCATTTTAGTTATTAATTGATTGCTTCTAATATGTGCCTTAACTGGGGGGCTCCACCCAAACCAGTGACCCCTTACTCAGGCCAGTAACCTTGGGTTCACGCCAGCAACCATGAGGTCTTGTCTGTCATCCCACACTCAAGCCGGTAACCTTAGGGTTTTGAACCTGTGTCCTCAGTGTCCCAGGTTGACGCTTTACCCACTGCAGTACCACCTGGTCAGGCTTACCTTTCTTATAAGTGGGCTGAAGACCAGTTCCTGGCCTGGAGCCTAGCAAGGTTCCTGAGAAGTCTTTGCCTATTAATTTACAGTATTATAATAATAAAAAGGCCTAAAAAAACACTGTCTTTTAGGGATAAAATTATTCGCGTGGTCTAATACCATGCTTTTTGTTTCTGTACTCATAACTATTTGGAAAGAGTATGCAGGCCAAAAAAAAGGTACAAGCCCTTGAGTAGTTGTTCATTTTGATGGTGTACTGTTTATTGCTCTACATTTTATTTGTAAATGCAGAACTCATACATGAAGGGGGTAATTCTCTGAGGCGGTAACACAGAAAGAAAAATCAGCAACTAGGAAGTCAGTATCTGCAAAGGTTTTATGACTGTAAATAACCCAAGTGTTTGATTTGCAGATTCTTGGAATGGGCTCCAAACGTTTGTTGACCCTTACACACAGGGCCCAGGTGAAGCGCTTTACTCAGGATTTACTAAAACTTCTCAAATCCCAGGCCAGCAAACAGGTCATTGTGAGAGAGTTCTCTCAGGCCTATCATTGGTGAGTTGAGAAGAAAAAAAATGAAAGCAAATATTTTAAAACATTTTTTTCCTTTTTCCAAATTTAAAATAATCATCTAACTTTTCTATGGAGCGTTCTTTTGGAAAACTTAGAAAGGTATTCTGACAGGTGATATTTCTCATTCTTTGCCTGTTTTCATGGTTAAAATCTAGGTGTTTCTCAAAGGACTGGGAAGTCACCGAGTATGGGGTTTGTGAGTTGATGGATATCGTGTCGGAGATTCCAGACACCACCATCTGCTTGTCCCAACAGGATAACGAAATGGTGATCTGTATCCCCAAAAGAGGTGTGTTGACTGGGAGGCGGGGCCTGTCTCAGTGGTTCTGACACGGAGCCATGCAGGGGAGGCCTCTTCCTCCACTTTGTCCACGGCGCCAGGGCCTCCGTGGAAGGTGCAGTGTGACCACAGATCTGTGGTGCAGGGGATCCTAGGTTCTGCAGAGTAGGTGAAACTACTTGTTGAGAAAAAAGAAAACTAGTTTTTCAGAATTCATTCTAAGGCGAAATGACACCGCCAGCCCTTTGATAAAATGCGTCTTCAGCCTGTCTGTGGCTGCGGCTGCCATAGCTGTCCCGTTGAGAGTCGGTGACCATGGCTGTGGCTTGTCTCTTTCTAAATCTGGGCTACTTTACTATGCACACTTGAAAAGGAAGGTAAATTCAGATCACTGTTTTATCTTTCATATTTTAGTAGTTTCAGCTGAAGTCTGGGAGAGGCTCGATAAATAAAATTGACGTACCGTCGTGTCCTCCCGCCGGGATCGGTTCGTGCTCTTCAGCTGTGCTGCACAGTGCTGAGAGCGTGAGCTCACAGGGTTCCGGAGCTGCACTAGTGCCGGCAGTCTTTCCCGATTCCCACTTTGCAATGAATGGGAGCAGAACTCGGAAGTTGAAGCTTTTTCTCCCCTGTCGGACTTTGATGTTTGGCAGTCTTTTCTGCTAGCAATTTTAAGTAAAGATGAGATGAATAAACAAGAAGCATGTGAATATTCAGAAATCTGATTTCATAGAAGTAATTTCTAGATTGTGCTTTCAAGTACAGAGACCTGTATGTGTGCCATGTTCACATACGGGGTGGTAAGGGAGTGGCTGGAGAAACCATTGCTGGCAGATAAGAAGTATATGTGTATTTCACTTTACACATAAGAGTATCCTGACTTCCTGGTGTTCTGTTATTGAATGAGTTTGAAACCATCTGCAAGGAGAGAAGGGGATGTTTGGTTTAGGTCGTGTGTGTTTGGAAGGCAGAGGTATCATATCTCTTATAATCTGTGCACAGTAATAATATTAAAAAAAAATGGGTAGAAGAAGATTGTGATTTGTGTGTGTTTTTTTTTAAAGAACGTACCCAGGATGAAATGGAAAGGACGAAGCAGTTCTCCCAGGACGTGGTTGACTTGCTGAGGCACCAGCCCCACTTCCGGATGCCCTTTAATAAGTTCATCCCCTCTTACCATCACCACTTCGGCCGGCAGTGCAAGCTCTCGTACTACGGGTTTACCAAGCTGCTTGAACTTTTTGAAGCCATACCTGATATTGTACAAGTAAGTCAAGAAATTATATTTTTCAGGACGATAGATGGGGAATTTTTTTTTTTTCCTGAGAAGTAGGGAGTTATAAAACAGGATGAAAATTTGAAATATTTCTTTCAGAGAAGCTATGTTGTTGGCTCGTTAGTAATTAGGTAAATGTGGGGTTATTTTCCTTCAATAAAGAAGTAAATCATTCTTCAAACTTGTTTTAGGGTAATTATGATTGAATGCTTTAAATTTTAAGTTGATTGTTCTTTTATTAGCTCAGTACCTTTCAAATCTCATGTTGGAGGTGAGGAGGATTCAGATGCTTAGCTGTTGAGTCAGTGACTGCAACCAGATTTCAGCTATTGACTTTTGTTACCAAATATTACCATTTTTGACCCTCAGTGCTTTTTACATTTAAAAAAAAATTTGTGGTAAGATACATATTACCTACTTAACTATTTTTAAGTGTATAGTTCAGTTGTGTTAAATATATTTATATTGTTTGAGCAATGAAGTTCCAGAACTTTTAGTCTTGCAAGACTGAAACCATATTTATAAAAGAACACTGGAGTGCTTTTAAGTTACTAATTCGTATACGTTCTCATGCCATTTAATTCCATGCACAATCATAACGTTTTCAGCATTCCTTCCCTCCTGTGTGTTTTCCAAGGTACTGGAATGTGGAGAAGAAAAAATCCTCACGCTGACAGAGGCAGAACGATTCAAAGCTCTAGCTGCCCAGTTTGTCAAACTCCTTCGCTCCCAAAAGGATAACTGCCTTATGATGTCGGATCTGCTCACAGAGTACTCGAAAACTTTTGGTTACACTTTCCGTCTCCGAGACTATGATGTCAGTTCAGTTTCAGCTTTAACACAGAAACTCTGCCACGTTGTGAAGGTAACCAGGTTTTTCCTCGGACTAATGCTTGCGACCTAATCTTTCCTGGGGTCCTCGCGTGTGCTCTGGCTTTTCCATAGTTCCACGTCACGCTGCTCACTGCCTCGCAACCTGTTCTGTGTGTCATTAACATCTTCTGAGGTAAGAGAAGATGACTTAGGTTTGGCAGTTTAGACTTTTGGCCTTGCCTTTGTGTGTTTCTTAGTGGCCTTGCCAAAGTGCTGTGTCTTGAGCTGATGAGGCCACTGTTTTCCCCCAGGGTGTTTATTCTCAGTTGTATCAGTCTCAGCCCTGCTGGCCTGAGGTCGGGTCCTTCTAAACAGAGCTTTTCCTCTGAGGTTTTGGGGAGACTGTCATCACAGCTCCCTTCTCCCAGGCTCGGACTCACTGAAGGAGTGTGTGTAGGAGCCCGCTAGGGTGGGGAGTTGCCTTTGCTGCTGGTGACTCCAGATCAGATGAGAGGGGGCGCCTCCCTCCCCTCCCCCGCCCTGGCCGGAACTGAGCGCCCAGTCCTAGGCAGAGCGGGGCCGGGTCTCAGGTGAGGAGGACAGGAGAGGAAATGTGCAGAGCGGCGGCTGCCTGGTGATGAGTCTGGAAGACCCTGTGTGCTGAGAGGAGGAAGGCCGTCCGGGAGCCGCTAGAGCGCAGGAAGAGCCTGGGGAGGGGTCACTGAGGCCGAGGGGGAGGGACGCGGTAGCGCCACCTGCCCCGGAGGGGCACGGGAGGCAGGCTGAGCCGCCCTTTGCACTAGCTCTGCCGGCATGGTGGAGGGCTACTGAGAAGGCCCTACCTGAGGGGGAGGGGAAGTAGATGCAGGTGAGGAAGGGCCCCAGTGAGGCAGCAGGTGAGGGAGTTGCCATTCAGTGGAAGCAGAGACAGTGCAGGCATTAATATTTTTATGTTGATAAAAAAGAAGGGAGGTAGGATAGGTGCAGATATAGGTAGACTTGATGTTTGTCACTAGGAAAAGGAAGGAGTTGCCTTCCAAGAGCTCTTTTTCTGTCAAATAGAAGGTGAGAGCAATTACTTAGAAACAAACAGGATTCCATACAGAAGAGCCTGGAGAAGGTCTGAAATGTCACAGTGGTGAGGGGGAGAGTGACCAGGAAATCAAGCAGGGGCGCTGGGAGCATGGAGAGCCCGCTGGAAGTCTGTGCTCGCGGACTTACTCTGGGGAAGTCGTGGCGTGGCTGCTGCGCAGCTCGGGAAGGAGAGGGCTGGGTTCACGGTGGGGTTCTTGCCAGGTGGGTACAACAAAAAGGCAGGAGGACAAAGGAATTTGGAGTATTGATGTGAATGTTAATGAAATAATGGCCCATCGGCGCCAAGATAGATAAAAGAGGGGAGAAAATAGGAGTCGATGCTGGTGAAGGTGCAGAAAGATAAGAATTGGATCTCTTCTCCCACCCAGAGTCTGCTCTAGGCTTCTGCTTGCATGCAGGATGTGGGAGGGTTGAATGAGTCAGTTCGGAAGTGGGCAATGACAAGATCCCCACTGTGACCCTGAAGATGGGAGTCTGGAGTGGGAAGGATGTCATTAGAGATGAGACACTCGGTCCTGTCCCATGTTGTGCTCAGTTACTCAGGCCAGTGGCAGTGGTGGGCTTGATGGAGAGGAAGACTCTAAGCCATGACCGCAGACTTTGACAAATAAGGGTGAGTGATTGGAAAGCTTGGCTGTGAGCAGCAGAGACGGGAAGATGGGAGACGCTACCCTGGCTGCACACGGGAGTCCCCCGGGGAGCCCCTAGAGAGTGCCAGTGGACTTCACCCTGCCTCTGAAATTCTTACAGTATTGGGCTGAGTGCTCTGAGCATTGGCATTTTTTGTAAACTTCCTAAGTGATTCTAATGTGTAGCCAGGGTTGTGAATCAAGAGATGGACCTATATAGCATCAAAGGAGTGGGTTTTTGTTTTCCCTCCTTAAAAGGCCGGAGTAGTAGTAATGGTCTGAACATCTAAGGAAATGACTGGGACTCCCCTGGACGTATATCTGTTGATTGATTAAACTCCATGTTTGCAGAGGAAATGAGGAAATGCGTAGTGTAAATCTCTCCAAATCTATAATCTTGACAAGTGGAGTAAGGGGGCCTACCCACCAGCCTTCTGCCTTGGCTCTCCGTGATCGTCAGGACCAAAGACACACTGGTATTGTGAATTGAAATGTTGCCACCCACCTCTCTCTGCCTCTGGGGATCCAAAACCCCAGCTGGAAAGCCAGAAAAAGGGAAAAACAGCTACGATAGTAAATATTGCTTTGCCTGCCGATGCCTAAGTGGTGTGTCTACCGAGGCTCTGCCTGGCTTAGTTCCAGTAAGACTCACTGACTCATTCACCCCTGCCCAAGGCCTGTGGGTCTCAGTCGCCAAGTGCATGCTCCTGCACGTGTTATTTGGTCGCCAAATGGTAACCATTATCTTCTTGAGAATCTGAAAGAATGGAGTAGACACATAGACCTGAAAATGCCAGCTTTTGGGGGGCAAGAATTGATGGGCTAGAAGAACACAGCTTGCCTTATAGTCAGAGTGGGCCCTCTACCACCTCCCAGCCTAGCTCCTGGACACACGGGGGGCAAGCTGTGTCTGTAGAGCAGCCTTGTGGAGTGTTGGCTGCAGTCTAACCAGTGCCATCCCAGCACAGCACAGCACAGCACCCCTTAATTCACGAGCTTGGACCAGTGGATGCCAACCAGCCTGTCTTATTTCCTTCTCTAGGGGACAGTGGAAAGATTGTCCTAAGAGAGGGCATGTTATTGATTCAAGTTTCTGGTTATAGACTTGCCAGAAGGGAGAGAGGAATTTCTGCTCCAGTCTCAGCTGAAGTGTTGGTCTAGTGTCCTAAAGACGCTAAAAACCCACTTTCCTTCACTTTAAAAGAAAGAATTAGAGATTTTTCCTCTATGGGTCGCATTAGCCAAAATAAACTGAGGTGGGTGTGACCCAGGGTGTCTCTGGAGTTTGGATGAGTTTGAATTCTTATTTTCCCCAGGTTACTGATCTGGAATCTGGTAAACAAATCCAGCTGGTCAACCGCAAGTCCCTGCGCTCTCTCACTGCCCAGTTGCTGGTGTTGTTGATGTCTTGGGAAGGAGCCACCTATCTCTCAGTGGATGAGCTCAAGAGACATTATGAAGCTACCCATAGCACTCCTCTCAACCCCCTTGAATATGGATTCATGACCTTGACTGAACTTCTGAAGAGTCTGCCTTACTTAGTTGAGGTATGAGTGCTAGTGGTTCTTTAGAACCCTACAAGGAAACTGTTGAATTGGGTATTTCTGGATTACTGAACAGTCTAGATTAGAGGGGTAGAGCTGGAAGAGACCAACTGGTCATTTTATAGTTGAACAGACAGAGTCACAGAGGTACAGGCACCCTGCCCAAGTGAGTGACATGCCAAGCCAAAAGCCCTGGCCTTCTGATTCTTGAACTGGGGCACTTTTGTTCTGCACCGGGCTGGATTTTGCTCCTTTTACCTCTCTCTGAATGAGAGGGATTATATGTTGGTTTCATGTGACTTCTCAGGTACAGGTCAGAAAGGAAAATTAATTGGCCACCCAGGGAGCCTTTCAAGAATGGCACTTCGGGATTAGAAGAATTATTAAGAGAACACTACAGAAGTAGATAAGGTCCTAGAAAAAAATTATCAAAATTGAGTCAAAGTTAAAAATTAGACTAGTTGCCATGAAAGAGACTTTAAATATGATTGAAATTTTATTACTAAAAAAGGTACCAGGACCAGATGGGTTAACAACTGGGTTTTAATTAACCCTTAAAGAACCAATAACTCCAACTTCTTAAAAAGTATTCTGGGCCACTTGGAAAAAAAAAATGTAAAGCTCACTACTTCATTTTATAAAACCAAAATTACTTGAATATCAAAAACCTAATATGGCCACTTAAAAGAAAGTGACTCTAAATAGGATATTAACCAGCAGTGTACAAAAATAATATACCATTGTTCTCATAAAACCGTGCGATTGATAATTAAGTAACTAAAAGATATTGATAGAAAAATTTCTCCTTGGCCACATTTTAGTTGGATTCTTTGAACAGCCTTCTAGACTAGACCTTAACCTTGGATGTCAGTTAATAATGATGTCTTAGGAATTTTCTAACCACTAACACCCTCCCCCCTACCCCCTCATTTTTCTTTGTTATATAGTTGACCTTTGAACAACATTGGGATTAGGAGTGCCACCCCCGCACAGTTGAAAATCCACACATATCCTTTGACTCCCCAAAGACCTCAGTTGTCCCTCAGAATCCACAGGGGGTGGTTCCAGGACCCCCACAGATACCAAAATTTGCAGATGTTTGTCTCCTATATAGAATGGCATAGATCAGTAAATACAGTTGGTCCTCCACACCCATGGACTTCCAAGCATAGATCAAAAACAGTGCAGGTATTTAGTGAAAAAACTCCATGTGTAAGTGGACCTGTGCAGTTCAAACCTGTGTTGTGTCAGGGTCAGCTGTATTCAGAATTGAGCCCAATTCTTTTTTTTTTTTTTTTAAAGTAGGCGAGAGGAAGGAGATAGGCAGGCTTCCACATGCTCCCCAGCCACAACACCATCTGGGGATGATGCTCAAATACAAGCTATTTTTAGTGCCTGAAGCTGATGGGCCCCAACAGAGCCATCCTCAGTGCCTGGGGCCATGCTCAAACCAATAGAACCACTGGCTGTAGGAGAGGGAGAGGGAACAGGGGAAAAGCAGATGGTCACTTCTCCTTTGTGCCCTGACCAGGAATCCAACCCAGAACATTTATATGCTGGGCCAACGCTCTATCCACTGAGCCACCGGCCAGGGCCGAGCCCAGTTCTATACTAAGAACTTGTTCCCTATTGCAATAGTTTCTGATTAAAAACTTTTACCACTTTAACCACTGTCGAACTCTGGCCTTCACAGTGTCAGATTCAACATTCTGAACTCTGTTAATTATCTATTATGTGAACACTATTTCTAGGCAATGTAAATAGATATTCAAGACAAAAGGCTTTCCGTGGCCAGCCAAAATTAGCAAATATCCTTTCTCTTGCAGAATCTCAGTGTACATAAAAGATTCTGAAAAAGTTTATGATAATGAAATTTGCTTAATTGACTTGAGGCCAGAAGAGCTTTGGGCTGTTTTGTCAACTTTCTTGTTTTCTAAAAGAATGCTAATGCCATCATCCTGCCCCACTGCGTTCTTTGGAACACCACTTTGGGAGATGAGGTGTAGTGGCCTCAGTCTCCAGATCTGATGCAGCTTTCTCTTAAAGGTTTGCCTGCCTTCCGTCATCCCAACCTTTTTTGTGTGAGGCCCCAGGTTTGCCAGTTTCCTTCCTTTCTGACACCGTTGCTCCAGACCTCTGCCTTTTTAGACTTGCAAATAGAACTCAGGCTTGCTCAGGGCCTCCTGTTTCTCTGGAGGAGATCCTTGAATGAATCCCTCCTCCTCCTCGGCTTAGTGTCTGTTTTCAGGTTGACTCAGCACCTTGTCACTCTCTGTTAGAGGCCCCCACTTCTCGGAGGGGACACTCACTCTGGGATTGTCTAATGCTGCGTTTTTCTATTGGACCAGGTTTTCACTAATGATAAGAGAGAGGAGTGTGTGAAGCTCACAAGTCTGTATTTGTTCGCCAAGAACGTGCGGTCCTTACTCCGTACTTACCACTACCAGCAGCTTTTCCTTCATGAGTTTTCCGTGGCCTATACCAAGTATGTTGGGGAGACGCTGCAGCCCAAGACTTACGGCTACAGTAGTGTAGAGGAGCTCTTGGGGGCAATCCCACAGGTGAGTGTTTTCTGAGCTTCTGGAGAGTATCTTCCTGGAGAGCCACACAAGTTTACTCTCCTGAACAGAAGAATGAAAAGGCAGGCATGTTGAATGGATCCTTTCATATCAAACAGTTTGCATAAGATGATTTTAGCGCTTTTCCTTCATCTGCAAACCTTTATTAAATTCCCGTATGCCGGCTGAGTCAGTCTTAGACCCTGCGTTCAGGCAGGTGAGGGGTACTGGAGGGTCAGGACATGCAGCAGGTGATGGGTCAGTTTCAGTACAGCCAACCTTGGGCACAGTGAGGAGGGCCGTGGGCAGGCCTGGGGGATACCAGAGCGGAGTTGTCAGGAGGAGAGCAGCTTTGGGTTTTCTTGTGAAAAACACCACAGTCCCTGCTGTGCACAGTAGAGTTGAGAGAAACAGGAGGGGACGAGGGGGCTTGGCCAGGACTCTGGCCATTGCCCAGGTCAGGGTGAGAGTTCCGATCGAGCCTGAGGGAAAATCATAGAAGCAGTTAGGACACGTGGGAGCTGCGATCAGGGACTCGTGCCAGGAGCTCGTGGAAGAGGGCCGGGCCCGGGGGTGGGCCCGGGGTGGAGCGCAGCAGCATCAGGCAGAGGACTGTGTTTCAGGGTTGGGATAAACTCAGTTTGAAGGGTCTGAGAGAACTCCAGTAAATTGGGGGAGATATGTGTTGTTTCAGAAAAAAATAGGGCTCTCATGTGAGAACTATCGTCACTTATAGATCACATCTGGTGTTTGGAAGACAGCTTTTTAAAAGCTATAAAGAATATTTTTACTTAATCTATTTACCCTAATTAATCAATGTCACCCTGTTAAAATTAATTGTCTAAATAAAAAAATATATATATATTTTTAAAGCTGAGTCTCACAAGTTTTGGACTACACAGTTTTTCTTAGAAAGGACATGTTTCTGCCAGCCTCTGTTACTTTAAAGCGTGAAGAAGAGTGTAGGAATTTTTTCTTGGCATTAATTCAATTCTAAATTCAAGAATGTTTAAGGCAGACGTAGGTCACAGTCCTCCTGAATTTTAGGGCTTATCTCCCTCCCTTTTCCGTTGCTTAACCAGCAGTATGTCTTGTGTGCAGGTGGTCTGGATAAAAGGACATGGTCATAAGAAAATTGTAGTGTTAAAAAATGACATGAAAAGTAAGTAATCACCTGTCCTGCGCCCCTTCAGAATTTCAGGGTCCTCTCACTGCTCCCTCTGACAGGTGCTCTTTGTTTTCTAGGTCATTTAAGTTCAAACTGGCTCTTGGCTACTGAGCGTATCCTGGAGGTGCCCAAATCTTGCACAGCCTTGGAACCCAAACTCGGAGCAGGTGACGATGGTAAGAGGAAAGACAAAGCAACGTTGGTATAATTCCAGGAGAAGTGGCCTGGAGAGGGGTGGGGTTGGAAGGACGTCAGTGGGTTATTTTCACTCATTTCAGGTAAGTATTCATACATTTTCCGAAGTAGTTGATTAATAGGAAAAAAACTGGCCTACATTTGATAGCATTCTTTGGTTGATTGGTTACGGTTCTTAAGAGATGTTGGCACCCCCTAAATGACAATGTCAACCCAGTTCAGACGTTAAAGGAAAATAATTCTGATGTTGTTAGAACGGTATCTTGTAACTAGTGCTGTAGTCAACACTAGTGCACTGGGGGAGAGAGATCAAGCTCAACTCTGAACACAAGGACAACGGGATGGTCAGGGAGCAGAGTGAGGGCGTTGGTGGGTGGAAAATTACCAAGAGGAGACATCAGGGAGGGGGATTCTAGCCAAACTGACATAAGAGGGTTCTTGCTAAAGGCAGGCCAAGGACTTGACTTTTCGATGATGGAGGGAGGGGGGAAGCTGGGGTGGGGGCATTGAGGAACTTGATCAGATAGCATGGCTGGGGATTCTCGGTAAACTGACTTCCCAAGGTTCTTGCTAAGACTTGGCAAGGACAGGAGAGACATGGAAGGCCAAGGTCAAGGGCTAGTGGAGAAGAGGGCTAGGAGGAGCCCGAGTCAAGTTGGGTCAAGGAGAGTCTTTGTTACAAGACATCCCTGGGAAAGACTTGATCGTAATTCATTAACGTTACTCAAAACAACATTGAGTCACTTAGATTTTATGTGGAACCATCTCTATAAGTAGAAATTGGCTCACTTGAATTCTATGGCAATTTTAACTTTATTGAAAGACTTGACTTCATTGCTGTGTGTGAAAATTTTATCTTCATTGGACTCTAAATCATAGTGTTGCTGTGTTCTGCACTTATAACTCAGTTATGTAGCATTTTACATTTAATAAAGCATCTTAATGTCGCTCATCTCTCTCAGCTGTCACAGCAGCCTTCAGCAGTAGCTATCTACGTCCTACAAATGAGGAACAAGAACTCCCGGAGGTTAAAGTAGCTTGCCCACGATCTCTGAGCCAGGGAATGACAGAACTTGGGCCCATGCCTTTTAATGCTGAGCTTTGCTCCTTTAACTATATACTTTATACCCCTTCTCAGGGTTTTTATTTCCCTTCTTTGGTGGCTGACTGTGGAATCTTCCTTAGATGGGGCCTCAGGGGACATCCTGGCCTGTGGCATTTCACTTACCAACAGGAGACCCAGGTCTCTGTTAGTGGTTCTTTTTTTTTTTTTTTTTTTTCCTGAAGCTGGAAACGGGGAGAGACAGTCAGACAGACTCCCGCATGTACCCGACCGGGGCGACGCTCTGCCGCGACCAGAGCCACTCTAGCGCCTGGGGCAGAGGCCAAGGAGCCATCCCCAGCGCCCGGGCCATCTTTGCTCCAATGGAGCCTTGGCTGCGGGAGGGGAAGAGAGAGACAGAGAGGAAGGAGAGGGGGAGGGGTGGAGAAGCAAATGGGCGCTTCTCCTATGTGCCCTGGCCGGGAATCGAACCCGGGTCCCCCGCACGCCAGGCCGACGCTCTACCGCTGAGCCAACCAGCCAGGGCCAGTGGTTCTTTTTTTTTTTAACCTTGAGTACTTGAGTACTTCTGATGGTTTTCTTTTTCTTTTTCTTTTTTTTTTTGGTGAGAGAGACAAAGACAGACAGGAAGAGAGAGATGAGGAGCATCACTCATAGTTGTGACACCTTAGTTGTTCACTGATTGTTTCTCGTACATGCCTTGACCAGGGGGCTTCAGTGAGGCCTTGCTCAAGCCAGCAACCATGGGATCACGTCTGTGATCCCACACTCAAGCCAGCGACCCTGTGCTCAACTCGGATGAGCCTGCGCTGAAGCTGGTGACCTTGGCATTTTGATCCTGGGTCCTCAGCATCCCAGGCCGACGCTCTATGCACTGCGCCACCGCCTGGTCAGACCTGACATTTTAAATCTTTAAGGCTTCGGAAGAGAGCCTGGGACACAGCCGTGTGGGAGACTGCCCTCCCGAGTAGTCACATCACAGCCTGCCTTCTCTGTCCAGGGCCCTGTCAGACGGAGCAGGAGCTCCTCCACCTGACCAGCAGCTCCCCTGTGGACCTCCTGTGTGCGCCCGTCCCTTCCTGCCTGCCGTCCCCTCAGCTGAGACCAGATCCCGTCATCCTTCAATCTGCTGATCTCATCCAGTTTGAGGAACACCCTCAAGAAGAGCGTTCTGGTAGGGTGCACTGAGTTGCCTTTTCTCTGTGGGCTTGAAGAATAAAACCGTAAATGCCAACATATTTGGCGGAGGGGAGGAGAAACCGCACCTTTTCCGTTGGACTCCTCCAGAACTGGGCCGCAGCCTGAGTGGCATGGGGAGCGCGCAGGGAGTCACAGTGCATCCTGAGGGCGGAGGCAGCGGGCTGGGAAGGAGACACACTCGTCACCACACGTACATGTCATCTCTTGCGGAGTCTCCTGAAGGACTCCAGAGGCTACGGGGCTTTAGGCGGGTACTGGAGGGAGGGGGCATCTGTGCCTGACCCCAGACTCGGTGCAGAGACCTGAGAAGGAAGAGGAGGCCAACAGGGTGCTCGCCGGCTCGTGCCTCACTGCGTGCCTATTGCCCGTTCTCACTGTGCGCCCAGCACTGCACTGCCCGCTCTCACTGCGCCCCCACTGTGCCCCCGGCACTGCGCTGCCCGCTCTCACTGCGCCCCTGGCACTGCGCTGCCCGCTCTCACTGCGCCTCCGGCACTGCGCTGCCCGCTTTCACTGTGCCCCTGGCACTGCACTGCCTGCTCTCACTGTGCACCTGGCACTGTGCTGCCCACTGCTCTCTCTCCCTGTGCGCCCTGCACTACACTGTCCACTCAAACTACGCACCCAGCACTGCACTGTCCGCTCCCACTGCACGCCCAGCACTGCACTGCCTGCTGCCCACTCTTGGTGCATGCCTGGCACTCCGCTGCCTGCCCCCACTGTGCGCTGGCACTGCGCTGCCCGCTCTCTGTGCGCCCAGTACTGCTCCGGGGTTGCAGGCTTGGTCCCTGACTTCTTCCTCAGCTCCGCAGGTTAGGAGATGGGCATAGCTGTGTTGGAAATAGAGTCTGCTTCAGGCGGCCTTATTAGAAAGTCAGGGCTAGAATTGAACCCACGGCCTCGTGTCTTTCTGCCGTATCCCCCGAGCTGAAAGGATGGCCCACCTGCTCTGACGAGGCCCTTCCCTTGTCATCGTCACTGCACCCACCAGTCCTTCCCGCCCTCTGGTGCAGCCCTCGTCCTCAGGGGGCACTGTTGCCCAGCAACAGAACTGAGGCTCTGTGCCTGGAAAATGGGAGGCATGGACCCAGGCACCTGGCCCCTGAGACCAGAGACCTGGCCTGTGGTAAAAGCAGGCTGCATTCCCTGCAAAACTGGAGCTGGTGGGAGGTTGATACTAGCTCTTTGGGACGTGTTAGCCTGGGTGCAGTTAGTGTACATGAGTCTTTGTATACACCAGTCATTCACAAGTCACAGGGGACAGAAAAATAATTTGAATGGTGTAGGCATTCTGTCTGCCATTCTCCTTGGTGTCAGCCCGAGAAGGAGCGGAGGCTCTGTCATCCCCTCTGTCACTCTCACCTTCTCTGAGCCTTTGGGGCGAGAGCCCCTCGCATACCCAGTAGGGATCTGAGCTGTAACAGTACGTCTCCTCCGAGCAGCGTGGCCCTGTGTGACCAGCAGAGGCCGGCAGCATGGCTAGGGATAGCAGCCTGCAGCATTGCAGGGGCCCGACTGGCTGTGACTTTCTGGATTTTCTAGGGCAGTTTTGACTCTGCCTCTCTACCCTTGACCCCCACTCCAACCTTAGAGCCACACAGAGTCAGGTCTGTCAGTGGAATGGGCCAGGGGTCGGGTCCCTCCTAGCCTGAAAGTCTTGAAGTCACAGGAGGCTTAGGGGTCCTTAACTACCTGACACAGTAGATGTGCAGAGACTCCAAAGAGGGGAAAAGAACCTTTTAAATCATTGCCCATTGGTTTGTAGTCCAAAACAAAGATCTCTAAAACTTGTACTTCAGGGGAGAGCTGAGATGCAGTTTATAAATATTTGACTGACACAAAATATTGATTACATAGCTAATATGTAAATGGTGGCCTGGGTGTGACATTTGAGGGGTTATTTTAAAAATGTTTTTGTGTGTATGTGGAAATATGAGCGAGAGACTGAAACCAACACTTCTTGCAAGTCATAGAACTGAATCCGTTTGCTTTTCTGTGTTTACAGAAATTATTTTAAACCAAGAAGAGAACACTGCAACTCCAGTACCAGTAAATGACAAGAAGCCCACCTCCGACTCCAGCTCCTCTCGCGTCTCAGCCGCCGTCCCAGCGCCGCCCTGCCCCCCCTCGGGAGCCCCCGAGTCGCAGCTCAGCAAGGACCCTGTGGAAAGCCCAGCCAAAAAGCAACCCAAAAATAGAGTAAAATTGGCAGCCAACTTTTCCTTTGCACCTATAACGAAGCTTTGACTCATCTGAGCATAGAATTAGGGTGGGAAAGCAGTCTGACTCTGCACACAAACGTGGGTTCAAACACACAGCCACTCCCTCCGTCTCTAGACTTATTCCACAGTGTTTTCTTTCTTTGACATTGAGCACAGCTTTGAGCTGAAGTTTTTTTTCTTTTTCGTCCCCCCTTTCCCCAATTTTTTGGGAAAAAAAAAAAACAAAAACTTCCCATTTGTTAAAGACTTCCTAATAAATTTTACCAATTCTTTTCTGAATTATGAAATATAATGATCCGTAAGAAGAAGGCAGAAGAACTCGGCTAGAGAAGGAAGTAGCTCTACTTCCATTGAGCCGCATCAGTGGGTATCCCTCCGTGTGGCCTAACAGGGCCGCCACACCTTTGCTCGCTGATGTTTTCAGACAGTGTTGATCATATGCATGATGTGTCTTGAAGCAAAGCCTGCTCAGTGACCCTGCGTGTTCACACACTGTGAGGTGGGCCGGCAAGTGAGGATGTATTTTCAGGTTGGATGTGAAGGCTCCTGGCTTCCATGTGACTTGTAAGAGTGCCTTTTTTTTTTTTTTTTAATTTAATTATGTCTGTAGTTGACAAATGTGGCTTCATCACAAAAATTTTTTAATGTTTCCACTATGGGGTTCTGTTTAGGAGCTTTCTAGAAAGTTGAGGATGATCTAAGCTTCCCTTTTATGTTCAGTTCCAGTTTGACACGCATCAGGTAAAGGAAAGGGAGATGGTCTGGGTGTCCTGGATTTAAAGTCAGCATTTGAAGGCCAACACACAATATTGTGTGTCAAGAGACAGTGTTGGAAAGAGTGTCTGATTTTCTAAAATATGCAATGCATAATTGACAAATCAGAGCTGACGGGTGAGGTGCTTTATCGGGGCAGTATTGATACTCTTTCCACTAGGAACACACTCATTCTATCTAAAGAGACAAAGGCCAAGGTTGATCAACTTAACTTTGTTTTTGTAATTTTAAAGCTGGTTTTGGTAGTTGGGAAGCTTTATGTGTAGGTATTTGTGTGTCTTAGTAGTGTCTAACTCAGTTCCCACTGTTGGAAGCGTGTTCGGGTTTTTTGTATCTGATGTTGGTATTTGGGGAGAGCCAGCCTTTAAGGGAGCCCTGCCCTGTGGAATGACCTTCGCCCTGAGGTGTCTGAGGCATTTGGTGACAGGTGGCCTCTCACCCCTCCCGAAGAAACCTGACATTTACAATGGGTTGTATTTGTTGGGAAAAAGGCGGATTCATTCATAGAGCAGAAAGAACCTGTTGGCAAAAGGTCTTCCGCTAGTTAAATGGTATCTTTTGGGGAAATGCTTATATTTTGTAATTTCTGGAAAGCCAGAAAATGGGCTCTGATTTATAGCCAACATTTTGATTAAGTGCCACAAAATAAAGGCTATAGAGAGACTTTTACAAGTTAGATTTCTGTTCCCCAAATCTTTTCTATGAAGCCAACGATTCCCAGTTCTCAAGCCCCTGCCCCAGTGGAGGTGGAACCACATTGGAAAAGCCTTCTAAGCATGATGGCTCTCTGCAGGTCCCTCGAAGGCATTTCCTCTACAGACATAGTGTGACAGAGGACGATGCAAATGTGCAATTTTTTAAAAGAAGTTTTTAAACAATGTGATATAGTGTTGAGAACATCAGTTGCCTTATTCTGAGATTTCATAAGGCTGAGTTTGCACACTTGGACTTTAGTTTTGTTCTCATTTAAAGAACTGTGGGTTTTAAAAACATAAAGAGGTACCATTACAAGTCACAAGGAATAATCTCAAAGAGCAGCTTCTTTGGGCAACAAAGGAGAGACTGAAGTTGTGTGCTGTCATGTGAGTGTGGTTGCACTGTTCGCTGGAGACACCAGCCTGGGATACGCAGGACTCTTAACAATTGCTGTTTGAAGATGGGAAAGTACAGCAGAAGTTCATTGTGTTCATAATGTACTCCATAATGGCCAGTTCAATTGCTATCTATTTTTTTATCCAGAGGCTTAATTAAATGATGTGACAAAATGATGTATGAGAATTAAGGCAATGAAATTATTTCTGGGTGGAAAGATGTACTGTATTAGATATATCTTTAAAAAAAAAAAAGTTATCACCAAAACCCCCTTTCCCGTCTTGCACTGTTTGTTTTGGATTGGGCTGGGGGGAGCGATGTTTTTCTTAATTGTCTACTTTGAACACTTTTTTGTGGTTCAAGTGCTGTTTTGTGTGTTGGGACCAAACAGTTGTCAATAAACTTTACAAGCAAGCATCCAGTTTGAGTTTTCCAAGTGAGTGTTTGTTTGAGGGGAGGGATTATAAACCAGTCCAGTGTTGTCCTCTTTTCATCCTGGGTTCCCCTAACGTCTCACCCTTTCTGAAATCTGAGGTGGAGTACAAATTGGTCTGACACTTTGGAAGCACTTGCATCTGGCCCTGGCAGGTGACTGGATATGGGCCCTCCGTGGTCAGGACCCCACACGGTTTCCAACCTAGTTCTAGGTTATAATCATGTGTGGGGAAAATACAATAACCACCGAAACTTTCTGGTTATAAAACTGGGATAGTTCCTAGGCTCTTTCTCCCTGTGAAAGAGAGCCATTTTGCAGGCTACCTTGGTCTTGGTCACTGCCAGGCCTGCTTTTTGATTAAGCCCATTTGGAAAACACTGCTTTCATAAGATCCCCTTTTGAAGCCCTTTGCCCTGAGACCACCATTACTGCCCCCCCCCCCCAGTACAAATCTGAAAGGAGAGATTTGAATGTTTGGATAAATTGCCTCTTGATAAAGTTCAGTATTCTTAAAAGTTCAACATTAAAAAGCTCTTGGAAATCTTTGTCAATCCTTTCAGTACATCTCACTTGGTAGCCAAGTTTTACAGAAAATCTTCAGCCGCCCTCATGCCCCTCTAGAGCAGAGCAAGGAGGTTTTGTGGGTCTAGTTCAAGGATTAAAACGGGGCGTCACATTTGTGCGTCTCCCAGCTGGTCTGGAGCAGGTGGCTTAGCGGGTGGCTGGCTGGGTGAGAGCAGACCCGTCTGCAGTGGAGGTTCACCTTCTAGGGCCTGACTCCCAGACAGGGGTGCAGTCAACCCTGTCTGTCCCCTTTATCACAAGAAGCACTGTGCTTCGAGATTTGTCTGGCTTATTGCTGCTTCAGTGGGCAAAGACTGAGTCATGGCTCAGATGTATCCCTGCTGCCTCCCACACCAGTGACCTGCTGTCGCCTCCACTTCTGCAGATGGGGACAGGTCACATATTGGCTTGGGCTGGGGGAGGAGCAGGAACCCTGACTCACTGCCCCATAAGCCGGCGGTCAGCGCAGTCCTCACCACTGCTCTACTTGACCTTGCCCTCTCCCGCATTGCTTTCTCTCAGGTTCGTATGCTGGCTGGCCCGTCTCCCAGCCGTTAATGTGATGACAGCACCAACCTCCTCTAACTCGACTCTTTGGGGAGAGATGCAGAGAAGACAGATCTAGTTTGCTCGTTTGGACTAATGCTTTCAGGGCCAAGTGTCGAGTCTCTTTCCCGGGAGAGTTCTAGTCTTTGGGAGGTAGGCAGCTCTGGGGAACAGCTTAGGTGAGAATAGGAAGGTGGGGGGGGGGGGATTCAGCAGATTATAGAACAGCACGGAAGACCCCTCCCTCTTCAAGTGGGTGAGAAGAGGAGACCTCAAGCCAGGTATCGAGGCCTGAACTTGCCTCAGCAAAATGAAGAGAAGAATTCCCATTTTTCTGGGTAGGAAGGATCTGGAAGTGGGGAACGTGGGACACAGGAGGAGAAGGGGAAGGGACAGCCACAGGCGGAAGCTGAGCAGCACCACAGCGGCGAGCCAGCCAGGAGCCCCACAGCGCACGAGGTGACCAGGCGGACAGGACAGATCCCGGCACCGTCTCTTCCCACCATCACCGGCAGCTCGTGTGAAGGCCTCGCCCCCTCCCACCGCTGCCTGAAAGCCTCTCGATGGGATGTTCAGCCTGCGTGGACTCCAAGGCCTGACCCCTGCTGCTCCTCCCCTACCTCCCCGCTCTCCTGACAGAGCCCCAGGTGCTGGCTGTCCTCTGGAAGCCACCTGCCGGTTCTAGAGGCCACCCACAGTTCCCTCTGCCACCGGGGCTGCCTCAAAATGGCAGCTTAGTTCATCAAGCCACTAAGGACGACCTCTCTCCAGTCTGCTAAGACGGAGCCTTATGTAAGGGGACCCAATCAAGGGAGTGACTTCCCATCTTTTTTTACCAACTTCCATTAGTTAGAAGCAAGTAACAGGCCCCAGATCCTAGACGATCTGTTAAGTGTTTGATGACTGAGTTAGTGATTGCCATAGGAGGCCTCAGACATCCTATCCGGCTTCTAGCATGGGAGGAAAGGGGTCCTGACCGAAATCTTTTGAGGGCCAAGAACCAAGCTTCAAAGCTGAAAGGGCCTCAGAGACAGGTAGACCAAACCAGCCTCCACCCTCACACTGGGTTACAGACGGGGAAAGTGAAGCTGGAGAAGCTGAGCCATTGCCCAAGTCACTCTGTGGCACAGCTAGGTGGGAGGCCTTGGTCCACACAGCTCCCAAACCCGGTCTTTATGGAGGCGCCCACACGGGTGCCAGGCACTGAGCCAGGTGTGGGACCCCAATGAGCAAGACATGGGCCCAGCTGTCCCTCCCTGCCTCACCTGTGGCAGTGGACCCTGGGCTCAGACAGACCCCTCAGAGGTAGTGGTTCTCGCTTTTTTTAGTCTTTTTTTTTTTTTTTAGATTTTATTTATTCATTTTTAGAGAGAGAGAGAGAGAAAGAGAGAGAGAAGGGGGGAGGAGCAGGAAGCATCAACTCCCATATGTGTCTTGACCAGGCAAGCCCAGGGTTTCGAACTGGCGGCCTCAGCATTTCCAGTTCGATGCCTTATCCACTGCACCACCACAGGTCAGGCAGTAGTGGTTCTTAAATTGAGGGAGGACATCTCATCACCAGGGATACATGTTTAAAATGCAAACTGACCATGAACAAAACACTGGCCTGGGCTCTTCAAAATAGTCAGGGTCATGAAAGACAGAAATGGCTGAAGGAGATGTGGCAACGAAAAGCAATACTTATTCCTGGACTGAACCCCAGAACGGGAGGAGAGTTGCCTTAATACAAAGTCCTGGGAAAACCGATGAAGTATAAATACTAGGTAACAGTGTTGTGTCACTGTAACATGAAAGGGAACACCCATGTTCTTTTATACACGTTGGAGGATTTAAGCGGCACATGACACTAACTGCAGCTAAAATCATCGTAGACAGAAAGGGAGTGAGCGACAGAGCAGACGCAGCAAAAGGCTAGCAACCAGGGAATCTGAGTAAAAGGACATGTGAGAGGTCTTTGTGTAAGGTCAAAATTCTTTCAAAATTAAGAATCATTGTGCCTGACCAGGCGGTGGCACAGTGGGCGGAGTTTTGGACTGGGATGTGGAAGACCCAGGTTCAAAACCCCAAGGTCGCCAGCTTGAGCACGGGGTCGCTGGCTTGAGCGTGGGATCATAGATAGGAATGACCCCATGGTCACCGGCTTGAGCCCAAAGGTCTCTGGCTTGAAGCCCAAAGTCACTGGCTTGAGCAAGGGGTCACTCACTCTGCTGTAGCCCCCCAGTCAAGGCACAGATGAGAACGCAATCAATGAACAACTAAGGTACCGCAACAAAGAATTGATGCTTCTCATCTCTCTCCCTTCCTGTCTATCTGTCTCTATCTGTCCTTCTCTCTGACTGTCTCTATTAAAAATAATAATAATAAAAATAATCATAATATTGTTGAACAGACTCCTAGGCCCCTCTGGAGATTGAGGCCTGCACGAGGGGCTGTTAGGATGGGAGCTGCTGTCCCAGAGCCACACTACCACCAGCACCTGAGGCCACAGAGGTGCTTTCTCAGGGACTCTCCCCTTCCAAGCATGCAGACTGTGGTCCATGTGGGTAAAAAGTTGCTGTTTGAATCTGAACAAACAGCTCTTGGGTGAAGCAAGTCAAGACTATGCTAGGGACCCACAGGGGACAGCAATCCCTGGGCCGGCTCCGTTTCTTTCGGGCTCGGGCTGTGTGTGGGGCTGCGCTGAATGACGGAGAAAGAAGGGGACACAGAGCATTGAATCAGACCAGGGGTCTGAGTTCTGTCCTGGTTTCGGTGAGCTCGTTGATGACCTTAGCAAATCCCTATCCTTCTCTGAAAACCTTTTTTTTTTTTAACTTTAATTTTTTTTTTATTCATTTTAGAGAGGAGAGGGAGAGACAGAGAGAGAGAGAGAGAGAGGAGAAACAGAGAGAGAGAAGTGGGGGAGGAGCTGGAAGCATCAACTTCCATATGTGCCTTGACCAGGCAAGCCCGGGGTTTCAAACCAGCGACCTCAGCATTTCCAGGTCGACGCTTTATCCACTGCGCCGCCACCACAAGTCAGGCCTTTTTTTTTTTTTTTTTTTTTTTTTTTTTAATGAAAACCTGTTTCTTATTCTCTAAAAGGCAATGGACCCTTGTTTTAAGGTACCCAGCATCCATTCTCTCCTTTTTGGCATAACGGGGCTGACACTCCTCTCCCCCTCCCCCTGACTCCAGGGCCAGCCTTTGGACCCCAACTTGGCCAAGCAGAGCACCACAGCCCTCTGGCCCAGCCAGTGATTCCAGGATGGGCATGGGCCCAAAAGGGAGTCACTTACGCTAAGCCCCACATGACCAAAGTGAGATTTAGCTACGGTTTCGCCTCTCCTAGAAACGGAACCTTAAACCAGTCTGCCAGGAGTCACCCAGTCAGCCCTAGTTAGGTCACCAGCCTGAAAAGCCTCTGTCATCTCCTATAAGAAAAATAACTTTACAATAATCAGCCCACTTTTGTTTGAGATTAATAGCTTTCTGATTCCTGTTACCGTTTGCCTTTCATTCTGTACGGTTCTTCAGCGCCCCTTTCTATCTGCTACATTGGATGCTGCCTGATTTGAATCAATTTGGGCTCAAGTAAACTCTTTAAAAAACTTTTTTAACATGCCTCAGTTTACCTTTTAACACTACCCAGATCAGGCTGGGGAGATTCCATGCCGATACTTTATTGGACTCATTGGAGTCTGACTGTGGGAGGCTGGTGAGGCCGGAAGCTGGGAGCTATTGCTGTGGGCCCTCCAAGGATGCTCTCTGCCCGAGTATAAAGCCAGCATGACGGAGGCGGAACGGAGAGGTGGAAACACACCTAGTCCAGGACCAATCATTTGATACCCCAGATCCCAGGACATCCCAGCCTGGGAGCCAGGAAATATGCCTTTTTTTTTTTTTTTTTTTTTTTGTATTTTTCTGAAGCTGGAAACGGGGAGAGACAGTCAGACAGACTCCCACATGCGCCCGACCGGGATCCACCCGGCACGCCCACCAGGGGGCGATGCTCTGCCCCTCCGGGCGTCGCTCTGCCACGACCAGAGCCACTCTAGCGCCTGGGGCAGAGGCCAAGGAGCCATCCCCAGCACCCGGGCCATCTTTGCTCCAATGGAGCCTCGGCTGCGGGAGGGGAAGAGAGAGACAGAGAAGAAGGAGAGGGGGAGGGGTGGAGAAGCAGATGGGCACTTCTCCTGTGTGCCCTGGCCGAGAATCGAACCCGGGACCTCTGCATGCCAGGCCGACGCTCTACCACTGAGCCAACAGGCCAGGGCCAAATATACCTTTTTTTTTTTTTTGTCTGTTTCACTTGAGTTTCGCTAACTGACAACCCCAAGAATCCTAATACAGAGAGCTCCAGCTCTGCATGGGGGACTGTGGGGAACAACGACAGCCCCTCAAGGTGGGGTGGCCTCCCTACTCTCACGCCACCTCCAGCCCCACCTTCTCTCACTCCTCTCCCTGCTGCCTCTTGCTGCAGAGATGTGTCCTCCTTCAGGGAAGTCCCTGAAGCCCAGACTCCGTTCGCTGCCCTGTCCCTGTTCCTGCAACCTCTGTGCTTACCACCCTCCTAGTGGGACGGAGCAAGCCCACACTTCTCATCAAAACCCAAGTGTGAGGTGGCTGTTCTTTCTGGTGCAGGGGAGCAGTGAGCCACAGATATTGTCTCAGAGGAGAAATACTCTTTGCGGGTGAGAGGTGAGCCCTGAGCTGGCTAACCGTACAGCTGAAGCTTCTCTGGACTCGCAATGGGAGCCTGGAGTTGAGGACAGCCAAAGGCTGGAAGGAGCCCGTTGTTCCAATACAGGAAAGGGAAATTGCTGGTGAGGAGGCCTGGGGACAGGGTAAGCCAGGTGGCAGGGCTGGTGGAAGTGGGGCATGGAATAGTCAGGCCTCCCTGGTGTGTGCGGCTGCGGTGTAACCCCCTCCCACCTCCGGGGCTTTGTGCAGCTTGGCTTCCGGGCTGAGTGCAGAGGAGGGCCGAGTCCCATAGGGACTGAGCAGGAGCTGAGGGAGGGGACAACTGTGGGAAGGGATATGAGGGGTGTGGAGAACCGGTGGGGGGTGCAGTCAGGGTCAAGTGTGACTGTGGGACCAGAAGCCCCAGGGAAGGTGCAGACATCTTGAGGAGGCACTTGGAATGGGGGTCACAACAACACTGCCACACTGCAGCATGGTATGGGTCTGCTCACCGTCACCTTCATGAGGGCAGGACCCGGGAAGGTCTTCCTTACCCTTTCCATCCCAGCCCCAGTGAAGGCCCTTGCAAGATCCTCAGCGAGCAGGCAGCCTTCTGATTCCACAGCCTCCTACCTTCAGGTTTAACCAGTGATAACAGACTTGACTATGTGTCTTGTTCTACACCCTTCCCACGTACTGTCTCCTTTATTGTGTGTTGCAACACCTTAGTTGTTCATTGATTGCTTTCTCATATGTGCCTTGACCGCGGGCCTTCAGCAGACCGAGTAACCCCTTGCTGGAGCCAGCGACCTTGGGTTCAAGCTGGTGGGCTTTTTTTGCTCAAACCAGATGAGCCCGAGCTCAAGCTGGTGACCTCGGGGTCTCGAACCTGGGTCCTCTTCATCCCAGTCCGACACTCTATCCACTGCACCACCACCTGGTCAGGCTACTGTCTCCTTTAACCCTCTGTTGTCCCCTGCCTTTTACACTCTGGCTGACACAGGGAGGGGTCGCTGGGCTTTTCACCCAGGCAGCTGGCTCCAAGCCCCAGCCCTTGTCACTTCTCAGTTGCTTTCCCTTGTGCTGATCCTCCTGGTCTCTGGCTTTGTTCAATCTAACACTAGCCAGGAGTCCACACCTTGCCCTCCTGCTTGACATCCTTGTCTCTCACTAACACACAAGGTGCAGAAAGGCAGGACCATCCCTGTGCAGTTCACCTGTTTCCTAGTACCTAAGGCCACTAAGGAATTCACTTACAAACGAATGGAACAATGGCCTGACGTTTGCTCCTCACGCCAGCTTTCTTGAGTGCTTTATCTCAGCCTCTGGTGCCCACCCCGCTGTCCCGCTGGTGGCAGGCATCTGAGTCTTGGTGGTGGCATTGGGCAGGGTATAACTGCTTCTTCTCAAGCTGCAGAGTGGCAGGGCTGGTGAGTTCCCACCGCGCAGGGCTGTCTAGCCGCCCAGGAATGTTAAGTGGTTTTTTGGGGGGTTTTTTTTGTTTTTTTTTTTTTGTATTTTTCTGAAGCTGGAAACGGGGAGAGACAGTCAGACAGACTCCCGCATGCGCCCGACCGGGATCCACCCGGCATGCCCACCAGGGGGCGATGCTCTGCCCACCAGGGGGCGATGCTCTGCCCCTCCTGGGCGTCGCTCTGCCGCGACCAGAGCCACTCTAGCGCCTGGGGCAGAGGCCAAGGAGCCATCCCCAGTGCCCGGGCCATCTTTGCTCCAATGGAGCCTTGGCTGCGGGAGGGGAAGAGAGAGACAGAGAGGAAGGAGGGGGGTGGGGTGGAGAAGCAAATGGGTGCTTCTCCTATGTGCCCTGGCCGGGAATCGAACCCGGGTCCCCCACACGCCAGGCCGACGCTCTACCGCTGAGCCAACAGGCCAGGGCAATGTTAAGTTTTGTAAGAGGCTCAGCTGCTGCTGGAATGGCATGAATCACCCCTATTGAGTACGGCTCAGCAGGTAATGGGGTGGTGATGCTGCTGAAATTAGAAATGAGAAATAAACACCCTGGGTCTGGCTCTCACCCTGCTCTCAGACTCAAGTCCTGGCTGTGACACTTTACGTGCTGTGTGAACATGGGCTAATCACTTCCCCTCTCTGAGCCTCTATTTCCTTACCTGCCAAATGGGCGTGATGACCCCTCCCTCTCTCCAGTGAACAGTGGATGAGGGAGCACCCTGCCTGGTGCCTCTGGCTCCCGGAGCCACCGCCTTGCTGAAACTGCTCACGCCAACCTCATCCCATTGCAAAAAGCCTTGTGGGCCTTTTTGTAAAGGTCTTAAGATCACGTGACCTCTGGGTCAAGTTGTGGACCACACTATCCTTGTCACTGCTCAGAGTTTATTCTTCCTCTCCAGCTGCTTCTACTCATTTTGTTCCCTTAACCCAAGACGAAGGTCCAGGTGAGTTTTCAACTGAGAAGCAGCACTCTTGGTTAGATATGCACGGTTAGGAAGGTGGTGTTGGCTTCAGAGTGGCACACAGGTAGACAAGAGAAAGAGCTGGCAGGGAATCTGAGCTCTTGGCACAGGGAATAACATGTGAAGGTCGGTAGACAAGAGAAGGAGCTGGCAGGGAATCTGAGCTCTTGGCACAGGGAATAACATGCGAAGGTCCAGGAGAGGGGCCAGAGGAGGACATGGCAACAAGAACAAAGACGCCAAAGGATGCTTCTGTGGCTTCAGCACAAAGCGGAACCCAAGTGAGCAGGTAAGATGAGGAAAGGGACAAGGAAGGGGTCAGATCCAAGAGGGCCATTAAGCCCGTGGTTTTCAACGTTTTTACGCTCAGGGACTGGTAAAAATAGGAGAATTATTTCAGAGACCAGGAAGGCAGAAATCACCCTGAGCATAAGCGAATTCAACTGAGACCGCTGGGTCTATACTCTTCATACAGCGGGGTGGTTAACTCTTTCGCAACCGGCACAGAATTTCTGGCGAACCTTCTGCGAACTGGCGGTTGGTTGAAAAACACTGCTTTAGGCCACACAAAAGAACATGGATTTCATCCTAATGGCTGTGGGAATGGTTTTCAAGAGGCGAATGACAATGCGGTTTGCTGTAATTCCCGAAAATCACCAGGCTGCTGTGTAGAGACTGAGAAACGTTAAGGAGGCTGGTTAAGAAGCTACTGCAGTTGCCCAAGCAAAAGATGGAGGCTGCACTGAGGATGTGGGGGTGTGGGCATATTCTAGAAATTTAGGAGGTAGACGCTCAAGACTTAGCAGCTGTGTGGATGTAAGGGAGAATACAAGAGTCAAGGACAAGTCCTAGGACAATCTTGAGCAATTGGGCAATTTTCCTGAGATGAAAAGCGCAGGGGAAGCCGGTCAACTTTTTCTTAAAGGACCAGAGAGTAAATATTTTAGGATCTGCAGGCCACATGGTCTCTGCCACAACCACTCGACTCCGCTGTTGTAGCACAGAAGCCGCCAGAAGCCACACCTACAAAAATGCACTTGGTTATGTTCCAGTAAAACGGAATTTACAGAAAGAAGTGGCAGGCTGGTTTGCTGACCTACGTTTTGGGACATGTCACATTTGATGCGCCTATTCTGGATCTAAATGGAGATCTTCAGGAAGTAGTCAGAGACATGGGTCTGAGTGTAGCAGAAAGGTCTAGGGGCCAATGAGAAAATCCAGAAGCCGTCAGAAGGCTGCCAGCCATCTGAGACCAGGAGAGAGGGAAGAGCAGAATGTGGAGAGCCAGGCCCTGAGGACAGGAGATAAAAAAGACGGGACAGATGTCTCTCTGAGTGGTGGGAAGTACACCTGGTGAGTGGAGCACCTTGGTAGTCGCGTGCACGCTGTAACGTGGTACAGAGAGCTGGGGCAGCAGGAGGGCTGAATGCATCGGTTGGATGTAAATGAGGGGTGCCAGAATATGCCGCCCGAAAGGTGCCTCTGGCAGAGGGATTGTTTAAAGCTAAAGGCCATTGAGAAAGAGTAGATGCAGGGAAAGCTCTAAAAACAAGAGTTTTGGGTTTTTTTTTAAAAAATAGAGAGCATTTCCATTTGTAAAAGCTGTCTTCCTCTCCCATTAAAAAAGAAGGAGGACTCTCAGCCATGGAGAAAGTCGGACTTAAATCTGTGCAACAAATCTTTATCGACCATGCTTTTCCCAGTCAGTTTCCCATAACTTGCCTCCATCCCTTCCCCCACAGAATCCCCAGAAACCGTTTTCCTTTGTTTTAGCCTAAGATGGTGCATAGCTCAAGTTCTAACCACTTCTTTGGGTTACTCACTGCTGGGTGCGCCCCCGCCCCGCCCCACCGTGGACCTGTGTGAAGCACGAGTTAACAAAGTTCTCTGTTTTAATCTTGCTTATCTGTCTTTGGCCAATCTCATTTACAGAGCTCCCGCTGCAGAACCCAAGATGGCTAAAGAAAAAAACCTTTTCCTCCTCTGTATAGCCAAATAGTTATATCCCTGATGAGAGGGGTCGGCGACAAGAGAGTGACAGAAACCAGATTGAAACACGTTGAAGAGGGAGCTAGAGATGAAAAAATTGAAATTTCAGATGATGAACAAATCTCAAGATGCAGAGAAGAGAAGCCAGTGGCTGCTGGGGAAGTTGGAATGGAGGGTTGTTTGGTTTTTAATGGAAGAGATTTGTTTAAATGCTGAAGGGAAGAGAAAGGACTCTTGAGGTTACAGGGGGTGCATGCTGAATGGTGATCCCACCACTAACGACCCTTGGGGCCTTGGGTAACTTCCTCATCTGTAAAGTAGAAGTAATCATACAGTCTGCTTTGTGGGGTTGATGCGAGGCACAATGAGAAAATGTGGATACGTGGCTCAGTGCATGGTGATAAGCTCTCAACAAATGTTACTCCTGTTATTACCCTCGCCTCCCTTCTACCCACCCTCTTCCAAAAGGAGCAAGTCTGGGCGTGTGTGTCCGAGGTCTGCAAGGTTTCCCAGCTTTGCAGGCAGTGCCAGTGATCTGGGAGCATCCTGAATTATTACTTTCTTCTGCTCTGCTGTAAAAGCCTAAATAAATGGCTCTTTTTTTTTCTTCTTTTTATTTTATTTTACTTTTTTTTTATTTTCTGAAGTTGGAAACGGGGAGGCAGTCAGACAGACTCCCGCATGCGCCCTACTGGGATCCACCCGGCATGTCCACCAAGGGGCAATGCTCTGCCCATATGGGGCGTTGCTCTGTTGCAACCAGAGCCATTCTAGTGCCTGAGGCAAAGGCCATGGATCCATCCCCAGCGCCTGGGCCAACTTTGCTCCAATGAAGCCTTGGCTGCAGGAGGGGAAGAGAGAGATAGAGAGGAAGGAGAGGGGGAGGGGTGGAGAAGCAGATGGGCGCCTCTCCTGTGTGCCCTGGCCGGGAATCAAACCCGGGACTCCTGCACGCCAGGCTGACGCTCTACCACTGAGCCAACCGGCCAGGGCCTGGCTCTTTTTTTGTTTGTTTAAAAAACAAACAAATAATAGGAATAGTAGGAACACAAGTTAGGTCTACCCCAGGGTTCCAGAGATGGACTACAGGTGGGATTTTTATGAGGGCTTCGGTCTCCTTTGGCTTGCTAAATTGGTGAGTGCCTTCTCTTTAACTGGTTTGAGGCCAGGCCTTCCAGACCCACATTTTCCACAGGCAAGGGAGAGTGGCAGCCCTTTGCAGCCTGAGTTTTTATTGAGAGTGAGAAGCATCTGTGTGACGGGTTGAATAGTGTACCCTCCCCCCCAAATTCATGTCTACTTACTATCTCAGAATGTGACCTTATTGGAAATAGGGATTTTGCAGAAGAAGTTAGTAAGCTAAGGATCGAGACGAAATAATCCTGGATTTAGGGTGGCCCCTAAATCCAGTGACTGGGGTTCTTACAAAGAGAGGAGAGTATACAGACACACATCCAGAAGAAAAGACCATGTGAAGATGGAGGTAAAGATTGGAGCGACGGAGCCAAAGATTGCTGGAAGAGGCAAGGAAGAATTCTTCCCTAGAGCCTCAGAGGGACCATGGTCCTGCTGACGCTTTTTGAGTTCAGACCTCTGGCCTCCAGAACTGTGAGGATAAGTTTGTGTTTTCAAGCCATGCTGGTTGAGGTGATACATTATGGTGGCCCTAGGAAGCTCTTAACGCCTGACGTCATGCTTGGTCTTGGGCAATGAAAGAGGACACAGTGTTCACTGAGACTGAGTGGTGGCACAGGCCATGGCTTCAGGGAGCCTCTTCAGTTCAGGTGGCAGGACGTGGCACTTGAGCCAAAGGTGGGACTGAGTAGAAACACCTCTGAAACATAGTGGGAGGGCGTGCTGCCCACGGGAGAGGCCATTGGCCCCAGACTCCAGGGCCTTAGAGAGGCTTTGTGTCAACTCCAAACCTGCTGTGACTTCACATTCAGATTTTCTTGAATTTACAAATATATATATTTTAAATGCAACCTATTAGTGGCCCAAGAACTTTTACTTCTAGGAATTTAACTTAAGAAAAAATCATAGCTAATCTAACAGGTGTGAGGTGGTATCTCATTGCAGTTTTGATTTGCATTTCTCTAATAACTAATGAAAATGAGCATCTTTTCATATATCTGTTGGCCATTTGTATTTCTTCCTGAGAGAAGTGTCTATTCATGTCCTCTTCCCATTTTTTTTATTGGATTGTTTGTTTGTTTGTTGTTGAGTTTTATGAGTTCTTTGTATATTTTGGATATTAGGCCCTTATCTGAGCTGTTGTTTGAAAATATCATTTCCCATTTAGTTGGCTGTCTGTTTATTTTGTTGTCAGTTTCTCTTGCTGAGCAAAAACTTCTTAGTCTGATGTAGTCCCATCTTGATAACATTATACGAAGTGAAATAAGTAAATCAGAAAAAAACAAGAACTGCATTATTCCATATGTAGGTGGGACAAAAAAACAAGACTAAGAGACATTGATAAGAGTGTGGTGGTTACGGGGGGGGGGGGGGGGGAGGGGGGAAGGGAGAGGAAAAGGGGGAGGGGGAGGGACACAAAGAAAATTAGATAGAAGGTGACGGAGGACAATTTGACTTTGGGTGATGGGTATGCAACATAATTAATTGACAAGATAACCTGGACATGTTTTCTTTGAACATATGTACCCTGATTTATTGATGTCACCCTAGTAGAATTAATAAAAAAAAAATCAGAAATTCATATGAAGCTTTACCCCCAGGATGTTTAGCATAATATTATTTATAATACTGAGAAACCAGAAACAGCCTAAATGTCCAATAGAGAGGAAATAGTTAGATAAATTATGGTATATCCAGAAGATGATTAAGCAGCCATTGCCAATATTTATAACGAGTGTTTAATGTTTACAAAGAACTTTATTGATGTGGGAGAGTGATAGTGATA
The DNA here is from genome assembly GCF_036850995.1 of Saccopteryx leptura. Taxonomy (NCBI): domain Eukaryota; kingdom Metazoa; phylum Chordata; class Mammalia; order Chiroptera; family Emballonuridae; genus Saccopteryx; species Saccopteryx leptura. Next base: position 201,529,154 of record NC_089506.1, read on the forward strand.
TAATGCTAAATGAGAAGAGAAAAATGGTTATAAAATGGTACAGTATGATGTCAACCATAAAAAAAAATGCATTAAAAAAACTGAAAGGAAATAACCCAAAATGTCAGAGTGGTCTTTAATTGAAGAAATTAGGGGAGTTTAAAAAAGAACCCAAAACCCCCCAAAAAGTTCCTTCTACTTTCTATACTTTCAACTCTCTATACTTTTAAAGTGACTTACTATGTACACGGATTACTTCCATAGTCAAGGAAAAAGTAAAACCTTTAAAAATGCTGTGTACGTGGTTTCCATTTTTATTTTCTTCGATGTATGATTGCACATCAGCAAATCTCGAGTTATGCTAACTACTGAGGCCGGTCACGACACAACGTACAGAGAGGTCACACGGGCTGTGCCGAGCTGGCTGTAGCGTATATACATCAAGTTACACAGGTGGAATTGTTAGGCTGGTTAAAATACACCACCAAATGATGGGACACGGTTGGGTCAGGCCGCCCCTCCCGCCTGCCGCTGCTGTTTACGGAGGTCTGTGTGTTAGGCTGGTGAGTGGGGGTCCCGCTGACACTGCATCCGGTGGCCCCTGGAGTGTGGGCCCAGCGCCTGGGTCAGCATCTGCTCTGGGTCCCCAGCTTGTCTCCCCCTTGCCTGGGTGTCGAGCCTGCAGCGTTCTGCTACCTCTTCCATGCACTGGGTGTGCTCCAGCCCAGGCCCCCGTCCCTTATGCCCCACGTACCTGAGGCAGCCACTTGCATGGGAAAGAAGAACCAAGAGCGAACGGACATGCTCCTGGTGTGACCGGTGCCCAGACACGGGAGGGCAGTAAACCAGAGATGTGACCATGACACCACACACAAGCTCACTCTTTACAGATGGGCCCCCTGTGTCTCCAAGGTATGTAGGCTGTGTGGAGCCCTCCAGGGCACAGTCCCTGGAGAAAGGGCAGACGGGGGACAGGAGCTGTGCCCCTTAGGGTAGGCCTGACAGTGGAGCTAGGAGGGTAGATGGGGGATGTATCCAACATGGTGCTAGACTGTTGAAAAGTCACACTATACACACCTGGGGATCATGCCCCTCTCCCAAGTCATTCACGTGGTGGGTTAGATACAGCTAGATAGAAGTGGAGATATACTTTTTTGAGGAAGGACCTTTCCTGGTGGTTGGAAAAACAGTGAGACAGACTCCTGGGTTTGGCATGCTCTGGGGAGGGCCATGCGACAGTGAGGGACTCCCTATTGCTACACTCTATACAGGGCGGCCGGGCCCGCCCTCTGTGCCCGCGGCCCCTGGTGGCAGTCACAGGCTTGCCTTCAACCCCTTCCACCTCTGGGAGCTCTTGAGCCCCGGTGAAATGGGGGCTATGAAGACAAGTGGATGGGAGGGGGTTCCCCATGGCCCCGGGGGCACCCCACATGAGGGCTACATGATACTGCACTGGGTGGCCCCACAGCAGTCCTTGATGAGTGCCAGCCCCGTCTTGGCCACCGTGGGCTTGCTAGGTGGGGGCTCTGCTTTCTTCTCAGCTCGAGAGCCTGCAGCAGGGTAGGAACACAGAGAAAGAGAGAGAAGAAGGGAGAGAGGGAGAAGTGAGGTATGGAAAGCCCTGACCATCTACAGCCCCAGTCCCACCCCAACCCCTGGCCAGGCCTTGCTTCAACTCCACAGCTCAAGTGGTATGGAGAGCTGGCATGCATTTCATATCTATCTATCTATCTATCTATCTATCTATCTATCTATCTATCTATCTATCATCTATCTACCTACCTATCTTTCTTTCTATCTATCTATCTATCTATCTATCTATCTATCTATCTATCTATCATCTATCTATCTATCTATCTATCTATCTATCATCTATCTAGTTTTTCTGGCATGCATTTCATATCTATCTATCTATCTATCTATCTATCTATCATCTATCTACCTACCTATCTTTCTATCTATCTATCTATCTATCTATCTATCTATCTATCTATCTATCTATCATCTATCTAGTTTTTCTGGCATGCATTTCATATGGTCATACTGACTGTTCCCACTTTCTTGTGGGTTAACTGGCTTTCAGTCCTCACCTTCTAGTCATAGCCTTTAAATCTTTATCCTATTCAGTTCTCCTTTCTTTCTACTGTATCTTCCAAGCCTATCACAGGGTCTGGCATTCAAGAAGTATTTGGTGAATGAATAACTGGGAATTTTTTTTCAAGTCACTTCAATCTGAGGGCTCATGTCTTTTAATTCTGGAAAGTGCTCATTCGTTAGCCTTTCAGATACCTCCACCACTCATTTTCTATTATCTCTTCTTCTGGAATGCCTATTAAATGTAAGCTGGGCCTTCTTAGTCTATCTTCCATATTTTATTACTTCTCTTTCATATTTTTCATATTTTTTTTGTGTCTGTGCTGCATTCTGGGTAATTTCCTCAGTTCCGTTTTCCAATTTATAAACCCTTACTTCAAGTGTATCTCTATATTTAATCCATTGGGTTTTACTTCAGTAACAATAACTTTTTTAGAAAGCTATGTGTTTGCAAATCTGCCTATTCTTTTCCACAGCATCCTGCTCTTTCATTGTGTGTTGTATTTCTTTGCTTATTGTTTTAATAATGTTAAATATATTTATTTTCTTCTTTAGATCGTCGTTATTTATAGTTCTTAGGAGAACAAACATTCTCTTTTCTTCTTTCATGACGGTTTAATTATTTATTGGTTTTACATTTTTATTGAGAGCTTATCTTCATGGGGCTGTTTTATCTGTGAACTGTGTATTATGGAATGCTGAAGAGTCCCTATTAAGCAATTTTGCATTTGCTTTGCTGGGGTCCCAGAGATTTCACTGGTTTTAGATGAGCTTTAATTTTTCAACTTGGGTTTTCAGCATCAGTTAAGTAGTATACATTTGACCCCCACCCTTAGCCCCTGGAATGTGGTGTGGGGCTTGGGGTATTTTGATTTCTTGCCAGAATTCTTTTTTCTATCTATAACCCTCCACAGAAAGCAGGTTTCCTTACTCCTTCTTCACAGTGTTAAGTGGAGTTTTTTCAATTTCCATTTTATGGGAGGGACAGTCCACTGAGGACGCTGGATTGACACAGGCACCAGGGACCAGGTGCCAGGTACCATGTAATTTTCGGGAGAAGGGACCACGGCTCTTCTCTTTCTTTATTCCGTCGCTGTACAGCTGTGTTTTCACGGGCTGTTAATGCGTGATCAAAGGAAACTGGGTTTGCAGATACAGTTCACAGTGGCAATTTTTGGGTCTTGTCTTCCTAGCAAGATTTCTAGCCCCTTTGACTCTGATAACAGTTCGTGTCTGTGTGGCTATTATAGGAGGGGATATGTGACCCAGATCTGGCCAATCACTGTATCTCAGCCTCTTGATAACAGTGATGGGCCTAGGAGGTGGGAATGTGATCCAAGAAATGCCAGTTCGAATCTTTCCCTGAGGTTTATATATTAGATCCCTGGAGAGAGAATCTGTGATGCTGCCTTGCCGCTGTCGACTGGCATCCTGTTTTGGAGTTCTGGCCCCCGGGGAAGACGGGTGTAGCAGGAGAAAATGAAGCTAACGTACAAAGAAGGGCAGAGATGAAAAATGGAAGAAAAGCAGCTTTCTAACAGTGTCTGATCTCTGAAGCCCTAGTTCTTGTTGCTCTTCTTCCAAATTTCCTTTATTGCTAGGGACAGTTTGAATCGGGCATCCATTTCTTATAACTGATAGCAGCCTCACTGGATCAACAAAGAGAAGACAGTTCCTTGACAGCAGGACGCATTAATTGTTTAATATGTTAATGAAACAAGATCGTCCCTATAGAGAGCCAAATATGCAGCATTTCCCAAACTTATTTCACACAAAACCCCTTTATTCTCTGAGTATCTTGTGAGGCTAATATTCTGAGAAGCCTGAGTTTGGCTCCACTGCCTTAGAAATTCCAAGTCCAAGAGAAACCAGAGCTCCGAGCCTCAGTTCCCACCTTCTTGCCTCAGTGACCACCCAGCTCCTTCCATGAAATGCACCAAACTATGTGATTAGAGAATGACAGCTGCTGCCAGAACTAGTTACATAGTTTTCAGAATCCAATGCATAATAAAAATGTAAGGCACCTTGTTTCAAAATTATTAAGAATTTTAAGACAGGAATAGCTGAACATTGACGCAATCAGAGTAGCCTTCTAGGCACGGGGCCCTGAGCAACTGCACAGACTAACAATGATGAAGCTGCCCTGCCTACCGCCATCCTGCGCACAAGTTCCATCGCTAATAAGTATATATTTTGTTGTGCCTTCTCTGGGGCCCACCGAGACCCCTTTCCCATTTTCTTTACTCTTGGATGGGAGGGGAAGAAATAATATATGCACTCACTGGCTGGCGATTTGGTTACTTTGTCTAGAGGTTTTAACTTGATTCTCAGGAAATCCGCCATTTCCTTGTCTTCTTCTTGCTCCCTGTGAAGACAGATGTATAAAGAAAAAGTAGCATAAGCAAAGAAAACATCAAGGAACTGATAAAATGAGGCAAGAAGTTAAGTGTGTGGGACCATGTAACAAGCTTTGTGGATGGTGCATATATGTTGTGTATTATGTATGGATGGTACATGTATGCTGCTGTGTGTTCTATATGGGGAGTACATGTATGTTGTGGGTTACGTGTGGATGGTATGCATGTTTTCTCTGTTATATGTGTATGGTATTTGTATGTTGTGTTTGATGAACCTGCTCTGAAGCAGACACGTATCAGCAATGGAGAAAATGCCTACCCAGAGCATGGGTGAGACCCCAGGGAAGAGACAAGACCATCATAGGACCCAGTCTCCCTGCTAGGGGTTCAGTCACCTCACTTTAAGTCACCTCACTCTATACCTTTAAGTCACCCTAGACACCTGCGCTTCCATGCGATACATGGCAGGTCTCAGAGGGCATGTCACCTCAGCTCTTCTAAGGGTCACCAGGAGCCAAGGCAGTGGGCCATGCCTGGTGGAGCTAGGCAAGCTACATCCCAGGAGGACACAGAGAATAACGACGAAGTTGCTCTTTGAGGTTGAGGAGGCCCTGGGAGCCCCTCTCCTTGTGGAGAGCTCCAAAGGCCTTGCTCTAGGACAAAGATATTCAAGAATCAACATTCATGTTTCCGGAGCCCCGCCTCCTTCAGGGCCTTCAAGTGTGCCACGGCTCCAGGGCCCCTGGCTGCCCAGATTCAGGTGGTGGGTGCATCTGCAAACAGGAGATCCTGAAGGGGCGCTGGAACCACCAGTGAGAGGGGAAAGAGAAGAACAGCGTTGGGAAGCGGACAGGGCAGGGGAGGAAGCAAGTCAGTACGAGGGGCCGAGTTTCTGTGGGAACCAACAGAAGTTTCTGGAAGTTGCCTTGATGAGTTGAGAGAAAGTTCATTGAAGAGAAGGGGTAGGAAGCACCCCTGTGTGTTATGTGATATAATTTCTCCCTACACACTTCCTTAAATAACATTCACTTAAGATCTACAGGCCTTTGCAAGACTGTTGGGAGCTAGATTTGAGTTTCTCTTGAATGTGAAATGGGTTTTTAGGCCAGAAGGCTGGGGTTCATTTGGATTCAGAGCTTGGGCATCTGGGAAGACCGTGCCTGTGAGGCAAGGCTGCGGGTCCCAGGAGCAGACAACAGGCTTGTGAGGAAGCTGAGGGCTGTGCCCCAGCAGCCCGGTCCACGGGGACACACTGCCCACTCACCTGAGCCGCTCGACCTCTGCATCGTCCACCAGGAAGTCTCTCTTCTGCACCAGCCTGTGGATCTTCTGGATCAGCTCATCCTCTCTCTGCTTCTGCAGCTTGGTTTTTTCTTTTTCTGGGAAGAAGAAAACATCAGCAAAGAAACACTTCGGTGAAACCGTTGAAAGCACTTGAGTCAGGGGGGCCAGGCTCAGAATCCTGTATCTACTATCTCACTAGCTGGGTGAACTTGGAGAAGCAACCTGACCTCTTCAGGCTTCTGTTTCTTTCTCTGTCAAATAAAGCCAGGGAGGCTTAAATGCAGCGATGTTAGTAAATGGCTTAGCTCTGAGCTCGGATGTGGTGAGCGCTCCGTAAATGATAAGGACGTACCAAGGGGGGTCTTGCCGAAGAAGGCAGAGAGTGAGGAGGGCTTGGTGGGGGTGCTGGGAGGGAAATACTCCATAGCGACAGCAAACCAATCTGTCCTATGAGAACCTTCCATGCTGATGGCATTAGTCCTTTCCCAAGTGCCGAGGGCTAGAATGCCAAAGAGAGAACAAAAGAACCAGGGCTGGGAACGAGGACTGAGAACACTATAGGAGGGCAGAAACATAAACCCATCTCTGCTCCTTCTGCTCAGACCTCTTCAGAAGATAAAAAACATGAGCCAGCTTGTCCTGCCTAGGACAGGCATTGGCAATTTCCTCTAGGTTTGGAGACCGAATCAAAGCCAGAAAGAATATAGTATTTGGATAAGAGAGAAAATCGACTTCTCCCATCAACCAGAAGGGACGGGAGGAAGTGAGTAGAAATTCTAACATCTGGATCCCTGGCCATTGCTACACTGACAATGGCAGCATCACTCCTCCCACGGTGGGTCCTATGGATGGGGTTCCCCAAATCGCTCGTCAGTGTCACTGAGTGCCTCCCAGCTTTCAGCAAGTAAGTTAACACAGCGCCCACAGACTTGCCAGAGTGCCCTGCCCTCTCAGCTCTCTCAAGAGACCCGTCATGACTTGCAGTTCCCCAAGGAAATGACAACCTTCCTGCCCAAACTAGTCACCCTATCTCTTCCCGGTTTAGGCACCCCCCAGCTTCCCAGGTACGAGGCTGCAGCCCTCCACTCATGCAGCCCCTCCCAGCAACTCACAGGAGAAGGTGCCTACTCCAAGTGGTCTGTACCAGCTTACAAACCAGTCACTTACCCAAGTCTCCATGCCACCGGCCAATGCAGCTCACCTGCTTGTGTGTGCCACATACCTTTCCTGCCAGTATCTCCTGGATTCAAACCCAGATCAGTGGACTCTAAAGTAGTCGTTCTTCAGCAGGGGGCAATTTGCCTATCCCACCCCCACCGCAGGCCAGGAGATATTTGGCAACATCTGGAGGCATTCTGGGTTGTCACAACTGGGAAGGAGGGAAATGCTACTGACATGTATTGAGTAGAGGCCAGGGATGCTGCTAAATTCTACAACACACGGGACAGCCCCCATGTCCTAACAGAGAATTATTCAGCCCTAAAAGTCCCCAGTGCAATGCCCTGCTCTAAAATGAGTTGTGCTGCACTTCTAGTTCAATGACAGGTTTCCACTGGATGTCAGGCTGTCTACTGGCTTGTGAGCTCCTTAAAGTAGGGAGTCATTTTCTGTTCATTACCGAACGCCTAAGCACCTAGCAGCAATGCAGCCTCTTGAGACATACCTAGTGAACTAACAGAATGATGAAAGTGTTAAAGTAAACAATAACAGGGGTGCTTATCTGGCTTGTGTTGCTCCCTGTCAAAGCCAAGGCAAGGTTCTTGAGACAGACTTGTGTTTGTTTCTTCAATAAAGCTTTCTCTTAGCACCTACCAGGCCTGCATTTCTGCCCTCAAGGAGCATGGAGTCTACAGATGGACATATACAGTCAACAGGCAATTATTTGATAAGGACTTAGGTAAGAGTAACCTGCTGGAGGGCACCTAGCCCGGTCTGGGTGGGCACGGAAGGCTTTCTTGGGAGAAGGGGCCAAATGAGCTATGACCTGAAGGATGGGTAGAGTGTGTTTGGTTAATAATAATAATAATGGCAATAATTTATTAAACACTTACTACAGGATGGGAACTATGCTAAGCACTTTATGGTTTTTCCCTTCATTCATTCCATAACAATTCTGTGAGGTAGATAGCACTGCTGTCCCAGTTTACAGATGAAGAAATTGAGTTTTAGTGAAGTAACCAAACTTGCCCAAGGTCATGTCATTAATAAGTGACAGATCTAGGTTTGACCTCAAAGTCAGCTTGTAACCACCATACTCTCTACCCATTGCCAAGGTGGCTAATAATAGTGATAATTGCTAATACTTACTGGACTCTTACTTTGAACCAGATATCAAGCTAAGCACATGGCTTGCATTGTTTCATTTATCACAGTGAGACTTATTATATACCCAATGAGTTAGGTACTATTACTATTACCACTCTAATTTCAGAGGAAGGGAAATTGAGCCTCAGAGAGATCAAGTGATTTGCTCAAGGTCAAGGAGGTGGCCAGAATGAAGACTTGAACCCGGGTCTGCCTGACGCAGCGTTGTGTCTGAATCACGTGATCCGGGAGCACAGCGTTGAAAGGAGAACAGATGCACACTGTCTTCCTGCCCTAAGGAGTGCAGAGGGGGCAGGCGGGGGCGCTGAGCAGCTGTAGCCCCAAATGTTTACCTGGGATGGCGACCAGGTTCTGCAGCTCCTGCTTCAGGTCCATGATGTCGTTGCACAGCTGAATGTCATCCATCCTGGGGACACAGGACACCGCACAACAGCAGGTTACATGGGAAAACATCCTGCACCCTGAGCACCACCCCAGTTTCAACAAAGGGAGTTGCAGGGAGGAGGCTGGCCTTGGCCAAGGCTACACATGCTCTTTACAGATGGTTTCCCGCAAAAGAGAAACAAACATTGCCCATTATCTCACTATTTAGAAATGACCCGTCACTATTAATGACACCTTGTTATTCCTCCCAGTCTTCATGGGACCAGCTTCTGTTTGCTTGAAGCTCATATGGCAGGTTCAGTGTATATTCTTTTATCAGCTTGTTGTTAAAATTTTTAAACATTACAGAAATTCACAGCATTGACAGAGAGAATCTCCATTGTTTGGAGATAACTATTTGAAACAGTTTAGTATATATTCCTCCAGGTTTTAAAAAATGTTTATGCTTATATCATTATTATACAAAAACATTTTGCAATTTTTTCACTTACTTATATATCTTGAGTGTCTTTCTACATCAGTAATGCAAATCTCATTTGTAATGTCTGTATACTATTCCATTGTGTTGATATACAGTGATTTATTTAACTATTCCCCTATTCATAGACATCTGGGTTGTTTCCTGATGCGTTTATAGGATTAATTCCTAGAAAAATAAATTCTTAGAAATGTAATTGCTGGGTTCTGTAACACAGACACATGCATTTTAATAGCAATTTTCAAATTGCCCACCAGTAGTGTGAAAGGATGTTCACTCCCATAATCTCAGTAATTGTGTTGCATGAACAATTTTACATTATGTAGGGTAGTTTTGTTTTTTATTATTATTGATTTTTAGAGAGAGAGGAGTGAGAGAGAGAAAGAGAGAAAGAGAGAGAGAGAGAGAGAGAGAGAGAGAGAAGGGGGGAGGAACAGGAAGCATCAACTCCCATATGTACCTTGATCAGGCAAGCCCAAGGTTTTGAACCAGTGACCTCAGTGTTCCAGGTTGACGCTCTATCCCACTGCGCCACCACAGGTCAGGCTATGTAGGGTAGTTTTTTGTGTGCGTGCTACAATATTAACTCATCTTACTGTAAACAATTATTTGGCTGCCTGGAATTTTGCCAAGTAGATTTATCAGGTCTGTTTTAATTATACCTGCATCTTAATTACTTAGGTAGCTTTTTCAAGGTTTTGGTTTTTTTTTCTTTTCCAAGTGAGAGGAGGGAAGATAGAGAGACAGACACCTCCATGCACTCTGACTGGGATCCACCTGGCAACCCCTATCTGGGGCTAATGCTCTGCCCATTTGGGGCCAAGCTATTTTTAGATCCTGTAGCAGAGGCTCCACAGAGCTATCCTCAGAGCCCAGGGCCAATGCACTCAAATCAATCAAGCTATGGCTTTGGGAGATGAAGAGAGAAACAGAGAAAGAGAAGGGGTAGGGGAGGGGTGGAGAAGCAGATGGTCGCTTCTCCTGTGTGCTCTGACTAGGAATCGAACCTAGGATATTCACATGCTGGGCCAACGCTCTGCCACTGAGCCAACCAGCCAGGGCTGGTTTTTCAGGTTCTTATGCTATTCTAGCCACTGTAGGATAGACATGGGCTCACATAAGGCTTCTTCTTCATGTTGGATAATTTAGTGTGGGGCCTATAGAATCTCAGAAGTAGAACAACTGAGTACAAAGGGCTTGGCATGTCTACAGCTGTTGAGACATATTATCAAATTGCTTCCCCTTGAGGGGTGTTGGGGATATATGCTTTCATTTTGCATGTCTTTATTCAGCATTTATTGTGTCTGCCACTATCATAGCTCCAGGGGTGCAGCAGCCTCTCCTGCCCTCATGAGCAGAGGAGATAGCAGGTAAACACAAATACAATAGGATGTCAGATACTATGAAGAAGATTGAAGCAAGAGAGGGGTTAATACATGAGCCAGTTTGGACACAGCATCCTACTGTGGTGGGAAGAGAGAGAGGGAAGCATTGATATTCTCAAAGGGCCCAACTGTGTCCACACAGCATGTGAGGGTGGGACCAGGACTAGAAAGTCATCCATCTGAGTCTACTGAGCTGCCTCTTTCCACAGTGTTTTTGCCAAGAACCTGGCCTATTGCCACCATTAAGAAATGTCACCCACGGACCAGCGTGGGGCTCCCTGCCCTTTACTGGTCAAGAATTGCCCATGTTACCCATTCTAATCCCAGAGTCCTAGCTCTCAAAACAAGAGGCAGGAACGTCTCACTTCAGCCTGTATCTCCTGTTGTCAGAGGCAGGCCAACCATTTGTAAAGTCCTGTTCTGGAATGTCCTAGCAGGTGACAGCTGCCTCAAATAAGCTCGGGGAGTTGCCAGAAGGGTACAAACTGTTCCCATGGGTTCCTATCAGCAATTGTTCAACTGGGGGACCCTTTTCTATTCCTAGAATGCAGATCAGGCTACATCGCTGGTTCTTAATGAGGACAATTTGCTCCCCGGGGACATCTGACAATGTCTAGAGACATATCTGGTTGTTATGACTGGGTGTGTGTGGGGATTGCTACTGGCCTATAGGGGGCAGAGTCCAGGGATGCTGCTCAACACCCTACAACACGCAGCACTGCCCCCCTCAATAGAGAATTATCCGATCCAAAGTGTTGGTGATGCTAAAGTTGAGAAACCTAGGGTTGTAAACATGGATTTGGCACAGGTCCTAATTAATAATTTTTGAGAGATGAGAGAAGGAAAGATGGCAAAAGGAACAAAAGAGAGACAGGCAGTGGTTAGAAGAAAGAGTGTTGACACCAAAGAGCTCTAGTTCAAAGGGGCCATGAGCCAGTGATTTAACTGCTCCGAGTCGCTTTCCTCATCTGTAAAATAGGAATTATAATAGTATTTCTTCCTAGGATTATTATGCACGGCAAACACTGAGCACACACCTGGGACATACATAGCAAAATGCTTGGTAAATACTATCTGTTATTATTATTACTAACTATTAGAAAGAAATAGGGAGAAAAAGAGAGAAAACGCTGCTGGACGAGCAGCTTATTTCACAAATGAAGCTAGCGTGTCCAACCTTAATAAAAACCTTGACAGATTATATTTCTCTATAAAAACCTTTTTTTTTTTTTTTCCCCTGACTGGTTTGCTCAGTAGATAGAGAGTTTTCCCCGGTGTGCGAACATCCCTGGTTCGATTCCAGGTCAGGGCACGCATGGGATGAGACTATTTGCTTCTCTTCCCCTCCTTTTCTTCCTTCCCTCTCTCTTCCCCTCCCGCAGCCAGTGGCTCAGTTGGTTCAAGTGTCGGCCCCAGGCACTGAGGATAACTCATTTAGTCGCGAGCATTGGCTTTAGATGGGGATGCTGGGTGGATCCTGGTCAGGGTGTGTGTGGGAGTCTTTCTATCTCCCCTCCTCTCACTTAAAAAAAAGTTTTATGAATATCAGGAAGATAATTATAATAATACCAACTGTTTGTAAGTGCTTAGTCTGATTAAACACTTTAGAAGCATAGCTCATTTAATTCTTTCAAGCACTCTATGAAAAAGGTTTTTTTGTTTGTTTGTTTGTTTGTTTGTTTGTGAGAGACAGGAACATCAAGCTGCTCCTGTATGTGCCCTGACTAAGGAATGAAACCAGCAACCTCCACATTCCAGGATGACACTCCAATCAACTGAGCTATCCAGCCAGGGCTTCATTTTTATTTTTATTTTTTTGAGACAGAGAGAGGAAGGGAGTGAAAGGGGAGGGGGAAGGGGAACATTCATTTGTTATCCCACTCAGTCGTGCATTATTGGTTGCTTCCCATGTGTTGGCACTGACCAGGGATTGAACCCGCAACCTTGTTTTGGGACGATGCTCTTAACTGACTGAGCTAACGGGCCAGGGCCATACAAGTTTTAAAATAATATTTCCATCTGATTGCAGAAGAGATCCTTGATCACTGCAGAAATTTTGGAATATACAAACAAGAACGAAGAAAGAACCTAAAATGGTGCATAATGTTGGCCCACATGCACTCAGAAGTCACTGCTCCACCAATTCTTTTCATACCCGTAACCCAGGTGTGTCAGGCTTGCCTAGGGGGCACTCAGTCCTCACCCTTTGCTCATCTCAAAAGTGCACTCAGCATGATTTTGAGCCCTCCCAAATACGCCCAAATCCACCACACATTAACAAGTAAAATGGAATTCTGAAGTTCTCACCAGGAGTCATGCTGCAGAATTCCATAAAAATCCCCATTAGAGAACATTGTGGTTTTTCTCAAGTTTCTTTCATGCTGCCAGCTTCCCATCTTTTCTTTTTCTCTCTTCTTGTTCCAAACACCTTGCAGCCAAAGGAGGGTCCTCAGTTCCCAGACAATTAAGCTTTGGTCTTTGACTTACAAACCCCAGCTGGCAAGAGCAAGACCTAGTGCAGGGGTCGAGAATCTTTTTGGCTGAGAGAGCCATGAATGCCACATATTTTAAAATGTAATTCCGTGAGAGCCATACAATGACCCGTGTACCTTACGCATTATCCAATAAAAATTTGGTGTTGTCCTGTCCGGTTGGCTCAGTGGTAGAGCATCGGCCTGGCGTGCAGGAGTCCCGGGTTTGATTCCCGGCCAGGGCACACAGGAGAGGCGCCCATCTGCTTCTCCACCCCTCCCCCTCTCCTTCCTCTCTGTCTCTCTCTTCCCCTCCCACAGCCAAGGCTCCATTGGAGCAAAGATGGCCCGGGCGCTGGGGATGGCTCCTTGGCTTCTGCCCCAGGCGCTAGAGTGGCTCTGGTCACAAAAGAGCGATGCCCTGGATGGGCAGAGCATCGCCCCCTGGTGGGCATGCCGGGTGGATCCTGGTCAGGCGCATGTGGGAGTCTGTCTGACTGCCTCCCAGTTTCCAGCTTCAGAAAAAAAAAAAATACAAAAAAAAAAAAATTTGGTGTTGTCCCGGAGGACAGCTGTGATTGGCTCCAGCCACCCGCAACCATGAACATGAGCGGTAGAAAATGAATGGATTGTAATACATGAAAATGTTTTTTATTTTTAACGTTATTATTATTTTTATTGAAGATTTGTCTGCGAGCCAGATGCAGTCATCAAAAGAGCCACATCTGGCTCACCAGCCATAGGTTCCCGACCCCTGACCTAGTGGTTTCTGAACATTCCCCTAAGAAAGGAACTTGCCCTCCCTCACCCCCCCCCACACTCCAAATTGTCTAATGAAAAACCAGGTATTTTTCTAGAAGATGGAGGGATCAGTTCCACCACTAAAGGAAATAAAAGTCAACATTTGTTGAGCATTTACTATGTGCCGGTCACTTCCTTGGCTCTTTCTGTGCATAAACTCATCTAAATCCTCCCAGCAGTCCTATGAGAGAGGTATTGTTTTTATCTCCATTTTACAGAAAATAAAATAGAAGTAAGCAACAAGCACAAGTCCTACACTGGTAAGTGGATGTTGGGATTTAGCCCAAGTCTGTGCTCTTGACCACTTTACATGGTGTCTCTTCTCCATGTGGCTGGGTGAGTTGCCACCAACATGGTTGGTTTCCCACAGAACTGACCTTCCTCCTTTCCCTTCCTCCCAGAACCCTGATTTGTTTAAGAGGCAATGTTTCCAGCCCCTGATAGGAGCCAGTTATCTTAGTCTGTCAGGTTACTATAGCAATAATACGGTAGATCGGGTGGCTAAACAGCCAACATTAATATCTCAGATTTATGAAGGGCCAGGAAGTCCAAGATTAAGGTGTCAGCTAATTTGGTTCCTGGTGAGGACTCTCTTCCTGACTTGCAGATAACTGCCTTCTTCTATATCCTCCCATGTTGGAGAACAAGATCTCTCTTGTCTCTTCTAAAAGGGCACTGATCTTATTCATGAGGGCTTGACCCTCATGACCTATCACCTTTCAAAGGCCCCACTTCCTAGACCAGCAGTCAGCAAACTCAGTCAACAAAGCCAAATATCAACAATACAATGATGGAAATTTCCTTTGAGAGCCAAATTTTTTAAACATAAACTATATAGGTAGGTACATTCCTTATCAAGGTAGCGCCCGCAGGTGGCATTTTGTGGAAGAGCCACACTCAAGGGGCCAAAGAGCTGCATGTGGTTCGCAAGCCACGGTTTGCCAACCACTGTCCTATACCACCCCATTGGAGGTTAAGACTTCAACATATGAATTTGGCAGGGAGGGGGGACACAGTTATTTTATAGCACTAGTCATGGCAACCCTATTTGCCTTCTCTGGGCACCCACTCCTCCAGGTGCCCTTGCAGATAGAGGCAGCCGTGAGACCCACTTTGGGCCAACAAGGTATAAGATGAAGTGTACTAAGGGGGCTTCTAGAAAGATGACTAGAGTCTTAGCTGTTAACCCTCATTGTCCTGAAGCTGCTGCAGCCACTGAGGATGCCTCGGGGAACTGAGGAAAGAGCTGCTCCCTTGATGACTTCCTTGAGCCACCCCACCGATCCTCGGACCACCTGCATCTGGACTTCTCAAGTGAACATTAAATGTCCTTATGATTTAAGTAGAGAGACCAACTGTCTTGGTTTGCATGGACTATCCCAGTTTTAGCATTGACAGTCCCATGTCCTGGGAAATCCATGAGTCCCAGGCAAACTGGAGTAGTTGATCACCCAAGATTCAAGACACTATTAATCATTCATTGCAGCAATATTTACAATAGCCAAGATATGGAACCTAAATGCCCATCAACAGGCAAGTGGATGAAAAAGCTGTGGTACATATATACAATGGAATATTACTTGGCCATAAAAAAGAAGGAAATTTTACCATTTGCCACAATATGGACAGACCTAAAGGGTGTTATGCTAAGTGAAATAACTCAGTCAGAGAAAGACAATTTCACTTATACGATTTCAATTATATGTTCTTCAGAGAACACTATAAACAAACAAACAAAACAGAAACAGATAGATACAGAGAGCAAACTGATGGTCGCCAGAGGGAAGGGGGGCATTGAGGGACTGAGTAAAAAAAGTGAAGGGAATAAGAAGTACAGATTGGGAGTTACAAAAAGAGTCATGCGGATATAAAGTACAGCACAGGGAATATAGTCCTTAATGTTATAATAACTATGTGTGGGGCCAGGTGGGTACCAGAAATATGAGGGAGAACACTTTGTGAAGTAGATGATTGTCTAACCACTGTGATGTACACCTAAAACTAATACAAAATAATATTGAATGTAAACTGTGATTTTAAACAATTATTTATTTATTTATTTATTTATTTTTTACAGAGACAGAGAGAGGGATAGACAGGGACAGACAGACAGGAACGGAGAGAGATGAGAAGCATCAATCATTAGTGTTTTTTTCATTGCGTGGTGCAACACCTTAGTTGTTCATTGATTGCTTTCTCATATGTGCCTTGACCGCGGGCCTTCAGCAGACTGAGTAACCCCTTGCTGGAGCCAGCGATCTTGGGTTCAAGTTGGTGGGCTTTTGCTCAAACCAGATGAGCCCGTGCTCAAGCTGGCGACTTCGGGGTCTCGAACCTGGGTCCTCTGCATTTCAGTCTGACGCTGTGCCACTGCCTGGTCAGGCTAAACAATTTTTTTAGAAGACACTATTGGCCCTGGCCAGTTGGCTCAGCGGTAGAGCATCGGCCTGGTGTGAGGGGGACCCGGGTTCGATTCCCGGCCAGGGCACATAGGAGAAGCACCCATTTGCTCCCCCCCCCTCCTTCCTCGCTGTCTCTCTCTTCCCCTCCCGCAGCCAAGGCTCCATTGGAGCAAAGATGGCCCAGGCGCTGGGGATGGCTCCTTGGCCTCTGCCCCAGGCGCTAGAGTGGCTCTGGTTGCGGCAAAGCGACACCCCAGAGGGGCAGAGTGTTGACCCTGGTGGGAGTGCCGGGTGGATCCCGGTCGGGCGCATGCGGGAGTCTGTCTGACTGTCTCTCCCCGTTTCCAGCTTCGGAAAAATACAAAAAAAAAAAAAAAAAAAAAAGAAGAAGACACTATTAATCAGATGTTCTGTTACTTGCAGCTGAAGACATGTTCACTGATACATGTATGTGGAAATGTGCATTTTAAATAAAAGATCAAAACATACATACATATGCCCTGCTCACTGTGAGCATTCCATGGTGACAATTTTTCAATGCTATTACATAATATTACTCAAAAAACATTGAAATAGCTCATGCAAATCACTTTCAAAGCTTGGCTGGAACTTTTGAATAAGCCATGGTACTCGTTCTCTGAATGATTAACATTCTCTGCTCCCAGCTTGTTCCACAGAGACAGATGTCATCTCTGAGAAACCGATTAATGCAGGAAGGAAAAGAAAGCCAGCCCATGTCATTTGCATCTCAGCTTTTCATGCTGGGACAATGAAGAAAGTTGGTCATTTCACCAGCTTTGGGAGGGGAGAGGTGACCAGGCTCTGTCAGAAGACTAGTGCTGCAGTTTCACACAATTTCCTTGAAAGTGACATGGTCTGGACCCTAGTAGAAAATGAGCAGAGACCACGGCGTGAAGGCCAAACCAGACTGACAGAGCACAGGACTATTTAAAGTAATATTTATTTGGATCCTTCTTTTACACGTTTTGGGTGTGGGAGGCATCTTGGGCTGTGTGGGAAGAAGAAACGCCTGGTCGCAGAGAGGAAGCCCTGGTCTGGGATGTGTATCCTGGATCTGAGTCCAAACCTCTATTACTAAAAGAAAAACTCTGATTTTCTATACACTCTGCCTTTTTGACACCAAATGTGTGGGGTTTCCACACCAAGCATCTCTCTAGTCCTCAGAGGCTACCAACTGGGTATCTACAGTCTAACTCAGTTCTTTTTTTTTTTTTTTTTATGATCAAATAATTTTTTTTTAAATAATTTTATTTTTTTAATGGGACGACATCAATAAATCAGGATACATATATTCAAAGATAACAAGTCCAGGTTATCTTGTCGTTCAATTATGTTGCATACCCATCACCCAAAGTCAGATTGTCCTCTGTCACCTTCTATCTAGTTTTCTTTGTGCCCCTCCCCTCCCCCCTTTCCCTCTCCCTTTCCCCCCTCCCCCCGTAACCACCACAGTCTTATCAGTGTCTCTTAGTTTCACTTTTATGTCCCACCTATGTATGGAATAATGCAGTTCCTGGTTTTTTCTGATTTACTTATTTCACTTCGTATCATGTTATCAAGATCCCACCATTTTGCTGTAAATGATCCGATGTCATCATTTCTTATGGCTGAGTAGTATTCCATAGTGTATATGTGCCACATCTTCTTTATCCAGTCATCTATTGACGGGCTTTTTGGTTGTTTCCAGGTCCTGGCCATTGTGAACAGTGCTGCTATGAACATGGGGCTACATGTGTCTTTACGTATCAATGTTTCTGAGTTTTGGGGGTATATACCCAGTAGAGGGATTGCTGGGTCATAAGATAGTTCTATTTTCAGTTTTTTGAGGAACCACCATACTTTCTTCCATAATGGTTGTACTACTTTACATTCCCACCAACAGTGGATGAGGGTTCCTTTTTCTCCACAGCCTCTCCAACATTTGCTATTACCTGTCTTGTTAATAATAGCTAATCTAACAGGTGTGAGGTGGTATCTCATTGCAGTTTTGATTTTCATTTCTCTAATAACTAAAGAAGATGAGCATCTTTTCATATATCTGTTGGCCATTTGTATTTCTTCCTGGGAGAAGTGTCTGTTCATGTCCTCTTCCCATTTTTTATTGGATTGTTTGTTTGTTTGTTGTTGAGTTTTATGAGTTCTTTGTATATTTTGGATATTAGGCCCTTATCTGAGCTGTTCTAACTCAGTTCTAATACTCACTGCCCAGAGTCAGCACAGACCCCACAGGTTAAGTAAGGGCTCAGTCCCACTTTAGATGCCACTCACAGTCCAGGCCACCTGTACTTCTGACCAACTCACTATGAACTGAGGGTTTCCATGATCCCCTCTTCAGTTTCGATAATTTGTTAGAACTGCTCACAAAACTCAGGAAAACATTGACCTTGCATTTACAGTGGTCCCTCATCTATCGCAGCGGTTAGGTTCCAGAACCCCTCGTGATAGGCCAAAGTCAGCAACCTTATATTTACTTTATTATTTATATATTTTTAAGCCCCTATAAACCTTCCCCACATTCTTATTAAACTTGCACACTGTTATTAACCTTTCCCACACTCTTATAAACACTTCCTATGCTCTTAAACACTTTCTACACTCTTAAACCTACATAATTTTAACAACATATAAAATTCTCTATGGATACTCACCAGTGAATATACTACAACTTGAGTGATGAAGATGATGATGAATTAGCTGTGCAGTACTGACAATGCTGAAGGTGATGACCATGAGCTGAATATACTGCACATTTTCCATATGTGAGAGTCTTTGTCTACTCATCTGCTGTATGCTATGTATTTTATTTTGATTTAATAGTCTTTTAATATTTTAATTAATATTTTTATATTTTTTATATCGTTTTTCATTTTTTAGGCTAGAAAATGCTTATTTCACTGCAAAAATAATTAAAATAATAAATATATAGAAACACCTATATATTGTAAAATCCCACGATATAGCAAAAAATCTGCAATACAAAATTAGATACACACAATTTAAAAATCCACAATACAGTAAGACCACAAAAAATGAACCATGGTATGGCGAAGGACGATGGTACTAGCTTATTATAGAGATATTACAAAGGACACAGATGAACAGCCTGATGTAAAGGAACACAGGGCAAGGCATGGGGAAGGGGTGAAGAGCTTCCATGCCTTCTCTAGGTGCATCACCCTCCCAACACCTTCATGTGTTCACCAACGTGGAAGCTCTCCACAAGTCGTATTTTAGGCATTTTTATGAGGCTACATCCTATAGGCACAGTGGATTGTCACCTCAATCTCCAGTTGCCCTTTCCTCACCAAGAATGGGGTAGCCTGACCAGGCGGTGGCGCAGTGGATAGAGCGTCGAACTGGGATGCTGAGGACCCAGGTTCGAGACCCCGTGGTGCCAGCTTGAACGTGGGCTCATCGGGTTTGAGCAAAAGCTCACCAACTTGGACCCGATGTTGCTGGCTCGAGCAAGGGGTTACTCGGTCTGCTGAAGGCCCATGGTCAAGGCACATATGAGAAAGCAATCAATGAACAACTATGTGTCTCAATGCGCAACAAAAAACTAATCTAATGATTGATGCTTCTCATCTCTCCATTCCTGTCTGTCTGTCCCAGTCTATCTCTCTCTCTGTCTCTGTTTAAAAAAAAAAAAAAGAAAGCAGCCCAAGATGGCCGACTTGGAGGATCGGGTGTCGGATGAGGAGAAGATGATTCTGGATCGCCTGTAGCTCCAAGAAGGTTGCTGAGGGCCAGTCAAAAGCGGTGACTCCCACTGGTCTTCGCCAGTTTCCGGCCTGTGAGTTCCAGGGCCGGTACATCCAGCGGCCAGATACAGAGCATCAGCTCAAGACCTAACAACCATAGTTAGAGTGGTATCTTAAGGAAAGGCTCCTCACACCTGACCCAGCTAAGGCAAAGAAAACGTTGTCACAGACAAGTAGCCCACAGCGGATTACAAACAGCTGAAGCCATCCCAGGAAGATTTAGAAATTACACAACTGAAAGCTGGAGTCAGACAACACCAACCCTATACTCAACTACACAAACAATATATTTGAAGGAGCAGTCTATATTGAGACAAAATGGGAAGACAGGGAAATGCAATTCAAATGAATCAACTAGAGGAATTCCCAGAAAAAGAATTGAATGAAATGGAAATAACTAAAATGCCGGATGCAGAGTTTAGAATAATGATTGTGAGGATGCTCAAGGATCTTAGAGGAACCATGGATAGACAACATGAGCACCTAAACAATGAGCTATCTGACATCAAAAAGGACATTGAAATCATAAAAAAGGATCAGACAGAAATGATAAACACAATGGCAGAAATGAAGACTACACTACAAGGAATGAAAAGCAGGTGGGATGAAAAAGAGGATCGAATCAGCAATTTAGAGGACAAGATAAGCAAAAGCACGGAAGCAGAACAGCAAAAGAAAAAAAGGATCAAAATGTCTGAGAAAACTCGAACAGAGTTCTGTTACAATAGGAAGAGAAACAACATCTGCATCATAGGGGTTCCTGAAGGAGAGGAGAAAGAACAAGGGATAGAGAACCTGATTGAAGAAATCATAGCTGAAAATGTCCCGGAATTGATGCAGGAAAAAGTCACACAAGTTCAAGAAGCACAGAGAATCCCATTAAAAAGGAACCCAAATAAACCTAAACAAAGACACATCATAATTAAAAAACCAAAGCTAAGAAATAAAGAAAGAATACTAAAAGCTGCAAGAGAAAAGCAGTCAATCACCTACAAAGGAGACCCCAAAAGGATGACATCCGACTTCTCAACAAAAACACTTGAGGCAAGAAGGGAATGGCAAGAGATATTCAAATTAATGCAGAACAGTTTCCTACAACCAAGACTTCTTTATCCATCAAGGCTATCTTTTAAAATAGAAGGAGAAATAAAAAGCTTCCCATACAAAAATAAAAAAAAACCCTCAAGGAATTTATTATAACCAAACCAATGATGTAAGAAGTGTTAACGGTCCTGTTGTAAACAGAACAAGGGTAAAGAGGAATGTAGATTTAAGATTTTAGAAATGCATCCAAATTGAAGAAGATTATTTGCTGATGATATGATATTGTACATAGAAAACCCTAAAGTCTCAGTAAAATAACTAGTTGACCTAATAAATGAATTCAGCAAGGTGGCAGGATATAAAATTAATATTCAAAAACCAGTGGCATTTTTATACACCAACAATGAACTGTCTGAAAGAGAAATTAAGAAAACAATCCCCTTCACTACTGCAACAACAACAAAGAAAGTACCTAGATGTAAATTTATTCAAGGAGGTTAAAGACTTGTACTCAGAAAATTATAAAATATTGATAAGAGAAATCAAGGAAAATAATCGCATCAAAAATGGGCAAAAGAAATGAATAGACACTTCAAAGAGGACATTCAGATGGCCAATAGGCAAAAGAAAAAATGTTCAACATCACTAATCATTAGAGAAATACAAATTAAAACCACAATGAGATATCACCTCACACCAGTCAGAATGACAGATTAACAAAATAAGTGCTGGTGAGGATGTGGAGTAAAGGGAATCCTCCTGCACTGCTGGTGGGAATACAGACTGGTGCAACCACTGTGGAAAATGGTATGGAGATTCCTCAAAAAATTAAAAATGGAACTGCCTTTTGACCCAGCCATCCCACCTTTATTATAGGAATATATCCCAAGGACACCAAATCACTGGTTCAAAAGAAGAAATGCATCCCCATGTTTATGGCAGCATTGTTTACAATAATGAAGATCTGGATACAGCCCAAGTGTCCTTCAGTGGACGAGTGGATTAAAAAGCTGTACTACATATACACATGGAGTACTATGGGGCCATGAAAAAGAAGAAAATGCTACCTTTTGCAACAACAGGGATGGACCTGGAAACTATTATGTTAAGTGACATAAGCCAGACAAGAAATACAAATATTATATGACTTCACTCATATGAGGAATCCAATGAACAGTGTGAACTGAGGAACAGAATAGAGGCAGAGGAGGGATCAAAGGGACCAGTGGGCAAGCGGACAGAGGGAAAGGGGATGAGAGGAGATCAGAGAAGGGAAAGAGCTTGGTGAAATTATATATACATAACAGCATTATAGAGAGCAGAAGAGCAAATCCTGGAGGAAAGCGGGGAGGGTTTTGGGGGAGGGGGCAAGAAGAATGTTGAGGGGAATTTGGGGGTGCGGGAGGATGTATTCGGTGGGACACTTGAATCTATGTAAACACAATAAATTTAAATCAAAAAAATAAGAAAAAAAAAAAAAGAATGGGGTAGGAGGCTGAAAGTTTCAACCGTCCAATCATGTCTTGGTCTTCCTGGTGACCAGCCCCCATCCTGAACCTGTCTGAGGGTCCCAGCCATCTGTCATCTCATTGGCATACAAAAAGACACTGACCACTCTGGAAATTTCCAGGTTCTTAGATGGTCTTGTGCCAGGAACAGAAGTTAAAGAATAAATAGAATAAAAGATGTTCCTGGTACCCTTATCACTCAGGAAATCACAAAAGTGTGCCAGGAACTGGGGGCAAAGACCAAATATATCTCTATTATATACTACAGTGACTGAGTAAGCCATTCCCCTCCCCAGCCCTCTGTTTCCTCATGTAGAAAATGAGGGATTTCAATGATCCCTGGAGCCCTGTTCTGTTAGTGCATAGAGGAATTAAAATGCTTTAGACCCAGCCAGACCTAAATGCAGATCTCAGTCCCATCAACTGGCTCTACAATTTGGACAAGTCCTACACTGTTCTAGGTCTCGCTGTCGAAAGGAATAATACCTTTGCCTTAGGGTCGTACACAAATGAGATAAGTTTATGTGTGGGGAGCAGGCAGTCCTGTGCTTGGTACACACATGGTAAGTACACAGGAAAGGCTACTGCCGCCCACCCCTTAGCCTTGAGTACGGAGAGAGTCACTGGGCTGTCAGCGAGCAGACACTCCTGAAAAATCTTAGCCAACAATCCTTAGTCAAAGGATTAGCCTCGGCCCTGACCAGGTGGTTCAGTGGATAGAGCACCATCCTGCTGCACCAAGGTCACTGGTTTGATCCCAGGTCAGGACACATACAATCAATGAGTGTACAACTAAATGGAACAGCTAAGTGGAATGAGTTGATACTCCTTTCTTTCACTCTTTTCCCCCCACTCAAATCAATGGAAAAAAATTTTTAATAATGAATTAGTCTCACTTGACCAAATAGTGGTGCAGTGGGTAGAGTGTCAACCTGGGACGTTGAGGATCCTGGTTCAAAATCCTGAGGTTGCTGGCTTGAGTGCGGTCTCACTAGCTTGAGCTTGGCCTTGCCAGCTTGAGTGTGGGATCATAGACATGACCCCATGGTCGCTGGCTTAAGCAAAGGTTCACTGGCTCAGTTGGAGCCCCTCCCCACCCCCACCCAGTCAAGGCATGTATGAGAAGCGATCAGTGAACAACTAAAAGTGCCACAAATACGAGTTGATGCTTCTCATCTTTCTCCCTTCCTGTCTGTCTGTCTCTCTCGCTAAAAAATAAAATAAAATAAAATAATAAAATAAAATAAAAAAGGATTAGTTGTACTTTTGTGTGCTGTTTCAATTTCCTCAAACCTAACAGCACTGAGATGATGAATGTATACATTTGTTTAGTGTTCTTGGATTAATGAGCTTAAACGCTCTCCCCGAGGGAGAGGAAGTATTGACACAGCTGCAGGGCGCCCGTGAGCCCAGCCATCTCCCTGCACCATGCTGGGGATCCAGGGAGCAGAGCGGGGCCTGCTGTGGGCTCAGGCGCCCCGTCTCTGAAGGGGGCACCTTTGTGATGCCTCACTGAAGACCGTGCTGCCTGTTCGTCCCTGTGGCACAATTACGGCCTCTGTGTTAACTGGCTTCTCCCCTGGTTATAAGTAGACCCTCACTCCCAGATGTGACACTATCCCCAAAAGCATGTCGCCTCCCTCTCTGCCAGGGGTTTTCTAGATTGATTCTGTTTTGATTTATCCTAGAAAGAAAAATCACTAACACAGAAAAACTCATCAAGCTGAACACTTGGGATTTCTGCCCTTTTTGTGTGTATATTACATGTCAATTAAAATTTTACCTGGGGCCCTGGCTGGTTGGCTCAGCGGTAGAGCGTCGGCCTGGCATGCAGGGGACCAGGGTTCGATTCCCGGCCAGGGCACATAGGAGAAGCACCCATTTGCTTCTCATCCCCCCTCCTTCCTCTCTGTCTCTCTCTTCCCCTCCCGCAGCCAAGGCTCCATTGGAGCAAAGATGACCCAGGCGCTGGGGATGGCTCCTTGGCCTCTGCCCCAGGCGCTAGAGTGGCTCTGGTCGCGGCAGAGCGATGCCCTGGAGGGGCAGAGCATCGCCCCCTGGTGAGCAGAGTGTCGCCCCTGGTGGGCGTGCCGGGTGGATCCGTGTCGGGCGCATGCGGGAGTCCATCTGACTGTCTCTCCCCGTTTCCAGCTTCAGAAAAATACAAAAAAAAAATAATAAAAAATAAAATAAAATTTTACCTGAGAAAATTACCAACAATATTTGTTTAGTGTTGTTTTAAACCTAAAAGAGTACTTTTGGTCTTTTTATTTTTTTATTTTTTATTTTTTATTTATTTATTTTTTTTCTGCAGCTAGAAACGGGGAGAGACAGTCAGACAGACTCCCGCATGCGCCCGACCGGGATCCACCCGGCACGCCCACCAGGGGCAACGCTCTGCCCACCAGGGGGCGATGCTCTGCCCCTCTGGGGGGTCGCTCTGCTGAGACCAGAGCCACTCTAGCGCCTGGGGCAGAGGCCAAGGAGCCATCCCCAGCGCCCGGGCCATCTTTGCTCCAATGGAGCCTTGGCTGCGGGAGGGGAAGAGAGACAGAGAGGAAGGAGGGGGGGGGTGGAGAAGCAAATGGGCGCTTCTCCTATGTGCCCTGGCCGGGAATCGAACCCAGGTCCCCCACACGCCAGGCCAACGCTCTACCGCTGAGCCAACCGGCCAGGGCCACTTTTGGTCTTTTTAAAATTATGTAAGTATTATACAGGGTGGGGCAAAAGTAGATTTACAGCTGTGAGTATGTGAAAACAGAGTTTATTCTTGTATTATTATTTATTAATTAGTGTATTATTTTTCATACAAACAACCATTACCTACTTTTGCCCACCCTGTATAAACATGGCCTCCCTGTGAAAAGGTCAAACACTATAGGAGTATAATCACAGCTGGTGTTAAGAACCCACTCAGGTCACAGAGTAAGTGATAGGAACTTGGACCTCGGCAGTCAGATCTCTAGAGTGGGAATATGGAAGTCCCATGTGGTGGCTGGAGTTCAGGGAAGGCAGATCGGAGCAGTTTGGGGGAAGACTTCTCAGCTTCAAGTACCACTCACAGAAGAGGCACAATCTGCATGGTCAGGGAGAAGGGTGTCAGGCTCTCAAGTAGAAGGGGCAGCCTAGTCAAACATTGACTACAGAAAGGGGTGTGGCATCCCTGGGTAAGTAACAATAAAGAGACTACCCAGATAGGATGTGTTGGTGACACAGCAGTCTGGGTTACGAAGAACTTAACATGGGAGCCACCTTCAGCTCTAGAGTGAGAGAGCATGGCACAATAATGTGTCCACTAAAAACCCATTTGGAAGACATAGTGGTCATTATGTTTACACCAAGGAGAAAGAGCATCCTCATTCTGAACCTCTGTTTAAAGAGGTCAGCAGACTGCCTGGAAGATGTGTTTGCTCATGAATTTTCAGCAAGATTGGTAAGTTGTGTGCTCATGGCCCAAATTTGGTGCCTGCTTTGGTATACAATCCATGAAAAAAGACTGGTTTTTGTATTTTTAAGTGATTAGGGGAAAAGTAAAAGAAAAGGAACATTTCTGGACACATTAAAGTTCTATGAAAGTCAATGTTTGGTGTCTGTAAATAAAGTTTTATTGGAACACAGGCATGCCCATCTGTTTACGTGTCATCTTTGGCTGCTTTCACGCTACAACAGCAAAGTTGAGTAATTGTAACAGAGACTGTATAGTCTGCAAAACCTAATTTTTTTTTTTAATTCAATGAGAGGAGGGAAGGCAGAGGACAGACTTCTCATGCATCCCAACTGGGATCCACCCAGCAAGCCCACTAGGGGGCGGTGCTTTGCCCATCTGGGGCATTGCTCCATTACTCAGCAACTGAGCTCTTAATGCCTGAGGCAGAAGCCATGGAGCTATCCCCAATGCATAGGGCCAACTTGCTCCAATCGAGCCATGGCTGCATGAGGGGAAGAGAGAGAGAGAGAGAGAGAGAGAGAGAGAGAGAAGTAAGAGGGGGATGGAGAAGCAGACAGTGCTTCTCCTGTGTGCCTTGACTGGGATGTCAATGCGAGACATCTACATGCCGATCCGATGCTCTACCACTGAACCAACCAGCCAGGGCCTAAATTTTTTTAAAATATTTTTTATTTACTGATTTTACAGAGAGAGCAAAGAGGAGCTAGGGAGTGAGAACTATCAACTCATAGTTGCTTCACTTTAGTTGTTCATTGGTTTCTCATTGTATGTGCCTTGACAGGGCAAGCCCAGGGTTTCGAACTGGTGATCTAAGCATTCCAGGTCAACACTTTATCTACTGCACCACCGCAGGACAGACAAAAATCTAAACATTGCCCTGGCCGGTTGGCTCAGTGGTAGAGTGTCGGCCTGGTGTGCAGGAATCTCAGGTTTGATTCCTGGCCAGGGCACACAGGAGAAGCGCCCATCTGCTTCTCCACCCCTCCCCCTCTCCTTCCTCTCTGTCTCTCTCTTCCCCTCCCACAGCCAAGGCTCCATTGGAGCAAAGTTGGCCTGGGCGCTGAGGATGGGTCCATGGCCTCTGCCTCAGGTGCTAGAATGGCTCTGGTTGCAACAGAGCAACGCCCCAGATGGGCAGAGCATCGCCCCATAGTGGGCATGCCTGGTGGATCCCGGTCAGGCGCATGCGGGAGTGTGTCTGACTGCCTCCCCGTTTCCAAGTTCAGAAAAATACAAAAAAAAAAAACTAAACATTTTACTAGCTATTCCTTTATAGAAAATTTTATTGGGCCCTAATCTTCTGAAAGAATCATGTGAAGTAATCAGAGACTAACCAAGTTGCTGGGGCTGGAAGAACTCTCACCTTCTAAGGATGAAGAAATCAATGCCCAAAGAGGGGAATATTTACTGGTAATGGATTCATTGATTTGCTGACTCATCCATAAATCAATCATCCAGAAAACACTTCTTGAGAGCCTAGCGTGTGTCAGGCTTGCTGATTCAATTTTCATTCCCAAGAGACACCAGGAATTGAAGCCAGCTACCAAGGCCACATGGCAAGACAAGATGGCTCTCACCGGCCCTGCAGCTTTGAATAAAGGTCCAGAGCCCACACCCTCCTTCTCCTCTGGGCTCCAGCAGGGACTTGGACTGCGCCCAGTGCATATGAGGTTGGCCAACAGATTTTCTGCAGGCACCTGCTGATGCAATCTGGCAGTTTCTGCGAAAGCATTGTCCTTCGCTGATCCTTCACGTCGCTGAAGGAGACACTAAGTGTTGTGACTTCGTTTCTTAGTTTCTACTTTTATCCTCCAATCAGTAGACTGAGACACATAAGTCATCCCATTTGGATAGCTCAGCGAACTATGAAGGGGAGAGAGGTTCTAGCCCAGGGTCTCCCTCATCCTAGCCCTGAGGTCATGGGCTGAGGGACTCACAAAGAATTAAAGATGTGAACAAAGATTAGGCTACAAACAGGTGCAGGGGGGAGAAAGGAGGAGAAAGTAAAGAAAGGGAAGGGAAGAGAAGGAAGAGAAGGGAAGAGGTGGGAAGGAAAGGGGAGATGAGGGAAGGGAAGGAGAGGAAACAGGAGGGAGGGGAGAGGAGGGGAGAGGAAGAGAAGCAAGGGGGGAGGGGAGGGGAGAAGAGGAGAAGAGACAACATGAATGTCCAATAATAGGGCATTGGTTACATATATAATTTTCCAATTATACAAGGAAGAATAACCATTAAAAAATTATTGCTGGCCAGCTTGCAATATTTTCTCAAAAGAAAACTGAGAAATGTAGAAAATATAATTGAGAATGAAACAAAATTAAGCAAACACAGCCAACATAGACTGGGTAAGGCAAGGCACTAAACTGACCGGGATACCAGATTCAGCGAATCATAACACAGGGCACCCAGTGTGTATTTGAGTTTCAGGTAACTATCAAATCGTTTTTAGTATAAGGATGCCCCCATGCAATATTTGGAAGATAATTATACTAAAATATGATCCATTGTCTATCTGAAATTCAGATATAACTGGTGTCCTCTATTTTCTCTCACAATCCCATAAGACAAGGAAGGCCAGACTTTCAAAATCAGCCTCATTTTCTAATGAGTCGTTGGCCCAGGAGTCCTGTTTTATGCTTGGGGAGGAGGAAAGTCTGCAGGCCAGAGTGGTTAGAATAATGGCCCATCTAGCCTTGGTCCTCTCTATTTCCACTGTTGACAAGTTTCTAGTGATGCGGGAGTTTGAGAAGATGGTAATGAAAAGCCCCGAGGAGAATTAACAAAAAGAACCAGTGGGCTGATGGGAGAAGAAAATTGAGGACAATTCAGGAAATTATATCAAAGGGCTTGGAAACATTTAGACTCTAGTCATCCCATTTCTGGGATCTCATCCTAAGGAGATAATTAAGAGTACCCTAAGGAGTTAGCTATGATTATGTGCAATATAGCCTAGTTTGCAACAGCAAAAAAACCCAAACTAGAAGCAACTTAAATGTCCAACAATAAAAGAGAATTGCTTAACTAAATTATGGTATGTGTGTATAACGGAATTCCATACAGGCATTAAAATGATGCTCAGAAGAGATGTTATTGATATTTTTTAATCTGGTTAAGAAATATTGACCCAATTTTGCAAAGTACATATACATAGAAAAAAAAGACAGCAAGACTCCATTCAAAATATTACAATGATTATTGAGAAGGAATTTTTTATTTCCTTCATTTGCTTCTCTGTATTTTAATTGTTTATAATATGCAAGTACTATCTGGCTAATTTTTTTTAAGTGTTTTGTGTTTTTGTTTTAAATGACCATGGGCCTCTCCGTTCCTCAGAGGCAAACAGGGTCAGTCTTGGGTCACTGCAGCAGCAGCAGAAGCCCTTCCTTGCCCTTGTCTCGTCAGCCTCATCTCTAACCACAGGGATCGTTTTTTTGGGCTAGCAGCCCACCTGCATGCTTGTGTGAATCCGAACCTGCATCCTTCAAGACAACCTCAGCATCTACTCTGGAGCCTTCCCGATGCTCCCAGGTGGGGTCAGCTCCGCCTCCTCCGGGCTGCCCTGTCATACATACCACAGCTAGGCACTTGTGTTTCCCCCTGAATAGACTGTGTGGGCTTTAAGGAATTTTGCCTCTTCCCTCTGTTGTTCTAGCATGTCCCCTGTGCCTGACACATCGCGGTAAATAAGCGATGAAGAAAGGAAGACAAGCTGGCTGGCGGGCAAGGAGGAGTGCGCAGTCCTGGATTTTTAAAAATTATTATTAAAATAAGACCTCAAGGCTGTAAATGCAGATGGAAAATTTTCAAATCCCATGATAGAGACCCCACGAGGGTGATAGCATCAATCAAAGGCAGTGAGTCACCCCCAGAGAAATCCAATTAAGCACTGTAATTCAAGTGATCCTGCTTTGCATGCTGCTATCAATACAGTTTCTATTCTGAGCTCTCTCAGCACTTAGGCCCTCCTGTGCCTTCCCTTCTCTAATACCTGCTGAGTTCCTACCAGTGCCATCCTCTCCTAAGCCTTCCCTCCCCCACAGCCAGCTCTCTATCTCGTGCCGATACCAACAAAAGCTAACATTCATTTGAGCACCGGGCCCAGCACCAGCTCATTTAATTCTCACAATCTATAGGGCAGGTATTATTATTCTCAACCTTATAGAAGGTTCAGAGAAGTGAAGTAAATCACCTAAGATCACACAGCCGGCAAGGAATGAAGGCAAGAGTTGAAAGTAAACAGTCTGATTCCACAGTCCTGACAACTGCCACAACAAGCCGGCAAGAGATGCCAGTTAGATATACCAAGTTGTCCCCTTCTGCCTCCGTACCCCCATTCTTTGCAGTCAGGAGCCTTTTAAAATGCTTTCAAACTATGGCAGTTCCAAAGGATAGGCTTTCTTGAGGCATGGCTTTAGCCCCATCTCATAATTTCCATTAGCCCTCAAACCCACCTCAATGTTTTAAAAATGTTTTTGAGATGGGCAATAAACATGTTCCCCAATTTCATGTAATATGTAAGTAAAAAACTAGGTAGAAAACCATGCTATTTTTATTGATCTAGACCAGTGGTAGTCAACCTGGTCCCTACCACCCACTAGTGGGTGTTCCAGCTTTCATGGTGGGCGGTAGCAGAGCAACCAAAGTATAAATAAAAAGATAGATTTAACTATAGTAAGTTGTTTTATAAAGATTTATTCTGCCAAACTTAGCAAAAATCCAACATAAAGTACTTGGTAAGTAATTATTATTATATGCTTTAACTTGCTGTAACTCTGCTTTATAAATTTTATAAAGTAAAGTTACTTCCCTACTTTATAAATCACCATTACTGTGGAACCGGTGGACGGTTAGAAAATTTTACTACTAACAGAGATACAAAAGTGGGCGGTAGGTATAAAAAGGTTGACTACCCCTGATGTAGACCAACCAATGTGAGTAAAAACCATGGGCTTGCTACTGCAAATGCAACTCTCAGATAAATCTCCTGATCTTTCCTTGCGAGCAGATTGCTGGTCCCAAGCCTCTCCTGTACAGAAATTCCAAAGCTATCGTTCCTGTCAACCGAGCATCCAACCACTTAAGGAAAACCATCTTAGAAACACAACTGCATGCTCCAAACCCCAGGAAAGGCTCCCCAGCCCCTCTACCCACCCATTCCTATGTAGCCTATGGATTGGGCCACTCAGGAGCTTATCCCTGTTCCTACCAAGGTCCCATCACCAAGCAGCGTCTTCTGAGACAGGAGCTACCTATAATCCCCACCCCAAATTTCCATTAGACTCACTGCACTTTCAGAAACAGATCTGCTATTGATGATAACTAAATCAACCTCTGTTTATTCAGCACCATTGATTACTGGCCTCCTTTGTATAGGAGCAGGATCCTAGGCTTGGTGAACCACAAAGAAACAGCAAGAATCCTCTGATGGGCGCCCTACAGCCAGGCAGGGTAGAGATATAATCAGTAGTGCTCTAGCAGATATTTAACAACTGGCCGGGAATTGGGGAAGGGATATAAGCCTTGGTTTGTATCATTTTCTAAATTCCATGGTTTAAATACTCCCAATGAGCTGGCAAAATTTCTAAAAATTTTAGCATCACTGGTTGGAATCAACAGGTGGGCAAATTTAGGGGTGTCTCTTACATATTTATTATTATTAATATTAATTATTAATATTATTAATATTCCTTACATATTCATTCAACACTTTTTTAGAAGAGAAGCTGAGCACTGTGTGAGAAAAAGATGACCAGTAGTGTTGGTGGTGGTGATGATGGTGATGATGGTGATAGTGATGATGGTGATAGTGATGATGGTGATAGTGATGATGGTGATAGTGATGATGGTGATGATGATTTTAGCTACAATTTATTTGGAATTGTGTGCTAGGCATTAAGTGCTTTGTATGGATTATCTCCATTTATCCTCATGGGGGTTATAACACCCTTTGAGGTTGATTCTCTGTGACCATCTCTTTTACAGATGAAGATCCTGCAGCTCAAAAAGGTTAAGAGGCTCAACCAGAATCACACAGCTAGTTAAATGGTAAAGCCTGGGTGCTAATCCAAGCAGTCTGACCTGGGTGCCTATTTTAAGGTCGCAGGAAGCCTCTCCTTTATTGTTCTATGAAATTCAGCACTGACACCAACTCAGCATAATCTTCTTCTTCTTAAAAAAAATATTCTGCAGATGACAGGACTCACTCTACTTTAGAAGGCTGTTTAGAGATCACCTACTGTTATTCACACATGACCCTTGGGGTCAGGGGTGTCTTGCTTCTGTAATGGAATTGCTCAGTCTCCAGACTCTAGTTTTGGGGAATGATTCGTTGTGTCAGTCATTATTAGAGAAGTTAGAAAAGGAAAGGAAACAACCCTCTTCCTCAGGCTCAGCCAAGAAGAAGCTCTTGCCCAAGACTTTGACCCCTGAGTAAATGACGAAACTGAAAGGATGATGAAGTTGATCGGTGGTGTGTAATGACACTCGCAGTCGTGTGCTGGCCAGACTGGTCCTGTGGAGCCTCGGGAGTCCTCTGGATTTCTCCCCATTTTCTAAGCCTGGTCCTCCAAACTCCCTTTGGTTGTAGGAGCCCCTATCCCACCACTAACCTTCCATGAATCTTCAGACAGGGTTGATTTCTGTGGCTTGCAGCCAAGAACTCTAACCAAAATAAGCTTCTCTCCAAAATGGCTCCTGACAACCACACAAGTCCTCTCTCTCTGAGGGAAGTGCTGATGGAGACAATTTTCCCCATTTTGTGTCACTGTAGTGAGCCTGTAACACATCTATGAATTGGTACTTGCTTATTTGCCCCTTAACTCAGGTCTGGACAGAGAGATATCAATAAAAGAATTTTAAAATTGACTTCTTATTAGATTTGGGTTTGTGTCCTGTGCTTTTGGGGACAGTGTAAAGCAAGAGGGGATTTACTTTGGATTGGATATTGTCAGGAAGTGGGATGATTCTCTGATAGGACACCTCTTTTTTTTTTTTTTTTTTTTTTTTGTATTTACAGAGACAGAGAGAGAGTCAGAGAGAGGGACAGACAGGGACAGACAGACAGGAACGGAGAGGGATGAGAAGCATCAATCATTAGTTTTTCGTTGTGACATCTTACTTGTTCATTGATTGCTTTCTCATATGTGCCTTGACCATGGGCCTTCAGCAGAGCGAGTAACCCCTTGCTTGAGCCAGCGACCTTGGGTCCAAGCTGGTGAGCTTTTTTTTTTTTTTTTTTTGCTCAAATCAGATAACCCCGCGCTCAAGCTGGTGACCTCGGGGTCTCAAACCTGGGTCCTCCGCATCCCAGTCCAATGCTCTATCCACTGTGCCACCGCCTGGTCAGGCTGATAGGACATCTTAATAATTCTTACCTATAAAGTCACAAGAACACGGCGAAGAAGCAGGAATTGCTCATATTGGCCAAGATACAGAGATGCTTGGTCATTTTGGTTGTTTAGTCAATGTTCACTCTTTATTTGCCCTCAGATACACTTGGGAAGTTGTCTTGATTGATCAGTCTCAGAATGGTCTTGTCTGATGTTGGCAATTGGCAAAATTGTTGATGTTCAACAGGAGAACGCTTTGGACTCGCTCTGAGTGCCGAGCTAGCTCCAGGCTGCCAAGGGCTGCTTTTCTCTTTCTCACAGAGGAGGAAGTAATTTGTATACTCCCTATCTCCCCATAAGTAAGTATGAGAACCTTGACTCTAGGGGCCAGTCCTACCCATTTTCATCTTCTCTGTAGGCCTGGCACATAGATGTTCTCTGTGAATGCTCACCGAACTATATTATGGGCACAGGGGACTCTCTGAGACCTGGTGTTACAGTGATCGTGCTAAAGCATATTTTCAAAATCTAAAAACGAGACTCATACAAATAGAAAATGAACATATGTAAAAAAAATTTTTTTAAGCCATTAATGAAAGAACCAGTAAGGTGGTAAGCCTCATTCTCAGAGCATTTAAGGAACTGAATTCATTGGCACTTTTTAATAACAGTCTTAGAATAAGGTTGCTAAATTAGGTAGAAAGCTGGTTAACAGTCTCAAGGACAATAAAACCATTACCGTTAGGGCTGGCTTTTCTACTGGACAAAATCTAAAATTCATGGGGAACGCTGTATTTGTAGCTGGCGGGGCAGATGTGTGGGTGGCTGAGGATTTGAGTTTGGTATTTGAATTGAGGGCAGTCTTGTGGGAGGTGAGCCATGAAACTGGCAAGATCAGACCTTGACTCCAAGTAGATAGTGTCAGACTTGAATTTAATTATTAGTGTCAGAGAATCAGGGCATTGGTGTGGAAAAGCAACACATATTTGGTGTCAGAAGAAAACCACCTTTGGTGTTAGAAGTGGTGATAAGGTTCACCTGTATAATGGGACACACAAAATGGGGGCCACCCCAGTGGCCTGGCCCACATCACAGATCTAAACCTAAGTCAGTCGGCACTTACAGGAAACACCTGTCAAGAAAAACCTAACACATACCAATCACAATCCTCCAACTCAGCTATAGCCAGCTTAGCTTATCCTAGAAAATAGGACCTGCTAGCCTTAGCAGGAGATCCCCAGCCTCCTAGCCAATCATGCCTGTTTCCATGTTGCCTCTTCTAATGCTCTATAAAACTCACTCTTGCCCCCCCCCCCAGGAAGAGTGCACCACTGCCTGTGAAACACTGCATCCCCCCAATCCCTGCATTGTTTTCCCTGGAATAAAGGACGGCAACCTTGTTACTAAATTGGTTTAGTTTTGTCATCTGATGGTGGAGTCAGACAACACCACACAAAAGAGTTTCAGGAAAGTTAAATAATTTGCCTACAATCACCCAGCTGGCAAGCATTTCCACTGGGATACCACCTCTTATACAGGCAAAGCCCTTAAACTTCATCACTAGATGCGCTGTCTCTGGCTGTGCTGACTACTTGCCACCACTCACCAGAGGTGACAGTCACATGCCCCTTGCTCAGGGTAGTGAAGTGTTTCCTAATCTCAGTCATTTGCATATCACCATAGAAATGTCTGCCAGATCTCATGGCCTCTCCACTATTATTTATTCAATATGTTCCTTTACATTGACTCACTTTTTATATAAAAATTTTTAACATATAACTTTTTACAGCAGCATAAATGGAAAACCAATATTTTTCCTTAAAAGACAGGAAAATAAGTTCCATAAGACTCCCGTATGCGCCCGACCGGGATCCACCCGGCATGCCCACCAGGGGGCAATGCTCTGCCCATCTGGGGTGTTGCTCTGTTGCAACCAGAGCCATTCTAGCACCTCAGGCAGAGGCCACAGAGCCATCCTCAGCACCGGGGCCAACTTTGCTCCAGTGGAGCCTTGGTTGAAGGAGGGGAAGAGAGAGACAGAGAGGAAGGAGAGGGGGAGGGGTGGAGAAGCAGATGGACGCTTCTCCTGTGTGCCCTGGCCGGGAATCGAACCTGGGACTCCCGCACGCCAGGCCGACGCTCTACCACTGAGCCAACCAGCCAGGGCCAGGAAAATAAGTTCTTAATTAAAGTTTTTCCAAACACTATCTAAAATTATCCCAGTGTGTACTCCAAGTTCAGCTAAAACTGGACCAACGGAATCTCATAAGGTCACACAGCCAAGATCTCAACCAGGCCCCATCTCCAAGTCTAATCTACTTTCAGCTGCAGTGTGGATTCCTTGACCATGTTTCTGGTTAACTATGTCGGGGCAGCAAGCAGAGAGGAACTGAAAGTTTCTCGAGAGGGCTCAGTGTGACCACAGGGAAACCAAACAGAGCTATGACAGACAACAGATGGCTAGAGGGCTGACTCCTCCAGGCAGTTAATGATGCCCTTGGCAAGGCTCCCTGAATTTAATCACCAGAACACACAAGGACTGAAGCAGCCTTACTCTAAGTTGTTCTAGGAGCAGATGGAGTTTCCCCCAGAACCGCTCAAGGCCAGTTATGGTGGACCTAAGCCGCAGCGTGATCACTTGCAGACATGGACGAGCAGCGGATACTCGCCACCCTCAAGGTGGAAGGAGGGCGCACAGCTCCCTTTTCAGGATCTGGTGCAGCTCAGCAAACTCCATTTGGAGAAACCTCATGTCAAACCAAAATGGCAGTTTATTCAGGCCTTTTCTGAACTGTTGCTTTCAAAGTGAAATTTAGATCTCATTCTATAAATGGATAGTTTGTGTCTTGGCTCGAACTCTAGCTTCAAAACTCTTTCATAGGTTACAGAAAGACCTACCCGAGAATTCTCACGGCTAACATGTAGGGGGTACTTATAAAGGGCAGGGCTCTATGCTAAGTTATTTTCCTGCATTATTTCATTTAATCTTCAACTCTATCAAGGGTGAACTGTTATTACAGCGCTTGTATAGACGAGGGACCTAAGGCTGAAAGTTTACGCAGTTACAGAGCTGGGAGTATACATTTCTGTACCATCCAGATCCAGAAACCACTTTTCTCATCCTTGCACACGAATCCCAAAACCCCTCAGTGAAGTAGCTTGGAAATTCCATATCTCCCAACACCTGGCTTCTTCCCTTGATTGTTTTTAAAAAATAAAAATAATAAAGGAGACCATGTTTTGGTTTTTTAGAGGTCAAGAACAGGAGAACTGAAATGGAGCAAATTGGAAGCGATTATTGCTGAATAAATTCCACATCCGGTCCTAAACCTTCAGAAAATGCGACATCACAATTTTCTTGGAAAATATAGCATTAGGTTCAATGAAAGCCTTTATCAATAGATTTCAATGACGGATGTGATAACGAGGACAACAGATGGCATCAGAATTCTCATACACCGCGGGAGACAACCAACATCCATTTGCTTCTGATTCTGATCACGATTCCGAGCTAATGGAGGGAGAGGTACCTATTGCTGTGCGAGGAGTCCGGCCAACATAGGACCTTTTTTTTTTTTTATGGAACGCTTCACGAATTTGCTTGTCATCTTTGTGCAGCGGCTATGCTAATTTTCTCTGCATCATTCCAATTTTAGTATATGTGCTGCCGAAGTGAACACATAGGGAAGATTTTATACCTTTTGTCTGAAGCCTGTTTTCATCAAGGGAAAAAAAATGTGTTAATAAAATGAGTCATCTGTAAACAGCTAATGGACACCAGGATTCTTCTACTTTACCGAGGGAAGAGGTTAGGGGATGTCTGTGCTATGGGGGGGGGTGTTGGGAGATCACCCCAACTTCTTTGAAAACTCCCAATGGCTAGGCCACACCCTGGACCAATTAAATCAGACTCTGGGAGTAAAATCCAGGCATCAGTATTTTCTTTTAAAACTCCCCAGGGGATTCCAGTGTAATTGCTTGACTCCAAGTGAGTCGAAATTAGGAAGTAGTGGTCTTGGGGGAACTGGCACCCTAGTAAAAAATGGACAGGTTTTATTTTACTGCTTCCGGTTTCTGACTGCTGTCAGCCGGGCTCAGTCAGGGAGGCAGAACCACCATGAGTGACAAGGCAAGGGTTGTGTTATAGAAATTAGACTTCCCACAATCATGGGAGGAGCGAAAGAGTCCCAGGCAGATGCTCTGACAAGTCAGGCACGTACAGCTAGCAAGGTGGAGCGACAGAGGGGGAGCAGGCGGACGGGTCTATAGAAGGCTGTTGCCTCATCTGCCAAGTGTCTAGAAGAGGTGGGTGGCTGTTGGTCACCAGACCTGGTGGTTAGGAAGTCAAGCTGGATAGGAAGTAGAAGAGAGTAAGGACAAGCTGGGACCTCAGTGGCCCTCTCCTGTCTAGTTACCTCCAATCTAACCAGGGACCCTCAAAGAGTAAACACTGCTGCTTCCCTTCTGCCACCTACATCGCCCACCTTTAATGTGAACCAGACAGGGAAAAGAATTCTGGGAAAGAGAGTTCTCAGCTTAGTTAAGTTTTTGATAGAAACATTCCGGCACAAGCTAGAACAGAAATCCACTCAACTCACTGGATGAAAAGATAGTTCAGTAAAGGTGTAAGAAAATGGGGGTAAGTGTTATTATCTGAACAGCTGGTACCCAAACTTATCTTGGGGCAGAAATGATTTTTCCTTAGAATCATACCTTGACAAACACCTGGGGTGGGGTTTCTGAGAGCTCAAGAATGTTTGGGGCTAGGGCTTCCCAGAAGAGGGTGAAAGTGCTCTGCTAGAGCCAGGGACAGAAATCTGTCTTCTTGAGATGAGGTCACATAACTGACACAAAGGAGAAGAGCAAGGAAGCTGACGGGACTGGGCCCTGTGTGTGCAAAAGGACAAAGATAAGAGGAACCACATAGGTACAGGGTGGTAAAAGGACCTTGTCAGCCAGGAATGTCAGGTGTCAACTATGGATTTTAAAATTGTTTGCCATGAAGAGCCCAGTCTGACTTCTGTGATCCTCAGTTGTATGACTCCTCAAATGACCAGTGGGAATAGCATAGGGTTTTATTTTGCTTAGTTGTTATGGAAACTGGTGAAGCATGAGTTTTATACCCACGTGGAGTCGGGTGAAGAACGCAGGAAACCAAGGCTAGGAGCAGAGAAGATCTGAGAATGGAACCCCTGAAAATTCACAGGCACCTTAGTGGTGGATTTTGGATTTACCCAGGCTGTGGCCACTAGGGTGGAAGGCATTTCCCCAAGGGTCTGGAGAGGGTCTTATACTCAGATGCAGGGTCTTATGGACAGGCCCAGTTCATCTGGGCTGCTTGGGGATCGGAATAGGAATGTCATGGCTGGTTCATTCTCTGCTTTGGGGGGCCACATCTCTCTTGTTTGCTACTCTTCAAACATTGTGCTGTTCATCTCCTTTCCTCCAAAGACAGCTTTCTCTGATCATTCACTGTCTTTGGTTTGCAGACCTCCCATCACCTAACTGGCCCAGTCTCTGGGTAGTTTGAGAGACAGACTGATTGGCCCAGACTGAACCAATCTGGACCAATCAGCTCTGGCCTAGAGAAAGAGCATGGGAACCGTAGAAACTCCTCACACCTTGGGCTGATTCTTTGTGGAGGGGCAGTGGGTTGAGAGGTCATGATTTGCACTGGATGAACTCAGCAGAGCCAAACCGGGGGGGTCAGCTGTTGGAATTAGAATCCCAGCCCTACTAATTCTTAGGTGGGTGGTCTTGGGCAAGTCTCTCAAAGTCTGTGAAACTCAATGTCCTCATCTGTCAAGTGTGGCTCATAATAGTACCTGCCTCATCAGGTTGCTATAAAGATGAAATCAGGGGATCCAGATAAAGATTTAACATTCTACCTGGCACATGCAAGTGGTTAAGAATAAAGGCAATGGAGAGAGACCTGAAGATGGAAGCGGAGTAGGCGGACGCACAGACGCCCAGCTCTCACCACCAAACTGGAATATAAATCAATTTAGGAAAAATCAGCATGAAAAACCAACTCTGGACTACAAGAACAGCTCTCAAAAACCAAGGAGCAAAGAAGAAGTCACAACAAACCTGGTAGGGAGTGCCTGAATCTCCCCTGCTTACAGGAACAGACAGGGTGGTGGTGGTGAGGCTGAGAGCCCAGAGAGGATCTCACTCCAGGGAAAAGAGCAGAAAATACTGCTCACAGCCACTTGCCTGGTGACCAGGGAGCGAGGTGTGTTGAAAAGACCAGCTTATCTCCCAAGTGGAAAGGAGAGAGAGAGGGACAGACTGTGAAGGGCTAAGGAATGCAGGAGACAACCTAAAAAAGCTGACTCATCTGTGCTGGAGGTGGTCATAGCTGGGGGAGGGACTGATCCTTCCACAAAACAGTACTGAATTGCTTCTGGATCAGAGATCTCCAGACATCTCTCCAGCTCCAATCAGCGCAACAGACACAGCTGAAAACAAGAAGTGGGGAAGAGGGGCAGTAACTCAGGTCTCCATGGAGATCTGAGATACACCTCCCCCTACTGAAGCTGAGAAAACACCCTGCTCCCAGAGAGATTAGTTGGTGGAAGAGGCCTTCAGAGTCTCAGGTTACACCCATCGCATTCCTGGATACAGTTTCAAGGAAGCCCCCTGCTAAGATCAGTAAACAAGACTATCACCTGTTAAGAAAACAAACATGGGCTTGCCTGGTCAAGGCACATATGGGAGTTGATGCTTCCAGCTCCTCCCCCCTTCTCTCTCTTTGTCTCTCCTCTCTCTCTCTCTCTCTCTCTCTCTCTCTGTCTCTGTCTCTCCCTTTCCTCTCTAAAATGAGTAAATTAAAAAAAAAAAGAAAACAAACAAATCAAGACTTCAAAGCTGCCCAAATCTGAAAGTGGATTACAAATAATAGCTGATACCAACCCAAGAAGACCTAGAAATAACACAATTGAAAACTGGAGGCAGACAACACCAAGCCTAGACTCAACCAACTCTACAAACAAAACACCCAAACACAGATAATGAGAAAACAAAAAAGTGCAATCCAAATGGAACCACAAGAGAAACCTTCAGGAGATGAACTGAGTGATATGGAAACAATCAAACTTCCAGATGCGGAGTTCAAAATAATGATTGTAAGGATGCTTAGGGGTCTTAGAACAACAATGGATGGTCATTATGAACACCTAAATAAAGAAATAGCAAGTATAAAAAAGGATATTGAAATATTAAAAAAGAATTAGTCGGAGATGACAAATACAATATCAGAAATAAAGGCCACAATGGAAGGAATTAAAAACAGGATGGATAGAGCTGAGGATCGAATCAGCGAGTTGGAGGACAACTTGAACGAAGGCAAGAAAGCAGAGAAGAAAAAAGAAGAGACTCAAAAAGTCTGAGAAAACTCTTAGAGAGCTCTGTGACAACATGAAGAGAAATAACATCCGCATCATAGGGGTTCCTGAAGAAGAAGAAAAAGAACAAGGGATAGAGACTTTGTTCAGTCATATCATAGCTGAAAACTTCCCTAAATTAATGCAGGAGAAACTCTCACAAGTTCAAGAAGCACAGAGGACTCCATTAAAGAGAAACCCAAAGAAAACTACACCAAGACACATCATAATTAAAATACCAAAGCTAAGTGATAAAAAGAAAATATTAAAACCTGCAAGAGAAAAAAAAGCTACACCTACAAAGGAGCCCTCATAAGGATGATATCCGACTTCTCAACAGAAACACTTGAGGCCAGAAGGGAATGGCAAGAAATATTCAAAGTAATGCAGAACAAGAACCTACAACCAAGACTACTTTATCCAGCAAGGCTATCATTTAAAATCAAAGGAGAAATAAAAAGCTTCCCAGACAAAAAACAACTCAAGGAATTCATTACAACCAAACCAATGCTGCAGGAAATGTTAAGGGGCCTGTTGTAAACAGATCAAAGTGAGAAAAGAATATAGCAGAAAAGGAATACAGCTTTAAAGAATAAAATGGCAATAAACAACTACATATCAATAATAACCATAAATGTAAATGGATTAAATGATCCAATCAAAAGACATAAGGTAGCTGCGTGGATAAGAAAACAGAACCTGTACCTATGCTGTCTACAAGAGACACACCTTAGAACAAAAGATACACATAGATTGAAGGTAAAAGGATGGAAAAAAACATTTCATGCAAATGGAAATGAAAAAAAAGCTGGGGTAGCAATACTTATATCAGACAAATTGGACGTTAAAACAAAGGATATAGTAAGAGATAAAGAAGGCCACTACATAATGATAAAGGGAGCAATCCAAAAGGAAGATATAACCATTATAAATATCTATGCACTTAATATAGGAGCACCTAAATATATAAAGCAGACTTTGATGGACTTAAAAGGTGAGATCAACAGAAATACTATAATAGTAGGGGATTTCAATATCCCACTAACATCACTAGATAGATCCTCAAGAAAGAAAATTAACGAAGAAACAGCAGACTTATTGGACATACTATATCAACTCGATTTAATAAATATCTTCAGAACCTTTCACCCTAAAGCAGCAGAATATACATTCTTTTCAAGTGCTCATGGTACATTCTCTAGGA
This sequence comes from Saccopteryx leptura, assembly GCF_036850995.1. Classification (NCBI taxonomy): domain Eukaryota; kingdom Metazoa; phylum Chordata; class Mammalia; order Chiroptera; family Emballonuridae; genus Saccopteryx; species Saccopteryx leptura. The sequence goes on from NC_089506.1 coordinate 201,570,810, forward strand.
TAGACCACATGTTAGGGCAAAAAGTGGTCTCAACAAATTTAAGAAGATTGAAATCATATCAAGCACTTTCTCCAATCACAATGGCATGAAACTAGAAATGAACCACAACAGAAAAGCTAAAAAATTTTCAAACACATGGAAACTAAATAGCAGGTTGTTAAATAATGAATGGATTAAGAATGAGATCAAAGAAGAAATAAAAAAATTCCTAGAAACAAATGACGATGAGCATACAACAACTCAAAATTTATGGGACACAACAGCAAAAGCAGTACTGAGAGGGAAGTTCATACCACTACAAGCACACTTTAAGAAGCTAGAAAAAGCTCAAATCAACAACTTAACCCTGCATCTAAAAGAACTAGAAAAAGAACAGCAAGTAAAGCCCAAATGTAGTAGAAGGAAGGAAATAATAAAGATCAGAGCAGAAATCAATGACATAGAGGCTAAAGAAACAATACAGAAGATCAATGAAACTAGGAGCTGGTTCTTTGAAAAGGTTAACAAGATCGATGAACCTTTAACTAGACTCACTAAGAAAAAGAGAGAAGGACTCAAATAAATAAAATTAGAAATGAGAGTGGAGAAATAACAACTGACACAACAGAAATATAAAATATTGTAAGAAAATACTATGAAGAACTGTATGCCAAAAAACTAGACAACCTAGATAAAATGGACAAATTCCTTGAAACATACAATCTTCCAAAAATCAATCTGGAAGAATCAGAAAACCTAAACAGACCGATTACACCAAATGAGATAGAAACAGTTATCAAAAAACTTCCAACAAAGAAAAGTCCAGGGCCTGATTGCTTCACAACTGAATTCTACCAAATATTCAAAGAAGAACTAACTCCTATCCTTCTCAAACTATTTCAAAAAATTCAAGAGGAAGGAAGACTTCCAAGCTCCTTTTATGAGGCGAGCATAATTCTGATTCCAAAACCAGGCAAAGACAACACAAAGAAAGAAAATTATAAGCCAATATCTCTGATGAATATAGATGCTAAAATCCTCAACAAAATATTAGCAAACCGGATCCAACAATATATGGAAAAAATCATACACCATGATCAAGTGGGATTTATTCTAGGGAGGCAAGGCTGGTACAATATTCAAAAATCAATCAATGTGATTCATCACATAAACAAAAAGAAGGAGAAAAACCACATGATAATTTCAATAGATGCAGAAAAAGCATTTGATAAAATCCAGCACCCATTCATGATCAAAACTCTCAACAAAGTGGGAATACAGGGAACATACCTCAACATGATAAAAGCCATCTATGAGAAACCCACAGCCAACATCATACTCAATGGGCAAAAATTAAAAGTAATACCCTTAAGATCAGGAACAAGGCAGGGGTGCCCCCTTTCACCACTCTTATTTAACATAGTCCTGGAAGTCCTAGCCACAGCAATCAGACAAGAAGAAGAAATAAAAGGCATTCAAGTTGGAAAAGAAGAAGTAAAACTATCATTATTTGCAGATGATATGATATTGTGTATAGAAAACCCTAAAGTCTCAGTCAAAAAACTACTGGACCTGATAAATGAATTCAGCAAAGTGGCAGGATATAAAATCAATACTCAGAAATCAGAGGCATTTTTATACGCCAATAATGAACAGTCAGAAAGAGAAATTAAGGAAACAATCCCCTTCACTATTACAACCAAAAAAATAAAGTACCTAAGAGTAAACTTAACAAAGGAGACTAAAGACTTGTACTCAGAAAATTACAAAGCATTGATTAAAGAAATTAAGGAAGATACAAACAAGTGGAAGCATATACCATGCTCATGGTTAGGAAGAATAAACATCATTAAAATGTCTATATTACCCAAAGCAATCTATAAATTCAATGCAATACCAATTAAAATACCAATGACATACTTCAAAGATATAGACTACATTCCAAAAATTTATATGGAACCAAAAAAGAACACGAATAGCCTCAGCAATCTTAAAAAAGAAGAATAAAGTGGGAGGTATCATACTTCCTGATATCAAGTTATACTACAAGGCCATTGTACTCAAAACAGCCGGTACTGGCATAAGAACAGGCATATAGATCAATGGAACAGAACAGAGAACCCAGAAATAAAACCACAGCTCTATGGACAACTGATATTTGACAAAGGAGGTAAGGAAATACAATGGAGTAAAGACAGCCTCTTTAACAAATGGTGTTGGGAAAATTGGACAGCTACCTGCAAAAAAATGAAAATAGATCAACAGCTTACACCACTCACAAAAATAAACTCAAAATGGATAAAAGACTTAAATGTACGCCGTGAAACCATAAGCATCTTAGAAGAAAACATAGGCAGTAAGCTCTCCGACATCTCTCGGAGCAATATATTTGCTGATTTATCTCCACGGGGAAGTGAAATAAAAGATAGGATAAACAAATGGGACTATATCAAACTATAAAGCTTTTTCACAGCTAAAGACAATAAGAACAGAATAAAAAGACAAACTACACAATGGGAGAACATATTTGACAATACATCTGATAAGGGGTTAATAACCAAAATTTATAAAGAACTTGTAAATCTCAACACCAGGAAGACAAACAATCCAATCCAAAAATGGGCAAAAAAGATGAATAGACACTTCTCCAAAGAGGACATACAGATGGCCAATAGGCATATGAAAAAAATGCTCAACATCACTAATCATTAGAGAAATGCAAATTAAAACCACAATGAGATATCACCTCACACCAGCCAGAATGGCGCTCATCAACAAAACAACACAGAATAAGTGCTGGCGAGGATGTGGAGAAAAGGGAACCCTTTTGCACTGCTGGTGGGAATGCAGACTGGTGCAGCCACTGTGGAAAACAGTATGGAGATTCCTCAAAAAATTGAAAATTGAACTGCCTTTTGACCCAGCTATCCCACTTTTAGGAATATACCCCAAGAACACCATAGAATAGGTTCCAAAAGGAAAAATGCACCCCCATGTTTGTGGCAGCATTGTTCACAATAGCGAAGATCTGGAAACAGCCCAAGAGTCCATCAGAGGACGAGTGGATTAAAAAGCTTTGGTACATATATACTATGGAATACTACTCAGCCATAACAAATGATGACATCAGATCATTTACAATAACATGAATGGACCTTGATAACATTATACGGAGTGAAATAAGTAAATCAGAAAAAACTAAGAACTATATGAATCCATACATAGATGGGACATAAAATGAGACTCAGAGACATGAACAAGAATGTGATGGCAATAGGAGTGGGGGGGTGGGGGAGGGGGGGAGAGGGCGAGGAAGGAGAGAGGGGGTGGGGGAGGGGAGGGGCACAAAGAAAACCAGATAGTAGGTGACAAAAGACAATTTGACTTTGGGTAAGGGGTATACAGCATAATCAAATGTCAAAATAATCTGGAGATGTTTTCTCTCAACATATGTACCATGATTTATCAATGTCACTGCATTAAATTTAATTTTAAAAAAGGAAAAAAAAAGAATAAAGGCAATGATGATAACCTTAAGAAATGATCACAGCACCTCAGCACCTGCTCTCCTATATCATCGGCCATCTGTCACATGGAGTCCTCCAGCTTTTGTCTCCTCTCCTGGACTCCAATGGGGCAGAGCCCTCATCTGTACTGTTCATTGCTATATTCCCTGGACCTGGCACATGGTAATTCTATCACAGATGCCTGTTGAATGAATGAAGGAATAAATAAATGCCTGAATATTCCCAGGTATAAAAAATTCATTACATCAGTGTTTTTTCAATTGCCATTCTGTGAACCAGACTGCCAGAAATTTAGTGCTGGTCCAAGAAAAAGTTAACCACTCTGATGCTGTATGAGGATTATAGACCCACTGATTAGTTGAATTCATTTCTGCTCAGGTGATTTCTACCTTAGTGGTCTCTTATTTTCACCAGTCCCCAAGGGTAAAGAGGTTGAAAACTACTGCATTACAAATCAAGATTCCAGTTTTTTGTAGCTCTAAGTATTTGAAAGACCTCTCTCATGCTGCGCTAGGAATCTGATTCACTGTGGCATCTGTGCATTGGTTCTAATGCCATATAAAAGGAACAAACTCCCTCTTCCCCACGATAATTCTTTAGATGTTTCAAGAGACATCTCAGGTGCCCCTCGAGCCTTTTCCTCTCCAGTTTACATCCTTGTCATGGAAGTGATCGTCACTCTACCCTCCAATCTCCTCCCTTCTCCTGTGCCCCGTTTTGAAAATGAATAACCTATTACCAAAAATAGAGAGCATGGGCCCCAATGTCTGATCTTACCAGCACATTTGTTCATTTCCAAACTCAATTTTTTTCCCCGAAGGAAAGGAAAGTTAGATTGAATGAGCACTTACATTGTGGCAGGCACTGGGCAGGTGCTTAGTATACATGATCTATCTCTCTCTCTCTCTTTTTTAAATTTTATTTATTTCTTTTAGCAGAGAGGAAGGGAGAGAAAGAGACAGAAACATCGATCTGTTCCTACATGTGCCCTGACTGGGGGTTGAACCAGCAACCTCTGCACTTCGGGATGATGCTCTAACCAACTGAGCTATCCAGCCAGGGCCTACAGGATCACTTTTATTCCTCATAACCAACCCTCGAGGTATTGGACGCATTCACATTTGACACATGAGGCAACAAAGGCTTAGAGGGGTGAAGGTATTTGTCTGAGATCGCACAGCTGTAAATGGCAGAGCTAGAATTCGAACATAAGTGTAACCTAATCTGGAACGAGAGCACCTTGCTCTTTTTATCAAAAACCAACCTGGTCAGAGAACGGGACATCTAGTGATGAAAATAACAGGCTGCCCTTCCTTTGGCAGAACCCAGTCAGGAGTGTCTGAGATGGACCTAATCAAATTTGAAACGCCTGAGTATTTCAGGGGACTAACAACACAGGACAAAAAGTGGGCCAGCCTGACCAGGCTGTGGCGCAGTAGATAGAACATTGGACTGGGATGCCGAAGACCCAGGTTCGAGACCCTGAGGTCATCAGCTTGAGCGCGGGCTCATCTGGTTTGAGCAAAAGCTCACCAGCTTGGACCCAAAGTTGCTGGCTCGAGCAAGGGGTTACTCGGTCTGCTGAAGGCCCGCGGTCAAGGCACATATGAGAGAGCAATCAATGAACAACTAAGGTGTCGCAATGCGCAACGGAAAAACTAATGATTGATGCTCTGTTCCTGTTTGTCTGTCCCTATCTATCCCTCTCTCTGACTCTCTCTGTCTCTAAAACAGAAAACAAAACAAAACAAAAAAAACAAAAAGTGGGCCAAAGTTCCAGGATAAAAGATCTATGTAAGTGATCACTCAATGAAGAGCAGCCAATTAAATAAAGTGAAAGATGTCAATCAGAATATTGTCTTAATAAGTGACGGGGGCCAGCCCTGCTTACGTAGACCCCAAACACCAAGATATCTCTGCTAAACTGTTTCTCTCTTTTCCCCCTCCCATTTCTCTCTGAGCATCCTGTCCCTGAAATATCAAGAGAGAGCTTGATCTTATTTGAAGAGAAATGTGGAAATGAGGCCCAGCCATGCTTATCTGATTCTGGACTAAGCACAGCGCAAAAAGCTGAGCCCTCAATTGAGACCAGCAAGTGATACGGAAAAGCCCTTCTCAACCTTTGCTGCCACTCAAATCAGCAGTTTTCTGAAACAAGCCATCAGGCCCCTGTACACACATTAGTGAGAGCTCGCTCTCTCTCTCTTTCTCTCTGCTTTTTCTTTGGGAGATTTCAAAGAATGATAACAAGTCAGCATAAGATGAAGCATGAAGATGTGTTCATGTGTGTTCTTTACACAGTGCATACTGCTCAGCCTTGCAGTGGTCATCTCTGTCACTGTCTCTGGGAGTCCAGCTCTGGCTTAGCCCTTAAATGAACTGCTATAGTCACAGTGGTCGGCTGAACAATGTCTCACAAAGATATCTGCGTCCCAACCCCGTGAATATGTTGCCTTGTACGGCAAAGTGGTATTGCAGAAGTTAAGGAACTTGAGGTGGAAGATTATCCTAGATTATCCAGGTGGGCCCTAAATTAATCACAAGTGTCCTCCTAAGAGGGAGTCAGAGGGAGATTTGACACAGAAGAGAGAAGGAGATGTGATGATGTCGGTCGGGACAGAGATTTGGAGATGCCATTCTGCTCTCTCTGAAGACGGAGGAAGGGACCACAAGCCAGAGAATGCAAGAAATATAGCTCCAGAGGCTGGAGAGGCCAAGAAAAATGCCTCTCCCCTGCAGCCTCCAGAAGGGAGTGCGGTCCCGCTGACACTGGGATATCAGTGACATCAGTTTCAGACTTCTGGCCTTCAGAACTATAAAAGACTATGTGTGTGTGTGTTGTTGTTGTTTTTTTTCTGAAGCTGGAAACGGGGAGAGACAGTCAGACAGCCACCCAGCACACCCACCAAGGGCAACGCTCTGCCCACCAGGGGGCGATGCTCTGCCCCTCCGGGTGCCGCTCTGCCGCGACCAGAGCCACTCTAGCGCCTGGGGCAGAGGCCAAGGAGCCATCCCCAGCGCCCAGGCCATCTTTGCTCCAATGGAGCCTCGGCTGCAGGAGGGGAAGAGAGAGACAGAGAGGAAGGAGGGGGGGTGGAGAAGCAAATGGGCGCTTCTCCTATGTGCCCTGGCCGGGAATCGAACCTGGGTCCCCCGCACGCCAGGCCGACGCTCTACCGCTGAGCCAACCGGCCAGGGAAGTGTGTGTGTTGTTTTAAGACACCAACTTTGTGGTAGTTTGTTACAGCTGCCACAGGAAACTCATACACTCAGTAAAGTGTTTCTAAAGCCGGCTACTGTATAGTGCTGCCACTCTGTAGGAATAGTATGAACTAGACCCACAATCTACCCTCTAACCATCAAAGGGCCAGGCAACTCTCAGTACCCAGACTTTCCAGCTCCAAGAGAGCCCTTACAATGGGCCAGGCACTGGAAAAGCAGGAAAACGAACTGTTGCTCATTTATTAGGTAAATAATCACTGACCACCTTCTCTGAGTTTGGCCATGTGTTGGGTGCTGCTGACATTGTTGGGAGTGGACACAGCTCAGCGTCTGTCCTCATCAAAGCCAGCATCTAGTAGGTGAGGCAGACACTGAGCACATACACCAATGAACACCGATCTATACATGGAGGGAAAGGCTTCTCAGGAAAGGATCATGGTTAAGGAGCTAGGTCAGGACACAGACTAGGAAGCGCTAGGAAGGCTTCCCTTTGGAAGTGACCTCGGATCTGAGTCCTAGAGAGAGAAGGAAAGTTAACCAGGCAAACAGGGTGGGTGGGATAAGAGGGTACAGGCAGAGGGAACAGCAGGGACAAAAAGGTCCCAGTGGCAGGAGGTGCCTTTCCGGAAGGTAGGAGGGCTATGGGAATGGAGAGCAGAGGTGGGGTCTGCGGGTGGAGAATGGATACAGAAGAAAAGAGGAGAGGACAGGTGAGAATGGACGTGGCAGGACTTTGTGGGCTTTATCACACTCACAAATTCTGGAATGGGTTTAGAGCTGGAAGCTACGGTCTGATTTGCGTTTTGAGAAGCTCCCTCTGGCAACCGTGGCCTTAAATGTCAGGGAGGCTTTTGAGATCCAAGACAGACATAAGAATGTGGAATTGGGTGGTGGCCAGAGAGATGGAGAGAAGTGGACAGTGGGAAACTGATTTAGGAGGTAAAGCTGACACAGTTGAGAATGGATAAATCTGCCAGGTGGCAAATTGCGAAGGCTCAAGGGTGGCATCTGATTTTTCAACTTGGGGTTTAGACGGGTGGAGATGGTGGTACTGAGTCAATTGCTGAGCTAAGTTTGGAGGGGAGGGGTGTGGGGTGCAGGGGGGTCATAAGCTTGAACTTGGACATACCGAGTTTGAGGTATCTGAGACCTTTCAGTAAAGGTATCAGATATCATACACTATACCCCGCTTCTTAGCATTTTTCCCTTAAAAATGTATTTGTGTCCAAGAAGACAAGAACTGTATGATTTCACCTCTATGAGTTACTTTGGAGTAGTCAAAATTGTAGAGATAGAAGGTAGAATGGTGATTGTCAAGAGCTAGGGAAGAGGGAGATGATTCATTGGTATAGTTTCAGTTTTGCGAGTTAAAATATTCTGAAAATGGATGGTGGTGATGGTTGCACACTACAAATGTTCTTACTACCAATGAACTGTACACTTAAAAATGGTTCCAATTTTAAGTTTGATGTTGGGTGGATTCAAGCACAACAAAAACATGGGAAAAAATAGGTGTGTTTGTGTTTGTGACTATATTAAAAAGCATGCATAAAATACATGTATCCGGTTTACGGAATAATAAACAATTACATTCCCAGCATTCTGCTTAAGTAATAACCTGTACTGGTTAACCTGTTCCAGTTAAGTAATAACCTCTTAGAAATGCTGGTATACCCCATTCTCTTGTATTTTTCTCATTCCCTCAGAGGTAAGCTCTATGCTGACTTCATGCTAATGCTTTTTTATTTGTAAAGTTAACCATTCCTATAAAAATGCCTGCACAATTATATTTGTGCGTTTTACATATTTTGACCTTTACCTAAATCCTTTGCTTGACATCTTGGTTTTGAGATTTATCCATGTGAATTCCCACGGTGTATTCTTCTTACTGTTGTATGGTATGCCATGATATGACCAGAATACAATTGATCTGTCCTTTTCTTTTACTGATATACAGATGAATTTCCGGTTTTTCACTCTTACAAACGAGGCTGTTATAAACATTCTGGAAGAGACCTTCTGATGTTCGGGTGTGTAAGTTTCTTCAGGACAATGGTGCCCCGTAGAACTTTCTGTGATGATGAAAATGTTCTACAAAAATGTGTGCCTTCCAGTGGGTACCTACTAACCACAACTGACTGATGAGCACTTGAAGTGTGGCCAGGACTGTTGAAGGACTGCATTTTAAATTTCATTCCATTTAAACTAAAATCGCTGCATGAGGCTAGTGCCTACTGCCTACACCCAATTACACAAACCAGCTCTAGGAGAGAAATCTCTGGTTGTAGAGTAAGAACACATTCATCTCTACTCTGAAATGCCAAAACCGTTTTTACCAAAGCGGTGAGCCAATTTCCCTTTCTCTTAATCAGTCTTCTGCAACCCCTAGGTCTTTGCTAGCTAGATAAAGTATTCAGATGGAAATTTCTGAGAATAAATGGGGCTGAATTAGTCAAGGTTCTCCAGAGAAACAGAGCCAATAGGATACATATAGTATACAAAAAGACTTATTCTGAGGAATTGACTCACTGGATTATGGAGGCTCACACGATTAAGAAGTCCCAAGATCTACAGTTGGCAAGCTGGAGATGCAGGAGAGAGGATGGTGTAAATTCCAGTTCAAAAGCCAGCAGACCCCAGACCCAAGAAAAATCAAATTTTTAGTTCAAGTCCAAAGGCAGGAAAAGATGCATGTCCCAGCTCATGTATTTGGCAGGCCAAATTCCCTCTTACTCAGCCCTTTTGTTCTATTCATGCCTTCAACTGATTCGATGAGGCCCACCTACATCGGGGAGGGCAATCTGCTTTTCTCAGTCTACAGATCCAAATGTTAAATTCACCCAGAAACAAACTCACTGAGAATAATGTTTGGCTAAATGTCTGAGCCCCATAACCCAGTTAAGTCGACACAATATTAACCATCACAAGAGCCTAAAACAGTGATTCCCTTCTGCTCACCAGAACCCAGGAGTTTCAGAGAGATCCTTGGAGCCAAGAGAATGAAATATATTTATGGTAAGACAGTGCTCCCAGAGAGTAGCATTTTTTTCCGCCTGAAGCTTGTTCTGACTGCAAAAGGCAACTTGGAAGAACAGAAGCTTGTCCAGAGACAGGCATGTCTTTCCCCATTCGATCAGCCCAGATCCCCACCTCATTCCTACCTCCCAGTATGCTCAGAAATTCAGGCAGGTCCTTCCATTCAGAGGTGTAACCTGGAACATCCTCTCTCTTCTCTCTAATGTCTCCATCCCTTTCCTCTTCTCTTGAGGCCTCCTTTCTCCCTTTCCTCCCTAACTCCTCAAATATTTTATACATTTTGTCCAGACAAATGGCTATTTAGATTTTCTACAGTTAAGGGCATCTCTTCCCACCTGATATGTACAGTGGCTCCGGCAACGGTGACCTGTTCTTAGGAGATGCTATTTAAAACCCAGGGTGCAACTGGTGTGACGCAGAACTCCTGAACGTGGCTGAGGCATGTCAAGTTCCATAAACGCACATGCTTCATTTTGCCCCTGGCTTGAAGCTCTTCTTAATAGACTTCAGAATGATCAGATCATAAAAAAAGGGGGGGGGGAATGCAGTTGTATAAAAATTTTAAAATTACAGTAAAGTAAGGCCACAGGGTAGAATTAGACTTGATGATTGAGAGCCACTCTCAGCTTCTCAGGGGAGGAGCGTTTTCTGGGTTTCCTCTGGTGATGATTAAGCTGCCCTGACCCCCGACTCTCCCTCAAAGCACAGCATTAACCGTTAAAGGAGAAAAGGGAATTTTGACTTGCTTACTTCCTAGAAAGAGCTACTCACTTTCATGCATCCTCTCTTTTCATCCCTTGCTACCAGGGATGAAAACGCTGCCAGGGAAACACCTTTTTCTCATTATACATGTGGGTAAAACAGAACAGAAGGTTTGCTCCAGGTCACATAGATGGTAAAAAGTAGAACTGGAATTCAAAACCAATTGGGAGACCCTGCAGCATGATGGCTGAGATCGTGATTGCTGTACTCAGAACACCTGGGTTATAGCATTGTCTGCTATTTAGTGGAACCTGTACCACCCTGAGCAAGTTACTGTACTTGACTTCTCTGTGCCTCAGCTCTTCATCTATAAAATGAGGGTGTGTTGTTTTCCTAGACGGTTGTACTGAGTATTAAGTGAATCAAGGCATGTAAAACACTTAGAACCCTTCCCAGAATAGCAAGTATTTGAAAAGCTGCTGTTTACAACTCAGGCAGTTTCTGTTAACTCACCCTAACTCTCTCCTAGGTGGGCCTGGTGTCTTCATCACACTTGGTACATTCCTCCCTCTCTCCCTCCCTCCCTCCCTTTCTTCCTTCCTTTCTTTCTTTTTTAAGTGAGAGGAAGTGAGAGACAGACTCCTGCATGCAGCCCAACCAGAATCTATCCGGCAACCCTTGTCTTGGGCTGATGCTCTAATCAATTGAGCTATTTTTAGTGCTTGGACCAACCAAGCCATCCTCAGTGCCCAGAACCAGTGCTCAAACCAATCAAGCCACTGGCGGTGGGAGGAGAAGAGGGAAAGAGGAAAGAAGCAGACGGTCACTTCTCTTGTGTGCCCTGACCAGGAATCAAACTTGGGATGCCCAGATGCCAGCTTGACGCTCTATCCACTGAGCCAACCGGCCAGGGCCTTGGTACTTCTTAATGAAATGAATTCACTGGGATCCCAGCCCAGGCTCTGGAAATATTGGAACTCAAGGACTGTGCTCCTGAAACCTGTCCCTTGCATGCCCGTCTCCCCTGCCGGCTGCGGTTTGGATTCTTGCTGATTAAGAGCCACCACTGCCCAGAGCAAGCTGAGAGACAACATACACTATTCCTTTTATGAAAATCCAGCAAGCAGGTGTAAAATGAAGATAAACATCTCCCACCACCGCTCAGAGGCCGAAGATACCTAATTATCTGAAAGCCAGATAAACAGCAGGATTAGGATGTACAGAGGATGCCGCAGAGCTGAGGCGGGCGACCGCGGGAGGAGTTATGAAAGGCTAATGGTGTGATTCAGCGCTGGAATTAGGGTGAGAAAATGAGTCTGAGGTTGTTGACAGCCTCCACAGGCCAGGCTGGTGAGAGGCACAGAGATGGGGCAGCAGCAGGAGGGACCAGGAGGTGGGCGTCCGGGAGGGTTAGAGATGGAACAAAGCAGGCGTCGAGCTTTATCTCTTGGACATCTGACGCCTATTACAGAGGCGGCTTCGTGATACTGAAGGGTTTATTGACTCGTTCAAATGAAGCTCAGAAATTGCCACACTTTAAGAGGGAGATCTCTAAATGCCATTTAGCAACGGGGGAAACCAGAGGACAAGCGAAGGGAAGAAAAGGGGAGGAGAGGCGCTGTGCATGAGCAGCGGGGACCTGTGCCCGCCACGGTTACTCATAACCCCTCCGTGAACCTGACCTCACGGGCCTGCTCCAGGGCAGGCAGGGATGCGGGAGGTGGTCCTGACGCGGCCTTGGTTAGAAAGCGCTCGCTGTAGGCCATGCCTAATGTGCCTGAAGGGCTTAGCACAGGACTGCACCTGCAGTAAGGGCTCAATCAATGTGGACTGTGCGATCCCCAAGAGCCCTGATAGGAACAGGACACTACAGCCAGCCTTAACTTTCCAAGGTGGAGCTCATCATTTTAGGCTCCAGATAAATCACTTATCTCCAGAGGAAGGGTACAGAAAAGTGCAAAGCCAGGCTCAGTAGAATCTTCTCCATTTCCACTACACTTAATTCAAGAGGCGGGAACAAGATAAAATGCAATGCGGGAATGTGGGATTGTGGGCATTCCAATCAGGGGTTTGTTTTTGCATTCCGGAAGAGCTGGACAAAGAGAAAGGGGGCCCTGGTGTTGGGAATAAAGATAATAAACTAGGGTTAAGGGCTCTGCCTCTGAGACAGATACCTAGGGTTCAAATCCTAGTTCTGCTCACTAGCTGGTGACCTTGAACAAGCTATTTTATCTCTCTAACCTCTGTTTCCTCATCCATAAAGTAGAAGGAATAAAGCCCACCTCTTCAGGGTTCTTGTGATGATTCAATAAAGTAAGTGAGCTAATGCGCACAATGCACGCAGCACGTGTGCGGCACATCAGTGCCCTTGATAAACAGGAGTTCTTAGCACTGTCACATGCCCAAGGTCATAGACCAAGGACATGGGAGAGCCAGGATGACCCGGGAGCCCGTTTCTCAGGAGTTCACCCTAGTTCCCTGGAAATGAATAAATTGCCCCCTTCTACTTCCTCACAGTTCTGGCAAGAGGACATGGAGAACCATCAAAGGCTGTGAGTCCCAGGGGAAAGGACAAAACAAGGAAAGGGAAACCCATGAAAGAATAATGCTAAACGTTGGGTGTGTTGGGGCAACAGTCATTAGCTCGTTCTTTTTTTTATTATTATTATTTTTTTTTTCTGAAGCTGGAAACGGGGAGGCAGTCAGACAGACTCCCGCATGCACCCGACTGGGATCCACCCGGCATGCCCACCAGGGGGCGATGCTCTGCCCATCCGGGGCATCGCTCTGTCGTGACCAGAGCCACTCTAGCGCCTGGGGCAGAGGCCAAGGAGCCATCCCCAGTGCCAGGGCCATCTTTTGCTCCAATGGAGCCTCGGCTGCGGGAGGGGAAGAGAGAGACAGAGAGGAAGGAGAGGGGGAGAGGTGGAGAAACAGATGGGCGCCTCTCCTGTGTGCCCTGGCCGGGAATCAAACCTGGGACTTCCGCGCGCCAGTCTGACGCTCTACCACTGAGCCAACCGGCCAGGGCCAGCCTGTTCTTAATAAAGTCAACACAGCAGCAAACTGTGAAAGTGAGAAGACACCCTCAACCATGAAATATGGTCTGACCCACACAGTCACCATGGGAGCTGATGGATATTAACTTGATGACTTCAGAGCAGGTGTGACAAAACCAATCTAATTTCGGTTATTACAGATACAGTCAAGGGGACTGCTTTAGCCAAGGGCTGTCACATTCCTGTCATTCAGAGCTTCCTCACTTGAGCCAGTAAATGCATGGCATGGTCTGAAATTCTATTTCCCCTCTAACTCTATGCCAAGGGTCTTGGGTGTGTGTGCACGCACACGCCTGTGTGTAAAGGAAAGTTGTTGGGGTAAGAATGGAGTATGAAAGAAAAGTTTATTGCACATTCAACAAATAGTAATTGTTTAGTAAGTGCCAGGTACTGTTCAAGATGAGGGGAAGATATAATAGTGAGGAAGATGGATAAGATTCCTGCTTTCATGGAGCTTATACTCTTTTAGAAATTATCTTGATAGATTTAGTCAGACCTACCTTCCTTCCTTCCTTCCTTCCTTCCTTCCTTCCTTCCTTCCTTCCTTCCTTCCTTCCTCCCTCCCTCCCTTCCTCCCTCCATCCTTCCTCCCCCTCCTTCCTTTCTTTCTCCCTCCTTCCCTCCCGCCCTCCCTTCCTCCCTTTTTTCCACCCTTCATTCACTCATTTTTATAAAGATTCTAGAGTCAGAATGCATTCTAGCTTGTCTACTTATTCGCTAACACAACTTTGGGCAAATTTCTTAACCTCTAATTCCCTCGTCTACAAAATGGAAACAAGAATAGGACCCACCTACACGATAAGACCTACAGCTATGTGAGGGCCTAGATCTGAGAAATAGCCAGGAAACTGAATTCAAGAATAGCCCACACACAGCCTGTTAGCTTAGGAGGCCAAGGATGATGGATGAGGCTTATGTCCAGGTCTGAACGGGCTGTGATCTCTACCCTGGCCATCCTAGAGTCCATCATGAACCTCTGAGATTGATGAAGTACATGCATCTCCTGGCAAGGCTACATTCTGTAGCAGACTGGAGGGGCCATTAAGGGAGACTCCAGGGGCCTGGAAGCTGGCCAGTCCCCTGTAGAATGTCTCCAAGCCCCCCTCTTTATACTGACTACACTAACATCCTTCTGTATCCTTTAGATAATTTGATTTATTCAAGTGTCTACTGTTGACATTTGTCCCTGAGTGGTTAGACTTATGGACGTGATGAAGAAATTTATTGAGGTCGTAAGTCAAAAGCTTAGTGCAGCGCTTGGCCCAGAGCTAGCTATTATTGTCACTGAGCACTTGCTATGTGCCAGGCATACGCCACATGCTGGCAATAATCCATGCAAGTGTGTGTGTGCACACCCGTGCACATAGCGCAAAGGCCAGGAAATGCAGAGAGACAGCCTTTATCCCTGCAGCAGCAAAAGCAACCTCTGGCTCCTCCTGAGTACCTGCAGATTTCTGTACCTTAAAACAGAATTCATGTTCTCTGCCGTTCTCCTTTTAAAGCACAAGGAGGGTATTGCAAATGCCAGTGATGTGTATCTGACGTTAGGAACGATCTATAGATGAGAACAGTGATTTAATTATAGTTTTAGAACTGAATATAAATACTATACTCTTTGAGAACATAAAAACTAAAAATTGAAAACAGAAAAATAGAAAACATGCAAAAGCAAGACTCACGTACTAACTTAATCATATTTTATAAGGGGGAATTAGTACATCCTGACTAATGTTTATATGTTAATAAATGAAAGAATAGTCATAAAACTATCCACCAGAATAAAAGCCAATATTATTATTATTATCATTATTATTATCTATTTATTTTATTTTTTGTATTTTTCTGAAGTGAGAAGCAGTGGGAGGTAGATAGAATCCTGCACACACCGGACCAGAATCCACCCAGCATGCCCACCAGGGGGCGATGCTTGGCTCATCTGGGGTGTTGCTCCGCTGCAACTGGAGCCATTCTAGCACCTGAGGCAGAGGCCATGGAGCCATCCTAACTGCCCAGGGCCAACTTTGCTCCACTGGAGCCTTGGCTGCGGGAGGGGAAGAGAGAGCCAGAGAGAAAGGAGAGGGGCAAGGGCGGAGAAGCAGATGGGTGCTTCTCCTGTGTGCCCTGACCAGGAGGAATTGAGTCCAGGATTTCTACACGCTGGGCAATGCTCTACCACTGAGCTAACTGGCCAGGGCCCAAAGCCAATATTATTAACATAGGTCACTTCTATGAATTAGAATTAAAGACAGAACGGAGGAAGACTTCTAATTTTCACGTATGTGGTATGTATTATTTATAGGCTACGATAATCCCACACCCTCTTGTTGCCCACTGAACTATCAGTTATTCCATATTTTTCACCAAAGTTTTTTTTTTAATTAATTAATTAATTTTATTTTTTTATTTTTCTGAAGCTGGAAATGGGGAGAGACAGTCAGACAGACTCCCGCATGCACCCGACCGGGATCCACCCGGCATGCCGACCAGGGGGCGACATTCTGCCCACCAGGGGGTGATGCTCTGCCCCTCCGGGGCATTGCTCTGTTGAGACCAGAGCCACTCTAGCGCCTGGGGCAGAGGCCAAGGAGCCATCCCCAGCGCCCGGGCCATCTTTGCTCCAATGGAGCCTCGTTGTGGGAGGGGAAGAGAGAGACAGAGAGGAAGGAGAGGGGGAGGGGTGGAGAAGCAGATGGGCGCCTCTCCTGTGTGCCCTGGCCAGGAATCGAACCCGGGACTTCTGCACGCCAGGCCGACGCTCTACCACTGAGCCAACCGGCCAGGGCTTCACCAAAGTTTTGAGAGCTGGCTTTCCCGTTTAACCCAACTTCATCCACAGAGAGGAGTAGCGTGGAAATTTCAGCACTCCCTGATCCTATACTTGGAATGTCACTGTTTCTGATGCAGAGTGACTGTACCCATTACTTGAGTTCAGTAATTACCAATACACGGGCGAGCCCCAAATCAGTGGTTTTTCCTACACTTCACACTCAGAACTTCCTGCCACTCATCTTGACTTGGGTAGCCCCCAGACATCTTAAAGTCACCATGGCTAAGTGGGCAGCCTCAGTTGTTGGAACCACGTGACCTAATTGAATGTGTGGTCTGAGCTGATACTTCTCCATCACAGACAATACTTCAAATTCTTTTAGCGGAAAAGAAAACAAAACAAAACAAAAACATGGGGAGGAAAGGATTGCTTCCAAACACTTATGTATTGGATTATCTTATTCCCAGATAAAAGGGAGGGTGTTTCTTATCTGTAAAGTGAGAGATGTTCTAGAATCTTCCTTCTAAGGGATCCTGTAAAAAGATCTTGTGCGCATGCATTTAGCACAGGGTCTGGCCCATGCAGACAGGGAGCTATAGAAATGGCAGCTGGTAATATTTCAGTCCATTTGATGGGGTGAGAGAGAAGGTCATATAATATAGTTGTGAAGATATGAGTTTTGAAAGCAAGAAGAACTGGGTCTGAATCCTAACTCCCCGATTTACAAGCTCTGATGGCCTTGAGCAAGTTCACTTCCCTGAGCCTCGGTCTCCTCACCTGCAAAATGGGATGATTCCATAACTGGCCTCATGGAGTGAGAGAAATCAGTGACAGAATGGGTGAGAGGTGCCTAGCACCTGCCTAGAAGCTTGGAGGGAAGTTTATGTTAGAAGCTGACAAGCGATGTAGGAAAATTCCCTCTTAAACCATCTCTTTTTTGTTTTGCTTTAAAACTCTCACTGCTTATCTGCCAGACTTCGATTTTTAAAATGAAAGTTTCTCTTAAAAGACTACCTGCGATTTCTCAGGAATTCTGTGCTCTGCAGACAAGTAGAGGAACTAAAGCTCAGAGAGGCTAAGTAAACTGCCCAAGCTCATCAGCTTTTTTTCTTTCTATTTTTTAAAAATCTCAGGCCTATCTGAACCCAGAGTGTGTGCCCTTAACGACACCAGCACTGGGCACCACCACTGCCCACCACCCCTCTTCCATTTCTCGTCACAGCGGCAATATAGAAAGAACTTGGACTTTGGACTCCGACTGTCCTGAATTCAATCCCAACTTCAGGGTCTGAAAACACAAGATTATGATACCTACTTCTCTAGGCAGTCGTGAGAATCAAATAAGATTTTTTAAAAAAAATATGCCTCATGCCTTTATCGCAGTGCCTGGCACACAGTAATAGACAGTAAGTGTTAGGTTCTTGGGTGTTCTCTTCATGAACCCCACCTTAATTTTCTGGCTGCTTCCCCAGACACTCACATAAACCTGAGCTCTGACTCCCGCCGGACCAACACTTCCCGGAGACGCTGGATTTTCGCCATCTCCAGCTCGATCTCCTCCGGCATCATGGTGGTCTCCGCCATGGAGATGATGTCCAGCTGACCTGAGTGGGAGACACGAAACGCAGACATCAAGACCCGGAGTCTGCACCGGTTTGCAGGGATTCCCTCATTCCAGGGCACAGTCTGGACCCAGTGACCTCCATACATGGCAAAGCCACACGGGTCTCAGCCTGCACGGCAAGGGTGGGAGAAGGCCCTTTGAAAACTGGAAAACACATTTTCAGTGGGAACCCTGTTACCTACGATGGCAAGCAGAGGCTCAGGGGGGCTCATCAAAACCTGTTCAGGGTTGGGTGTGTGGCCTTGACCGTCCCTGACTGTTCCCGGCTCCTGAGCCTCTGCTTCCCTTGATCCCGGCCACTTTGTCCTGCCCCAGCCTCCAAGACCAAGTCCAACCTTCGGCGGAAAAAAGTTTTATAATGATTATTTTATAGTAACACTATTAATTATTAGATCACAGGGATACTAAGTAATGTAAGCAAGGTAAATAATGAAATAATACATTTGTTATAGAAAATTCAGATAATACAGATTAAAAAAAAAAGAACAAGGTAAAACGTCATCCATAACCATACTGCCCAGGGAGAACCACTATCCACACTTTGATGGACATTCTCCCAGTTTTACATATAGTTAGAGTTAAATATATTGCATATATATAAATATAGTATATATATATATATAGAGAGAGAGAGAACCATACATATTACCACATATACACTATCTCATATATAGAGAAAGACACTATATATATATATATATATATATATGCACACATATGTATTAGTTTGCTTGGGCTACTATAATAAAACACTAGAGCAGGGGTCCCCAAACTTTTTACACAGGGGGCCAGTTCACTGTCCCTCAGACCATTGGAGGGCTGGACTATAAAAAAATCTATGAACAAATTCCTATGCACACTGCACATATGTTATTTTAAAGTAAAAAAACAAAAAGGGAACAAATACAATATTTAAAATAAAGAACAAGTAAATTTAAATCAACAAACTGACCAGTATTTCAATGGGAACTATGCTCCTCTCACTGACCACCAATGAAAGAGGTGCCCCTTCCGGAAGTGCAGCGGGGGCCGGATAAATGGCCTCAGGGGGCCGCATGCGGCCCGAGGGCCGTAGTTTGGGGACCCCTGCACTAGAGACTGGGTAGCTTAAACAACAGATATTTATTTTCTCATCGTTCTGGAGGCCGAAAGTCCGATTAGGTCTGGCAGGGTCAGTTTCTGGTGAGAGCTCTGATCCTGGCTTGTAGACAGCCACTTTTCACCATGTGCTCACATGGCTTCTTCTTTGTGCACAGAGAGGGAGAGAGAACTCTCTGGTGTCTCTTCTTTTAAGAACACTAATTCTATAGGATCAGGGCCCCACCCTTATGACCTTATTTAACTTCAAATCAGCCATCCTGGGTATAAGGGCTTGAACATATTATGGAGGGGGACACAGACAGGCAGTCTATCACAATATATAGGTATGTGTATATTTGTGTGTGTGTCTATTTGTATATGTGTGTGTGTATTATACCATATATTGCCATTAACATTTTGCTGTACATTCTTCCAATGTGTGTGTATATAAATTTATATATTAATTTATATTATATATTACATGTGATGTGTACATATAGGGTAATATATGTTTTACATGTGTGCATACACACACATATATAGACAATTATATACATATATACATTCACCATTTTATAGGTCTGGTTTTTATCATACTGTAAATATTTAGGATCTCGCATTTTACTACCTGCTCTTTTCACTTAACAACATATCATGAGCATTTCTGCACGTCCTTGGTGTTCTTCCCCAGAGGCAGTGTGAAAGGCTGGGTAGTTTTCTATTTGTGGCCATGTCATGAATCACTCCACCAACCCCCAGACAATCAGGTTGTTTTCTATTTCCCCCCACTATCACAGTCCTGTGATAAGCGCTCTCAAAGCTAAATCTCAGCGTGCTTCTAAGAGATTCCTTTAGGCCACCCTTCCAGAGAGCATGCCTCTGTTGGAGCAGCTGTAATATTCTAAGGCCTTTCCCAGGCAGAGAAGGAGACAGAGGGGAGGGATGTTCTTGTTCCACTCTAAGGCCAACATCACATCACCTACAGATGCTCACTCTTTCCACACCTGGCTCCTCAGTTCTGCTAGCCTGCATTTGTCCTTTTTCTTAGATCCCAGCCAGTGATTTGGAAAGCTAACCTTCTCTCTACCTGTCTCCCTCCTACAACTTGGAGCCCTGGCCCAGCACACCAGCACAAGTACTGATTTGCAGACTGTCTGGTTGGGTCTCAGAATACAGCCTACTCTCAAGAGCCCACGTGACTGCTTCATCATCTGTGGGAACCTCCTGACCCTGAATTCTTCACTAGACATTAGACTTTCAGTAAATTCCCATCCCCTTCGATCTCCTACCCCTAACACAGTGTTCCATAAGCCAAAATTACTTGCCTCCTCTCCACCAGTCAAAAGGCCTGTCTTGAGAAAGGAGGGAAAGAGGAAGAAACAAGGTTAAAATATTAATATTAATTGAGCATTACTGTGTGCTGGGCTCCAATGAAGCTAGAGGACCAGCTTCAAGGAGTGCCAACTCTGGGTGCAGGGCTATACAGGGTCGGGGTGACTTGGGGATGGGAGGTAGGGTGTGTTCTGGAGTCAGGTGGCCTGGGTTGGAGTTGCAGTTCTGTCCCTCACTAGCTGTGTGGCCTTGGACAGTTAGTTAACCTCTGGTGACTCAGTTTTCTCCTCTGTATTATGAAGATACTAAGAGACGCAGCCACCCAGGGCAGTTGTGAGAAAACTGAGACATGCCATATTCAGTGCATGGTTACGATTACCTTTGTTATCACCACTCGGCCCAGTCCGCCAGCCATCTCTCTATCCTCACCACAAGCCTGCAGGAGCAAGATGTGCTCTTTTTTTTACAAATAAGAAAACAAAAGCTCAAAGTTGAGCACGTGTCTGCCTCCAAGGTGCACACCCTTTGCCGCATCACCACTGCCCCTTGCCCGTGCAGGCATTCTGAGTCCACTACCCCTATTCACTCACATCTTAGAGTCCTAGGGCTGCCGTAACAAATCACCACAAACTGAGTGGCTAAAACAACAGAAATTTCTTTCTTCACAGTTCTTCTGGAGGCCAAAGTCCCAAATCAAGGTGCCAGCAGGGCCGCGCTCCCTTCCCTCCAAAGGCTCTAGGGGAGGATCCTTCCTTGCCTCTCCCAGATCCCGGTGGCTCCTGCAGTCCTTGGCGTGTGGCAGCATCGCTCCAGTACTTGCCTTTGTTTTCACATGGCCTTCTTTCCCGTAGCTCTGTGTGTCCGTCTCTGTCCTCTTCTATCTCAGTGGATTCAGGGCCCACCCTAGTCCAGTATGATCTCGTTTCCATCTTTATCTTAATTGCCTCTGCAAAGACCCTATTTCCAAATAAGGTCTGAGGTCCTGGGTGGATATGAATTTTGGGAGAGCACTATTTAGCCCACGACAGTGATGTCTGGTCACAGGCTCACAAGCCACTTGACAGTGATGTCACACTCTTCAAGAGTTTTAGTCACTGCACATGGAGCACAGCACCAGCTTGAAGCAGCAGGGGTCCTCAGGAAGTGGCCAGGGGATGGGGCATGGTGACAACCAGCTCAGGGCCAGAGTCAGAGATCCTTGATCTGAGGCCAATCACCAGCCAAATGAACTTGAATGAGTCCCTTTTACCACTTAGTTTCACTTTCCTGTTTGCAAAATGAAGTTCAATAGCTCTCATGTGTTACACTGTGCTGGAGGCTCCCCCCACCCCATATATATATATAACCTCATTTAACCCCTATTGTACAAATGATAAATCTGAAGCTTAGGGAAAGAAAAAGTGTGACTTGCCCAGCATTACACAACTAGAACATTGCAGAGACAGATTTCAAACCCAGGTCTGTCTCTCTGTCTCTCCTTCTGTCTCTTTCTCTTTCTCTCCCATAACCACATTCCATGGCTTCCAGATGAGAGTTAAGTGCCTGTGTGGATGCAAGAGCTCGCGGCTAACAACCCCGCAGATATAAATGAGTTTCTCACATCACGGTTCAGGGCGCCCTGATTTCCATGGGACAGATGCTGAAAATGGCAAAAACATCCTGGGGTGAAGAGTGTGACAACAGAATTCATCACACCCCATGGATTGGCATTTACCTCCGTTCTCGGGGGAGGACGGAGGTGGTGGCACTGCCAGGCTCCAAGTGCTGAGATGTACATTCAGCCTTGACTTTCGGAAGAAAATCAGTCTGATACCTCTACTGAAAAGTCTCACGTATGGATGCTTTCCTTCCCCTGGAGAAAGGGGTGAAGCCTAGGCCTCAAATCAGATAGGAATAAATTAGAATCCTTTGTGGTAGTTAGTCAGTGCCCTGTGCCAGGCACTGTGCTAAAGTTATTATAAGCCATATCTCATTTAATCTTCACAACGCCCCAGGCCAGGGATTAGCAAATTATGGCCATAAGCCAAATCTAGTCCCAAGCATGATTTTGTAGGTAAAGTTTTTTTTTGTTTTTTGTTGTTGTTTTTTTTGTATTTTTCTGAAGCTGGAAACAGGGAGAGACAGTCAGACAGACTCCCGCATGCACCCGACTGGGATCCACCCAGCACGCCCACCAGTGGCGACACTCTGCCCACCAGGGGGCGATTCTCTGCCCCTCCGGGCATCGCTCTGCCGCGATCAGAGCCACTCTAGCGCCTGGGGCAGAGGCCAAGGAGCCATCCCCAGCGCCCGGGCCATCTTTGCTCCAATGGAGCCTTGGCTGCGGGAGGGGAAGAGAGAGACAGAGAGGATGGGGGGGGGGTGGAGAAGCAAATGGGCGCTTCTCCTATGTGCCCTGGCCGGGAATCGAACCCAGGTCCCCCGCACACCAGGCCGACGCTCTACCACTGAGCCAACCGGCCAGGGCCTGTAGGTAAAGTTTTACTAGAACACTGTCCATGCTCATTCATTTATGTATTATTATTATTATTATTTTAAGTGAGAGGAGTGGAGATAGAGAGACAGATTCCTGCAAGAACTCCGACTGTGATCCAACCAGGAACCCACTGTCTGGGGCTAACGCTCGAGCCAATCAAGCCACTGGCTGTGGGAGGGGAAGAGGGAGAGAGGGCGGCAGCTGAAGAAGATGGTTGCTTCTCCTGTGTGCCCTGACCGGGAATCAAACCCGGGATGTCCATACGTCGGGCCAACACGCTACTCATTGAACCAACCAGCCAGGGCCCATGTATGTGTTATTTATGGCTACTTTTGCTATACAACAGCAGAATTTAGTAGCTGCAACAAAGAGCATGTGGCCCATAAAACCTCAAATACCCACTACCTTGCCCTTTACAGAAAAAGTTTGTCAACCTCTGCCCTAGGTGGTAGATGCTATCATTTCCCCAGTTTAAAGGCTTTTAAAAGCTATGTCTACCCAGTAACGATAATAGCTAACACTTATTGAGCATTTGTCACATGCCAGGATCTGATTCTCAAAATAGCCCTGGGTGGTAAATAACTGGCAGCACCCCTATTTCACAGATGAGCACAGATGAGTAAGTGATGGGACTAAGATTTAACAACAGACCTGTCCTACTCCAAAGCCCTACTGTATTCATTTAAGAATTATCTTCCCACTTAAGACCATCATCATATTTTTAAAAAAATTGATTTGAGAGAGAGAGGAAGGGGAAGAAAGAGATAAAGAAACTTCAATTTCTTGTTCCTCTGACTTATGCACTCATTGGTTGATTCTTGTATGTGCCCTGATCAGAGATCAAACCCGCAATCTTTTTGTTGTGAGACAACTCTCTAACCAACTTAGCTAACCAGCCAAGGCCACCATCATCATCTTAATAGTAGAAAGAACTGGACATGTTATATTGCATCAGGCACATGGAAAGTAGCTGTTCTCAATCATTAGCGGGTGTGGTGATTATCTGGGGAGCTTGTTAAAAAGGCAGCGTCTCTCTCCCTACCCCCAGGGACTATCATGCAGGAGGTTTTCAAACCAGACTCTGAGAAATGCTGGTGCAGGCCAGGAATAAATGAATCTCACGCATGCTGGGGGGTTTTTCGGTGTGAACTTGTGTGATAGAACTAGTATGATGGAACCCTTCTTGACATCATTTCCAGCCAGAAGGCTGGCATCCAACAGCTGCCAATGAATGTATCCATGAGGACCAATCCTGGAGGGAAACCGACAGCATTTCAGGCTGGCCAGAGAAGACAGTCTCTATGAGGCTCTCTCTCATATTTCCAGGCCGAGCCCAGCTGATGCGGAGACAGAGCAAAGCACTGAGGCACAGAAATCCTCAGGGCTCCAACTGCCATGGCTGTCACTGAGCTTCCAGGAGCTGAGTCACTTCTGGGGGAAGAAGCAGCTAAATCCATCTTTTTATCCCCAAATGCCACACCAGGGAGATGCATGCCTCATGAGTGCTGCAGCACCAGCAAACAAGAGCTGAGCACCAGGCATGACTGGGACGCGCCAGCAGGCTTAGTCATTAACCTCGAAAATTAAAAGCTACCCAGGGACAGGGGTCCTGGCGGTGGTGATATGAATGAAGGCTGGCAATCTCCTAGAAACGTGTAATTTAAATATAGCTGAGAAGGGTCCTGGCCGGGTAGGTAGCTCAGTTGGTTAGAGCATCATCCCTATATGCCAATGTTGCAAATTTGATCCCCCAGTCAGGGCACATACAAGAACCAACCAATGAATAGATAAGTGAGTGGAACAACAAATCAATATTTCTCTCTCTATCTCTAAAAGTCAATTTATAAAATTTAAATATAGCCGAGAAGGGTAAAACTGCTGGGGACCAAAGAGAAGTCTTCCCTGGCCTGTCTTTTCCAACCATGGGTCACAGTAGGAATTTAAGCCCAGGGTCCTCTGAACAGCCCTTGCTATTGTTTCTTCTTCATAACCTCATGCACCTGGGATGCGCTCCAGAGCTCGCTCATAATAAGCATTTTCTGTGAGTCAAGCACAGTCTCACCACACTCCGAAATACCTTGGCAGGTAGTTATTGTTATCACTCTCCCTTTATAGATGAAGAGGATAGGTTCAGAGAGATCATAAATGATGGGATAAGATCACTCAACCGATGAGAGGCAGAGTGGGGGCTCAGACCCAAGTCTGCACGATTCCAAAGCCCACGCTGTAAGTCGGAGGGCTACAGGACAGCATTCTAAAACCTCAGTCACTGCGCAGAATTCACCACGGCCGTGTACCATCTGTTAGGGACCGAATGCGTGTATCCCCTCACCTCAAATTCAATTGCTGAAATCCTATCCCCCAATGCGATGGTATTAGGAGGTGGGGGCTTTGAGAGGTAATTAGGGTTAGATAAATTCATGAGGGTAAAGCCCCCATGAGGAAAAAGAGACACAAGAGCTTGCTTTCTCTCTCTCTGCTCTTCACCATGTGAGGACACAACAAGAAAGCAGCCATCTACAAGCCAGGAAGAGGGTCCTCACCAAACACTGCAGCGGTCAGGGCCTTGATCCTGGATGTCCCAGCCTGCAGAACCACGTGCAATAAATGTCTGTTGTTTAAGCCACTTAAATCTATGGTATTTTATTACAGCAGCCCGAGGAGACGAATGCACTATCTATGCTATCATTTACTCAATACTTCTTTACTTTGACTGTAAAAAAAAAAACACAAAAAAACCATTTAAATAAACTCCATAATGGGAATTTCATATCACCTCTATAATAAGTTCCTATCACTTGGCATAATTAGAAAATATTCATAAAAATAAATTCATGGAAACAAAGGGATATTAAAAATTCTGGCTAAATACAGTAGACTGCTCAAGGCTCAGATTGAAGCCTAATTTTTTCTCTCTTAACAGGGTAAATTAGCAAGAATTAGAAAGTTAGGAAGTAATAGAGAGGCATTAAAAACAAACCACCAAACTGAGGTTTTCTTCTTTGGTAATCAGAAAGGTTGATAATTGGAAGAGAGAGGCATTTTCCCTCAATGTAATTCAATGTTGTTTGATGCTAGAAGCATCTGAGTACCACTGGGGTACCCCTCCCATCCCCCTCCCAGCCCCTGGGGAAGCTGTTGTGGAATGGAATTCCAGCGCTTCGGGTTGGATGGGTCTTAGAGGCCCTTTATGTCAGCATATGGGACAGGATGTGGAATGACATGACAGGATGCAGTTCTTAGGGTCCTTTGACAAACAGCAGTGGGCCCAACTCTTGAGCTCTCACTGGAAATTAAATAAGAATTCGAGCCTGGCCCTGGCCGGTTGGCTCAGCGGTAGAGCGTCGGCCTAGCGTGCGGAGGACCCGGGTTCGATTCCCGGCCAGGGCACATAGGAGAAGCGCCCATTTGCTTCTCCACCCCTCCGCCGTGCTTTCCTCTCTGTCTCTCTCTTCCCCTCCCGCAGCCAAGGCTCCACTGGAGCAAAGATGGCCCGGGCGCTGGGGATGGCTCTGTGGCCTCTGCCTCAGGCGCTAGAGTGGCTCTGGTCGCAACATGGCGACGCCCAGGATGGGCAGAGCATCGCCCCCCCGGTGGGCAGAGCATCGCCCCATGGTGGGCGTGCCGGGTGGATCCCGGCCGGGCGCATGCGGGAGTCTGTCTGACTGTCTCTCCCTGTTTCCAGCTTCAGAAAAAATGAAAAAAAAAAAAAAAAAAAAAAAGAATTCGAGCCTGAAGGACAATTCTCAACCATTTGTCAAGTTTTTAATTCAAAGATGAATCAGCCACTTTGAGTCACTATTTCAAACCAGCTCACATCACCAAGGTGATTAAATAAAGGCGGGCCCATCTATTTTAGTCCCACACCATGTATTAAGTGTCCAGCCACCTTAAAACATCTTCAGAAGGACCCATAAGAGAAAGGCCACAGAGGCAGCCTTGGAGGCATGGGGGACTGAGAGTCAATGCTCGGGAGAATCACCTTCTACCTAATATGTCCTTTTTTTACTGTTTGGATTGCTTAATAAACTTTTTACTTTAGAATAATTTTAGATCACTAGGAAAGTTAAAAAGATACTATAGTGATTCCCTTCACTGAGTGCCCACCACTGTTAACATCACCAAGACACTGACATTGGTGCGTTACTACTCGCTGCATTGTTTGACATTTTACCATGGTAGGTGTAACCTATTCAAGAAAGATTTCAAATGAAGAAGAAAAGAAAAAAGAAAAAGAGCTGGTGTGGGGGAATTAAGTTAAGCCCTTGAAGAGGGCAAGTGAAGGGCGCAGTTATGAGCACAGACTTTGGGGCGTCAGCTAGCATGCTGACCTTGGTCCCATCAGTTGATGATGACCCTGGCTTCGGCTTCCTCATCTGCAACACTGGACCAATCACACACATCTCTTAGGTAATTTATGTAAGTGTCAGGCACATAGAAAGTTATCTCCATAGCCCTTTCTCTCTGCATAATATTTGCTCTTATTATTCACTAAATAAACATGCACTGAAAACTTGCTTCATTCCAAATACTGCACTAAGCAAAGGGAATGAAACAAAACAGACAAAATCTGTGCCTTTTGTAAGGTATTTTTCCCCCACCAAGAAGGAAGGAAGGGGGCTGGAGCCACAAAGTGTAGAATAACAAAAGGCTTTATTGAGTACAGAGCGTGCATCCTACCTGGCGAGGTTCCCTAGCCCAGAGGAAAGATGGAGGCCAGGGAAGTCGCAGGTGGTGACCCACGTGGGAGAGATTTAAAGGATCCCTAGGGTGGTCGAGCTAATATGACATGGTGAAATCTCACTGGCTGGCAGACGGTCGCTTTTTTCCAAAGGGCTCCTGCGAAGTTTCTTTTGGCGCACTTGGTTGTGGGCGGTCCTAGCCAAAGTTCCCGGGTCTGACCTTTCCCCATTATCCACCAACCTTACACCTTTGTCGAGTTGCACTGCTAGCCTGGGGCTTATGTGTCAGAGGGCAAATTTGTTTCAGTGCTCTGTGTTGGTCATTGGCTCACCAGCAACTTACTCCTGACAGTGGATTTGAACAGATTCTGGTTCAAGTTCCAGCTCTACCACCAATTCTGTGATTTGGACTCACATTACTTAATATTCCCAAGTCTCTCTTTTATCTTTTGTAAAATGGGACAGTAACTCTTACCTCATGAACTTGCTGCCATGGAGATGAGATAAAATAATGTATGAAGCACATGGTGCAGTGCCTGGCCATGATACAGAGTGGTCAGTATCATTCTTATTACCATCCCATTTCCTTTCCCTGGAAACAGCCAGACTAACGCAGCGGGAGGAAACAAATCAGGGTCATCAGGTCTGGATAACAACAGACTTCTGTTCATTTGGGCTGTTCCTCAGTCCCTCTAGGTAAACTGCAGTCCCCCTACTCTGACAAACCCATGCCTTCTTTGAAACAAGGGTCCAGAGGGGGCTTCATCATCCCTCTGTCAAGGACCCAGTTCCTTGGCTCACCACAGGCATCAACCCAGCAGAGAGGCTAAATACCGGGAAATACATCTGAGTCCCAATTACTGGGAAGCAAATATCCTGATGCATTTCAAAGGCTCCTAGTGACACCCCAGCCTTTTATTGTCATCAATCATTCATGTAGGAAAGAAACTCATTTCAACCCCCAAACATCTTATTATGGGATGGACCAAGTATCTTGTCTTCTCACTATAACATGAATATAATGGGAAATGGCCAATTGCTTTTAATGAGTCACCATTTCCCAAGATGAAATAACTGCTTTTAATTCAGATGCTCCTGGCTTGTCCATCCCACCCCCTCCCCCAGCCTGTCTGATAAAGGAGAATGCTGCTGGGTCCTGCGAGCTCTCCTAACCCCCTGTGGCCCTATGCCTTCTCATACATAATGTCTCTTTATTTCCACAATCAATCCTGCAAGGAAGGTTTTGCAGCTGAGGAAACTGACTCGCCTCTGAATCTTGGCCATGATTATTATTCTCTAATGTGACTTGGAACATGTTCTTTAACTTCTCCAAGTTTCTATTTTCTCAGCCACATCTCACTTGTCCAAGGTCACAAAAGTAATGAGGAGAATGCACAATCAGCAGCGGGGTTAAGAAACAAAATGCCGGAGTCAAGCCGAGTTGGGCTCAAATCCTGGATCTGCTTCTTTCTAACTGCTGACCTTGGGCAAATGACTTGACTGCCCTAAGCCTGAGATCTCTTCTCTGTAAATTGGGGGATAAGGAAGTAGAATGTGAGACCATCTGAAGGCTCATTCTGAGAGCTCAGGAATCAAAGCCAAAGCCAAGTTTTACCTCATCTCTGCTTAGCAGCCTCTGAGCACTTTGTTCCAACCTGTCTTTCACCCTATGCACTGCTTAGATCTGGGGAGGGGTCATTCTGTGCTGTGGGGGCCGTCCTGTGCACTGCAGGATGTTTAGCAGCACCCACTAGATGCTGGTAGCATCCTCCCATCAACCCAAAATGTCTTGAAACATTTGCAAACAACACAGGGGGAAAAACTGTTCCCAGTTGAGAGAATCGTTGGTCTAGAGCAGGGGTAGTCAACCTTTTTATACCTACCGCCCACTTCTGTATCTCTGTTAGTAGTAAAATTTTCTGACCGCCCACCGGTTCCACAGTAATGGTGATTTATAAAGTAGGGAAGTAACTTTACTTTATAAAATTTATAAAGCAGAGTTACAGCAAGTTAAAGCATATAATAATAATTACTTACCAAGTACTTTATGTCGGATTTTTGCTAAGTTTGGTAGAATAAATCTTTATAAAACAACTTACTTTAGTTACATCTATCTTTTTATTTATACTTTGGTTGCTCCGCTACCGCCCACCAAGAAAATTGGAATGCCCACTCATGGGTGGTGGGGACCAGGTTGACTACCACCGGTTTAGACCCACTTTTTCAGTAGTGTTCCTGGGAATACCTTAATTCCTCTTGGCCATATAAAGTAACATATTTAAAGGTCCCATGGGTTAGGGGTTTCTTTGGGAGGCCATTATTCAGCCTATTACAGTCTACATAATAAAAAAAAGTAAAACAAACAAACAAACAAACAAGAAAACCCTGCTGGGAAGGGTTTCACAATGGGGTCACTCTCATCTTCAAGGGTAGAAACTATGGTCTGTAGGAAGGGACATAGATTCACTGAAGAAGATTGGACAACCAAGCAGTGAGACCAATGTCCTGCTCACTGGGCATTGTTCACACCACCCAGTTCAGTGCCAGCAGCCAGGGCACGACACCACTTGGCTGACAGTATGAGTTAAGTCAGAATGTTGGTTCTGCCCCTTACTGGCTTGAGCCCTGGAAAATTTACTTAAATTCTCTTGAGTTTCCCCTTTCTCACTTGTCAAGTAAGTCTAATAAACCTTGTTTGCCATATTTGTTCATTCTATAATAACTATTTGCATAGTTGGTAAGTGGGCTATATAACCTTCTCCTCCCTCAATATCCATCTTCTGTTAAGTGGTGATAATAATAGAATCTACTTATTGGTTGTGGTGAGGGTTGAATGAGAGATTATATGTAAGGTTAATATATCATAAGGACAGAGTGAGGTCTTGGTGAATGTCAGTTGCCATAATTACTATCATCACCGTCACCATCACCATCATCATCACATCCATCATTACCATCACCATTATCATCATGACCATCAAAGGAGATTGCAGCCAACCTCAGCCTTTCACCATAGCTGGAGCTGGGGGTGGAAAGAGAAAGAGATTAGTCTCTCTGGGAGTCTCTGCCCCAACCTTCCCTCCCTTCCCAGAACTCCCTCCGTTGGGAATACCCAATCTCATACATCTCTCCATATCATGCCCTTTTTTTTTTTAATTAGAAGTAGTTGTATGTGGACACTTGTTTTATTTAGCTCTTATATATTACCTTTTGACCTAGTCATTACTGCATTGGTTTCCTGAGTATCAATGCACTCTTTCTTTTTTTTTAGATTTTATTTATTCGTTTTAGAGAGAGGAGACAGAGAGAGAGAGAGAGAGAGAGACAGAGAGAGAGAGGGGTAGGAACAGAAAGCATCAACTCCCATATGTGCCTTGACCAGGCAAGCCCGGGGTTTTGAACCGGCGACCTCAGCATTCCAGGTCGACGCTTTACCCATTGAGCCACCACAAGTCAGGCTTACCATGCCTTCTTAAGGAGAATGAGAAGCAGAAAAAGTTGTGTGTCCCGATGACATCATCCACAAAGGGGGTGAGGCGGTGGGGGAAGGTGTGATATTAAGCTAATGGAAATAAACTTTTAACAAATATTCTATAATATTATCTTTCAAGGAATCCTCTTTGAATCTTTTATACTTCTAATAAAACCAACATTTCTCAAGTCTTTTAAGACTTTTCTTAGACTCTTATATGATTATTAAATCCCTTCTGAAATAAGAAGATATATTAATAAACGAACTCTTCTTTGACAACTGCTTTCAAATCAGTTTATGAGTCATTCAAGAAAAGCAGTTTAACACATTTATATTCACATGGTTTGATTACCCACTCTATTTGCACAACCTGGCTCAGAATACTTTTGGTAGTTTTAAAAAAATCAAACTCCTTCTCCACCAAAGGTTCATCACCATTGAGGATGTTCCCAAGACTTAACACAGACTGGAGTGGAGCTGCATTCCCATGAGGAGTTCCAGGAAGGTTTTATTTGAAAACTCTGTGTGTTGCCTCAGGGGGGTGCTTTGAAGGTGATGACACATGAGTTCTGACATTTCATTTAACGATCTATAATGTCATTGTTTATTGGTTGGCATCCTCACCCCAACACTTCTAAATGACCTTCAATGAGTCACCAAACAGCTCTGTCATATTTTTGAAAAACTTTGAGAGCATACTAAAGAATAAAATATACTTTCTAATGCAGAGGGAATTGTTCGAGATGCTGTGGAAATTGATAACCCTAAAATAACAAAAAGATCATTTGTCCGATTAAAATTGGACAATTGCAGAAACAACGAATGTTTTTCAGCACTTCTGCAGGTTCATCCTATTATTCAAGTTTCATTTTTTTAAAAAACTATCCTCTAGCCCTGCAAGCTCAGGCTTCATGAATACAGACAATTATAAATCTATCCTGAACTGTGATTCATAATGTCCACCAAGACTCCCTAACTCTTCCAATTTACAGACCAATTCAGAAGTAAACAAAGGGCTGGGTCACGCCAGGATGGACAGTGAACCAGATGGTGCTGCTTTAAACCACGCTTGGTGGGGCTGAAATGATTGGAATCTAAAGGAAAATAAATTGGGACTGTCTAAAGTAATATTTCAGTTTTTAAAAATTGCTTAGCCTGGAAATCATGTGGCTCATTTCATCCCTCACAGGAAACTTAACTGGGGAGATAAACTGCTTGGCGAACATATTTTCATTCGGAGAGTCTGAGACTGAGGAAGAGCGTAAGTGAGGGTAGTTTGGGATGAGTTTTGGCTGCTTGAGGTTCAGAGAAAACCAGCCAGAGAGGCCTGTGGATGGGCCATGTGCAAGCAAGCATGGGTGGGCCAAGTTCAATGTTCCCCAACACAGACAGTAAGCTGGGAAGCCAGAGGGAGGGTCGGATCGCGGCAGAGAGTAGAGGCAAATGTGGAAACGGGGTTGCTAGATTAAGAGTCCAGCATGAGAAGGCGAGGCCCTAAACGGAGACATCAATCACTAAGGCAAAGCATCGCGACTAAAAATACTAAGGAATTAAAAAAAAATAACTCTTCTCTCTCTTCCCCTCCCGCAGCCGAGGCTCCATTGGAGCAAAGATGGCCCGGGCGCTGGGGATGGCTCCTTGGCCTCTGCCCCAGGCGCTAGAGTGGCTCTGGTTGCAACATGGCGACGCCCAGGATGGGCAGAGCATCGCCCCCTGGTGGGCAGAGCATCGCCCCCTGGTGGGCATGCTGGGTGGATCCTGGTCGGGCGCATGTGGGAGTCTGACTGTCTCTCCCTGTTTCCAGCTTCAGAAAAATACAAATAATAATAATAATAATAATAACTCAAGCCTATATTTTGTTCAGATTTCCTTTTTTTACCTAACATCTCTTTTCTGTTCCAGGATCCCAACCAGGAGACCGCACGACATTTAGTCATCGTGTCTCCTTAGGCTCCTCTTGGCTGTGACAGTTTCTCAGACTATCAGTTGTTTTTGATGACCTTGACAGTTTTGAGAAATACTGATCAGCTATTGTATAGACTATCCCTCAATTAGGATTTGTCTGATGTTTTTCTGAACATTAGACTGGGGTTACAGGTTTGTGGGAGAAAGACCACAGAGGGAAATTGTCATTCTTATTTCTTTCTATCAAGGGCACAAGGATGATTTCTCACTGTTGATGTTGACCTGGGTCCCTTGACTGAGTAGTGTTGGTCAGGTTTCTCCACTATACAGTCTATAAATCATTGGGCCTATACTCTTCATATAACATCAGGGTAGTTAACTCTTTCATGGACCAGTGGTTGAAAACCACTGGGTTAGATTGTCATCTTGATACACCAAAGTTGTGGGTTCAATCCCCAGTCAGGGCGTGTACAAGAACCAACCAATGAATGCATAAATAAGTGGAACAACAAATAGATGCTTATCTTTCTCTCTCCCTTCCCCTTTCTCACTAAAATCAATAAATAAAAACTTAAAAAAATAAAGAGAATCTCATGCCAGTGGAACAGAAATCCAGAATTTGTGTGTGTCCCAGCTACAACTGGAGGTGTGGGGAAAACCAACTCCCCAAAAACCACACTGCAAGAGAGGCAGAATCTGAGTGTTCAAGTCAGAGGGTCAGCCTGGCTTCACAAAAGGAAGCCACTGAAAAACAGAAACAAAAAACTGGGCACAAAGATGAAGCAAAAGCTCAGCCTAGCCACTGATTTTTACTCTCTCCACACTCCTTTTAAAAGCTCAGCGCTCTGCCCCACTGGGGGGGGTCCTTCCTCTGTGGGACCTTGGGCAAAGGGCATGGCCTCATATGTCATTCGAGGGCTCTTGGTTTATTCAATGTAACTACCCTTACACCAGGCAATGTTTTAGGAGCTAAACGTACAGAAATGAAACGGCCATGCAATTGGAAAGGTGGGTGGCAGGTAAAATGAGAAATAATATCCTTTAAGTTAACAGGACTAGGACTATGTTGAGAGCAAAATGTGACTATGGGCTGGAAAGCAATTGACAGGTGACTCCTTCAGCCAGTGGGGTCAGGGTAGACATCTCTGAGACGGTGACATTTGAGCTGACACGGAATGACCTGGGGCGCAGGCTCCGGAAGAAGAAAGGAGAGAACACGAGAGGCAGATGGAACTGCAAATGCAGAAGCTCTGAGGTGGAACAAGCTTCCTGCTCAAGAACAAAGAGAAGGTCGGTGTGAGTGGAGCAAATTGAGCAAGGGGAGGAGAGAATGGAGAGACAGGAAGGGACCCGATGATGCTGGGCCTGTAGCTGTGGTGAAAAATTCACATTTTATTCCTAGTGGTTAACAAACAGAATTTTAAGCCGGGGAGTGATGAGACTGATGGTGTTTTTAAAAGTCACTGTCTTCCATGAGAGAGTGCACTGTTAAGGGAGCAAGCAGAGAATGCAGAAGACCAGTCTTTTGCTCCTGCTTCAGAAAGCTGCTGAAGGCTTGAATGCATGATAATGTGTGCAAAGTGCTTTGTCCAGGGCCTGGTCACAGCAAGCGATCAATAAATGCAATAAAATAAAATAAATGCAATCAATAAACACACTACTACTGTTATACAGATGCTTGCCACTCCTTCTAACTCAGCCACAGCTGTCTCTGCAGCTCCTACTCTCTATGGATCTTTGCAGAGAGGGCACAGGCCCGAGGTTGCTGGCCATCCTGTTCCCACAGAGAGGGCTGACTGGCCTGGGGTGTGACGGACAAGTCTCAAGGAGACGGAGTATTTGGGGGCACTGGCGCCCAGGCACAGAAGGTGGGGTCTGAAACATCAGCCCAGGCCCCATTTAACCCTGGAGTGTGTCATGAGGGTTCCCTGTCAAGGGTAAACAGAATATGCCACCCCAAAGCATGCCACTTTGGCATAAGAATTATTTTGAGCTAAAAGCAGATTGGGGGAGAAGGGATATAAGAAAAGCTCTCTGTCCTCTCCCTATTTGCCTAAAAGCAAGACAAATTTGCAAACCTGTCTGCCCTCCCTTGATACCAGGAAGGAAGTTAACCACTTAATAACAATAGATCCTTAGCCTGAAGGTGGCACCAGAGGAATCAATACAACAAACTTACTAACTAGTCCTTGTCTTCCATCAGTTTCCCCCATATTTTTCCTTCCCATAAGATCAAAGTTCTTTTCCTTTGTTTTATCACTTCTCTAAAAAACTTATTGTTCTTTTGTAAAGATGCCGTGTAAGCTCAAGTTTTAGCCACCTTTACGAGTTACTCATCGCTGAGTGCTCCCAAATATCAATAGAAGTGCAAGGCACAAGTGAATATACTTCTGTTTGTTTTTCTCTCATTAATTTGTCTTTTGTCAGTTTAATTTATAAGGCCCCCGCCAGAGAGCCTAAGATGGGTAAAGGAAAAAAATTGTTTTTCCTTCCCCCCACCTACTTGACATCTCTTAAAGTGGTAGGCACCGATAATCAAGGGTAACAGTCTTGGTTTGGCAAAGGATGAGGAAAAAAGGACACTAGGCCCTGGCTGGTTGGCTCAGTGGTAGAGTGTCAGCCTGGTGTGCGAGAGTCCCAGGTTTGATTCCTGGCCAGGGCACACAGGAGAAGCGCCCATCTGCTTCTTTACCCCTCCCCCTCTCCTTCCTCTCTGTCTCTCTCTTCCCCTCCCGCAGCCAATGCTCCATTGGAGCAGGGTTGGCCTGGGCGCTGAGGATGGCTCTGTGGCCTCTGCCTCAGGCGCTAGAATGGCTCTGGTTGCAGCAGAGTGACGCCCCGGATGGGCAGAGCATCGCCCCCTGGTGGGCATGCCGGGTGGATCTCAGTGGGGCGCATGTGGGAGTCTGTCTGACTGCCTCCCCGTTTCCAGCTTCAGAAAAATACAAAAAGAAAAAAGAAAAAAAAAGGACACTAAATCTGAAACGGGTCATTAAGAGTAAAACAAAAACAGGATCAGAATGAAGCGTACCATGGAACAGACTTGACGTAGTAAATTATATTTGGGGAAAGGTAGAAAAAGATTCTGTGGTGTGGGGAGGAGCAGGGTAAACTGTCAGCAATACCCACCAAGCTTGGAAAACTCCAGTAGAGATCATGGAAAGCCCACATCAGGAAACAGTTCTTTCTGAGTCCAGCTAGAAGGTTAGGCTGTCTCTGCCTTTCCTGAGGGGATGAGTGGCTGAGCTAGGCCATTAGCTATTCAAGTCACTGTTTCCCCTAAACGGAATTTGAATCAAATGAGTGTTCTGAGTCCAGACCATCCAATTGCACAGAAAAGGAAAACTAAACCTTTCTGTAGTTCCAGGTTTGCCAAACACAGGTCTCCTCCAAAAGGAACTAGAACCCTCAAAAAGGATTTTGCCAAAGGGAAGACAAGCAATTCCTTCCAGAAGAGGGGGTGTGAGTGACAACTTCCTGCTCCTGGCATAAGCTCCACTCAGTTTGCTCAGGGCATTTAGATTCTAAATGTCATAGCATGATGTCCCCAATGTGGAGGGGATGCTCGTTGATTCTTCCTCCCAGGATCCATTCATCTTTCTGTGGTAATAGGCCCCCTATTACCGAACTCGTGCACCACTCCCGGGTCTCGGGGATTGTGGAGCTGACCTCCCCCAGGGGAGGAGTTCTGTTTCCCCAGCCACTGGGGCTGGTTCAGGTGGGCATGAAGCCCAATAACGAAACACAAGTAATCAAGTCGAGAACTTCTGTGTGAACTCTTAAGAGAAGAGAAACCCTTCCTGGTTCCCAGCTGGACTCAAACCTGCCACCATATGGATCCCCAAAAGCAAACCATCACGGAGGGGGAAAGAGCCAAAAGATGAAGAGAAACAGATGAGGCACTTCGAGCCCCTGTATCAACCACCCCAGAGTGAGACATCCCAGTGTATTCTCTTTTCGCTTAGGTTGCTTGAGTTTTCTTGTGACCTACGACCAAGAGAGTCACACAAATACTTTACATCTTCTAAGAGAAATGTCTAAGGAGAAACAGGAGGAGGGTGTGAAAATGCCTCTGGGGTAACAGGGCTGTGGGTCCTGGGCAGCCCCCTTGTCCCTCTGCCGCCTGCAGCCAGAATGCCAACACAACCATCTCCTAAAGTAAAGTGGGCAAACTACAGCCCAAAGGTTAAATCCAGCTCACTACCTGTGTTTGTACAGCCTGTGAGCTAAGAATTGCTCTTACATTTTTAAATTATGGGGGAAAATAAAAATAATAGATTATGATGTGAAAATTATACAAAATTCAAACTTCAGTGTCCATAAATAAAGCTGTATTGGAACACAGCCATGCCCATTTGTCTATGTCTTGCCTAGGACTGCTTTCTCACTACAACAGAGTTAAATAGTTGGGACAGGGACCATATGGCCTCAAAGACAAAAATATTTACTATCAGTTTTTTAAGAAAAGGTTTTCAGACCCTCGTAGTTAAGGATCCTTTAGACATTCAGGAAAACAGATTCTGTAACTTGCCTTTTTAAAATTTTCTTATTTTAAGTGAAAGGAGGGGAGACAGTGAGACAGACTCCCACATGTGCCCCAGCCAGGATCCACCAGACAACCCCCATTTGGGACCAAAGCTCAAGTCAATTGAGCTATCCTTAGTACCTGAGGCTGATGCACTTGGACCAACTGAGCCATCCTCAGCACCCGGGGCTGATGCTCAAACCAATGAAGCCACTGGCTGTGGGAGAGGAAAAGGGAGAAAGAGGAGGAGAAAAGCAGATGTCTGCTTCTCTTGTGTGCCCTGACCAGGAGTCAAATTCAGGACATCCATCTGCCAGGCCGACACTTTATCCACTGAGCCAACCAGCTAGGGCCAACTTGTTTTTTTTAAACTAAGGCTTTACATTCCAAACTTATTATACTGATAATTTATTAAAACAATTTATTGTTTTTTCAGGTAATTAACAGAATTGCTAATTATTTACATAAGCTTGTTTAGAAACAACCCTTATTTAAACTTTTAAGATTATAAACCAAAAATGCTAACTAGAATTCAAGTAATAATCCCAAAGGCAATAGCAATGATATTAGTCAATTTTAGTAATGGTTATTTAGCCCTATTTTCCCATAATCACAAAACTTCTCTTTCAAGCATCTTCTACTTTTTGTAGCATCTAAGTAATATTCTAAGCCGTAATTGAAATGAACTTTATAGCCTTTACTATTTGCCAAATAGAGTTCTGAACATTTTTACTTATTTTAACACATTAAGTGGTCTCAACCACCATATCAGGTAGGTACTATTATTATACCCATTTGGTAGATGTGAAAATCAAAGCACAGCCTGACCTATGATGGCATATAAAGCATCAACTTGAAAATGCTGAGGTCACCAGTTTTTGAAACCCCAGGCTTGTCTGGTCAAGGCACATGGGAGGAGCAACTACTGTGAGTTGATGCTTCCTGATCCTCCCCCTTCCACCTTTTTCTCTCTTATTCTCTTTCTAAAATCAATAAATAAAATCTTTTAAAAAAGAAAAAAGAAAGAAAGAAAAATAAAGGCACAGAGGCAAGTGAAGTAATTTGTCTAAAAATCACACAGCCAGCAAATACTGGGGCCAGGATTCAAACCCAATGATCTGGCCCCTTAAACTGAACTATGCTCTGAAATAGACTATCTTAGCTTTATTTAAAAGAAGGGCAACAAGATTTCACTGCAGTGTGAAATTTAATTAGTAGCACAATGCAAAATGCATTTTTTAAAAAAAATTTAGAAACATTTCTGAGAAATCGCTTTTCTCTGACCATCCACATGGTTGTGTTCATACAACAATACTCCCACCCTTCTCCAATCTCCCACATCTGATTGGACTGGGTGTGGACATCTGACACCAGTGAACCAATAGGCTTCTTCCCTGAGATTTTGGTACTGAGATTAAGATTTTTGCCTCAATCTAACTGCAATCTTAAAACATAAACCTGATAGCTGTTTGCCTCTACTTTTGAAAACCAGAGAAAGCCACTCTTCTGTGAAAGAAGAATGGAGAAGACATGAAGAGAAAAACACAGATGAGAAAAGCAGGTGGAGGAAGGGACCGCCTGCAGCTCACAACATGCTTTGATCCCCTCCTGAATTCCAGTGGAACTCCACCCATGGGTTTGTAAGACACCCATGATGGTTATTTTCTGTTTCACAGATTAAACATTGTTTCTGGGTGTGTCTCTGAGGGTGTTTCCAGATGAGATTAGCATGTGAATGGGTGGATTTTGTAAAGTAGATCACCCTTCCCAATGTAGGTGGGCAGCACCCAATCTGTTAAGGGCCTGAAAAGAAAAAAGGAATAAGAAGGAGGAATTGGTCCCTTTTTTTCCCACCTCACTTATTGAACTGGGACATCTCAACTCATTTTCTCCTGCCCTCAGACTGGTATTTATATCTTTGGCTCCCCTGGTTCTCAGGCCTTCCTCCAGACTCAGACTGAATTACCCAGGCGGGTCGTGAGAATTCTCAGCCCTCATAAATCACATGAGCCAATTCCTCATAATAGTTATATATATCTCCCACTGAATTTCTCTGGAAAACCCTAACTAATACAG
Organism: Saccopteryx leptura; assembly: GCF_036850995.1. NCBI lineage: Eukaryota > Metazoa > Chordata > Mammalia > Chiroptera > Emballonuridae > Saccopteryx > Saccopteryx leptura. The sequence goes on from NC_089506.1 coordinate 201,610,274, forward strand.
CCCCAGAATCCTTAAACACTATCCCCTTTTGGCTAAGTCAAATGGGTTTCAGTTACCTACAACCAAAGGAATCCTTAAAGGTAGTTTTAAGGGCAAAACAATCTTCCAGTTTTCAGTCTCTGAGTCATCAGCATGGGCCTCTCAATGGATTTTCCAAATTTGTAATTATTCCCTTAGTTGTGCACTAACTAGGCCAGCTCCTAAGAATTACTTGTTTGCGGGTGGGGTGACTAGTTGAGTACAGTATTACCAAAATGGTGCATAGAACACCTTGGGTGTCATCGAATTGGTTTTAGGCTTCAGCTTAGTTTTTACTGTTGTTTGTTTACTTCCTTTCCTTTTCATCTAAAGAAAACAAATGTTTCCCCATTTGCCTCTGATGAAAACTAGAAATAGCCGTTTATATTTGAGATGGGTCTGGGAGAGATAAACAGTGTCTCAGAATCAATTACTGAAGTGACCGAAATGAATATAAAGTGCAGTTGCATAATTTCCTCATAAGTCACACTGCTCAAGGGGGAAATAAATCAAAGACAATCCAAATGCTTCTCTGAAGAAATGAAGCAAGTGGGATAAAAAAGGAAAGTGATAGCTTCCCAGCGTTAATAGTAATTGGGTGTGAAGAGTGTCGGATGTGCATCAAAGTTGCTTTTTTGATTGCCGGTCAGGGCACACACAGGAACAGCTCATTGTTCCTGCCTCTCTCTCTCTCTCTCTCTCTCTCTCTCTCTCTGTTCTCCTTCCTCTCTCTCACTAAAATCAATAAATCTGGTTTGAATGAATCAAAAAAAAATAGTAATTGGGATTTAAAGGGGTGTGATGGTCCCATTTGTAGATGAGCAGTGTGAAGACCTGAACGGCCAGGCGATTTACAAATCTATGACACGGTCAGGATCAAGCTTCTGGCCTCAGAGTTTAGCTTCTCAAGCCCAGTGACTGTTGAATAATGTCTGTTCTTTTGCCCCAGCCTGCATGTTCCTTCAGGGAACTGAGCATGTAGTCCAGAACCTGGCCAATGAAAATATTCCACTACCACCTCTTCCCTTCGCTCCTGCCATAGTCTGGGCAAATAACCCAAGTTGGAGCAATGAGAGTCAGTCCCAAGACTTTTATTGAAACTATTGCAGAAGAGTATTCCCTCTCTGCTGAAATTGCTAGCTGATGGCTAATGCAAGCTTGGTGCTGCAGAGATCACCACACAGAAAGCACCTGTCTGAGAGTGAAGCCAATACAGATAAGGTTGGATGCAGAATATAGATAAGAAGATGGAGAAATTGAGTCCTGCTGAACCAGAACTGAACTCATCTGTATTTGAGCCCCTCGATCCAACCATGCCTTAAGTTAGCATGGTCTATTCGGGGACATAAAAGCCAGTAACTTTTTTCTTTAGCTTGAGCCAGTTGAATTAGCTTTGGTGTCTGATCCTGAGAGCCCTGAGTAGTGCAACTGTCTTCCTATAGCCTGTTTGACTGCGTGTTCTCATACCTGAAACTTATCAGCAGACTGAATGTGACAACGGCCATTCTTTTTTTTTAAGATTTTTATTATTCATTTTTAGAGAGAGGGGAGAGAGAGAGAAAGAATGAGAGAAGCGGGGAGGAGCAGGAAGCATCAACTCCCATATGTGCCTTGACCAGGCAAGCCCAGGCTTTTGAACTGGCAACCTCAGTATTCCAGATCGACACTTTATCCACTGCTCCACCATAGGTCAGGCATCAATGGCCATTCTTATAAGCACTTTTTTATTGAGCACCAATATGTGCCAAGCATTGGGCTTAGTAATGTAGACACAGAGGTGAACAAGCTAGGCTTACTCCCTGTCCTCACAGAGCTCAAAGACAGATAATGGAGTCAGCTATAACAATAAAGTGGTCATATGCTTGGCAGACAAAGACATCAAGACCTTAGCTAGTTTAGGGGTCAGAAAGGTATCCCTCGGAAAGTTATCTTTAAGCTGACACCCAAATAATGAGTCAGCTATACAAGAGGGAAAAAGAACACAGGGAGAGTGGGAGAAGAGAAAGGAGTAGACAAGGTGGAGGGGAAAAAGAGTAGACAAGGTGGAGCAAGAAGCAGGGAGGACAGCCCAGGATGGCTACAGCGTAATATCCGAGTTAGGAACTGGCAAGAGACAAAGCTGGAGGCTCCCGTCGCTTTCTCATCAGTAGATGTGTTCACCATACTGCCAAAGCGCATCCTGAGTCTATCTGCTTACTGCCATCTCATGGCCCCTCTCCAGGTCCATCACCTGAACAGCTGCTAGAGCTGCCATGGTTCCACTCTTGAGCGCCCTCCCCTCCCGATTAATTCTTCACGCAGCAGCAGGATGAGAAGAACAGGGAGCCGCTGAAAGGACATGCTCCTCTCTTAGGACAAGGGTCTCCACTTTGGCCATGGAAGAGGATCATGTTTTGCTATCTATAGTGCTAAGTAAAAAAGATGAATATGGAAAAGTAAATAGTTGAATATTAGTTGCACATGAAAGAAATATATAAAAAAATTGGAAAAACATACAGCAGCAGGATGTTGGTTAACTAAGGAGGGTGGAACTTTGGGTGGATTTTTTTTTTTTTTTTTTTTTGAGAGAGAGGCAGGGAGAGAGAGACAGGAGGAGGCTCCTGTATGTGCCCGGACCAGGAAATTGAACCAGCAACCTCCGTGCTCTGGGACGACATTCCAACCAACTGAGCTATCCCACGAAAGCTTAATTTCTTTTGATTTATTGTTTCAGAGAGACAGAGAAGGAGAGAGAGGGGAGGGGAAAGGGAAGCATTCATTTGTTGTTCCACTCAGTTGTGCGTTCACTGGCTGCTTCCTGTGTGTGCACTGAGCAGGGATCAAACGCGCAACCTTGTTTCAGGATGACGCTCTTAACCACCTTAACTAACTGCCCAGGGCCTGTCGTAAATCTTTAAATGTGCTTTAAATATGTTTTTTTTTCCACCTCAGTTTTCATGTCTGTAAAGTGGAGATAATAATAGGACCTTTATCATCAAATTGTTACAAAGACCAAATAAGATAGGGTATGTCAAACTTAGAGCACAGAGTCTGACATAGGATAAATGTTCAATAAAATAATTGTACTACAAGTATAATTATGCATGTATTAATTTTATAACTAGAAATAAAGACAGTAAATGCTATTTTTAAATCCTCTAGAACCTTATTTATTTACTTAGCTAGCTAGTTAGTTAGTTAATTATTAAACATAGGGGAGTCCTACATCACAGCCCCCAGAAGTTACCTCCCTTTGCTCCCTGTCAGTGATGTCCTCCTCCAGGTGTGAAACTAGAGGTAGCAGTGAGTCACCCAACAACAGCACAACACACATTTTTTTTCAAGATCTCATAGAACATTAATCAAGATAGATCAGACCTGGACCAAGACACAAATCTTTACCTACTATATTTAAAAGATTTGATATCATACAAGTTATGTTCTCTGACCATAATCGACTCAATAACAGAAATCAAAACCAGAATCAATAACAGAAATATAACAGAAAAAATCTCCCAACACTTAGAAATTAAACAACATATTGAATACTTCTAAATAATTCTTGGCTTTAAGGTGTCTCAATGGAAATTTTTAAAAATGACAGTGAAAATATATCGAAATAAATGAAATGCAGCTAAGGCAGTGCTTAGAAGGAAAAGCACTAAATACTTTCATTAGAAAAGAGGAAAGACTTTAAATCAATAATCTAAGTTTCTACCTTAAAAAAAATAAAAGGATAACAAAATAAACCCAAAAATGCAGAAGGAAGACAAGAAGACAATAAAGATAAAGGCACAAATCAATGAAACTAAGCCCAGCAAAACAATACAAAAAAAGTCAATAAAACAAAAAACCGAATTCTTAAAAAAATCAACAAAATTGATAAACCTCTAGCAGGACTGACAAAGATTAAAAAGAGAAGACACAAATCACCAATATTAGGAATCAAACAGGAGATATCTCTATAGATTCTGTAGCCATTAAAAGGATAATAAAGGAATACTGCAAACAACTTCACCCTCAGAAATTTTACAGCTTAGAAGAATAAAATAGGCAGTTTCTTAGAAAGCTAAATATGTACTTCTATGTAACTCAACAGTTGCACTCTTTGGTATTTAACCCAGAGAAATCAAAACTTTTGTTCAAATAAAAAATTATACGAGTGTTCATAGCAGCTTTATTCATAATAGCCCCAAACTGGAAATAATTCCGATATCCTTCTTTGGGCGGAACGAACTGTGGTATATCCATCCTATAGGATAGTACTCAGCAATAAAAGGAACAAACTACTGATACCGGCAGCAACTTGGATAGATTTGAAGAGAATTATAGTGACTGAAAAAAAGACAATCTCAGAAGGTTACATACTTTATGATTTCATTTATATAAGATTCTTGAGATGCCAAATTTATGGAAATGGAGAACTGACTAGCAGTTTCCAGGGACTGAGTCAGGGAAGGTAACTGTGGTTATGAAAGTAGCATGAAGGATCCCTGTGATGGAACTGTCCGGTATGTTGGCTGTGGTAGTCACACAAATCTAAACATATGATAAAATTGTATAGAACTAATCACACACACGGATACATACACAGTGCACATAAATCTGGGGAAACCTGAATAATGTCAATGGATTGTATCTAAGTCCATTTTCTGCTTGTGACATTGTACTATAGCTATGTAAAATGTTACCATTGGGTGAAAAGTAGACAGACATCTCTCTATTATTTCTTGTAACTGCATGCAAACTACAGTTATCTTTTTTTTTTTTTTTTACAATTATCTTAAAATAACACATTTTTTTAAACAGGCCACAGACTGAGAAAATACTTATACACAAATTTATAAAATATAAAGAATACTTACAAAACCAAATATACAATAGAAAACAAAACAGCAAAAGGATATGTACTAAGCATTTACAGAAAGGAGACTCAAATATCCAATAAATATAGGAAACGATGTTTAATTTCATTGGTAATCATGAAAATGCAGAAATAAAATAGCAAATACTATTTCTCACTCATCATCAGATTTGCAAACTTTTAACAACTCTGATAGCTTATGGTAGTTGGTGTGGATGTAAGGAAGTGACAGTTCATACCCTGCCGGGCAGGAGAAAGCTGTACAGTCACAGTTTGCAATATTCATTACAATGGAAGATGGGCATCCTGTCTGCCCACTCCCACTTCTAGATAAATACCGTCCCTAAACTCGCTTCTGAGCCCCAAAAGACATAGAAGATGGCCATGACAGTAGTGTTTGGTCACAGAGAAAAACTGAAAATAACCAATGTAGCATCAATAGACATCACTTTTAGAATTTGTGGTATATTCATATAAATATATATTTTAAAATTTCAAAAAGTTTGAGCTATGTGTATCAACATGCATAAACCCCAAAAGTACAATGTTTAGTGGCAAAAATAAGTAGGAAAAGAATATGCATACTACCACATATGATTTATGGCTATATATATAATGCAGTAAAAACACAAACACATGGATAAAAGGGATACATATTAATTTCACAATAGAGGTCACTTCTGGGAAGGAAGAGGATGAAAGAGGAATCTTTGGCTACATATTTAAGGTTCTTCCCTCGCCCCCTTCCCACACACAATCATCTGAAGTAAAGTTCTTAGCTAAATCTGGACAGTGGATATAAAGAGTGTTAGGTTTTAATCTATACTAGTCTTATGCCTGAAAAAAAATTTTTTTCTTTATTTTTCTGAAGCTGGAAACGGGGAGAGACAGACAGACTCCTGCATGTGCCCGACCGGGATCCACCCGGCACGCCCACCAGGGGTGCCGCTCTGCCCACCAGGGGGCGATGCTCTGCCCCTCCGGGGCGTCGCTCTGCCGAGACCAGAGCCACTCTAGCGCCTGGGGCAGAGGCCAAGGAGCCATCCCCAGCGCCCGGGTCATCTTTACTTCAATGGAGCCTTGGCTGCAGGAGGGGAAGAGAGAGACAGAGAGGAAGGAGGGGTGGGGTGGAGAAGCAAATGGGCGCTTCTCCTATGTGCCCTGGCCGGGAATCGAACCTGGATCCCCCGCACGCCAGGCCGACGCTCTACCGCTGAGCCAACCGGCCAGGGCCGCCTGAAATTTTTTTAAAAAGAAAAAGCACACACAGAAAGTGTCCCAAGTTTGCCCCATGAGGCTGGGGCACACCCACATCTGGAAGACAGCTCTAGGCTGAAACGGTCCCACTGCCAAGGCAGTTGCATCACTAAGAGCAGGAGCTGGTGGGGGGGAAGAGGGAGAGAGAGGGGTGGCGTGGCTTTCCCTGCATACAGAAGTCCCTCCCACCAGCAGGGGCTATGTCCCAAGACCCCCACTAGATGCCTGAAACAGCAGATAGTGTCAAACACTATGTATACTCGGTATTTTTTCTATACATACATACAGACCTATGAAGAAATTTAATTTATAAATTAGGCACGGTAGCAGATTAACAATAGTAACTAATAATAAAATAGAACAATTATAATAATGTACTGCAATAAAAATTATGTGAATGTGGTCTGTCTCTCTCTCTCAAAATCTCATTGAACTGTACTCATCTTCTCACCTAAAGGACATACTTTCCGGCTTCTCTATGGCGTATCTGAATTGCCAGCATCTCTACCCTGGAACTTTGGGACCGTTATTAAGTAAAATAAAGGTGGCAGTGAACATGCATTGCGACACGGTGACAGATTTGATAACCAAGATGGCTACTACATGACTAACAGTTGGGGAGCAGCGTGTGCAGTGTGGAGACAGGATGACATTCACGTCAGGGGTGAGACAGCGTGAGATTTTGTCATGTTACATAGAATAGCCTGTCATTTAAAACTTATGAATTGTTTATTTCTGGACTTTCCCGTGTAATATTTTCGGGCCACTGCTGGCCACGAGTAACTGAAACTTCGGAAGCAAAACCCTAGAGTAAGAGGTGTAGTCTCTGCAGGTGGCATCTTTTGGGGAATATTTAAGGTGCGTGGCATCTTTGGGAGAATATTTAAGGTGAGACGGTACTAGAATCTCTCTTAAGGCTACGATGGAAACACAGTAGAGGAGGCTGTGTGAAAGCCACGGTCAGGCATTCAGTGGTTCAATGATGAGGCAAGAAAAGGTGGTTAAAGAGAAGCACCTTTTTTACGCCCCTCCCTCCCCTCACACATCTTCCCGCCAGGCTTCCAGGCTCCTTCACGCTCCTTGTAGGGACCCGCTACACTTCTGCTGTAACAACGGCACAATGGATGACTTCAAAGGTCTTTCAAAGGGCCTACCACCCATAATACTATTGGAAGCTAGGACCTCCTCCCTGTCATTGGATTCAGAGTGGCATTTCCACTCCGCCCCCAAAATTTCTCACCCTCAGCACTATTGACACCTGGCGCCAAATATATTTTCGTTGGGGAGGAGGGGGGCCATCCTGTCCATTGTAGGAGGTTTCCCAGCATCCCTGGCCAGTATCTGTAAGATGCCAATAGCAACCCCTCCAAGCCAGCTGTGATAGTCAAGGACGTCTCCAGACTTGCCAAATGTCCCCTGGGCGGGAGCAGATCACCTCTGGTTGAGAGCCGCTGCTCCAGGGGATAAGCATGATGCCTAGGCACTGAGGTTTTGGTCCAGGTAGCCTGGGCACCCTTTGGTTTCAGCAGTAGATGGTGTCCAGGACACTCTCTCATCTTCGTCACCTTGCCTTTCCACCCGTGTCACAAATACAGCCTTTGCAATTCACTAAAAGATTTCCCCAACAGCTTCTCTCTGACAGATCAGTTCTTCTGCACTCTATGTATAAGTGGAAATGAACAGGCCTCCCAGAACCCTTTCCAGTTTTTGAACCTCCCTGCGTTTGCGTGTTCACAGGCAAAGTCAGGCTCATTGGGGGATGACTCCACACAGTTTGAGAATCTTGTGCTGCCCGGCGTCCCAGCCTCCACATCTGAATTACTTGACATCTGGCAACAGAAGGACTGCGTGAGTCCAGCGCACATCTTCCCTGACTAATCTGTTAGAATCAATAACCTGAGTCACCGTACCTGACATTTACTTGTACTGCAACCTCCTTTAAAATGTGCTATATTTATTCATTTTCCAATTGCTTCTCCTCTCTCCGTATCCCAGTGAATTCAATGTCTGTGCTCAAGCTCCTGGGCCTTCTCTTATGTGCTCTGTCCAGGCTGCTCTCTGTTTCTGTTCACCTGGTTTCCTCCTGCAGGGACGATCTCCTCTCCCCGACTCCTCTCCCAGGTGAAGCCTTCTGCTCTACATCTCACACTTTCTCTGACCACCCTCCCTTACCCCAGGCCAGGCCCTCCAGCCATGTGATCTCATGCCATCTTGGACTTACAGTTGCCAGGTTGAGCAAATAAAAATACAAGAGGCCTAGTCTGATTTCAGACAAATAAAAGTTTTAGCATATGTCCCAAATATTGCATGGGAAATACTTACAGTTAAAATACTTATTTGTCGTTTATCTGAAGTTCAAAGGTTACCTGGGCATTTTTATCTGGTAACCATCCTTCAAAACACTTGCTGCAGGTATAAATTGTCATTTTATCTGCATGATTAGACCCATGAGGACAATGTATGGGTTTCTTGCCTGTCTTATTCCTGGCTTGAAAGACTAAGTTTTGGGCACAAAGGGCATGGAAAGAACTCTGATAGGTGAATGGATGAGTGTGAGAAAAAAGAAGTAAAAGCTCATGGTACTTATATCATCAGAATTTTGTATCACTGCATCTAATCACTTACTTAACAGATCAATTGTTTTGTTCTACAAAGATTTATCAAACACTGTTGGGCAGATAAAATATATCATGCTCACTTTGTTAAAGATGGCACTGCCCACGTGGAAGCCCGTTGCCCAAGTGATATTAGTTGCCCTTCTTGCTTGGGAAGGGCATGATTATATTAATGTGTGTTGGGGGCGGGATTATATTAATGTGTGGGCAGGCAGGATCCTTGTAGCCTGGGGCTTGGTTTTAGGACTAAGCTTTTCCCACCCTTTTTGATGTAGGGTGGTGCACTCTCATGAGGAATCCCATTATGCCTCAGATAAGTGACTGTATTAGAGACTTCCTTATTTGTATATTGGATGAAAGGTTTGGGTTTCTACACTATAAAATGGGGACAGACCGGGAGCTTGCTCTCTTGGTTCCTGAGATTAGCATTAGAGAGCAGAGAGCAGAGTAAGGCCACGTGGAAGAGAGAAGAGGCAGCCAAGATGGTGGAGTGCTGAAAGAGAAACCAGTTAGTGCAGAGTTGGTGCAGAGAGAAGGAGATGGGGAACAAAGGAGAATGAGGCTAGTGAGCTAGAAACCTTTGATTCTAGGAAAGTCAGATAAGTCAGTAGCTTTGTGAGCACTGAATGAGTGGGTTTTAGAGCCCAGTGTATGTTTTTACTTGCCCGCCTGGTGCAAGCTAGGATTAAAGGTAATGGCCCACCAGTTCGTGGCTCTGTTATTTCATTACCGTCTGTCCGAATCCAATGAGAACCTGCATGGGCCAGGCTGCTGTGATGGTGACCATGTATACTGGCTTTACAAACACCTACATGTGTCAGGCACTGTGGTAGAGACTGGGGACTCAAAGAGAAACATGGCATGGCTTCTGCCCTCAGGAAAGGGGAGTGGCCCAGACTAGAAAGTCAGCCACTATTATACAGTGTGATTAGTGCTAAACAGTACAGACGAAGCATGGGGTAACACTTAAGTCCCCAAGAGCCACAGCTGAGATAGCTGTTCAACCTGTAGGGGTCAGGAAATGCTTCCAAGAAAGCAAGAAGCCTGAGCTCTTTATTGAAGAATGAATAGGAGCCAGCTGGTCACAGCTGTGGGAACCAGTGTTCCAGGAGGGAACAACCTGAACCAAAGCCTGGAGGCCTGATAAACTCTGAGCCCTAATGGGTCCTACCGGGATTGTAAAGGGAGGAAGCTAGAGAAACAGGCTGCTGCGTGATCACCTACGAATACAGCTTCATCCTAAAGGCAGTGGTGAACACCTCATGGATTTCAGCAAGGTGCCATATTTTCACTGTAGAGAATGACTCTGTCAATTATTTGGAAGACCCAGGAGATAAGATACAACTGGAGGCAAGAGTCAAAAAGGTTAAGGGGATTGTTGAGGTCAAATGGTTACTTTAGGGATGAACGAGGACTGGAACCAAGGCATTCTGATCCTTCACCTGCTACTCTTTTTTCTACTCCATCGTGTTGCCTTCAAATAATGATGTTTTCTTTCTGCCTCAAGTGAAGAAGTTTCAATTTAGTCCCAAAATGAACCCCATAAAATGAATTCACTCGCATTCCAAGCCTAGCTGAATACCTTTCACCCAGCAGTTCCACTTTTAAGGATTTATTCAGAGGAAACAATGGGACAGATGTGCAAAAATGAGGAAGGTATTTAATGTAGGATTATTTATAAAAGCAAATATGTTAGCCCTGGCCGGTTGGCTCAGCGGTAGAGCGTCGGCCTGGCGTGCGGGGGACCCGGGTTCGATTCCCGGCCAGGGCACACAGGAGAAGCGCCCATCTGCTTCTCCACCCCTCCCCCTCTCCTTCCTCTCTGTCTCTCTCTTCCCCTCCCGCAGCCAAGGCTCCATTGGAGCAAGGATGGCCCGGGCGCTGGGGATGGCTCCTTGGCCTCTGCCCCAGACGCTAGAGTGGCTCTGGTAGCGGCAAAGCGAAGCCCCGGAGGGGCAGAGCATCGCTCCTGGTGGGCGTGCGGGGTGGATCCCGGTCGGGCGTGTGCGGGAGTCTGTCTGACTGTCTCTCCCCGTTTCCAGCTTCAGAAAAATACAAAAAAAAAAAAGGTAAAAGCAAATACGTTAAATGGCCTACATGTCCATCAATAGGGAATTGGTTGGGTCTGCCCAGACATTAGAAAATTATGCAACCATCAAAAAAGATGCAATAGCCTTGTATAATTGACATAGAAAGATGCTGATGATACATTGAATGAAAAAAAAATAAGCTACTTTAGTACACATAATATAATCCCTTTTATTAAAAAAATACATATTAATATATTTCCAATAAAAGTCTGGAAAGATATACACTCAATCTGATGGCAGTTTGAGGTTGGCAAATGACTTTTACTTTCTCCTTTGGACACTTCTGTATTGTTTGAGTTTTTATAATGACTTTATGAAGACCCTTTTAAAAGCTTACTGACAATATCTATGCAATAAATGCCACTAAATTACTTCAATCTTTTAAATCTCAGCCACCTGAAGAGAGAGGAAAATGTCAACTTGATTAGCCAGAATTGCTGCAAAGAATAGTCGGATGTTAACTACGGCCCTTTCAGAGAATATGATGGCAAAGTTAGACCAGAGGCTTCCTGGCTTCATTATACAGGTCAAATGCCTTGTTAGTTAATACTGTGTCAAAGGCATATTCCTTTAAAAAAAAAAAAAAAAAGCTGTTTTCTGTCTTAACATCTAGTTAACATTAGCACTGCTTTGTTGATTTGGTTATCATGCATTCAATATACCAGCTCATTCCTAATAAATATTTTCCTCTCCTAGGGCAGTAGTCACTCAGCATGGGGTAATAGTCACTCTTACCATGGATAAAGAATTCACCACTGGGCAGCAGATGTCTTCTCCACCCTTGCAATCTCCACACAACAGGTAACGGTGGGGTGCCCAGTTGATGGTTTCCTGGGACATGAGTCTTTTCAGTGCTAAACCCGGGACAGTCCCAGACAAATCAGGATAGTTGAACACCTTAGTAGTTCCCATTGTTGCATATAGATATTTTCAGATGACATTTTTTCTATTCCCCTATTCATTATTGCAAGAGATTGCTAATGCTACAGCACCCAGAATGATGATTTCTCACAACATACTCATTATAACCAAATTCCACCAAGTGAACTGTTTCTCTGTTCAAAGGAGGCCTTTCAGATGGAATTTCCTGAGTGTTGATTTCCATTTCCCCTGCTCGGTCCTTCAGGAAGTTCATGGTATTACAGAGCAGCGATCTTGATCTTGCAGCTTAACACAGTCATTTACGGTCATAAACTGAATGCCTATCCCCAGAGATTAGAATCTCTAGTTGGACTGGGATGGTGTCTAGACACAGGTGATTTTAATATGGGCCAGAAGAGAGAAACTGATCCAAGAACAACACGTAGGGCTGGAAACTTGACAGTTTTTCTTGGCACTTTCCAAAGGCTGGTTTGAGAAGAACCTATTAGCACATTCAGGCTTCACTGCTCTGCACCAAAGCAGTTAATATTCAATTATAGCTTATGGTTAGGCTTATAGTGATTACAAGTTAGAAAACAGAATGAAAAATCAGTTAGGTACTTGCAGAATGCCATAAGCCTTACCTGCCTCCTCCCCATTGATTTGAGAGAGAAAAGGAAAGGAAAGGGCAGAGAGAAAGAAGAGAGGGAGAGTGAGGAGCATCAATTTGTCATTCCATTTAGTTGTTCCATTTAGTTGTGTACTCACTGATTGCTTCTCATATATACCCAGACCAGGGATCAAACCTGTGACCTCAGCATGCTGGGACAGTGCTTTATCCACCCAGCCAGGGCCAGAATGCCATGTTTCAATATTTACAGTCTGATTCAAATAGAGCTTGACTTTCAAAATAGGTTTAAACATATCATACTACACATCTCTATCACTTCAACATGAAGGAATGGAAATGAATTTTTAAAGCTCTTTTTTCTGAGATTTTGAAACACTGTTGAGATCACAGAAGACTCTCTTCTAGGAGATTGAAAGGTGTTTGATCCTAGATGTAAGGTTTCATGCTTAACTCCACTGTTGTTAGATCAGTACACTGTAGAATCTTAGCAAATGTCCTACACTGATTTAAGTGCTCTGGGAGTGTTGCGGAAAAGCATGGTTAGCCATTATTCAATCAGCATCAAAACAGGCTTTAGAAGTTATAGAATTTCATACTTCTTCTTTTTCAATTGTGACTAAAAATGGGGGGGGGGGACCTGATATTTCTCATGAAAATACAAAATACGCTTGCATTTAATCAGACACTAGAACTTGGTATGTCAGGGGAAATAATCTTTCAGTATTTTTCCTCTCATTTTTGGATGTGGCTAACTTTTGTTTGTTCATTCCCATCCCTGAAAGTGAGGGCCATCTCATATTTGACTGCCTGGGAGGGAACAGAATGTCCACTGTGGCACCTCCGGAATCTCGACTAAGTGTTACCCCATGCCCACAAAACATGAATGAGTCTATTATCCTCAGAAAAGCTTCTCTGGATTGGGTATCATAGAGCAAAAAAAAAAAAAAAAAAGAAAAAGAAAAAAAGAAAGAAAACTACAAGTTAAAAATAGCAATTCAAGAAGAAGTTCTAAACAAAGGTCAGAAAAGACTTTAACAGTCACACTTTCCATCGAGGAGCTTCTGTGCTAACCAGGTTTGCTGGCTGAGTTGTTTGCCTCATCACCCTCCCCTTTTTAAATAAAGTTTTATTTTGCAGTAATTTTAGATTTAGAGAAATGTTGCAAAATAATGCAGAGAGTTCCCATGTACCAGTCACCCAATTTCCTCCATTGTTAACATCTTACAGAATGATAGTATGTTTGTCAAAATTAAAACAAGCCCTGGCCGGTTGGCTCAGTGGTAGAGCATTGGCCTGGCATGCAGGAGTCCTGGGTTTGATTCCCGGCCAGGGCACACAGGAGAAGCGCCCATCTGCTTTTCCACCCCTCCCCCCTCCTTCCTTTCTGTCTCTCTCTTCCCCTCCCGCAGCCAAGGCTCCATTGGAGCAAAGTTGGCCCGGGCGCTGAGGATGGCTCTATGGCCTCTGCCTCAGGCGCTAGAATGGCTCTGGTTGCAACAGAGTGACACCCCAGATGGGCAGAGCATTGCCCCCTGGTGGGCATGCCGGGTGGATCCCGGTCGGGCGCATGTGGGAGTCTGTCTGACTGCCTCCCTGTTTCCAACTTCAGAAAAATACAAAAAAATAATAATAATAAAACAATTTTTTGTGACAGAGAGAGAGAGAGACAGAGAGAGGGACAGATAGGGACAGACAGGAAGGGAGAGAGATGAGAAGCATCCATTTTTGTTGCGGCACCTTAGTTGTTCATTTATTGCTTTCTCATACGTACCTTGATGGGCGGGGGGGGTGGCTACAGCAGAGCGAGTGTGACCCCTTGCTTAAGCCAGCAACCTTGGGCTTGAGCCAGCGACCTTGGGCTTCAAGCCAGAGACCTTTAGGCTCAAGCCAGCAACCATGGGGTCACGTCTATGATCCCACACTCAAGCCAGCGACCTCGGGGTTTTGAACCTGGGCCGTCTGTGTCCCAGTCCGACACTCTATCCACTGCACCACTGCCTGGTCTGGCCAAAATTAAAATTTTTACTATCAGTACAATATTGTTCACTAAACCACAGACTTGATTTGAATTCACCAGTTTTTCCACTAATATCCTTTGCCTGTTCCAACATCCAAACTAGCATCCCGCATTGCTGTTAGCATCCTCCTCAGTTAAATAGTCAGAGCTATGCTATCTCAATTGGAATAACCGGCCTTGGCTCCCTTTTCTCATTAGAGTGTGTTAAAAAATTAGATAACAGGCCCCCAAATGGAGTCACTTATGCTAAGCTCCCTATGACCAAGCCAAGATTTATTCACAATTCCTACTTCTCCCCAAATGGAACCAGTCTGTCAGGAATCACCTGGTCAGCAGCATTAGTTAGGTCACCTGCTTGATAAATGCCTGCCATCCTCTATAAGGAAAGTAACTTTGCAATAACCAACTCACTTTTTTTTCTTTGTTCCTGCTCCCTTCTGCCTATAAAATCTCTGACCTTCTACAGCTCTTTGGAGCCCCTTTCTAGCTTCTAGACTGTTGCTGCCCGATTCATGAATTGTTAAATAAAGCAGTAAGAGCTTTAACATTTACTCAGTTGAATTTTGTTTTTAAACGAGTATATTCTCTCATTGAACACATTCATTTTTTTTTTCCATTCATTCAACAGATATTAATTGAGCACTTGTCAAATGCTAGGCAAATGAAATAGGCATGATCCAGGGGTCCTCAAACCTTTTATAAAAACTGCCCACTTTTGTCCTGCTGGTCAACCTAGTCCCTATCGCCCACTAGTGGGCGTTTCAGCTTTCATGGTGGGCGGTAGCAGAGCAACCAAAGAGAGCTGTGATTGACCCACCATGAAAGCTGGACCGCCCACTAGTGGGCGGTAGGGACCAGGTTGACCAGCACTACAAAAGTGGGCGGTTTTTATAAAAAGATTGACGACCCCTGCAAGGGAAAACACGGGAATGATGTGATGGAAAAGAAAGCAGTGTGCCTAGGGGGAGCAATCAGGGAAAGTCTTTTTTCAGGTATTGATATTGTAAGAGACCTAAAAGTGCGAGGAGGAGGAGTTTACCAGGTGAGCAAGGAGAGAATTCAGCAAAAGCTCCCAGGAGAACAGCTTCTCGCCCTAGGGACTCAAAGCAAAGCAAGCGAGTTGGAGAGGACCCCAGCGAGGCCGGAACGTGAGAGACAGGATGCCCTTTCCTTTGTGAAATGAAAATGTATCAGAACAAACTATTAAAATGGCATATTAATTACTTTTTACTTTGTGTCTCCACTGCTCTTGTTTTACGCGTTTCCCATGGGCTGGTGTGGACCGTCGTCCATTTGGAACTCTCTCCCCCACTGGACAGCGAGCTCCTGGGAGGAAACAACTCTGCCTTACTCATCGCTGCTTCCTTCCCTTCCTCAGCAGCTAGCAGAGCCATTTATACAAAATGAATCAAACCCTGTGTTTGTTGAATCAGATTAGTCTTGCTGTTACATCCTATTCTCGTTTCTGTAGCTCCAAATTATATGAGTTACATCTAATTTGTCAAGCATTAGTTTCCCTTAAGCTTCCAGTTCTCACCAGCTCTGAGCTGCGTACAGCTCTGCCTGAAGGCTTCCTCCATTCTCACCCTAGAAGGGCTGGCTCTCTCTTCAGTCCAGAGGGAGGGAGGTGGATCCTAAGACAGTAGAGACATGTAAGAAAAGGACCAGACTCCAAAACGTGATATGTCTCTCTTTTAGAAGCATGATTCAGAGGAGAAGTGGCGGGCTGGGGGGAGGGAAGGAGAGGAAGGACCGAGGAAGACCTGCCAGGATGTTCTCTGCGGTTACGTGAGCTTGGCAGGGTTCTTTTAAACGGCATGTAAAGCCAGAAGCCAAGGCCAGGGCCACTATCAGAGCAGCCCAGCCCATGCAGGTTCGCATTGGATTCGGACAGTCAGTAAAGAAACAACGGAGCCACAAACTGGTGGGCCATAGTCTTTAATCCTAGCTTGCACTCGGTGGGCAAGTAAAGATACACACTGGGCTCCAAAACCCACTCACATGCAGTGCTCACAAAGCTACTGACTTATCCGAGTTTCCTAGAATCAAAGTTTCTAGCTCACCAGCCTTATTCACCTCTGTTCCCCATCTCCTTCCTTATCCCAGATACAAACTCTACACAAACTGGCATCTCACTCAGCACTCCGCCATCTTGGCTGCTTCTCCTGGCCTCCTCCACGTGGCCTTTCTCTGCTCTCCTCTGCTCTTTCTTCTAATGATAATCTCAGGAACCAAGAGCCCAAACTCCTGCTCCGTCCCTATTTTATAGTGTAGAAATCCAAACACTTAATCCAATATACAAAATAGGGAAGTCTCTAATACAAAGTCACTTTCTGAGGCATGATTGGATTGTACCACCCCACATCAAAAAGGGTAGGAAAGGCTTAATCTCAAAACCAAGCCCCAGGCTACAAGGATTCTGCCTGCCTTTAGCCCACCCCAACACACATTAATATCACCTGGGCGACGGCCTCCTCGTGTTATCTTTAACAAAGTGAGCATAATACATTTTACCTGCCCAACACGGCATTTGCTCTCTTTTATCATCTTCAACATTAAAAGTTACGAGCATTAACCCTCTTATTATCAGACTATCTCATTATCGGAATAAAAGCACTAGCTGTTTTTATTGAAGAGGAAAAAACAATTTCACTCCTTCATGGTCATCTGTACAGGGGTTTCGCTCTGCAAGCATCCGTTGTCCTGTCCCTGGTGGAAGTACCTCCACTGTACTTCCACGGGAAAGTCTACCTGGCCACGAGTTGGGAGCTGATCTGGCTGGACCATCAAACACTTCCTACATTCTGGCTATGTTTGACTTTGACCTTGTCTTGGCTTCCCCCAACCACCATTCAGAACTTTTTTTTAAATTTTTTTAATTCATTTTAGAGAGGAGAGAGAAAGGGAGAGAAAGAGAGAGAGAAGGTGGGGAGGAGCTGGAAGCATCAACTCTCATATGTGTCTTGACCAGGCAAGCCCAGGGTTTCGAACCGGCGACCTCAGCATTTCCAGGTCGACGCTTTCTCCACTGCGCCACCACTGCGTCAGGCCATTCAGAACTTTTTGATCACAGAGCTTGTTCTGTGACCAGGAGGGTCTACTGCCCAAGAGTAGCTGCAAAGATCAGTATTGAGAGGAGGCACTAGGATCTGGGAAGGTTTGTAGGATTCAGTTTGCCTTTTATTGGTTCTAATTTTGAAGGTTTTCACCCATAGGAGATAGGATTATTTGCAAGTAACACGTATTGGCTCTGGTTAACTCAGATTTTCTCTCTGTCCTCTCCTGGGTATTTGAAACTTGAGCACAGTGTCCTGAGGATGCAGAATGGTGGGGCTGACTCAGCCCGATGACAGCGCCTAGAACTTGTACACCACCTAGAACTTTATCATTGTCACTGTTCCTTCTTTTTAAGGCCTGGTTATTTAGCCTTTTACTTGATTCCACATGCTTTCAATAAACTCTTTGTTTCTCCTTAAGCTCCTGTGCTTTGCAAACTTATTTAAATGTGATCCACACTAAGACATACACAGAGTACCCTGGTATCTACAAGCACACATAGGTGTAAGTGGAATAAAAGTTGCACAACATAATACTCACCCTTAGTACCTTGCCTGCATCTTTATATTTTCTCTTCTTTTTCTTTTTAAGTTCTGGCTGCAGCCCCTTAAACGGACTTGAAGTCTCATCAGTAGGTTGCCCCACAGTTAGAAAGCCTCTGATTTATCCAAAGTCCGCTTCTGTTGCTCACAAATAATCCTATCTCTCGTATGGGAAAACCCTCAAATAAGTACCTACAAACTTTCCTCTTGGTGAATTCTCCTTAGCTACAGGATAAGCTCTGCGAACAAGAAGCCAGTGAGTGATGGGTGGCAAGAGACAAGCAGAAGAATCTGACCAGGCGGTGGCACAGTGGATAGAGCATCGGACTGGGATGCAGAGGACCCAGGTTCGAGACCCCAAGGTCTCCAGCTTGAGTGCGGGCTCATCTGGTTTGAGCAAAAGCTCACCAGCTTGGACCCAAGGTCACTGGCTCGAGCAAGGGGTTACTCAGTCTGCTGAAGGCCCACGGTCAAGGCACATATGAAAAAGCAATCAGTGAACAACTAAGGTGTTGCAACACGCAACAAAAAACTAATGATTGATGCTTCTCATCTCTCCATTCCTGTCTGTCTGTCTCTGTCTATCCCTCTCTCTGACTCTCTTTCTGTCTCTGTAAAACAAACAAAAAAAAAGACAAGCAGAAGAGCCAGAATGTTTTCTCCTCCCACAGCAACCCAGAGTCAGTTGTGCTCTGACCACCTTTTCCGTGCCTGTCATTGTCTAAGTCAGGGAGCCTGCAGGCCACACCCTCTCACTGCCAGTTTTTATATAGTCCATGAGCTAAGAATGGCTTCTACATTTCTAGGTGGTTAAAAAAAAAGGCAAAAGAAGAAGAATATTTCATGACACGGAAAAAATGACATGAAAATCAAATTTCAGTGTCCACAAATAAAGTTTATAAAGAACACAGCCACGTCATTGGTTCAGGTCTTCATCTATGGCAGCTTTGGGGCTATAGCGGTAGAGCTGAATAGTTCCAAAGGAGACTGCACAGCCCCAGAGTCTAAAATACTGTTTACCGTCTGGTCCTGAGCAAAAAAGTTTGCTGAGCTCTGGCCTAAGCACCAGAGGGAGATTAAGAATGAAGTTAAGGCTTGGTCCCTGCTCTAAAGGGACCAGAGGGAGATTAAAGTACCAGAGGGAGATTAAAAATGAAATTAAGGCTTGGTCCCTGCTCTAAAGGAGCTTTTAATCAACTGGGGCTAGACAGTCTTCTATGCAACTGAAACAAATTAAAGACAACTAAGCATTATACTGTAGAGGATGCAGAAAGTGTACCACGTTAAAAATGGAAGCATTTTGCAAAAGAAGAGGTTTGGTGGAACGGATGGGGGCTTCTGGAGGAGGTGAGGCTGGAACTGTTGGCAATTCCTTAGTTCCTATGTAGGAGAGGCTTAGAGACAGTAATCTCACTGGGGACTTGAAGCTACATTTAGTTGCACTTTTTTTTTACATAAGAAGGAGATCAATTATGTATATCAAACAAAAGGAGGGGAGAAGCAGGATTATGAATAGACCTGCCACTTAGATCAAGTTTAATTAGAATGGAAGAAAGAAGGAGAGAATGGCATAAGAAAACAATAGCAACATTAATAGCAGCTAACATTTATCAGGCTCTTCTCATGCGTGGGGGGCACTGAATTCAAAGCCCTACAGGCATTATCTCATTGAATACTCTCAAAAACTGTACGAGTTAGGCACATATTACCTCATTTTACAAATGAGGATGTAGAGGAGACCAATCTAACTGCATCAGAGGTGCATTTAGAGGGAAACAAGGTTTGGTTGGGGAAAAGAGAAGCTGTGGGCTCTGGAGGGTAGGGAAGAGCAGGCTAAGTGTGTTATCTTCTAGTGAAAACATTAAAACAACCAACCAACAAAATATAATAGAGGCGTTTGTAATTGGCGTTGGGGACAAGGGGAGTTTTTGTGAAAGGAAGAGATGAAAGGCTAAAGGGAGAGTGAAAAAGACACTGGTCAACAGTGGAGCCTGCCGAACTGAGGGCAGGAGGCAGGTTTCACGCATTCGTGGAAATTCACAGTATGCATCCGCTGATTCAAGACTCCTACAGTCAAGAAACCCACGTCACTATCTTTCATCCAGCGATTTCCAAACTTACTGACGATAATCCTCCCTTTTTCTTAGAAAACCTATTAACAGCTGCTGTTCCTCAGAACACGGTTTAGAAAATGCTGCTTTCAAAATAAAAAAGGCATCCAGTCATACGCGAGATCATTTCATTGGACAATGAGCATCCAGATGGCTGATTTTATAAATGCGGCAAAAATGGCAAGTGGCTACGTGGATTTCTATCTTTGAATCCTGCCTCTGATGCGCTCCTCTGTGGAGTCACCAGAGCTTCATATAATGAGCTGCAGCCAGTGCCAAGCTAGGAAGTCATTGAACACCGAGGGGTTTAGGCTCACTAGTCAACTTCAAGCTGCTCTGCTTTATTTTTAGATAACAGAAATGGCAGCTGAGTAAATACTGTAAAATGGAGATACCTGATTCCGATCCCATGGAAGCCAAAGTAATTTCTCTTTCAAGACCATTTTCAGAAGCTTGTTAGCTGCTTGCCCAGTATCCCTACCTCCCTAGAAAGTGAAGCAACTTTCTCCAGGTGCTTGGTGCAGTTGGCAAATGTGTGTTAAATTCCCAGTGTATGCTACTCACAGTGTTAACAGCCAGTCCCTTTCTTGAAAGGCGGATCCATTTACCAGGCAGGGTTGGTAGCTATCAGCCAGACACAGGATGATATGGTAGTGACCCTGAACTTAAATATACATACATACATATATATAATATATAATATATATATATATGTGATCATTTTAGCAACTAAATGGTACCCAGCAAATGCTGGATTTAACCACTGTCAGCTTCAATCAAGCTAAACATCTGATGATACTTTAAAAAGTCAATAAAGTATCCAGCATTTGGCATCAAGAGATGAACATCTGGATAATTAACAGGCTGAATTTTCCATCATTTTCTAGTCTTCTCTGGATGCCAGTGTTTTTAAGCCTGGCCTTTCAATGGACCCGGTTTCATTTGAAGTCATTTTCTTCTCTGAAAGACAGGTTTCTGAACTGTAACTCTTGAACACTTAGTAGCTTTCTTTGTGTTTGAAAACTGTGGTTACTTAAGAATTTGAATTCTCGTTGTTTCCTCTTCAAGGTTGCATATAGGTAATGTAGGGAGGAGGGAAAGTGTTTCAGTGGCAAACAGCATCTAGAGGTCACTTATCCAGGTTATCAATCAGTTTATGCTCTTTCATCGTCTTTGTGGTATTTGATAACTCTGTAAGTAGTAGGTAACTGATAACAATGTAAAAATAATTCTTATATGTATGCAAGTGTATAGCAGAGATCCAGAGATTTATATTTGAACTAAAATTCATTGACTGGACAACCAGCTATCACCAGGCTCGGTTGGTTTGTCACCTCTATCTAAGGATCTTCTCACTATTTTGCCACATAGATGAGTTTGCCCCTTTGGGCTGTCCTTAGATAGCTCGTCTAGTTCCGGGGTATTTAGCTTCAGTTCTCTTTGCTAAATTTTCCCCTTTCATGGAAAACTCAGTTTTACTTTTTTTTCTTTTTTTTTTTAGGTGAGAGGAGAGGAGATAGTAAAGCAGCCTCTCTCATGCGCCTGGACCAGGATCTACCCAGCAACCCCGTTTTGGGGCCAATGCTCGAGAACTGAGCTATCCTCAACACCTGAGGCTGATACTCTTGAACCAGTGGAACCATCCTCAGTGCCGGGAGCCACACTAGAACAAATTGTGCCACTGGGAGTGGGAGGGAAAGAGGGAGAGAAAAAGGAGAGGGAGGGGGGAGAAGCAGATGGTCATTTCTCCTGTGTGACCTGGCTGGGAATCGAACCCTGGATGTCCATACACCAGGCCAACATTCTATCCACTGTGCCACTGGCCAGTGCATCAGTTTTACTTTCATTTGTCCCTTTTTTTCAATATTCCTGATCTATAAATCGGTGTATTTAGATTTATTTGAATTGGTTATAACATCTTCATTAATTTAGTGGAATAAAATCTTTAACACACATTCATTGTTATATCTTTGTGAGTCATGATTTTACCTTTTTTTTCTGAAAAGTATCTTTTAATAGAAGCATAGGAAGATACAGTAATTCTTTTCCCATATTCCCTCAAACATGCCTTTGTCTCCTGCTCCTCTGCCCCATTAGAACCATGGGTGAATTCCTACTGCAACTGATACATTGTCAGGTAGTAGTAGGCTGTTCTTTGAAAAATGCATTAGCTAATAGAGACTTATTTTTTCTAAATAGAGTGTATTATGTTTTGTTTTGTTTTTTCAGAAAAGGAGCTAAATTAATGGAGCAGCTGGTCTACCAAATACAGGTTATACATCTTTGCATCCATGAAAAATTTTTGAATGGTTGCTAATAATAATAGCAATAGTATCTTTTGTATTCAGAAGTGGATGACTGATCTAGGGCAGTGGTCGGCAAACTGCAGCTCATGAGCCACATGCAGCTCTTTGGCCCCTTGAGTGTGGCTCTTCCACAAAATATCACATGCGGGCGCTACCTCGATAAGGAGTGTACTTATAGTATAAGTTTAAAAAAATTGGCTCTCACAAAGAAATTTCAATCATTGTACTGTTGATATTTGGCTCTGTTGACTAATGAGTTTGCCGACCACTAATAGGGCAACGGGACCCGTGGGTTGAATTGTTTTCCCAAGAGCAATGACAGATGTTCAATTGAGGATTTAATCATTTATTTTGCTGAGAACTTTCAGGTGTTGGTCATCATGGTGGAGAAAGTCCTTTATCAGGAAGGGAACTCTTATTTAGAGTTCTATTGCTACTGCCTGGCTTTGAGCACTTGGAAAAGTCGGCAAGGGGTTCTTAATCCATTCAGAAGAGAGATGGGAGAATGGGCTAATTGTTTAAAAGTTATTCAAGGGATTCTAATGTGGAAACAGATTTGGGAACTGCACAAGACTAGACTATCCCCAGCAACACTTTTTATCCTCTATGTCCTGTAGATGCAGTAGAAGCAGCAGGACATTAACATAGACATATAGGTACACATCGATACTAAAATAATTCATCCAAGACATTTAGAAAACAACAACAACTAGGCATTCTTTCTCCCCACCCCATCAAAAAAAAGTGCTCATTTAGGTTTGCACAAATTGAGATGTCATCCATTACTTGGTGTGCTTTACTTTCTTGGAACTTTCATTATTGTCAGTGTACTCTTTGGGGTGGTAAAAAAGAAGAAATAGGCCCTGGCTTGTGGCTCAGTGGACAGAGCATTGGCCTGGCATATGGATGTCCTGGGTTTGATTCTCATTCAGGGCATACAGGAGAAGTGACCATCTGTTTCTTTCCCCCTCCCTCTACCCCTCCTCTCCCTCTTCTCCTCACACAGCCAGTGGCTTGATTGGTTTGAGCATCAGCCCCAGGCACTGAGGATAGTTTGGTTAGTCTGAGCACGTCAGACTTCAGCACTAAAAATAGCTCAGTTGATTCAAGCGTCGGCCCCCAGATAGAATTTGCCAGGTGGATCCTGGTAAGGGCACATGTGGGAGTCTATTTCTCTATCTCCTTTCCTCTTACTTAAAAAGAAAAAAGAAAAAGAAATAGTCAGTCTTTGGACACAAATAATGTTTCAAAGAAAACAGAGTCAACATTCTCTAGAGTCTCTAGACCAACATAAACCCCTCTCATTTTGGTAGCAGAGTTAAGGGCTGTTGTTTGAAGGGTATTTCTATTCATCCACCTGAAGCATTTTCTTTGTTACAAGAGAAAGGAACAATTTCTTCCTCACTTCAATCTTAGTAAGTAGAAATCTTCCCGGGCAGGAATGCCTTGAAGAAATTCAAATCCATTTTGCATGAGGAGATTTCTTTATGCTTCAGGAAACTCATAATCGTGTTTCCCCTGGCTTAATCCCGAGGACATCCAACACAGTTTTTATTGCCAGTGCTGTGTGTGTGTGTGTGTGTGTGTGTGTGTGTGTGTGTACAGAAAACTGTGAGAGAGCTGGAGAAAAAGGGCAGAAACTTAGGGACAAAGATGAAGAGATAAAATAGAAAAATTCTTTGTATCATAAAACTAGAGTGTCTGTAACAATGTAAGATTAGATCTGATCAGTGGTTCTCAACTGGGGACAATTCTGCCCCTGTAGGGGACATTTGGCAGTGTCTGGAGACATTTTTGTCACAACTGGGCAAGGGCAGGGTGTTGTGATGGTGCTGTTGGCATCTACTGGGTAAATGCTCTTGAACATCCTATGATGCAAAGGACAGGCCCCCACAGTACAGAACTCTCCAGTCCAAAGTGTTAATGTCAATAGTGCCAAGGTTGAGATGGACTCCAAATGTCCTTTCAGCCCTAAAACACTGAGATGCTAAAATAAAATTTCTACTCCCATATAAGAAGTCTATTGCTATGGACTGGATTGCATCCCCCAAAATTCATATCTTGAAGCCCTAATCCTTAATATGACTATACTTGGAGATAGGACCTATGAGGAGGTAATTAAAGTTAACTGAGGTCATCAGGATGCGGCACTAGTAAATAGAATTAGTGTTCTTATAAAGAAGAAGCATTAGAGAGCTTTCTCTCTCTCTCTCTCTCTCTCCTATCTTTCCTCTTTCTCTTTTCCTCTCTTTCATTGTGTTCTCATACAAGAGGTCATGTGAGCACACAGTGAGAAGGCAGCCTCCTACAAGCAAAGAGAAGAGGCTAGGAATAAAGCCTCCCTCACCATGACCTTGATCTTGCACTGCCAGCCTCCAGAGCTGTGAGGAATAAATTTGTTGTTTGAGTCACCCAGCCTATGGTATTATGATATGGCTGCACAAGCAGACGAACACAGCTATTTACAGTAATCACCACTGCTAACATATTCTTATGTGTTTACTATATGCTAGGCACTGTGTAAGCATTACGCATACCTTATCACACTTACTCCTCAACATGCCTCCGTGAGGTGGGAATTATTATCCCTATAGAAGGGTAAATGAAGGCCCACAGAGATTACATAACTAGCCTAAAATCAATCGGTTAGTTTGTGAGAGAGGTGAGCTTTGAACCCAAGAAGCCTGACCTTAGTTAAGGATTGAGGTATACTGCCTGACCTCTTGCGGCACAGTGGATAAAGTATCGACCTGGAATGCTGTGGTTACTGGTTTGAAACCATGGGCTTGACTCGTCAAGGTACACACGAGAAGCAACTACTACAAGTTGATGTTTCCCGCTCCTCTCCCCACCTCTCTCTCTCTTTCTCTCTCTCTCTCTTTCTCACCTCTCCCTAATATCAATAATTTTAAAACAAAAATAATTGATGTATTTAATTAGATACCACCTTCTAAAATTGTCTATCTACTTGAAATTATAAACTTCAAGGGAAGACTGAATAAGAAAAGGATTGGGGCTGGGTGAAATTGCCAGAGAATCTGAAAGTCAAACATCTCAAAAATACAACCATAAAATTAACACATGGCCCAGAAATTCCACTCCGAGGTATGTAAGAATTACAAACAGGCACTAAAACAAATACGTGTTCACCAATGTTTAAAGCACCACTATTCATAATAACCAAAAGGTAGAAACAACCTAAATGTCCATCAACCGATGAATGGATCAAACAAAATGTGGTGCGTTCACTCAGTGGAATATTATTCAGCCATTAGAAGGAGTGCAGTACTGATCCATGCTCTCATGCAAAGAACCTCGAGAACGTGAAGCTCAGTGAAAGCAGTCAGACACCAGAGGCCACACGTTACACGATTTCATTTATGTGAAACATCCAGAGCAAGTAAGTTCATCAAGACAAAAAGCAGTAGCTGCCCAGGTCCGGGGAAGGGATGTATGGGGAGGGGCCGCCTCATGGGTCTGGGGGTTTCCTTTTTTTATTTATTTTTATTTTTATTTTTTTACAGAGAGAGAGAGTCAGAGAGAGGGATAAATAGGGACAGACAGGAACAGAGAGATGAGAAGCATCAATCATCAGTCTTTTGCTGTGACACCTTAATTGATTGCTTTCTCACATGTGCCTTGACCATGGGCCTTCAGCAGACCGAGTAACCCCTTGCTCTAGCCAGAGACCTTGGGTCCAAGCTGGTGAGCTTTTTTTTTGCTCAAGCCAGATGAGCCCATGCTCAAGTTGGCGACCTCGGGGTCTCGAACCTGGGTCCTCCGCATCCCAGTCCGACGCTCTATCCACTGCACCACCGCCTGGTCAGGCCTGGGGTTTCCTTTTAAGGTGAAGAAATGTCTTGGCACTGAATAGAGTCAATGGGTGCACACTGTGTAGGTACTAAATGCCACCGAATCAGCACCCTTCAAAATGGTTAAGGGTTAATTCTGTGGTCTTGAATTTTACTTCAATAAAGAGATCTCTATCTCAGTAGAGAAGAAAAACATAAAGTGAACCTAGTCCTGGCTCTGGGTAAGCATTTGAGAAATAAAGCCCCACTATTAGGCAGAAGCGATCCCTGGGAAGGCTGGAAGGCAAAGCTCTTAGCTCCTGGTACTCAGCTGGGCCACCGGGGCCCCTTCTGGGCTGCTATTGGGAGTGCTGGATATCATTTGCACTGGTTGTAAGCACCAAGATATGC
Source organism: Saccopteryx leptura (assembly GCF_036850995.1). Lineage (NCBI taxonomy): Eukaryota > Metazoa > Chordata > Mammalia > Chiroptera > Emballonuridae > Saccopteryx > Saccopteryx leptura. The sequence continues at coordinate 201,636,824 of NC_089506.1, forward strand.
TCTGGGGATACCCTCTCTATGTCTCTTTGAACAGAATGAAGATGGATGGATCCTGCAGTGAGGGAGGGCTGCTGCTCTCTGGCATTAACGCAGGACCGCAAACATGGGATGGGTGAAATGGTCTCTCCTGGCCAGCTGGGTGTAGAGAACCAAACAGAACAAAAATGGAAACAACTTAAGCACTTTGGTCCCTTATCAAAGTGATTGCCTAGTTTAAGAGCCACCTGTTAAAAGCATTTCACCCCTGGCATAGGGACCGGGCAAATCTCCAGCTTTCAGCTCTCTTAATTCTTTACTGGACTAAGGAGGGTGCTATCGACTAAATGTTTGTCCCCCAAATTTATACATTAAAATCGAATCCCCAATGTGACAGTATTAGGAGGAAGGGCCTTTGGGAGGTGATTAGATCGTGTGGGTGGAACCCTCATAAATGGAATTAGTGCCCTTATTAAAGACCCCAGAGAGCTCCTCACCCCTTCCACCAAGTGAGGACACACCTATGAGACAGCCCATGAACCAGGAAGCCTTTACCAGACACTGAATCTGCTGGTGGCTTAATTTTTCATGTCCAGCCTCCAGAACTGTGAGAAATAAATTCTTGTTTATTAGCCACCCTGTCTATAGTCTTTTATTATAGCAACTCAAACAGACTAAGACAAAAGAGTATAAACACAGGAAGAAAAACACTGAGTTAAGGAAAAACTGGTTTGTCCCTTCCTCTGCTTATTTTTCTACTTCCCAAATTTATTTCTGAGACCAAGATTATTGAGAGGGAATTGTTTCATTCTTTAGCCCTGGAGACCACCAGGAGAGAGCTAGCAGGTGGGAACTACAATGAGAGAAGGTGAGAACGGTCAGCACTGCTGTGACCCAGATCTTTAAAATAAGGCCCCATGAACTATTTCAGATGTTTTTCGCTTTTAAAGATATGGAATACCAATGGAATTTAATGTAGTTGGGAGTTTATAAATAACTGTAAAGGAGAAGAATTGGACTTTTTAACCAGACAGTCCTAGATTCATCTCTCTGCTTCCAGATTCACACACACACACACACACACACACACACACACACACACACACACACACGGGTACATCTATATTATATGCAGTAGTGACAGGCAGAGAGAGTTTTGTTTTACAAAAATGAGATCCTGTTACATACATTTTCCTGGATCTCATTTCCCCCTCAGTAATACTTCTAAGACAACTATTATTATTCTAATTTTTTCCACTTCTTAAATTTTTATTTATTGATTTTAGCAAGAGAGGAAGTGAAAGAGAGAGACAGGAACATGGAGCTGCTCCTGTATGTGCCCTGACCAGAGATCGAACAGGCAAGCTCTGCGCTTTAGGACGATGCTCTAACCAGGGGTAGTCAACCTTTTTACACCTACCGCCCACTTTTGTATCTTTGTTAGTAGTAACATTTTCTAACTGCCCACCGGTTCCACAGTAATGGTGATTTATAAAGTAGGGAAGTAAACTTACTTTATAAAATTTATAAAGCAGAGTTACAGCAAGTTGAAGCATATAATAATAATTACTTACCAAGTACTTTATGTCAGATTTTCACTAAGTTTGGCAGAATAAATCTTTATAAAACAACTTACTATAGTTAAATCTATCTTTTTATTTATACTTTGGTTGCTCTGCTACCGCCCACCATGAAAGCTGGAACGCCCACTAGTGGGTGGTAGGGACCAGGTTGACTACCACTGCTCTAACCAAATGAGCTACCCAGCAAGGGCTTAATTTATTCCTTTTTAATGGCTTCATAACATTTCAGAGTTGAACAATAATTTAGTTAACCACTCTTTTACTGATAGGCCTTCACGTTATGTTCAATTTGGGTTTTTTTGTTTATTTTTTTTGTTTCTGCATCTGTGTTTTGTACTCTGGTGTTTTTATTTCTATTGGATAGAGACCCAAGAGTCAGACTGCTGGGTCAAAGCACAAATATTTTAAATTATTTTTTATAATTTTAAGTTTTTATTTAGAAAATTAACTTTAACATGGTGACATTGATCAATTAGAGTACATATGTTTCAGGTAAACATTTCTATAGCATTCGAACAGTTGATTATGTTGTATACCCATGACCCAAAGTCAAATTATTTTCCGTCACCTTATATTTGTCCTTCTTTATACCTTTCCCCACATCCTCTCCTCTCCCCTCCCCCAAACCCCCTTCCTCCTGGTAACCTCTTCACTTTTATCTATATCCACGAGTCTCAGTTTCATATACTACCTATGTATCAAATCATATAGTTCTTAGCTTTTCCTGATTTACTTATTTCACTCAGTATAATGTTTTCAAGGTCCATCCATGTTGTCATAAATGTCACTATGTCATCATTTCTTATGGCTGAATAGTATTCCATTGTATATTTGTACCACATCTTCTTTATCCAATCCTCTGTCGAGAGACATTTTGGTGGTTTCCATATCTTGGCTGCTGTGAACAATGCTGCAATGAACATGGGGCTGCATGTGTCTTTATGTACCAGTGACTTCAAGTTTTGGGGGTAGATACCCAGTAGAGGGAGTGCTGGATCAAATGATAATTCTATTTTTAATTTTTTGAGGAACCACCATACTTTCTTTCATAGTGGTTGTACTAATTTGCATTCCCATCAGCAGTGAATGAGGGTTCCTTTTTTCCCCCACAGCCTCTCCAACACTTGTATTTTAAATTTAATAGATGTTATTTAATTGCTTTCCCAAAAGGCTGGAACACTCAACAGTTTCACCAGCAGCGCCTAAGATGATTCTGTTCTCTGCATGAAATTAAAAGATCTTTTAATGGACCAGTACATTTAATGGGGCCATGCTGTTTTTTGTTTCTGTTGTTGCAGAAAGGTGTGATTGACCAGGAATAATGTGCTCCACCTTTGCTGACTTCTAAGAATCATAGAGCTCTGGTACAGGGAAAGCACCTAGGCCAGCCCACACCCATCACAGCACTAAGTGCCCTGCCAGTTGGCAATAAAGGCTTTGTCTCTGATCTGTAATTCTTCAGCCCTTACCTCAAAGCAAGAAAGCAAGAGTCAAACTGGAAGCATCAGGAACAAACCTCCTAAACCAAGCAATGGGCAGGCAATTGAGACCAAGACTCCAACAAATTACATTTATATATTTCTCAGTTGGATGATTTTGAAGGTTTACAAAATACAATTAAATCATTTACACCTCAGTATTTGTGAATTAACAGCCACCCCATCCCGCAACTATTGATTGAATGAGAGGCTTCTAAGTGCTGGGCGGTGTAGGAGACACCGGGCATCCAGCATTTAGCAGTGAACATGACACACAGGGTTTCTGTGGTCACGGCACTTGCAGGAAGACAGAATCAAATCATTGCACTTGGGTTAGCCCATAACAATTGGTTTGACCCTTTTATGACTCATCTTCTCAAGGGCCTGCAAAAACATGCCTGTAACAAAATGAATTAATCTCTGGATAATATTTAGCTACAAGGATATTAGGGTCAGCAAATTGACCTGTATTCTGTTTCTGTCTCTTGGCTTTTTTGTTTTATATCATAAAAAGTAGTGACAGATCCCAGGAGACCATCCCCCACCCCCAGTTTTATTAAGGTATAAAAATAAAATTGTAAGATATTTAAAGTGTAGGTCCTGGCCAAGTAGCTCAGCTGATTAGTGTTGTCCAATATGCCAAGGTTGGGAATTTGATGCCTGGCCAGGTGCACATATGGGAATCAACCAATGAATGCATAATTTGGTGGAACAACAGCTCAATGTTTCTCTCTCTCTCTCTCAAATCAATAAATAAATTTTAAAAATTAAAAATGTACATTGTGATTTGACATATGTATTGTGAAAAGTTTCCCCTCATCTGGTTAATTAACATATCCATCACCTCATATATTTACCTCTTTGTGTAGGTGAGAACTTTGAAGTTCTATTCTTAGCAAATTTCAATCACACAATGCAGTGTTACCAACAATAGTCAACACATTTTACATTAGCTCCTCAGACCATCTTCATTTTATAACTGATAGTTTCTACCTTTTTTCTGCCAACCTCTTCCTATTATCCTGACCCCCCAGACCCTGTCAACCAGTTTTTGACTCTTTGTTTCTATGAGTTTGACTTTTTTGAGGGAGTACAACATAAATGGGATAACCAGCAGTGTTTGTCTTTCTGTGTCTGACTTATCTCCCTTAGCATGATGACCACAAAGTCCATCAATATTGTTGCAAATGACAAGTAGCAGGATTTCCTTCTTTTTCACAGCTGATAATATTCCATTGTATATACAAGGCATATACATCTTTATCCATTCATTTGTTGGGGGGGGCACTTAGGTTGTTTCTGTATCTTGGCCTTTGTGAATAATGCTGCAATGAACACGGAAGTGTGGATATCTCTTCAATGACTTTGTGTGTATACCCAGAAGTGGGAGTGCTGGATCATATGGTAATTCTATTTTTACCAATAGACCTTAAATTACCCGAAGGCATGGACTAGATACATCTTACTCAAAGTACTACTGTGCCCTGGCCAGTTGGCTTAGTGGATAGAGCATCAGCCTGGTGTGCGGACATCCGGAATTTGACTCCTGGTCAGGGTACACATAAGAAACAATCATCTGCTTCTCTTCCCTTCCCTCTCATCCGCCCCCTTCCTCTCTTACAGCCAGTGGCTTGATTGGTCTGAGCTAGAGCCTCAGGCGTTAAAGATAGCTTGATGATTTGAGCATTGGCGCCAGATGGGGGTTACAGGGAGAACCCGGTCAGGGTGCGTGCGGGAGTCCGTCTCTCTATCTCCCCTCCTCTCACTTTAAAAAAAAACCAAGTGCTACTGTGCTCTCAAGAGCTTAGCACAATACTTGGCATATAAGAGCCCATCAGTAAATATGTATTGAATGGATGTTTTGAATGAATGGATGGATGGACAAGTACATGAATGAATGATTTACCTGTTTGTGAATTTAAAATGAACACAATAATTAGTGTCATACATTGTGGTCATTTTCTAATTTGGATTTTAGGGAATCCAGACATACTTATTACCATCTTATAATGCAGTTGTTCTTATGTTATTCACATAAATATGCCCCTGGAAGCTCCACACTGGTGCATCCTGGACCGTTGTGTCCTTGATCAGACCTTACCAGCTCTACCCCTACCCTGGGGTGAATCCTTAACCTGTTTTTCCACTTCCAAAGGGGCATGACAACTTCTGTTCTTTGCCCTTTCTTGTAAAGAGTAAATTAGAAAACACAAAAGTATAAACTGGAGAGTGTGACAAAAACATGAAGAGCCATTATTATTACTTCTCCCAAACCCATAATCCCTGCACCTCTTTAAACCCTATTAAAAGTTAGAGTGGGCAGCACCAATGCTGATGTATTTAAATTTCTTAAGACACCAGGCTAACAACACCGTTATTTCCCACCTAGCACATTGCCAGCACTTAGAAGATCCTCTCTCTTTCCTGTCTGTAATCAACTGCTAACGTTTAATCCCATCCAGACATCTGATTAGCTCTTTCCTCCCAACCCATTGCCCCTGACTCAGACCCCAGCACATGTGAATTCATGAGCAGATGTCAAAACCCTCCTGGTTGGTCTTACCCCCAGGGCTTCTCCCATTCCACCCAAGCTGCAAACACTCTCAGACAAGTTGTCCTAAAATGCTATTCTCTGTCCCTTGTTCTGCAATGGCTCCATACAGCCTGTCATTTTTAATCTGCTGAGTCTAATGGCCCTGCTCAACCAACCTTACACTTCAAGCACTCTTCCAATGCAGCCAAGTTTATGTATGCCTCTGGCAACCTACACATGGCCAGCGTGTCACATCCATTCTTTTCCTGAGGCTGGTCCACCCACTAGAACTTCCTCTTTTTCTTTTCTATAGTTGTTTCAATACTACCCAGATAAGGCCCATTTTATGTCCTATTCTATCAATATCATCATCAACACCATTACCACCATTTACTGAGAGCACCAGGCTCTGTGCCAGGGCTTTAACACATTATTTCTTCAATCTTCTTCAACACCCTATGAGGCAGGTAATGTTATCATCTCCATTTTATAGATGAGAAGACTGAAATTCAGAGAGGTTAAGTAACCAGCCCAAGGTAATACAGCTCATACATGGTAAAACTAAGATTCAAATGCAGGCAGAATTCTCATTTGGAAAAACTAGACTACTCTGCCCCTCTGTTGTCGAAGAAGTCTTTCTTGATCACCCAAAAGAGGCCTTTCTCTGTAAAGCAACAAGTCTTCAGAACAGAAAGGGTCTTCTCACTGCATTTCTGTGAATGTCTTCACACTCCCACTCTCGTTTCACCCCGGAGGTCCTTTGAAGCTATAAGAAATAGTCCTCAAGTTTACAAGGGACGTGTTTGTAATGGAAAAGAAAATTAACGAACCAGAGAACAGAATCAGTATGAATCAGTACTAAGAAACATGTCTAACTGGCTGTATCTGTCTACATAAATGGCAGCCTCAATGAATCCCAGAAAATAAGAAAGGATTAAGTCACCGATGCCGGGTTCAAGTTCAAGCTCTACCACCGATGAGCAGAGTAACATCGGCTTACATTCTCTGAGCCTCAGTTTCCTCATCTGTAAAACAGAGCAATAAATGGCTCCCCTGTACCTCACATCATAGGGTGTATCACAAGGATGTGTGTACACACATGCTCAGAGCAGTCACACAGGAAGTGTAAAATGATAAAAATATCACTTACCGAATGAATGTTATTTCTTATAATCATTCTATTCTACTTCTCTTAGAATCATTGTTTTTGCTCCTGTAATAATCCCTGTCTATAAATATATTTTAACTAGAAAAATAATTATTAACAAATCCGACTTTATTCTAAGAATCTGGTCCTTAGCTGCCCTTCCGGGACTCTGCAGGGAATGGGGAGTTGAGCCTTCTCGTATCCAGCCTCCTATAAACTTACCCTGGGCTCCGAAAGCCATTCTCCTCCTGGTTTGGTCGTGTCTCCCTTATTCTTTTAGAACTTTGCAAGCATTTCTGATCCATTTGCAGTTGCGAGGTCAAATGTGCTGTTTCCTATCTGTCTTCGCAGGTGCTGTTCCCTCTGCCTAGAAAGCTGTTCCCCCAATCAGTGATAAAAGATGTTCTATCTTTTCAGGCAACTTCAAGGGTCACTCCCTCTTCCAGACCCCAGCACCTTTCCTCAGTACTACCGCTTGGACCTAGTAGAGGTGTGTGTTATTGTATGAATTATACCTTTATGTTAAAGATTTCTTTTTTACTTCACTTTTAAAAAAATCATTCAATAACATTTTTATTGTGGTAAAATATACATAACATGAAATTTGTCATCTCAGCCATTTCTAAGTGTACAATTCAACGGTGTGAAGTACATTTCTATTTTTTAGGTGAGGAAACTGAGATCTAGGAACGTCAGGCAACTGGCTAGGGAGCAGCAGAAAAAGCATTGGAACATAGACAGCCAGAGACTGCATACGGATGGGGTGTGGGTCTTCTGCAACTCTGTACCTCTGAGGCTAGCCATAGTAGGGGCTCAAGCATGTTGAATAAGTGACTAGTGAAGGAATGAAGGAATGAATGGACTACATGGTAAGCATTTCTGGGGAGCTTTCGGACTGATGTTCTGAAAAGCAACACTAAAAGAGCCTCCACCTGTGCTGGTCTCCAAACTCCATGCTCATTCGGGTAATAGGCGATCCACACGAGAGCCAGACAGACTGCAAGTCCCCTGACAAAGAGCGAGGGGAAATAAACAGGAAAAAAAGAAGCTAGTGTGTGGGCCTGACCTTCAGATCTTCGCCTCCCAACCTGGGGCTGGCAGCTTGCCTGATATGCCCTTCTCGCCCACTGGAACCTTGTTTAGCCTGCAGGACCAGTGCAAACACTCTTGCAGGCTGGCAGGCTAGGACCCCCCCCGCCCCCCACAAAGAGCCAATCTCTTCTTCTCATTTTCCCTTGCGCCTTTATTTCATGTTTGTTTCATTTTACTGGTATTGTAAATTACGGTGTTCTTTTCATGTGTGCTCACACTCCCCCAAATCTCCATTAAGAGTGGGGGCTGTGTCTCAGTCCATCTCTAATCTCTGCAGCATCTAGCACCGCACCAGGAAAAATGGACACTGGCTAGGAACACTGAGAGTCAGAGAGGACTAGGATCAGGCTCCAGTTCCACACCTTACTAGCTTTGTGACTGTCAGCAAGTTTCTTAACTTCCCCAGGCCTCAGTTTCCCCAAATGTAAGAAGAGAACAAGAGCTCCATTGACCTCATAGACTTGTTATGAGAATTTAATAAGCTCAAGCTCATAGTTAAAACTCATTAAGATCTATTATTATTAATAAGTGTTTAATAATTAATCAGAGACTAAGAACAGGCACAATGGATTTTTCCTTCAATTAACACATATGAAGGAAACACTTACAAAAATGAAACTTAAAGTGGTGAACAAGCACAGAGCAAAGTAAATAATTGGGTTTGTTTAAAGTACATACCGGATACTATCTTATTGGTAATCTTCAGATTCCCACTATTAGAGTTCCTGTAATAATTTACACAGTCAGCTGCCTATCCAGGCTCAGTGCAAAGACTGTATAGACATCTCCTAAATCCTACCCCAATACCGAGCCTCCAAGAAGACAGCCCACACTGCCTTCACCCCTTATCATACCTCAAGGAAATTCCCATGACTTATTCAAAATGAGATTGATTAGGAAGGAACCAGGGACTACAAAGAAGGTTAAGTTATACTGATCACCGCATGCCTCTGTGGTTTATTCTCCATCCAGTAGCCCACATAACCTTTTAAAAACAAAACAGCGCATGTCAGTCTCAAGCTTAACAATCATCAGCTGCTTCTCTTGCAATTAGAATAAAATGTATACTTTTTTTTTTTTTTTGAATCACAACCTGCAAGGTCCTACCTAGTACGGCTCTTCTCTGATTCATCCGCACTCTCTAGCCTGATTCTCTGAGTTCTAGCCATCCTGGCCATCTGCCCCTTCCTCTAACACAGCAAGGGTCTTTGCATTTGCTGCTTGGATCCTTGACATTTAGTTGGCAAAATGTTGCCTCCTTAGAAGCATTCCCTGACTACTGGATGGGAAACATCCTTCCCCTATTAATTTCCATGAAACACATTAGCTAAACTGCATTATGTGTTGCTTATGTGTTATGTGACACCTTCGCTCCCAGCCCATGTCCTGCTTTCGCCTGAATAGAAGAAGCTCCGTGAGGACAGGAACCTTGACTGTCCTGCTCCACACTGTATCTTCAGCCCCTAGGACACTGGCACTTATAAAACACTCAATATTATTTACCGAATGAATAAATGGGGCTGAGGAGAACAATTACAGTCATTGTTCACGTTTTATTTTTATATTTCAGATGAATTTGAGTTTTTTTTAATAAAGTGCATGTATGACTTCGGTAATAAGAAAAAAAGAAAGTAATGCCAAAATAAAATAAGATTGAAATAACAAAATTAGCATACTTAATCAAACAGATGAAAGCAACACAAAACCTTTCCCAAGAATCTATTATATGTAGATTTCCAGCAATTCATATCTATGCTGTTTACTAAACCTGAAACAGTGGCCAATTTAATGATCTGCCTGCAAATTTAATGATCTCCCTGGATGAGAGTCTGGGTCCTGCCTGGGCTTTTAAATCATAATCCTCTCCCCTGGCTCAGGGTAAGACTGCTGTTTGAGCTTTCCATTTTATTCCAATCTCCTGCTCAAAGAAGATTTATTTCTACCTCTTCTTCTTTTGCCAATGTTGTGACCTCTCCTGGAATGTCCTCCCCTCAGTTCCCTTGTTCAAAATCTTGATCATCCTTTAAGGCACATTCAAATCTATCAAGAAATGGCCACAGTCAACCAACTGTGATTTTAAAAAGCTCTGTGCTTTCTCAAAAGGCATCTTGTCTTTGTGTCTCCCTCAATTAATTACAGTTGGTTGAAAGCTGTATTTTTATATATCAAACTACACTGAAAGGTCACTATATATTTTCTGAGTATAAAAAAAAAAATCACTGCTAACGGAAAAATGCGGTCAAAGGCAGATGGGAGCAATTGCTTAGAATCTTCCTCAGATGAAAAAATGCCAGGTGGTTTTCAAGGCCATTCCCCACACATTCCCATGAGGAGGAAGGTGGTATATACACAACCATTACCTGTAGAAATGAATGCAAGGAAAAACTGACAGGCAAGCTTTGAATAACCTCTCCCAATATTATTGGACACCATCCACGTATGTCCTATTATAACAACCATTCAGCATTCAGCATTGATTGAGTGTGCTAAATGCATTATATACGTTATTTCATTTAATCCCCCAAACAGCCCAAAGTGGTTATTATTATTATCCTATGGGAAGAGATCACTGAGAGGGTGTAACCACCTGTTGACCCTAAAGCTGGACAGGGAAACTGTAGGCTCCCCTGTCTTTGACATGTTCGCTCTGCTCATTGGTCCCATAGTGGGAGCTATTCCAAGGATGTAGCCTTGAGAGGGTAAGGTATTGTTGAGACCATCTGAACAATATATGTGACTGAATCCCATTAAGGCCTCTATATAAACTTTAAGATTCTGGTGTGTGGGGACAAAGATCTACCTATCTTGTGGCGCCCAAGACAAGTCTTGCAGGCGAGTTGTATGGCTCATAAACCCTGTCACCTACCCATCTGGAGTGTTTTGCATTTGTCTTCAGCCTCTTCTTTCTCTCTGTAAACTGGGGTTAGTTTCATGTTTCACCCAGGAAGCTTCCAAGGTTTTGAAACAACATATTCCCATTTTACAGATGAGGTAACTGATGCACAGAAAGGTTCAACAATTTCCACAGGGTGACAAAGTTAGAGCTGGTTTGAAGCCATTCATTTCTCATGATTTCAAAACTCCTGTTCTCTCCTACTCTACTCTACATTTCTTCTATCTAAAAACGATAGCTAACATTAAAGACAGCAGTTAATACAACCTTAGCTAATAGTTTCTCCCTCTTCAGTTCTTTTTAAGTACCACAAACTCAGTGTTCAACGTGAAATATTTAAATATTTTAATATACGGCCTGACCTGTGGTGGCGCAGTGGATAAAGCATCGACCTGGAAATGCTAAGGTCGCCAGTTCGAGACCCTGGGCTTGCCTGGTCAAGGCACATATGGGAGTTGATGCTTCCTGCTCCTCCCCCCTTCTCTCTCTCTCTCTCCTTTCTAAAATGAATTAAAAAAATAAATAAATAAATAAATAAATATTTTAATATAGAAGTTTAATGTAGAAGTTAAACAGAGCCTGTCTTCTTTCTAATGAGCCTCTCTTTCCCCCCAGCATTTCACGCACTGCAACATTGACTTGACAACCGCTATGCCATAGAATCAATAGTACTAATTTTCACACTTCATTAATAAATAAATGGAACCCCCAGATGTTATAGGATGGATCCATAGATCCCCTAGGAATTGAGAGGGAGTTCCAATAAAGCCACTCAAATAAAAATAAAAAAAACATAGACGGGAGTTGTGAGATCAAAACATGCTAAAGATAGCAATCCCAGATTTAAATGCGAAAGGGAGAATCTAAGTCAGTGCTTTCACATTTCAAGTTTGAACAGGCAAAAAGAAAACAAGCCAGTTTAGGAATCCACGCAAACATAGATTAAGGAACTGCGGTCTTGCATTTAAATAGAAAACAAGAGTCTTCCATGGTTTGGAAGTGAGAGGATGAGAAGGCTTTTCTGCCAGGCTTTTTAATAGTTGGCAGCCCAAGGCTTAGAAGTACAAAAATTTTAGGAGCTCATATGCTATGAATTAAGTGTTCACAGCAATTTTTCTATATGTTTGAAAATTTTCCTAACAATTATGATGAGAAAACATAAGGAGGATTTATTATGGAATTACTAAGGAACTGACTAACATTGCAGTGTTAGTCCAGGGTGTTGCTTTATGTAATTCCTTGCAAAGGATAAAGGCAGGTTCCTTCTACAGATGCAATAATAATATAATCAAAGCGGCAAATATGTATTGAGCACTTATCTTGAGCTCTGCATACATCATCTTACTGAATATTCACAATTAAGCTATAAGGTAGGTAACTATTATTATCTCCATTTCCGAGAATGGAGGCAGAGGGAGGCTTAGTAATGTGCCAAAGTCATCACAGAGCCAGCAAGGGATAGAGGCCAGATTCAAACCCAGGGCTTATTTGAATATAGCTCCTACTCTGAACATTCTTTCCAGGCCTCTGTGAGCTCCACAGACCAATGGGGCTGCCACATATGAACAAAATGACTGACTGTGTTCTGGGACTCTCTCAACAGATTTAGAAAGCCTCTTGAAAACATGGAAGTACTAAACCTTCATATTAAAAGCAGAAAGGGACTCTGGGGTCCAACAAACTAGGGTTCCAATCCTGGCACTGCCACATCACCTAGCAAGCCCTAGTTTTCCCATCTAGGTAAGGGAGTTGTAATTTTCACCTTGGGAAGCTATTGTGGGGATTGAATGAGCTGGTGCATTTAAAGTTCTTACACAGGACCTGGTACATGGCAGCCTATCAATAAAAGGCAGCCATTGTGGGTATTATTTTGAGCCTGTCTGAGACCCTCAGCTCTGCTGTCAGCCAAAGTGTTTTGAAAGGATGAAACAGAAGGAAAGACCAATATTTCAAAAAAAAAGAAAGAAAAGGAAAGAAGGAGAGAGATGGGGAGCATTATGGGTTACAGGAGCAAAACTAAGGCAGTTGATTGTGATTTCAACTTGAATCCGTGAGAACCAGAACACAGCTGAGCCATTCTAGGAAGACTTTCTGAATTTGTAATTACAGGCATGAAGATAGCGCCCCACCCCCACCCCTACCCCCACACACAGTCTTCTACCAGGTGAAGGCAGAAGAAGAGAACATTCACAATAGTTTGGTCCAACATAGCTCTGAGATTGGCGCTGAGCAGGGTTACTCGGTGCCAATGTAGGAAGCTGAGGGTCCTTGAGAAGAGCAGTGGGCCTTTCCCAACCCAGCAGGAGGCCCCATCTAGAGCAAGCAACGCAAGGGCAGGGGCACTGGGAAGCGTCCTCGCTTTGCAGGGAGGGCTGGTGACCCTGAGTCTGCCTCTGTACTTTGAGGGCAGGAGTTCCATTAAAGTCCTATTAATTAAAAACAAAAATCTTTGGTTCATTTGGAAATGTCGTTAACCCCAAAATACGGTGGAGAGAACGAGCAAACACAGTGGGTCGGTTTCAGAACTACCTTCTAGGACTGTATCCAAACCAAAGACTTTGACTGAGTCAAGGAAGAAAGGAGAGGGTGTGCACAGGGTTAAACCTTCCCTTAGCCCTTTCCTTCCCACCCGCAACCCAGTAGAAGGTGGGAAGAAACGCCAGGCATTTCAAATGTGCCCCGAACCTCGTGCCCGGGGAAAGGCACAGTGGAAACCCAGCGGACACTCCCCCCTCTCTAGGGACGTGGGCGCTTTCCAGGATGGTCCAACGGCCCCAGAGTCCTAGCGCATCCCAGGCAGAGAATGGACCCTCCTTTCTGGGCTGCGGGCGAGACCCTACTTTCTAAGACCAGTTACGAGCTTACAGATTAGGGACTCCCGAGTCCTCCCCAGGCTCTCCGCTAGCTGCCTTGCGGTTTCCCGAGCCTCCAGGTGCAGCCCAGCCCAGAGAGTCCCCTTTTGTTCACGGGAGAGCGCGTCGCAGAGCTGCGCATCCCCTCCTGCCCTGAAAGCCCCGCTGCGGGGGCGCTTTCCTTAGTCCGCTCCTTACAGCCCCGCGTCCTGCGACCACCGGCTGGCTATAGGGCACGGATCCCCAAATGTACCCTCCTTCCTCGGAAGTACTCACTTCTCCTCAGTCCCTCCGCTTTCCACGCCGTCTCCTCCACCGCCCCATAGCGCCTCAGAGGCTTCTCAGCTTCCAGATGGGTAGATAAAGATTGCTTTAACTCCATCGCTTATCCCCGCGGGCAGGTCGACGGGTACTCCCTTACTCCATCCCCGCCGCGGGCTGCCGGGAGGGAGGCGGCTCCAGCCAGCAGGGTTTTAAGGGGCCGGGCGCTCGTGACGCTGCTCCATCTCTTCCGCCGCGAGGGCCCGGGAGCGCTGACTGGTACCCAGGAAGGGGAGGGATGCAGAGCGCATGCGCAATGGAGGCTTGTGGGGGGGCTGGGTAGACAGAACAAGGGGTTATGATAACTCTAAGGAGAACAACAAAAACAACAACTTAAATAGAGCCAACCCAAAGGAAGTAAGAACAAGGCCCCTGCCCATAGTGGAGCCAATGGCGATGTTCTGAATGGGGCTGACACTTTGGGTAGCTTGTGATATGTCAGCGGGCTGCTAGGTTTTGAGTGGGATTTGTGTGTCTCTGTTTGTGGGCGATGGATCCATCTTTGTGGGGAGTATGCAGAAGTGTGAATGTGGACCTGGATCTGTGGGTTCTGTGCTTGGCTGAATAAGGGTTTTTTTTGTAAGAATCTCTGTCTTCTGCATCTGTGTGTACAATTTGAATATGAAATGGGACAGTCTTCTGTGAGGGTGCCTGTGTCGACTCTGTATGTGTTTGCATGAACTTGAGAGAAACAAAAATATTGGGAAACGAGTATAAAAAGCTGTTTGGTGTATAGGTCTTTACTGCCCAGAAACCTAGGCATTTGTCATACTAACAAAGCATGACAGCATTAAAGATACAAAGTAAAATCAGAAGCTTGATTGATTAAAAATAATAATAATAACATTTATTGAATGAGAGCTAGATGCCAAACACTTTCCAAAACTCTGTGGAACAGATACTGTTTGATTGGCCTTGTTTTACAGAGGATGAAGCTGAAGCTCAAAAAGATTAAGTTATTTGCCGAAAGTCCCACACTTACCAAGTGGTCTGGTCAGCACTTGAATCCAGACTTAGGCTCTTTATTATATTGACCTCCTAGCCTAAACAGGTATGGTATTTTGTAAGGGGGTGTGCTACAGGACATGGGATATTTGTTTGTTGTTGTTTTTAAGATGTTATGTGGGACCATTTGTGGAAGTGTAAAATGGCCCGGCTCTTCAAGAAAATGATTTAGCAACTGGTAACAAGAATCTTTAAACGTTATTATTAATGAATTTCTAAATAGCTCCTAAGGGAAAAAGGAAATAATAAAAATCATAAAATATTTAGACCTGGAGAACCATGAAAGAATCACATAGCAAAACTTGTTTTTATGGAAGTTAAGTACATAACCTTAAATGAATGCATTAAAAAATGTAAGGCTATCCTGACCAGGTCATGGGACAATGCATAGAGTGTAAGCCTGGGACACTAAGAACCCAGGTTAAAAACCCCAAGGTTACCAGCTTGAGTGCAGGCTCATCTAGCTTAAGCACAGGCTCATCAGCTTGAGTACAGGGTCACTGGTTTGAGTGTAGGATCATAGAAATGACCCCATGGTCGCTGGCTTGAGCCCAAAGGTTGCTGGCTTGAGCAAGGGGTCACTGGCTCAGCTGGAGCCTCCTGGTCAAGGCACATATGAGAAAGCAATCAATAAACAACTAAGGTGCCACAACTATGAGTTGATGCTTCTCATCTCTCTCCCTTACTGTCTGTCTCTCACGTGCATACACACTTGCCCCCCCCCCAAAAAAAAAGAAAGAAAAATGTAAGGCTAAAAACAAACAGTTTAGGATGAATAGATAAGCAAAATGTGGTATTTCCATACAATAGGATACGATTTAGCCTTAAAAAGGAAGGAAATTCGCCCTGGCCGGTTGGCTCAGTGGTAGAGCGTCGGCCTGGCGTGCGGGGGACCCAGGTTCGATTCCCGGCCAGGGCACATAGGAGAAGCGCCCATTTGCTTCTCCACCCCCCCTCTCCTTCCTCTCTGTCTCTCTCTTCCCCTCCCGCAGCCAAAGCTCCATTGGAGCAAAGATGGCCCGGGCGCTGGGGATGGCTCCTTGGCCTCTGCCCCAGGCGCTAGAGTGGCTCTGGTCGCGGCAGAGCGACCCCCCGGAGGGGCAGAGCATCGCCCCCTGGTGGGCAGAGCGTCGCCCCTTGTGGGCAGAGTGTCGCCCCTGGTGGGCGTGCCGGGTGGATCCCAGTCGGGCGCATGCGGGAGTCTGTCTGACTGTCTCTCCCTGTTTCCAGCTTCAGAAAAATACAAAAAAAAAAAAGGAAGGAAGGAAATTCTGTAATGTGCTACAACATGGATAAAACCTGTGGCTGTTAGTCTAATAAGCCAGTCACAAAAAGACAAATACTATATGATTCCACATACAGTATATAAGGTAGTTAGAGTCATCAAATTCATAGAGACAAACAGTGGAATGTTGGTGGTCAGGGAAGGGAGGGGGGAAATGAGCTGTTACTGTTGACGAGGGTTGGCTACGCAGTTTTACAAGATGAAAAGAGGAATGGGGATGGGTGGTGGTAACAGCTGCACAACAATGTGAATGTATTTAACACCTGAACTGAAATGGTTAAAATGGTGGAAAAAATGGGTTGTGTTTAACTCAAAAGACATTAAGAAAAAAGAACAGATAAAATTTAAGTAAAGCAGAAAAGAGAAAATAATGATAAGAGTATAAATTAAGGAAATAGAAAACCAAGAAGCACTAGAGAGAGTCAACAAAGCTGAAAGCTGATTGCTTGGAAGGAAGAAACTAATAAAAAGGCAAACCTCTCAAGACTCATCAAAATAGGCTGGCATAAGTAACATGAAGAATAAAAGGTAGACATGATACAAATACAAAAACTTTTTTTAACTTAGTTGAAAAAAAACATTTTCTTATAAACTAAACTATCAAAATATATTTAAGAAATTATAAGCTAACCATTACAAATAGCCATTACAAAAACTGAATTGTAATATAGAAATTTATTTTCCTCCTCAATCCAACAAGGGCAACAGGCCCAGACAGTTTTATAGGTGAGCTTCACCAGATAATAGATAATTATTTTACAAAATAATCCTTATTTTGTAAAAATTGTTTCAGAGCTCATTTTATGAAGATACAATGATCTTGATATCAAAACTAGACTTAAAGAGTACAATATTAGTCAAATTTAAAATATAACCATTATGGCAAAAAATCTGAGGAGAAAACCATTTTCCATTACTGGAAATATTAATTAATTTTATCTTGCACTGTGAAGCAACATTAAAAATGAACTGAAATTTTGAAGAGATAGATATGCCTAATTCAAAGATACATAAAGATGACAATTCTCTTTGGTGCAATTCCCAGTTAAAATCTCAATAGGAGGCCCTGGCCAGTTGGCTCAGCGGTGGAGCGTCGGCCTGGCGTGTGGGGGACCCGGGTTCGATTCCCGGCCAGGGCACATAGGAGAGGCGCCCATTTGCTTCTCCACCCCCCCCCTCCTTCCTCTCTGTCTCTCTCTTTCCCTCCCGCAGCCGAGGCTCCATTGGAGCAAAGATGGCCCGGGCGCTGGGGATGGCTCCTTGGCCTCTGCCCCAGGCGCTAGAGTGGCTCTGGTTGCGACAGAGCGACGCCCCGGAGGGGCAGAGCATCGCCTCCTGGTGGGCAGAGCGTCGCCCCTGGTGGGCGTGCCGGGTGGATCCCGGTCGGGCGCATGTGGGAGTCTGTCTGACTGTCTCTCCCCATTTCCAGCTTCAGAAAAAAAAAAAAAAAAAAAAATCTCAATAGGAAAGATAATTTTTTTTTTTTTTTTTTTTTTTACAGAGAGAGAGAGGGATAGACAGACAGGAACGGAGAGAGAGGAGAAGCATCAATCATCAGTTTTTCGTTGCAACACCTTAGTTGTTTATTGATTGATTTCTCATATGTGCCTTGACCATGGGCCTTCAGCAGACTGAGTAACCCCTTGCTCGAGCCAGCGACCTTGAGTCCAAGCTGGTGAGCTTTGCTCAAACCAGATGAGCCAGCGTTCAAGCTGGCGACCTCAGGGTCTCAAACCTGGGTCCTCCGGATCCCAGTCCAACACTCTATCCACTGCGCCACAGCCAGGTCAGGCGATAAATTTTTTTAATATGACTTTTAGGCTGACTCTAGTCTGCTAGAAACAATTCAATGGAAGACAACTTTTTTTTTTTAAGTTTTATTTTAAAACAACTTATCACTTTGTAATTTTAGCCCAATCCCTTTCTGGACCATTTTTGTAAATAAATATCAAAATGTGAAAAATAAAAGAGCCTGACCTGTGGTGGTGCAGTGGATAAAGCATCGACCTGGAATGCTGAGGTTGCCGGTTCAAAACCCTGGGATGACCTGGTCAAGGCACATATGGGAGTTGATGCTTCCTGCTCCTCCCCTCTTCTCTCGCTCTCTCTCTCTCTCTCTCTCCTCTTTCTCTCCTCTCTAAAATGAATAAATAAAAGAAAAATAAGCTTTGACAAGTTGACCCTAAAATTATGTAGAAGATCAAAGGCTGGGAATAGACAGGATAATGGTGAAGAAAATAAAAAAATACTTAACTACCAGATATCAAACTCTATTATAAAGCCTAAGACATAAGGAGAAAATTAAGAACTCCCAAAGAGACCCACACATATTTGAAAAGTTTATATATGACAGAGAAAGCCTTAGAAATCAGTACAGAAAGAATAGACTATTTAATAAGTGATGCTGAGATATTTGCCTAACCAAATAGAAAACTAAAGTAAAAATCATATCCTTATATTTCCCATCTCTCTCTCTCTCTCTCTCTCTCTCTCTCTCTCTCTCTCTCTCTCTCTCTCTCCAGATGGATTAAAGTCCTACAAGAGAAAAGAAAAAATTTAAAAACTTCTAGGATAATATGGAAGAACACCTTAACTATTTTGTAGTGGAAGGGTACGTTAAAACACAAACCGTAAAGAAAAATAATGTTTGACTGCATTAGATGTTTTTATTGTGGTGAAATTCACATCAAATGAACTATTTTAAAGTGAACAATTCAGTGACAATGTGCTTTTACAATGCTGTACAACCACCACCTCTATCCAGTTCCAAAACACTTCTTCCCCCATTAAGGGAAAACCCACACCCATTAAGCAGTTAACCCACTTTCCCCACTCCCTCCAACCCCGGACAACCACCAATCCTTTTGCTCTCTATGGATTTACCTATTCTGGATACTTCATATGAATGGAATCATACAACATGTGACCTGTTATGTCTGGCTTCGTTCACTTAGCATACTGTTTCTAAGGTTCGTCCATGCCCTGGCTGGATAGCTTGCTGGTTAGAGCATTGCCCTGAAGTGCACAGGTTGCCAGTTCAATCTTCAGTTAGGGCACATACAAGACCAGATTGATGTTCCTGTCTCTCTCTCTCTCTCTCTCTCTCTCTCTCAACCCTTTCTCTCACTCTAAAATCAATAAAACGAACATTTAAAAAATAGATATCTACTTCTTTTAAAAAAGAAAAAGGTTCATTCACATTGTACCATGTATCAGTATTTCACTCCCCATCATGGCTAAATAATATTCCCTTGTGTGAAAACACCACACTGTTTATTCGTTTATCCATTGATGAACATTTGGGTCATTTCTACCTTTTGGCTATGAACATTTGTATGCAAGTATTTGTATAAGTGCTTTGGGGTGAGTTACCTAAGAGTGAAATGGCTTGGTCATCTGGCATTCCCTGTGTAACTTTTCAAGAACCTGCCAAACTGTTACCCAATGGCTGAACCATTTTACATTCCCACCAGCCAAGGGGTCCAATTTCTCCACATCCTCCCTAACATTTATTATATTTTGTTTCTGTGTTTATGGCCACAGCAATAGAAAAGACCAACAAAATGAATAAATCTTCAATACATAGTATTAAGCAAAAAAAACAGATGCAGAGGAGTATATACTAAATAATTTCTAGAAAGTTCAAAAACAGGTAAAACTCATCTATAGTGATAAATGTCAGAATAATGGTTACTTTTAGAAAGGTACTGAAGAGGAAACAACATGAGGGGATGCTTATTGAAATGCTAGAAATGTATAATCTGATTGGTGATATATTGGGATATGTGTATATATACATACATACATATCAATATATATATATATATATATATGGAGAGAGAGAAAAAAGAATAGATGTATTTATTGCAATAGTCACTTAAGAAATATGCCCTTTATATATAGAAATTATATCTCAATATTTTAAAAAAACTAATTAAATAAAAGAGTGTATAACCCTTAAGATAGTTGGTGGGTTCAGGGATCTTTGTTGTTATTCTCTTTACTTTTTTGTTATGTTGAAATATTTTGTGACCCTAAATAAAAAATTTTTGAAAAGGAAGAAAAACCTGACTGGTGGTGGCACAGTGGATAGAGCATCAGACTGGGATGCGGGGGACCCAGGTTCAAAACCCCAACGTCACCGGCTTGAGCTCAGGCTCAACCAGCTTCAGCACAGGCTCACCAGCTTGAGTGTGGGATCATAGGCATGATCCCATGGCCTCTGGCTTGAGCCTAAAGGTCATTGGCTTAAGCCAGGCTGGCTGGGGCAAGGGGTCACTGGCTCAACTTGAGCCCCCTGGTCAAGGCATATATGAGATACAATTAATAAACAACTAAAGTGATGCAACTTTGAGTTCATGCTTCTCATCTCTCTCCCTTCCTGTCCCTCTCTCACTAAAAAAAATAAAAAGAAAAAAACACTCAGGTCTATTAGATCTAATAATTCTACTCCTGGGGATCTACTCTAAGAAATAAATTGAAATATGCCTGACCAGGCAGTGGCGCAGTGGATAGAGCATTGGACTGGGATGCGGAGGACCCAGGTTCGAGACCCCGAGGTTGCCAGCTTGAGCGTGGGCTCATCTGGTTTGAACAAAGCTCACCAGCTTGGACCCAAGGTCGCTGGCTTGAGCAAGGGGTTACTTGGTCTGCTGAAGGCCCACGGTCAAGGCACATATGAGAAAGCAATCAATGAACAACTAAGGTGTCACAACGAAAAACTAATGATTGATGCTTCTCATCTCTCTCTGTTCCTGTCTGTCTATCCCTCTCTCTGACTCTCTCTCTGTCTGTTAAAAAAAATTTTTAAAGAAATATTAAAATATACTTAAACACAAGATATTTCTCATAATTTACACAAAATGTGGAAATCTAGGAAATGTCTAATATCTTGCAAAAGAGAAATGGCTAATTAAATTATAGCATGCATGCAATGTAACACCGTATACCTACTTAAAATGATGTTTACAAAGAGTTGGAAATACCATGGGAAAAACATTTAACACAATATTAATCAAGACATAAGAAGAAGAGTAGAATACAAACAAACTGTAATATAAAGTATAGGCTATTGTTCTTGATTTCTCTATTAAGATCACGTGTACACTGCAACCTCAGTCATATTAATTACTTCATAGAACAAAGGTAGAAATTAATTTAAAAAATACTGTGATTCCAAATTTGTTATATGTTCATATATGATGTATACATGTTCAATAAAACACAAATGACATACACCAAAATGTTGATAGTGACTAACTATGAATTTTAAGATAATAAATGTTTTATTTGACTTCTCCAATGTTCCTACAAGGTATATGCATTACTTTTATAATCAAGAGAAATTGATAATGTTTTTAATGCATGGAAAATAAAAAGACTAGGAGTAAATACACAAAAATATTTACAGTGGTTGAGTTGAGATTTGGTGGAAATCCTTTTCTTTTTAGCTTTCTGAATTTTTCAGCATCTATATTGAGCTGCTCTATCATTCAAAAATGAATAAATTTTGTTTCTAAAAAGTGTGAGTAATACAATTCTGTAATCCTAGATGACAAAATCACCCCTGCCACAGCAGTGCCCAGACCCTGTTTGCATTAGTTGAGGGTGATAATGCCTTCAATTCAATAAGTGGCCGAGGTAACAGTCTGAGTGGAATTATTAAGTGGCTCTCTTAGCCCTGGCTCCTCATCCTGGCTCGCTGCCTCACTCTGCTGGGAATGCCAAGGACTCAGAGGGATGAGGGATGACTGCAAAGGGCCAGGGCAGCAGGGGCCAGTGCAAGACACCTTTGTAACTGTCATTTCGGCTGATTGAAAGGGGAAATAATGCAATCTCACCTTAGTAATTTGATACTTTATCCAGCATATTGACAATTTCAAATGTCCATGGTGCTGAGCTTATCAGAATAGCATGGTTTTTAAAAATACAGTCTTTAAAATCGGAAGGATCTGAGTTCAAAGCCCTTTCTCTGCCACCTGACAGCTGTGTGACCCTGTGTGACATGTCACAATATCTCTAAGCCGCACTTTCATCATCTTTAAAGTTCAAATGGCAATACCTATATCAGAGGACTGTCATGATGATTAAGTGAGACAATGCCCCACAGCACATAAAAGGCCTCAATATAAGTATACAAGATATTATTATTACTATTATTATTATTATTATTACATTGTACTGGCTGATGCTTTGAGTTCTGGCCTTTTGAGAATATGTCAAATGTCAACTGAAGTCTCCAAACCAAAAACAGAAACCTATTAAAATGACATTGTGCCTGACTAGGCGGTGGCATAGTGGATAGAGCCTCAACCTGGGATGCTGAGGACTCAAGTTGAAAACCCTGAGGTCACCAGCTTGAGTGTGGGCTCATCCGGCTTGAGCACAGGCTCACCAGCTTGAGCTCAGAGTCACCGGCTTGAGTGTGGGATCATAGACTTGACCTCATGGTTGCTGGCTTGAGCCTAAAAGTCGCTGGCTTGAGCCCAAAGTTGCTGGCTTGAGCAAGGGGTCACTGGTTCAGCTGGATACACCAGTTAAGGCATGTATGAGAAGCAATCAATGAACAACTAAAGTGATACAACAACAAATTGATGCTTCTCATCTCTCTCCCTTCCTGTCCTCTATCCCTGCCTCTCCTTCTGTCTCTCTGTCACTCTCTCTCTCTCTCACTAAAAGAAAGAAAGAAAGAGAGAGAGAGAGAAAGAAAGAAATAAATGACATTAAGAAGAGAAATTAAAGCCATCAGGCATTGTTGGTGGAAATGTATAATGGTGCAGCCACTTTGGAAGACAGTTTGTCAGATTCTCAAAAGTGTAACATCGTTACCATATGATCCAGCAATTCCCCTCCTGGGTATACCCAAAAGAAAAGAAAGATACATCCACACAAAAACTTGTGCATGACTGTTCATAGCAGCATTATTCACAGTAGCTGAAAGAGTAGAAACAACTCAAATGTCCATTAACTGATGAATGAATAAATAACATAAGGCAATCCTTACAAAGGAATGTTATTTAGTAATAAAGAGGGATGAAGCATTGATACATTCTACATCATGGATAAACTTAAAAACATTATAAGTGAAAGATGCCTCTCATAGTAGACAACATATTGTATGATTCTGTTTATGTGAAATGTTTAGAACTGTATCTATACAGAAAGTATATCTATAGCAAACCTATAGAGAAAGAAAGGTTAGGGGTCGCCTAGGGCTGGAGGTGAGGGAAGGGGGGAAGGGGACACAGCTAAAAGGTACAGGGTTTCTTTTGAGGATGGCAAAAATGTTCTAAAATTGATTGCAATGATAGTTGAATAATTCTAGGACCGCACTAAAAACCATTGAAATGTACCCTTTAAAAGGGTGATTTTTATGGTATGTGCATTATATCACAATAAAGCTGCTACCAAGAAAAATGACATCAAGTGAGGTTTACACATCTAAATCACAGTGCATCATCACAAAGTGAGCGAAATGACTGGGAACAACAGCCTGTGCAGCCAGCCAGCCGGAATCCCAGGGGTCGGGCCACACAGTCCAAACCTGTCCTGGTTCTGGCCGGGGTCTGGCATCACCTGACAGTGACTGTCCATTCTAGCTTGTCTGTGGGTGGAGATCACTTGAGGTTCTGTGGCTGACTGAAATTTGCAAAACAGCCACAGTGATTCCAGGAATCCCCTAGTTAGTTGCTCCATTGCAGGGGTCCCCAAACTTTTTACACAGGGGGCCAGTTCACTGTCCCTCAGACCGTTGGAGGGCCGGACTATAAAAATAAACTATGAACAAATCCCTATGCACACTGCACATATCTTAAAGTAAAAAAACACAATGGGAACAAATACAATTTTTAAAATAAAGAACAAGTAAATTTAAATCAACAAATTGACCAGTATTTCAATGGGAACTATGCTCCTCTCACTGACCACCAATGAAAGAGGTGCCCCTTCCGGAAGTGCAGCTGGGGGGCCGGATAAATGGCCTCAGGGGGCCGAATGCGGCCCGGGGGGGCCGTAGTTTGGGGACCCCAGCTCCATTGCATTGGCCCAATTCAGAAAAAATAGGCTGAGAAAACTCCTCCCATCCATCATCTCACCCCACCCACCTTTCTGTCTCCCACTGAATATGTATTTTGTCCAGCATTATTGTGGGGTTTTACTGAATTAGTCATTTTGCAACTAGCAAATAGGCTGTTAGCAAGACTGTATCTATTCTTCTGTATCTGGCAGCGATCTTAAAAGTTTAAATCTGGCCCTGGCCGGTGGGCTCAGTGGTAGAGCGTCAGCCTGGCATGCGGGGGACCTGGGTTTGATTCCCAGCCAGGGCACATAGGAGAAGCGCCCATTTGCTTCTCCACCCCCTCCCCCTCCTTCCTCTCTGTCTCTCTCTTCCCCTCCAGGCTCCATTGGAGCAAAGATGGCCCGGGCGCTGGGGATGGCTCCTTGGCCTCTGCCCCAGGCGCTGGAGTGGCTCTGGTCGTGGCAGAGCAATGCCCGGGAGGGGCAGAGCATCGCCCCCTGGTGGGCAGAGCATCGCCCCTGGTGGGCGTGCCGGGTGGATCCCGGTCGGGCGCAGGAGGGAGTCTGTCTGACTGTCTCTCCCAGTTTCCAGCTTCAAAAAAATACAAAAAAAAAAAAAAAAAGTTTAAATCTTACAAATGTACTCATGAGAAAACATCATAAAGACCCCTTCCTGTTTCCATGATGCGCCTTTTGTTCTCTTTTAAATCAAGGAGAAAGGGAAAGAACATGGACATGGATGTGTATTCATGTTGCTTGAACTCCTTTTACCCTCACAAAATGGGCTCCTTCTCTAATATCCCCAATTTCTCCTAATAGGGCATTCTTTTATGAAAGCATATCATTGATCAGTTTTGTCTCTCTTTGGTTCCCTGAAAACATTTGGAAACTCAGAAATATTTGAAAGAAAAAGTTGCTAGCCATTTAAATGGGTTGCCTCCACCCCCCCCCCAATAGTCGGTATGGTGCTACGCCTTGTGTTCCGGCTGAATCACAGCCTGTCAGTCATGCACAGTGATGACGGAACCAGTGGAACAACCGGAGAGGAATTTATCTGTGTTTCAATGAAAAGCTTAAGATGGGGGTTGAGGGGGGGGAATCTCCCAGTGACTCGAAGAAATATAAGAAGGGTTGCTGCTAGAAAGTGAGAATTCTAGAAATCATTGTTCACATGAGAAGAATTATTAATGTTAAGATTTGGAAGAGAAAGTTCTAGAGCAGTGGTTCTCAACCTTTCTAATGCCGTGACCCCGCAATACAGTTCCTCATGTTGCAGTGACCCCAAACCAAAAAATAATTTTGGTGGCTACTTCATAACTGTAATTTTGCTACAGTTATAATTCGGAATGTAAATACCTGATATGCATTATGTATTTTCCGATGGCTTTAGGCGACTCCGCCGGGGTTGCGACCCACAGGTTGAGAACCGCTGTTCTAGAGGGTAAGACCAGAGCTCTGAAGCCAAACTGCCTCCGTGAAGATCCTGTATAGCAAGCACCTTGAATCAATTACTGAAGCTCTCCAAGGAGCAGTTTCCTTTCCTATAAAATGGGGTTATCTATGTAGCATGCTTAACACAGTGATGTCATTTATTATTATTATTATTTTAGTGAGAAAGAGAGGGATAGACAGGCACAGACAGACAGACAGGAAGGGAGAGAGATGAGACGCATCACTCATAGTTGTAGAACCTTAGTTGTTCATTGATTTTTTTTTTGTTTTTTGTTTTTTGTTTTTTTTAGAGAGAGAGGGACAGACAAACAGGAAGGGAGAGAGATAAGAAGCATCAACTCTTCATTGCATTACTTTAGTTGTTCATTGATTGTTTTCTCATATGTGCCTTGACCTTGGGGCTAGGGGGGCCTCCAACCAAGCCAGTGACTTCTTACTCAAGTCAGTGACCTTGGGCTCAAGCCAGTGACCGTGGGGTCATGTTTATAAACCTAGGCTCAAGCCAGTGACCCTGCACTCAAGCTGATGAGCCCACACTCAAGCCAGCAACCTTGGGGTTTCAAAACCTGGGTCCTCAGTATCCCAGGCTGACACTCTAACCACTTCAGCACTGCCTGGTTAGGCTCATTTATTATTATTAATATGATAATTATTAACATAACTTGAAGTTAAAAACTGGCTTAAGTGTTAGGCTGTAATCATCAAAATATCAAGATCGCCCTTACATAAATTCTAGAATATTTAACTCTGTGTTGTCATGATGTGCCATAATAAAATATTCCTCCTTTTACAGACTTCTTCAATGCAGATCAGTGTTATCCATGCTTTCCTACACAGATGGTTAGCAGAGATCTTGTATTTTTATAGTTGAGGAGTCTCAGGAAGCCCTGAATGACACTCACAAAGGACTAAAAAATTTCAAGAATTGGACCAAGTTGCATGTCTCAGGCCCGGTCCAGGAGCCCACCCCACGTCAACCGTTCTGCAGAGCAGCTGCTATTTACACATGCAAGGCAGACACCAAAGCAGAGCCATACACTTTCAACATGCAGAGCTGGGATTATCACAGCTCTCTTCTCTCATCAAAACTGGGATATTCTGTTGCTTTGTTCTGTTTGTAAAGCTTGTGATCAATATCTTAGGTGGACATAGCCTTCATAAAACAAATACGGATGTATTCCTTAGGCATCTAAAGTAAATGCAGATGGGTACAATAAATCAAACTTGTCAAGAAACCTCCTCTCCTGGCTTAAGGAAGAGTGAACATGGAATTCAGTGTGCAAATATGAGTTCGGGTTGTGGCATTTCATGTATATATGTATAACAATGAAATAGCATACCGGCAGTTTCCAACACACTCAAATACTCAAGCCACGCAACCAACATTTTAGTGGGCATACAAAAAGTATTACCTAGAGCGCAGAGTGATGGAGAATGGACTCTGGAAACAGACCACCTAGGTAGGTCCTAGCTTCACCACCTACTAGCTGCACGACCTTGGGCAGTTCATTTCCCCTTTGTTCTACCAAAACTGCTCTAAGATTTCTGATGGTGTATTTACGGCCATATCCTATAGTTTCTTTTCAGTCATCATCCTACTTAATCTCTCAAAAAAAAAAGTGTACTACTAGGGGCCAGGCCCTACAACCTTCCACCTTACCTGGCTTCCAGGAATGTACTCTCCCCTGGGTCTTCTGGCTTCTAAGTTCCAGCCCTCCCTTCTCTGTCTCCTTCCCGAGCTCTCTCCCCACTGCTCACCCACTTCAGTAATGGTTCTCTAGTGTTTATATCCTTTCATCTTCTCATCCTGCATGCCTTCCTAGTTAAACCTATCTTTTGCTGTGGCCTCAACACCAATGGCTTGCACGTGCCCTCCCCAATCCCTCTCCTGGATATTTCCACCTACTTCTTGGAAATATCAACCTTGGGAAAACTGACAAAAGAGGGAAGTGGATTTGGAAGAGCAAATAAAGTCAAAGAGAGTGCCAGAAAGCCCACACTGTGTATTGTTATTAAAGAAGGCTTAGGGTAGAGAAAAGAAGCTGAGGAAATACATGTTCAAGCCTTAGGATGTGAAGCTCTGCATCTGTAAGAGAGCAGGGAGCTGGTATTTCTGTAAGAAGTGCTCAGTGAGTGGTAGCAGGTGTTTTGGCCAAGCCGGAGCAGTAACTGAGTGAAGCCAAGGCCACGTGTCTGCATAGGGCGGGGAGAGAGTCTGAGAAAAATCCCCAGGGCATGTGGGACCCTCCCTCTATTATGGTGCTTTCTACTTTCTTTTTTTTAAGCTGAAACGTATTGGGCAGTTACTACACACAAAACACTTTGCAAGACTTACCCTGGTTAACTCTATACTCTAAAGAATATTCTATGAGATTGGGGCTTATAGCTCATAGCGACTGATTAAATTGCTTGCTCCTAAGTGGCAGGACCTGCATTCAGTCTCAACCAGCCAGCCTCAGAGCCCAAACACTTAATCACAATCCATATCTCCTCTCAAAGCTTTCCTTTCTTCTCAAGGGATCACCATGGCAATAAACAGGAGAGGATTTGTAACCTCAGCCTGATCATGTTCAAAATCACACTCATGTTCCCCCCTAAAGAAACCGGCTTCTCCTAAATTCGAAATATCAGATTTATCCTCAGTATCTGACTCTGCAATATTTCACACTCTCCCCCACCCATGGTCAGTCAACAAATCCTACTGTGTCTCCCAAACTCACTCTCTCCATTCCCACTCCCTTGCTCTAGTTCAATTCTGCAACACCTTTGTTCCAAACTACTGCAAAAACTTTCTTTTCTAATTGTTCCCCACTGGAGACCATAATCTACACTGCTTCTAAAATTACACACACACACACACACACAATACCATCCTTGTGCTAAACAACAAACAAACAAACAAACAAACCCTCCACTGGCTTTCTGCTATCTGCAAAATAATTTCTTTAACCTCCTTGGTTTGCAGACAATCAAATTGTTCCCCACTTCTTGGACATTATCAACAAAGCTGTGAGGAATCTTGCAGTTAAAGCTTTGCAGTTGTCCTTTATTTCCTTAGGATAAATTCCTTGAAGTGCTGAATTAATACATATGCCAAAGCAAGAACATATATATACTGGAAACAGTGGACAAGTGGATAATAAAGTGGTGATCCATTTACACAATGAAATGCTATGAGCTGTGAAACACAAAGAAATTTTGAACATATTATACTTATTGAACTTATAGCTTAATAAACATATTACCATTTGTGATCTCCAGGATGGACCTGGAGATCATTATACTTAGTGAAATAAGCCAGGCAGAGAAAAACAAATACCATATGATCTCACTTATATGTGAACTCTAATCAACATAGTAAACTGAGGAACAAAATATTATAGAAACAGAGGCAAGGTCACTGGGCACAGATGCACAGCTGTCAGAGGGAAGGAGGAAGAGGGGACAAGATCAAAGAAGATAAGGGGATTAGCCAAAATGATATACACATAACACATATATACAGATGACCAGGTAGTAAGAGCCAGAGGGAGAAGAGGGATGGATATGGGGCAAGGAAGCAAAGGGAAACAAAAAGGAGTGGAAAGAAACTTTACATGGGGCATGGGGGAGCACAAAGCGGTGCGTAGAGGGTGTTATATTGAGTGGGACACTTGAAACCATGTCAATCCAATCAATTTAAATAAATAAATAAAAAGTGTGTGTGTGTGTGTGTGTGTGTGTGTGTGTGTGTGTGTGTGTGTGTGTGTATCCCTGTGTTCATTGCAACATTACTTATAATAGCCAAGATTTGGAAGCAGCCCAAGTGCCCATCAGTAGATGAATGGATAAAAAAGCTGTGATACCTATATACAATGGAATACTACTCAGCTGTAAGAGAGAAGAAAGTCTTACCTTTTGCTACAGCATAGATGGGCCTGAAAAGTATTATGCTAAGTGAAATAAGCCAGTCAGAGGAAAACAAGTATAATATAATTCCACTCATATGTGGAAGCTAATGAACAGAATAAATTAACAACAATAAAAAGATGTGCACATTGTCGAAGGCATTTGGTGCCCATTATTAAGCCATCCTCCAGAATTTCACACCAAATAACATTCACCAGAAGCGTGCACAACTTATTATAATTTTCACACTGACATGAGTATACCCATGGAGTAGAAATGTGTTCTACTCACTGTGAATCATCAGAACTGGAATATCGAATGGCACATGGTAGAGACTCAGCAAATTTTCATTGAATAAATGAATGAACAAACTGAATAAACAAAATAAAATCCATCAAATGCTCCCTAATTTGCATCTAGCTTAAAAAATCATATAACACAATTGCTATATGCTATGTTCAAATCAACCAACTTTTTCATGTGGAATTGATTTAATAGGAAACTTTGTACACAGGGCTAATATTTCTGGGTGTTTCACAATACTGCTCCATCTAGGGAGCAAAATCCTTGCATCCTATCCATATTTACTAGGTACATACAGACCCAATCTTAGACTCTTCAATCATCACCAATACAGGTCAGGACCTCTCTGGAAGAGGGTTGACATAAACTATATAGTAAAATGAGCAAAGAGGT
This sequence comes from Saccopteryx leptura, assembly GCF_036850995.1. Taxonomy (NCBI): domain Eukaryota; kingdom Metazoa; phylum Chordata; class Mammalia; order Chiroptera; family Emballonuridae; genus Saccopteryx; species Saccopteryx leptura. Next base: position 201,667,041 of record NC_089506.1, read on the forward strand.
GCTGAATATTCACAAATCTATATTTTCATATGTGTATATGCAACTCTCTGTTGGACAGCTCCATTAAACAACAGGGTCCTGCCCTCTAAAATCTATCTTCTGTATTCCCTACCACGATGTGACACTTTTGTTCCAGCCAGCCATTCAAGCCAGAAAATTTGTGTGTGTTTTTTTAAGTGAGAGGAGGGGAGATAGAGAGACAGACTCCAACGTGCATCCCAACCAGGAGTCACCTGGTAACCCTTGTCTGGGGCCAATACTCGAATCAATCAAGCTATCCTCAGTTCCCAGGGCTGATGCTCAGACCAATCGGGCTACTGTCTGCAAGAAATAGAGAGAGAGAGAAGGGGGAGATGGAGGGGGAAAGAAGCAGATGGGTGATTCTCTTGTGTGCCCTGACTGGGAATCCAATCTAGGATGTCCACACACTGGGCAGATGCTCTATACACTGAGCTAACTGGCCAGGGCTAAAAATTTGTATTTTGACCTACAAATCATACTGATATCAATTAGGTAAATCTAAACTGATTAACCTATGGTTAATTCCTTTCTCTCTTATTTCTACTACCATTGAGCTAATGGTAGTAGACAATGCAATACTCACTTAACATTTACTCTTTCAACAGATATTTCTTAGCACCTCTGCTGTTCCAGAGAAGTGCGGATTATCTGTGCTAGATGCCAGGGTTCAGCCATGAAAAAGCATGTTCATTAGCTGGCAGAAACTGTGGGCTGATGCAAGTAGCCATCACAGAATATATTACCCTCTTGGAAATTCATTTTGAATATTAGAATCTTAAAAGCTCTCAAAACTGTTCAGTTTTGGGTAACCCTTTGTTTCCCACACTTCGTTGAACAAAGAACCCTCTTATCAGATAATAGCTAGATTCTCAAAACCGTATCCCACAGAATACATACTGGAAAATTCTCATGAGAAGTGATATAAAGGTTTCAACCAAGGCTTGTCCTATCTATTTCCCCAGGAACATCGTGTTTTGCTAGGTTCTGTCTATAAACAAGTCACATTTGTTAATATATGATTTCCCCATTTCGTTAATCAAATATGCAGGTAACTCAACATCTGTGAAAAGTAACGTGGAAGAGGAGAGCACAGATGCTGGCCAGTTAGCTCAGTGGATAGAGCGTCTGCCCAGTGTGTGGACATCCTAGATTGGATTCCCAGTCAGGGCACACAAGAGAATCACCGATCTGCTTCTTTCCCCCTCCCTCTCCCCCTTCTCTCTCTCTCTCTCTCTCTCTCTCTCTCTCTCTCTCTTTGTATTTTTCTGAAGCTGGAAACGGGGAGAGACAGACAGACTCCCGCATGCACCGGACCGGGATCCACCCGACACGCCCCTGGGCGACGCTCTGCCCACCAGGGAGCGATGCTCTGCCCCTCTGGGGCGTCGCTCTGCTGCGACCAGAGCCACTGTAGCGCCTGGGGCAGAGGCCAAGGAGCCATCCCCAGCGCCAGGGCCATCTTTGCTCCAATGGAGCCTTGGCTGCGGGAGTGGAAGAGAGAGACAGAGAGGAAGGAAGGGGCGGGGTGGAGAAGCAAATGGGCGCTTCTCCTATGTGCCCTGGCCAGGAATCGAACCCAGGTCCTCCACACGCCAGGCCGACGCTCTACCACTGAGCCAACCGGCCAGGGCCTCTCTCTCTTCTTTTCTTGCAGATAGTGGCCAGATTGGTCTGAGCATCAGCCCCGGGAGCTGAGGATAGCTTGGTTGATTTGAGTATTGGCCCCAGACAAGGGTTGCCAGGTGACTCCTGGTTGGGATGCATGTCGGAGAGCACAGGAGCACTGATTTAGATGAACAGAATGACAAATGAGGCTTCCTGGAAGGGGTGACATCTGAGCTAAGTTTTGAGGGATAAAGAGGAGTTAATTAAGTGAAGGGCAAAAGGTTTCCAGGGCAGCTGCAACAACAGGTGCAAAGGCACAAATATGTAAGTGTAATGAGTTTGGGGAATTCCAACGAAAACAGCTATTACACTGAGAGCTTGCTCTATGTCAGGCTCTGTGCCAAGGGCTTATTAGAAGCCTATGACATAGCTTCTGTTATTTACCTGCCCACACATGAACCTTAAAAAGAAAAAACAGATAAAGACACAGCCTCAGTGAGGTTAAGTGAGATTCCTAAAGTCACACTGGTACTGCATATTGAACCCAAGTCTATAGAACACTGAGGTCCCTGTTGGGCAGCGCTCATCACGGTGCTATGCTGCAATTGATCTGTAATGTAGGTGCAAGTCAAGGGCTGGGCCAGGCAGAAAAAACCCATGTTGCCTTTTAGGTCAAAAGAATTTGGACATTTTCCAGAAGGCCACAGGGAACCATTGAAGGAACTATTGACTTTAATCATTGATTTGAAGCAGGATAGAGAGGTAGTCAGTAGTTCCGAAAGGTCATTTGATGGACTGGAGAGAATGGGGTGAAGGAGTGGAAGTAATATAAGACCAGAGGCAGGGACATCAGTTGGGAAACTCTGGTGGTAAAATACATAACTGTTTCTTAAAGTTTAAAGTGTTAAAATGGACATTCTCCCCCAGTGGCTTTAGGCGACCCCTGTGTTTTGGTCATTCGACCCCCGCCGGGGTCACGACCCACAGGTTGAGAACCGCTGATCCAGAGGGTATGGAATCATCAGGGTTTCTCAGAGATTCTTTCAGGGCTACCCTCCTCTTTCTGTGTCATTCAAGCTAATAGAAATGGTTACAGCAGTTCTAGGTCTTGTATCTGTATTAACACCCCAAACTGAAAATGAGAGAATGCCTTTGTCCTGTTTTCCCAGCAAAAAAAAAAAATTGGGAGATTCACTCTAATTGGACTACTGCAGGCAACATGACCAACTCTGAATCAATCACTGCAGCCAGGGGCAGGAAATGCACTGATTGGCTTTAACCTCATTTATGAATTCCACCCCTTGAGGATCCTCAAACAGAAACTGAGAGCTGTAAGGAAGATGGATGGAATTAATGCTGGAGAGACATCCAACAACTATTCGCTACAACACACCCGTTAGCACATTATGTAAAGAGCATAGCACAGAATCTTGCTTGCAGTTTGCGGGCACACAGTATGTGGGAACTATAATTTGCTTATAAGTCTATCAGTCTTTCTATTGGACCATAAGCAAACTGAGAGCAGGGTCCTTCTCTTATGCACCTCAGCCATTCCTCACGCCTAGCATAGCACCTGGGACATAAACAGCTTAAATATTTGTTGACTTAATGTTAATGATTAGAATGAAAAATACAAACTGATAAAGTTATGGAAATTACCTCAACAAGGAAAAAAAGGATTGCATGACACCCGAGAATATGAAAACAAACTGTTGCTGGTTCACAGCATTAATAAGACAAACAAATTGGAAATAGTTGCATTATAACTGGGGTTAAAACTGGGATGTATTTCCAGACATTTTAAGGAGATGCTATAATTTTTAGTCAGTTTAGAAAAAAATGCTAACTAAAGTGTCACGGTCTGCTTTGCTTGGCCTCAGAGTGGAAGAGAAGATACTCAATCTTTTTTCTTTTTCCCTGTTAAATCTATTCAAGCAGTATCCAGTATGTATACAATATGTGATCCCATACTCCATGGGAAAATACATCTCAAAGGAAAGGCTGATCTAGTCTATCATTCTGTGGATCTTCAGAATCAACCTCCCTTGGGAAGATGCTGATATTGATCGTGCTGGGCATTGTCAAGCCCTCATATATATGATCTCACTTAGTACTGAATAAATTGAGGTTCTGAAAGGTTAAGTAAGCTCCTTACCCAGGATCACACGACTAGTAAATAAAACCAAGATACTGAGAGGCACATGCCTCAGAATCACTCTTCTTGTTATTAAGAAAGATTTCCTTGTATAAACCTCAGAGACTTGCAAAGGAAATATTGGATTACTGTAATATGACTCCTCAGCCCAATTTAATATTGCCTATTCATTACAATGTAATGATTCTTACATAACAAAGAACATGCTGTTGTATTTCCCCCTCTGGCTCTGTAGCAGCCATACACAGATCACAGAGCTAAAAACATAGGCTAATTATGGGACCTACATGTGCAATCAATATTAAGAAAAATCTTAACTGTTCACAGTTATGTGGTTAAAAGTCTATGATTTAATAAAACATAGGGTCAGTAGTAGCATTTTAGCTAATGCTGACTCAGAGAAGGAAACATTTGATGTTGCCACAAAGAGTGGACTGGAAAAGCTGAATCATGCTGTACCACGTCAAATGTTACCACTATTAGTGTAATGTGCTAAATAGTGAGCAAGATGGAAATAGACCGGCTCTGACAAACAGGTTTACATTACATCAACAGACAAATGCAAGAAATATCGTTATAATACTATGTCACTTCACTGTACTATGTTCACTATCAAATAAGTTTATAATTAACGCGTGGTCATCTAGTCAATGTCACCAGCATAGTCTACCATTGAAATCAGAGGTTGCAAACTCAAATTCCTACCGAGGCGAGGCAGGTAATGAAAATGAGTACATTGGGCGTGCGTGACATTTGGGAATATGAAAACAAACTGTTGCTGGTCCACAGTATTAGTAAGATAAACAAGCTAGAAATAGTTATAACTATAATAAGCACAAACTCATTCTTGAGTTTGTAAGACACTAAGGAGTGAAATCCATAGTGAGCCATCTAGTGAAGACAGATACTGCAGCTCATTGCTTAGTGGAAGACCAGAGTAACCATGTGACCAGATCATCCACTTTTTCAAGAGATGTTAGGAATCCAGAGGCATTTCTTATTTTAAAATTTGTTTTCAATTTCAGTTTACATTCAGTATTATTTTGTATTAGTGTTGGGTGTAGTGGTTAAACCCAGATTTTTAATATGAAACTTCCTAAGCCTTCAAACATGGTAGGAGCCATCAAAAGTACTCTGTGGGCCATATTTGGTCATTAGTTTGCAACTACCAACACAGAATGTCAAAGAAATTTTATTTTATCCATTGTGAGGGGGGAAAAAAGATTTGATACAAAAAAAAAAACAAAACAGCCCTGGCCGGTTGGCTCAGTGGTAGAGCATAGGCCTGACATGCAGGAGTTCCGGGTTCGATTCCCGGCCAAGGTACACAGGAGAAGCACCCATCTGCTTCTCCACCCCTCCCCCTCTCCTCCCTCTCTGTCTCTCTCTTCCCCTCCCTCAGCCAAGGCTCCATTGGAGCAAAGATGGCCCGGGCGCTGGGGATGGCTCTGTGGCCTCTGTCTCAGGTGCTAGACTGGCTCTGGTCACAACGGAGCGATGCCCCAGATGGGCAGAGCATTGCTCCCTGGTGGGCATGCTGGGTGGATCCCAGTCGGGCCCATGCGGGACTCTGTCTGACTGCCTCCCCATTTCCAGCTCCAGAAAAATAAAAAAAATAAAAATAACAAAAAACACACAAAAGCAATCACACCTAGTTTATTGTTGAATAAGCAACTGCTGTGTTGACATCTTCTGGATACTAGCATCCAAATTATATCCAGAATGCCACTGGGCTTTTTGAAAGTGTTTATCCTCACACCGCTTATAGCCTCACACCTAGCACAGCAGAGAAAAACACTTTCTAAAAAGCACCTGCTCTTTGAATTTGTACTGAAGAAAATAAAATTGAAGTCTTGAAAAATGTCAAGTTAATCTGAAGAGTATCTACTTAGTAGCACAAGAGTCTCCACTGCTTGGACTACTTTTGCCTTTTTCTCCCAACAAAAGGCCTGTTTTGAAAGACTTGTCTTCCAAATTGCATGTATTAAGTAATATTTACTTTTAATGAAACTAGAGAATTAAGAATTGTTATCTGAGTTTCTCTGACTCCAGCTGAAAGTTTGCACAGTCATGTTATAGAGAAATGTTTACTATGAAATGCTGAAAACATGGCAGACCCATGTGTGTGTGTGTGTGTGTGTGTGTATTTTTCTGAAGTGAGAAGTGGGGAGGCAGAGAGATAGACTACCGCAAGCGCCCCACTGGGATCTACCCAGCAAGCCTACTAGGAGATGATGCTCTGCCCATCTGGGGAGTTGCTCTGTTGTAACCAGAGCCATTCTAGCACCTGAAGCAGAGGCCATGGAGCCATCCTCGAACCTGGGCCAACTTTGCTCCAATGGAGCCTTGGCTGTGGGATGGGAAGAGAGAGATAGACAGAAAGGAGAGGGGAAAGGGTAAAGAAGCAAATGGGCACTTCTCTTGTGTGCCTTGGCCGGTAATCGAACCTGGGACTTCCACACACTGGGCCAATGCTCTACCGTTGAGCCAACTGGCCAGGGCCCCAACATGACCATTTATTTTATTTTATTTTATTTTATTTTATTTTATTTTTTTACAGAGACAGAGACAGAGTCAGAGAGAGGGATAGATAGGACAGACAGGAACGGAAAGAGATGAGAAGCATCAATCATTAGTTTTTCATTGCGACACCTTAGTTGTTCATTGCTTTCTCGTATGTGCCTTGACCGTGGGGCTACAGCAGATGGAGTAATCCCTTGCTCAAGCCAGCGACCTTGGGTCCAAGCTGGTGAGCTTTGCTCAAACCAGATGAACCCACGCTCAAGCTGGCGACTTCGGGGTCTCAAACCTGGGCCCTCCACATCCCAGTCCGATGCTCTATCCACTGCACCACTGCCTGTTCAAGCCAACAGGACCATTTAAAAAAAAATCCTGAGGGCCTGGAAACTTCACTCATTCACTCCTTCAACACAAATTTCAGGAATGCCTGTTACTTATCCATTCAACAAATATTTAGTCTAAGCCAGTGGTCTCCAACCTTTTTTGGGCCATAGACCGGTTTAATGTCAGAAAATATTTTCACGGACCGGCCTTTAGGGCAGGACGGATAAATGTATCACGTGACCGAGACAAGCGTCAAGAGTGAGTCTTAGATGGATGTAACAGAAGGAATCTGGTCATTTTTTTAAAAATAAAACATCGTTCAGACTTAAATATAAATAAAACGGAAATACTATAAGTTATTGAAGTACCAAATGGCCCACAGACCAGTACCGGTCCGTGGCCCGGGGGTTGGGGACCACTGGTCTAAGCTACTATCACTTCTGTCGGGTTCACGTTCAGAGGCACAGGATGCAAGGCTCCAAGGCGCCAAGAGCTGAAGAAGATGCATGCAGCCATAGATGATGCAGGCAGATAGCACATGCTTTATTGGGCGGCGGCAGTAGCAACAAGAAGAACCATAGCAGCAGCAATGGCAGGCAGCAGACCTCAGGCAGCAGGCAGGTTGCTGACCTTCTACTTGGGCTTTTATGGCTAATCAGACAATACAGTAGTGGCACTTAGCCAATAACCGTGTCCTTGGTTACATAACGTGCTTACATTAAGGCAGTGCTCAAGGTCCGGTGTCCTTGGTTACATTAGGCATTATGGCTACACAGCAGAAAAACAAGCCTAATTTGAACCATTTCCCCAACAACTCACCTGCTCTGCTATTGTGTGACTCTTAATCCTCTGTTCCCACTCCTACCACATTGTGTGTTGTTTATATCTAATATTTACAGTAAAATTTGCCAGTGTGACCATCCAACTATTACCTTTATGGAAGATATAGAATCTAGAAGAAACTAAACAGGTTCTGCAAGTTCCCCTGCTGACACAACCTATAACGAAAAAACAAACATTACAACTATGACAAATAAGCAATTGCTTAATGTCCAAAATTGTACTTTACAACTTGAATTTCCCAGATGCGTTGTCTACATTAACCAGTTTAACTAGACATGGCAACTGTCTCATTTTATGCTGTGATATTTTGGAGTCCCATTTTAAAAAAACAAAGTCAGAGAGAGAGGCCCAAGATGGTGGCACCACAGGAGGGTGCTGAACTCACCCCCTCACAGGAGCAAACTCAAATGGAAACGTATCTAGAAAGCAGTTACTACTGCAATGACAACTGAGCCCTGGATGAAGAGTTTCTGACAAGAAACAAGAGAAACGGATGAAATGTAAAAGGCCGGAAAGCCAGGGAGACCCTCTGGGAGCTGTGGGGAAGACCGGTGGTGCCATTGGTCACATTCCCTTCCACTTCCACAGGGTGAGCCGAAGCTCTACAGGGAGGGGGGGCGTTGGCCTACCCGCATGATCACCACTGTTAGTTCCCAGGTACTCTGCCTTTTGTCTCCAAACAAAGGAAGCGTGCAAGAACAACGGGGTATCACCACAGCCACCTGGCCTCCTTGCTGAGACCTGCTCCTCCCAGCAGGCAGGAGCCCCAGGCCCCCTACCTGGAGGCTCAGCTCCAAGTGGCTTCCCAAAACTACTCAGCACATACAGCCTATGCAGAGATCGCTTCTACATGGGACCACTTCCTGTATGACAAGAGAGAGGTGTGTAGAGAAGACGAGAGAGCCTCAGGAAGGAACTGTCTGGGGACTTAGGGTATTATTCTCCAAAGTCAGGGGGGGCTGGTGAGCACCATTGTTTATTTCCTGATCCGCTTCCACAGGGTGTGTGGGGTCCCTTTCAGTGTGCTCTGGCCTATCTTCAAGGTCGCTAGTACATTTCTGGACACACTGCCTGAGCTAATATCAGCCAAAATAAGGAAGCAAGTAGGATCAACAGGGCCTGACTGCATGCATGTGGCCTCCCTACCTATAACCTCTCCAGCTCAGTAGGCCAGTGCCCAGGACCCCTTGGGCACCCTACTGGCCTGCCAAACCACCTGGCATACCCAGCCTACACAGAGCCCACTTCTACATGAGGCCACATTTCCAAGACTAGAAGAGACAGCTATTTTTGTCCAATTTATATATACGAACATAAAAAGTCAAACAAAATGAAAAGATAGAAGAATATCTCTTAAATGAAGGAACCAAAAATAAAAATCCCCAGGGAAAAAAAAACTTAATGAAACAAATAAATAATTTGCCTGATAATAAACTCAAAGAAATGATCACATAAGGATGCTTACCAAATTTGAGACTGAAATAGAGGAACTTAGGGAGAACTTCATCAAAGAGAGACTATAAGAAAGAACCAAGCAGACCTGAAGAATACAATAACTGAAATTCAAAATACATTAGAAGGAGTCCACATCAGATTGGCTAACACAGAAGAATGTATTGCCTGACCAGGCGGTGGCACAGTGGATAGAGCATAGGACTGGGATGCGGAGGACCCAGGTTTGAGACCCCGAGGTCGCCAGCTTGAGCGCGGGCTCATCTGGTTTGAGCAAAAGCTCACCAGCTTGGACCCAAGGTTGCTGGCTCCAGCAAGGGGTTACTTGGTCTGCTGAAGGCCCGTGGTCAAGGCACATATGAGAAAGCAATCAATGAACAACTAAGATGTCGCAATGAAAAACTGATGATTGATGCTTCTCATCTCTCTCAGTTCCTGTCTGTCTATCCCTCTCTCTGTCTCTGTAAAAAAAAAAAAAAGAAGAAGAATGTATTAATGACCTGAAAGACAGCCTAGTGAAAATTAACCAATTTGATTGAAAGAAAAAAGAATTTTAAAAAATGAGGAAAATTTAAGGGACCACTGGGTTGACATCAAGTGCTCAAACATTCACATTATATGAAATCCCAGAAGAAGAGAAAAAGGTATAGAAACTTTATTTAAAGAAATAATGGCTTAAAACTTTCTTAACAGACATTCAGATCCAGGAAGCACAAAGAGTTTCAAACAAGAAAAATTCAAAGAAACCCCACACCAAGACATATTATAATTAAAATGGCAGAAATTAAAGAGACACTCTTGAAGGAAGCAGAAGCTACAAACATAAGAAATCCTATAAGGTTGTCAGCTGATTTCTCAGCAACAAGTTTACAGGTCAGAAAGGCAGTAGCAAGTGCCGAAGAAAGGAACCTACAACCTAGAATAATTTACCCAGCAAGGTTAAAATTCAAAATTGAAAATAGGTAAGAATTTCCTGGACAAGCAAAAACTAATAGAGTTCATGACCATTAATGCAGTTTTTAAAGAAATATATCTTAAAAGGTCTTCTTTAAGTAGAAAAAGAGAGCCCATAACTAGAAATAATATATATATGTATATGTCAAAGATATGCAAATCAAAAACTACTCTAATGAAAAATGAACACACCCAATAACTCCACTTTCCGAGTCCTGGTCCCCTACCCCACCTCTCCTGCCTGCCAAAATCATTTCTGCTGGAGAAGAATTGTGTATGGGACACTGAATATCCTACAGCTGTGGAGAGAAAAGGACAATGCATTTTCTCATTCCTAGGCATTAGTCTAGTTCAGTTTGGCAATAGTTTGTATAGCCACATAGAGTTTCCCTTCCAGAGCTCTTTAATTCTTCCTACTTATCCTTTTCTATGATAATATAATAGTTTATTGGGTTAATGTACCATTCACCTAGATTTGAACATGTTATCTTCATATTTTCATTGTCATGAGATTGTAATATATAGATTGCTCTGTGTCTTCTTTTTTTTTTCCTTTTGAATTATTTCTTTGGGGTAAATTCTTAGGAGACTGATTACTGTGCTAGAAGCTATGCCCACTTTATAACTGGTGACATGTACTACTTTTCAGAAGGGGATGATTCAATTTATTCTCCCGTCAGCAGTGTGTAAGTATATTAGTCTCATCATATTCTTACCTGCATCATCTGTTAAAGACTTCTAGTTTATCTGTCATTTCTATCTATCTTCTTCTTTCCTGTGGAAGGCTGAACTTGCTTACATTCCAGTGTTTCTTTTGAAATAAGAGTCTCTGATACAAACTATGGTTGTCTATTTGAGACATTAGAAAATTTTAATTAATTGTTAAATAAACTATTCTACTTTCTGGTTTTCATTTAGTCAATCAATAATACCTACTGAGTACCCATTATGTGTCAGGTATTTTTCTGGGACTTTGGGACAGAAAAATGAGCAAAAAAGAAAGAATCCTGCCCTCTTGGTGCTTGGAGAAAGGGCATAGTGGAGACATATAAGTAATTGATATAATAAATAAATAAACTATATGAGATAGTAGAAGGCATTATGTGCTATAAAAAAATAAAGCAGAGCAGAGGAGTAAGGAGGATTGGAGAATACAGGGAAAATAGAGGCTGACAGCAATTTTAACCAGGATGGTAGGGGTTAGGAAACCTTATTGAGAAGATTCATTTGAGTCAAGACTTGAAGAAGATAATAAATATTGAAGGGGAGCCTGACCAGGTGGTGGTGCAGTAGATCGAGTGTTGGACTGGGTTGCAGAGGATCCAGGTTTGAAACCCAGAGGTCACCAGCTTGAGTGTGGGCTCATCTGGCTTGAGCGCAGAGTCACTGGCTTGAGTGTGGGATCATAGATATGACCCCATGGTCGCTGGCTTGAGCCCAAAGGCTGCTGTCTTGAAGCCCAAGGTTGCTGGCTTGAGCAAAGTGTCACTTGCTCTGCTGTAGTCCCCCCAGTCAAGGCACATATGAGAAAGTAATCTATGAACAACAAAGGTGCTACAACGAAGAACCGATGCTTCTCATCTCTCTCCCTTCCTGATTGTCCCTATTTGTCCCTCTCTTTGTCTCTCTCTGTCTCTGTCATATATATATATATGTGTTGAGGGAGTTGGCCATGAGTGTATCATAGGGAAGAGTCAGTGAAAAGATCCTGTGATGTCCAGCCTTCAAGATGGTCCCTAACAATCCCTGCCTCCTGGTAATTCATGCCCTTGAGGGCTGGATTTAGAAGAGAATAGACTAGAAGGTGGCAGAAGTGGAAGTGTGTGACTGGAAGACTAAATCAGAAAAGGCATGTGTTGGTGTTCTTTCAAGTGCTCTTTCTCTCTCTTGGATCTCTCACTCTGGGGAAAGCCATACTGGGAGCTGCCCTACAGGGAGAGGTTCATCTGGTGAAAAACATTTCTCCAGCCAACAACCATGTGAGTTTGGAAGCACATCCTCTAGCCCCACTCAAGTCCTCTTTATAGACTGCAGCCCCAGCTGACATCTCTGCTGTAACCTGCTACCCTGAGCCAAAACCACCCAGCTAAGGACTCCTGGATCCCTGACCCATAGAAACACTGTGAGATAATAAACCTTTGCTGTTTTAATTACCTTTTGGGTAATTTGTTACACAACAATAAACTAATATAGACCCTAAAACAAGAGTGTGCCTCGAGACTGTGAGGAAGAAAAGGGGTAGGAATTGAGGGCCGAAGGTCAAGGCAGTGAGGTATAACAGGACCTCTAGCCTGCCCTAAGAATCTTGGCTCTTTCTTGGAGTGAAATGGAGAGCCATTCCAAGGGTTTATTCATGTAGGAGTGACATGACTTACAGATCTGACAACTGAAAAAAAGGAAGCATTTTTAGCAATTTATAATTATTTTGTATTCATGATAATTCAGGAAAGCTTTTTCTTTTTTTCTCCCTTGCCTCTAATTTCTGTCCTCGATTGTCCTGTTCTCCATGTGTCTCCACCCAAATCTTTCTTGGCTATTTTAGCTATGATCTTTGAGTGGATTTTACATTCTTGTAGCCTTCATATCTCAAAACCTCGTCCTTCTCCACACTGGACTAATCCAGAAACAATATTTTGGATGCTGCCTGACTTCAGCAGGGCTTTTAAACCTTTGCAAAAACCAGACACTCTTTCTTTTAAGGGAGTACACTACATAATATCAAACATATTAAAATGTACCCACCTCCCACATTATATTTAATATAGATGATTTAATTATATGCTTTCTACTTCAGATGATTGGACAACATTAAATTATGTTTTAAAGACATTTAAACTTATTTATTTTGATTGCCTAAGTTTTGTTTTGCTTTTTGTACTTTGAAGCCATAACACATGTGTGTTTGTGTGTATACATATTTCAAGTTTCAAGTTTCCTTAAGAAGCACTGTGCTCACCGGGACCAAAGATATCCTAGAACTAGGCTATTTATATCCCATAGAACAGATTTTCTCAACTTGGCATGATTGACATTTGGGGTCAGATCATTCTCTGTTGTGGGGGATGTTATGTACTGCTGGTGGTTAGCAGCATCCGAGCCCTCTACCCACTTTATGCCAGTAGCACCTCCCCCCATGGTTGTAACAACCAAAAATGTCCCCAGACACTGCCAAATATTCTCTGGGTGTAGAGTTGCCTGGTAAAATATAGAACTTCTAGTAAAATTTGTATTTCAGATAAATAACAAATAACTTTCATTCATATGTCCAAAATGCAGTATTTGGAATGCACTTATACTGAGAAATTACTTGTTGTTTACCTGAAATTCAAATTTAGCTGGGTGCCCTGTATTTTCATTTGCTGATTCTGGCAACCCTACATTGAGGACAAAATCATCCCCAGCTGAGAACCATGGCCCTCTGTCTTCATTTCCGCCGTCCACTTCCCCTCCTCCCCTCTCCCCTTAAAGTTTAATGGCATATTCGTTAATTCGCTAGCTAGCAAAGTCAAAGAAATTTACTTTGTTTGGTTTCAGTAAGTTTCTATGCATGGATTAGATTCATCCCAATGTCAAACTGATTTACGGGAAAAATCAACCAACAAGTATTTCTTGAACTCCTTTGAGCACGGCATTGGGCATGAGGAATACAAAAGAAATATAAGACATAGTTCTTAATTTCAAGTAGTATCAATTTAGGAGAAAAGATAGCACACATGAGATGACTTACAATACAAAGTAATACAGAATTAAGTGCTAAATTGTGTGGTACAGACTACGAATGCTCTAAAAAGTCAGGGGAAAGCCCTGGCCGTTTGGCTCAGCGGTAGAGTGTCAGCCTGGCTTGCAGGGGACCCGGGTTCGATTCCCGGCCAGGGCACATAGGAGAAGCGCCCATTTGCTTCTCCACCTCCCGCCTCCTTCCTCTCTGTCTCTCTCTTCCACTCCCGCAGCCAAGGCTCCATTGGAGCAAAGATGGCCCGGGCGCTGGGGATGACTCCTTGGCCTCTGCCCCAGGCGCTAGAGTGGCTCTGGTCGCAGCAGAGCGACGCCCTGGAGGGGCAGAGCATTGCCCCCTGGTGGGCAGAGCGTCACCCCTGGTGGGTATGCCGGGTGGATCCCGGGCGGGCACATGTGGGAGTCTGTCTGGCTGTCTCTCCCCGTTTCCAGCTTCAAAAAAAAAAGTCAGGGGAAAAGGAGCAGAATACAAGCCAGAACAGGCAGGTATGGCTTCATGGTCAAGGGCCTGGGGCTGAGCTTTGCAAACCAACTTTAAAATATAGAGTAGGGGCTCTGGCTGATTGGCTCAGTGGTAGAGCGTTGGTCCGGCATGTGGAAGTCCTGGTTTCAATTCTCAGTCAGGGCACACAGGAGAAGTGCCCATCTGCTTCTCCACCCCTCCCCACCTCCCTTCTCTATCTCTCTCTCTCTCTTCCCCTCCTGCAGTCATGGCTTGGTTGGAGCTAGTTGGCCCCAGGCGCTGACGATGGCTCCTGGCCTCGCCTCAGTCACTAAAATAGCTCAGTTGCCAAGCAATAGAGCAATGGACTCTGATTGGCAGAGCATTGCCAGGTAGGGGTCTTGCCAGGTGGATCCCAGTCAAGGTGATGTGGGAGTCTGTCTCTCTGTCTCCCCACTTCTCATTGAAGAAAAAAAATAGAGAGAGTAGGTACTCAATTCAATAAATACTTGTTGAATAAATGAGTGAGTAGTAGGTCTTATAGTGAATTATAAACTTGAGTTTTCCACCACCATCTATTATATCACGGCCCTTCCCCAGCTCTGATAGCTCAGGGGAAACAGTAGATAGTAAAAAAAAAAGAAAAGAAAAGAAAAAAAAAAGGTGAGGGGATGCAGATAACCCAGAAGTCAGTCATTTATTAGCTTTTGGATTTAAAAAAAAATTATTGATTAATTTTATTTTTTTAATTTTGTTTTAATATTTATTGATTTAAGCAAGAGGAAAGGAGAAAGGAGAGAGAGGAACATCAAACAACATCAAACTGCTCCTGTATGTGCTCTGATCAGGTGTCAAACTGGAAATCTCTGTGCTTTGAGACAATGCTCTAACCAACTGAGCTATCTAGCCAGGACTTATTTATTGATTTTAGAGAGAGAGAGGAAGGGAGAGAGAGAAAGAGAAACATCAACTTGTTGTTCTACTTACTTATGCATTCTTTGGTTGATTTCTGTATGTGCCCTAACCAGGGATCAAATCCACCACCTTGGGATATAGGTATGACACTTTAACCAACTGAGCAACCAGCCAGGAAAGCTTTTGGATTTCAAAACAGACTTTGGAAACTCATCATGGAAGGATGACTTTTAAGTAGCTCTTATAGTACAAAAACAGCTCTGAGTAAAGTCCAGCCCCAAAGGACTCAGGACATAGAGTTTCTGCAATAATTAATAGATCTGTGAAGAATAAATGAAAAGTTAGCTGGTCTGAACATGGTGGTGTATACAATTAATTGATTACAGCCAGTTACAGATTTCTTTGTTCCTTCTCCACTCCCACTGCTTCAAAAGACAAAAAAAAAAAAAAGAAGAAATGAAGAATTAGGTTACCTTGCCTTGGTACATTGATTTCTTAACAGATGGAGGTTAGATGGAAACGGAGAAATGAGAAGAAAGGTCCCTGGTGCTGAGAAGGAAGAAATCAGGTCTTGGAGAGGTGACGAGTCAGCACTGAAAGCCCTCCTCTCCCACTCCCATTTCTCTGGAGTGAACACTGGATCTCACCCTCAAAGGAGAGCTATGTCAAGTCTCACAGACTGCCCAAGTCACTGCCTAAGCCATGCTGCAGAAACTGCACACTGCACACACACTGTGGATTCTGCACACTGCCCATACTGTACACAATGGACACCACACACTGCACACACACTGCACACACTATGGATACTGCACACTGCCCAAACTGTACACAATGCACACCATACACTGCACACACTGTGGATACTGCACACTGCCCATACTGTACACAATGCATACCACACACTGCACACACAACGCACTGTGCACACTCCACATGCTTCAGACACTGCACACACATTGCACACACAGTGGATACTGCACACTGCCCATATGGTACACAATGTACAGCATACACCGCACACACAATGCACTGCGCATGCTCCACATGCTGCAGACACTGCACACTCCACACACTGCATACACACCACACACTGCACACACTGCACACCACACACACTGCAGACACTGCGCACACACCGCACACTGCACACACAGCAGACACTGCACACAATGCACACAATGCAAAGACTGCACACTGCCCATATGGTACACAATGTACACCATACAACACACACAACGCACTGTGCACACTCCACATACTGCACACTGCACACTGCACACACTGAACATTGTGCATACACTGCACACACTGCACACTATGCACACACTGCTGACACTGCACATACTGCACACTGCCCATACGGTACACAATGTACACAGTACACCGCACACACAATGCACTGCGCACGCTCCACATGCTGCAGACATTGCACATCACGCACACACTGCACACACACTGCACACTGCGTACTGCACACACACTGCAGAAACTGAGCACTGAGCACACTGCACACACTGCACAATGTCCATACTGTACACAATGAACGCCATGCAACACACACAACACACTGTGCATTCACTGCACACACTGCAAACACTGTACACTGCGGTTTGCAAACACTGAGCACACTGTGGACACTGCACACATTATGCAAACACAAAACACTGCAGTTTGCAAACACTGAGCACACTGCGGACACGGCACATACTGTAAGCATTGCACACATTATGGACAATGCACACTGCACATACACTGCAAACTGCAAGCACTGAACATTGCACACACTGCGAACATTTCACACTGCACTGCACACTGCAAACGCTGCACACTGGACACTGTGCACTGCATGCACACTGCACACATTGCAAAAACTGTGGACACTGCATGCTGTACACACTGCACAATGCAAGCACTGCACACACGGCGAACACTGCATGCACATTGTGAACACTGCACGCACACTGCGAACACTGCACATTGCGATCGGCAAACACTGCACACTCTCCGCACACTGTACACACAGCACACTGCAGTTTGCAAACACAGCACACATTGCTAGCACTGCACGCACTGCACGCACTGCACACACTGCACACTGCAGTTTTCAAATACTTCACACACTGAAAACACTGCACACTTCAAACACTGCCCACCGCCCACGCTGAAAACTGCACACATACTAAAAAGTGAACACTGCACACTGCAGTTTGCAAACGATGCGCACACTGCGCACTGTGCACACTGAATGCCGCGCTACACACACTGCACACACAGCAGACTGCACACTGCACATTCACAGTGAACACTGCATGCTGCACACACTGCAAACACTACACACTGGACGCATACTGCACGCCACACAGTGAGCACCACACTCACTGCAGACACTGAATGCTATGCACACACTGTGCACACTGTGAAACTGCACACTGCAGTTAGAATGGACTGCACACTGCAAACGATGCACACACTGTAAACACTGAACACTGCACGCACACTGCAAACACTACGCATTGCAGTTTGCAAACACTGCACACTGCAAACGCTGCACACTGCGCACTGTACGCACACTACCCGCTGTACACAGAACACTGTACTTTCCACACTGCACACATTTAAAACTGCACACTATGCAAACAATGCGATCACTGCAGTTTGCAATGTCTGCCCACACTGCTGACACTGTATACTGTACACACTGCGATCATTACACACTGCAGTTTGCAAACGCTGTGCACACTGCATGCACACTGCATGCATTTCAAACTGCACACTGCACTTTACAAACGCTGAACACGCTGCGAACACTGCTCACTTAACAGGCACTGTGGCAGTGCACGCTGTACACACTGCACACTGCGCTCATATTGTAAACATTGCACATTGCAGTATGCAAACACTGCGCACACTGCAAACACTGCACAAATGCGGACTGTTCAGTGTTTGCAGTGTGTGCAGTGTGAAGCGTCCGCAGCGTGTACAGTAGTACACAGTGTTCAGGTTTCAGCATTTGCAGTGCATGTGGTGTGTGGTGCGCAGTGTTTGCAAACTAGAGTGTGCAGTGTATGCAGTGTGTGCAGTGTGCAGTGTCAGCAGCGCAGGGAGTGTTTGCAGTGTGTAGTGTGTACAAAGTGCAGTTTCCTCAATGTATACAGTGCGCAGTGTGCAGTTTGCAGTGTGTATGGCATGCCATGTGCAGTGTGAGTGCAGTGTACAGTGTTTGTAGTGTATTCAGTGTTTGCTAACTGCAGTGTTCAGTGTTTCAAGTGTGCAAGCAGTGCGAACAGCATTGTGTGTGCAATGTGTGCAGTTATGTACAGCGTGCAGTGTTTACACAGTGTGCAGTGTGTAGGGTGTGCAGTGTTTGCAAACTGCAGTGTGCAGTGTTTACAGTGTGTGCAGTGATTGCAGTCTGCAGTGTATGGCGTGCAGTGTGTATCCATAGAGTATGTAAAATGCGCAGTGTGCAGTTTGCAGTGTTTGTGGTGTGTGTACGGCATGTTGTGTGCACTGTGAGTGCAATAAGCTATGTTTATGTACTGCAGTGTGCAATGCTTGCAAACTAGTTTGTGCAGTGCAGTGTGCAGTGCTTGCAGTGTGCACAGTGCCCGCAAACAGCAGTGCGCAATGTGCGCGATGTATGCAGTGTGCAGCATTCTCAGCGCATGAAATGTGCAGTGCTCACAGTGCACGCGGTGCGTGTGCAGCGTGCAGTGTTTGCAGTGCATGCAGTGCGCAGTGCCCTCAGTGTGTGCAGTGTTTGCGAACATCGGCGTACAGTGTTTGCAGTGTCTGCAGTATGCTGTGTCAGAGTTTGCAGTGTGCTTGCAATGTTCAGTGTTTGCAGTGTCTGAAGTGTGCACAGTGTGAAGTCTGCAGTGTGTGCAGTGTGTTTTGGCGTGCCATGTGCGGCACTTGCAGTGTGTGGCATGCAGCGTTCGCATTGTGCATGCAGTGTTTGATGTTTGCAGTGAGTGCAGTGCTTGCAGTGTAGTCTCTGCATGTTCAGTGTTCATAAACTGCACTGTTTGCAGTGTGCATACATTGTGTGCAGTATTCACACTGTGTGCAGTGTGTATGGCATCTAGTGTCCGCAGTTTGCAGTGTGCAGAGCATGCAGTGTACGCAGTGTGGGCAGCGTATGCAGTGTGTAGTGTTCACAGTATGCTTAATGTGTGCAGTGTGTAGTGTCCGCAGTGTGTGCAGTATCTGCAAACTTCAGTGTGCAGTTTTTGCCGAGTGTGCATTGCACAATGTCTGCAGTGTGTGCAGTGTAAGCAAACAGCAGTGTGAAGCGTTTGCAGTGCATGTGCAGTGCTCCGTGTGTGGCATGCAGTGTGCGTCCAGTGTGTAGTGTTTGCAGTATGTGCGGTTCTTGCAGTGTGCAGTGTCTACAGCATGCAGTGTCCGCGGTTAATGTGTAGTGTGCAGTGTTTGCTGTGTGCACAGTGTACGCAGTGCAGCATGCAGTGTGCACAGTATGCACATTGTTTGCAAACTGAAGTATGCAGTATTCACAGTGTGTGCAGTTTGCAGTGTTCACTGTGTGTGTAGTATGTCTGCAATGAACAGCGGGGAGGCAGGCAGTGTTTGAAGTGTGCACAGTGTCCTCAGTGTGTGAAGCATTTCAAAACCTCAGTGTGCAGTGTTTGCAGTGTATTCAGTGCTTGCAATGCGTGCAGTTTGCAAATTGCAGTGTGCTGCGTGTGCTCACTGCACACGGCATGCCATGAACACACCGCCAGCTGCACACTGCTCACACTGCACACTACACTGTGCACACTGCAAAACAAACACTGAACACTGCACACACAATGTGAACAAAGTGCGTTGCAGTTTGCAGACTCCATGCACTGCAAAAAATTTACACTGCAGTTTGAACACACAGTGTGATATGCGCAATGTCCGCAGTGTGCTGTCTGTAAACTGCAATGTACACTGATAACAGTGTGTGTGCTGTGTTCAGTGTTTGCAGTGGATGCAGTGTGTACACAGTGAGCACAGTGCAGTTTGCAGTGTGTGCAG
This sequence comes from Saccopteryx leptura, assembly GCF_036850995.1. NCBI lineage: Eukaryota > Metazoa > Chordata > Mammalia > Chiroptera > Emballonuridae > Saccopteryx > Saccopteryx leptura. The sequence goes on from NC_089506.1 coordinate 201,687,035, forward strand.
TGATTGCAGTGTGCATGCAGTGTTCAGAGTGGGCAGTGAGCAGTGTGCGCAGTGTTTATAAACTGCAATGTGCAGTATTTGTTGTGTGCATGTACTGTCCTGTGTTCACAGTGTGTGCAGTACTTGCACTGTGTAGTGTATATGGCATGCAGTATCTGCAGTATTTGGAGTGTATGCGGCAAACAGTGTGCATACAGTGTGTATTGTCAATAGTCTGTGCAGTGCTTGCAGCACACGCAGTGTCCGCAGTGTGCGCAGTGTTTGCAAACTGCAGTCTGCAGTGTTTGCAGTGTTTGCAGTGTGCAGATAGAAATGCATGCAGTGTGTAAAACCTGCAGTGTTCTGTGTACAGCGTGCAGTGTGCGTGCAGTTTTCAGTGTCTGCAGTGTGTGTAGTGTTCGCAGTTTGCAGTGTTCACACTGCATGAGCAGAGTGCAATGCTTGCAGTGTTTCCAAACTGCAGCATACTGTGTGTACAGCGTGCAGAGTGCAGTGCTTGCAGTGTTTGCACACTGTAGTGTGCAATTTTTGCTGTGTGCAGTGTCCAGTGTGTGCAGAGCGCAGTTTGCAGTGTGTGCAGTGTATGTATGGCATACAGTTTGCAGTACACGTGTAGTGTGTGCAGTGGGCAGTGTTTACTGTGTCTGCAGTGTGTGCAGTGTTTGCACTGTGCAGTGTGTACGGCATGTAGTATCCGCAGTTTTTGCAGTGTGTGCGCAGTGCACGGCGTGCAGCATCTGAAGTGTGTGCAGTGTTTTTGTACTGCAGTGTGAAGTTTCACAGTGTGCGTGCAGTGTTCAGTGCTTGCACTATGCGGTGTGCAGTGTGCATACAGTGCGCATTGTCCACAGTGTGTGCAGTGCATGCAGTATGTCTACTGTCTGCAGTGTATGCAGTGTTCGCAAAGTTACTGAACACATTGTGAACACTGCATATTGTGAAGACCTGCACACTGGAAATACTGCACACACTGCAAATACCGCAAACACCGCACAGACTGCGGACCCTTCACACTGCATACTTACTGCTCACTCTGGATACTGCGCACACCACGGACACTGCATACTCACTACACACTCACTGCGCACACTGCACACTCTGGACACTGCACACTGGTATAGTGCATCACACACTTCGGACACTGCAAACACTGCATACTTCAAGCACTAAATGCACAAAATGGAAACACTGCACACCATGCAGACACTGCACATTTCATGCACTGCGGATACTGCACACACTGGAAACACTGCACACACTGCATATGGCAAACACTGCACATACTGCACACTCAATACACAAACTGCAACTACTGCAACACACTGGAATACTGGACTCGGTGCATAATGTGCACACTGCACACACTGCAGAAGCTGCATATTGCAGGCACTATAGACAGTGTGCACTGTGAACACTGTACACTGTGCACCGCTCACCCTGTGAATACTGCGGACACCACACTGAAAAACTGCGCACACTGCATTATTAGTGCAGACACTGCAAACACTGCATGCTGCATACACAGCAAACGTTGAACACTGCAGACACTGCATACTGCGGACACTGTACACTGCATACTTACTGAAAACATTGCAAACAGTGCATATTGCAGACCTGCACACTGGAAATACTGCACGCACTGCAAATACTGTAAACACTGCACAGATCGCAAAAACTGCACACTGCATACTCACTGCTCACTCTGGAATATGCACGCGCTGCACTCTGGACATTGCACGCGCTGCACACTGCACATATTGTGGACACTGTATATTGCAGACACTGCACACAGTATGCACCGCTAACACGGCACACTGCACACATTTTGTAAACTTCCTATTGCAGACATTGCACATACTGCACACTTCACACACTGGACAGACTGCAGACACTGCACACTGCATACTTATTGCTAACTCTGGATACTGCACACACCACGGACAGTGCAAACTCACTACACACCGCACACACTGCACACTCTGGACACTGCACAGTGGTGTACTGCATCACACACTGCATATGGTGCACACTGCACACAGTGAGCATTGCAAGCAGTACTCACTGCACACACTGCAGACACTGCACATGGCAAAAACTTCACAGTGATCGCTGAGAACAGTACTCACTGCACACTGCAGACACTGCACAATGAAAGCGCTGCAAGCACTGCATGCACTTCACACTGCGAACACTGCATGCACTGCACGCTACACACCGTGTGCGCACTGCGCATTGTACGCACACTGCAGACACTTTTCACTGCGTACACTGCAACTGCTGTGCTCTTAACTCACACTGGGAACACTGCACACACTGCAGACACTGCACACTGCATACTCACTGCTCACACTGGAATATGCGCGCTGCACTCTGGACATATTGTGGACACTGTATATTGCAGACACTGCACACAGTATGCACTGCTAACACTGCACATTGTGGACACTGCCTATTGCAGACACTGAGGACACTGCACACCGCAGTTTGGAAACACTGCACACTGCATGCTGTGCACACTGCGCACACTGCACACTGAAGGTCAAGAACACTGAACACACTGCAGACATTGAACACTGCATGCACACTGTGAACACTGCACATTGCAATTTCCAATGGCATACACTCCACGGCACACTGCGCACATTGTGGACACTGCCTATTGCAGACACTGCACATACTGCACACTTCACAAACTGGACACTGCACACTGCATATGGCGCACATTGCACACAGTGAGCATTGCAAGCAGTACTCACTGCACACTGTGTACACTGCACACACTGCAGACACCGCACATGGTAAACACTTCACAGTGATCACTGTGAACCGTACTGCACACTGCGGACACTGCAGACAACGCACACACTGCACACACGACACTGAACACACTGCGGACACTGCACAATGGAAGCACTGCATGCACTTCACATTGCAAACTGCGTGCAGTGTATGCTGCATACAGTACGCATAGTGCAAACACTGCACACCACACAAACTGGACACTGCAAACACTGCACACACTGTGAACACTGAAAACAGGTCACACTGCAAACACTGCACACTGTAAGCACTGTGCACACCGCAAACACTGCAGACACTATACAATGTGCACCCCGTAAACACTGCACGCTGAACACACTGCAAACACTGCATGCAATACAAACATTGCACACTGCCGTTTGCAAGCTGCACATGCTTTGGACACTGCGCACTGCAGGCACTGCTCACACTGTACGTCTCACACATTTTTAACATTGCACGCACTGCAAGCACACTGCAAACACTGCGCACACTGCACTATCAACACACAATGCAGACACCGCATACACTGCGCACTGTGCGTGCACTGCGGACACTTCACATTGCAAACACTGCACGCACTGCATACTGCACGCACAGTGCAAACACTGCATGCCGCAAGCGCGCTGGAAGCGCTGCGTGCGCACTGCATACACTGCACAGTGAAAACTGCACACACTGCAGACCCTTTGCGCTGCGCGCACTGCGACTACTGCACTCTTAAGTTGCACTGGGTACACTGCACACACTTCAAACACTGCTCACTGCCTTTTGTAATCACTGCGCACTGCATGCACACTGCGAGCACTGTGTACCACACACTGCACACAGCAAACACCGCACAAACTTCACACTGTACACGCACTGCAAGCACTGCACAATCACTGAGCGCTGCACAATCGCTGCACACACTGCAAATATTGTACACTGCGCAATCACTGTGGACATTACAAATTGCGCACGCTCCAAACACTGCACGTGCTGTACTCTGCACATACAGTGCGAATACTGCCCGTCGCACACAAGTGCGCTTCAAGCACTGCAAAAACTGCAGTGTGCATGCAGCACGCAGTTTATGCAGTGCGTGCAGCTCACAATCTGTGTGTTGTGCAGTGTGCGTGCAGTGTGCAGTGTGCAGAGTGCGTGCAGTGTGCGCACAGTGTATGCAGTCCGCGTGCAGTGTGCAGTGTGTGTATGACATACCGTGTGCGCAGTGTGAGTGCTGTGCGCTATATGCACGGTGTGCAGTGCGTGCAATATTTTCTGTGTGTGCAGTGTGTGCAGTGTGCAGTGTTCTCAATGTGAGAACTTCAAACATTCCACACTGCGCAATCACTGCAGACACTACACGCTGCACACACTACAAACATCGCATGCACTGTACACTGCACGCACAGAGTAAACGCTGCACTGCACGAACACTGCATACCACTCACACTGCACACACCGCAAACACTGCACACACTGCAAACGCTTCACACTGAACACACACTGCGGACATTGCACAGTGTAAGCACTGCAAACACTTTACACTGCACGCACCTTGCGAACACTCCACATCGCGTGCACTGTGCACGCACTGCGCACGCACTGCAGACACTGCGGACACATCACACTGCGGACACATCACACTGCACACACTGTGAAGTGCACGCACATTTCACTCACTGCAGACACTGCACACTGCAGTTTCCAAACACTGCACACACACTGCAGACATTGCACACTGCACCCTGAGAACACTGCACACTGCACGCATTGCGCACTGCGAACACTGCACACTGCGGTTTGCAGACACTGCACACACTGCACACTGCAGTTTGCGATCACTGTGCCCATTGTGGGTGCTGCACACTGCACGTGCACTGCAGACACTGCAAACTGCACGCTGCAGTTCACAATCACTGCATGCTGCACACACTTCACACACTACAGGCACTGCACACTGTTCGTATGGCACACAATGTACACCATGCAGCGCACACAATGCACTGTGCACACTCCACATACTGCACACTGCGCACACATTGCGGACACTTCACGCACTGCACATACTGCGTGCACTGCACACACTGCGGACACTGCACAGTGCTCACACTGCGTGCACTGCCCATACGGTACACAATGTACACCGCACACACAACGCACTGTGCACACTCCACATGCTGCAGACACTGCACACACTGCACACTGCACACCGCACACTGCACACACTGTACATACTATACACAATGCACACCATACATCACACTTCCTCTGTCTATGGCAGAGGAAGTAGGGAGTAGTAACAAATAAATTGTTACTGGCAGAGGAAGTAGGGAGTGGTAATAAATAAACTGTTGTTTTCACTTTTAACATTTGTCTGTACCTTTCATCATTCTTTCTACACATTCACATTTAAATATTGCCTTGGTCCATGTCCCAAGTTCTCACTGCCTGCATGTTCACTTTCCAGGAAGACAGACACATCCGTGGTTCAGACATGACCCAGATCTCTAAATTGCATGGAGTTGATAAATCATACTTTCCTTAATTCCTGGCATAAGACATAAGGGAAAACCGTAAGAGTCCATACAGCCTGGAGGCAGCACAGAGATGAAATACTAACATAGACCTCCCCAGCTCCCAAAAAAAGTTTGATTAATAAGTAAAATTTAGAGCCTGACCTGTGGTGGTGCAGTGGGATAAAGCGTCGACCTGGAACACTGAGGTTTGCCTGTTCGAAACCTTGGGCTTGCCTGGTGAAGGCACATATGGGAGTTGATGCTTCCTTCTCCTCCCCTTCTCTCTCTATCTCTTTCTCTCTCACTCCTCTCTCTCTAAAAATCAATAAATAAAATTTTTTTAAAAAGTAAAATTTAAACAAAAAGAAGGACATAGCATTCTAGAAGGGAACACACAAGCAAATATCAGATGTTCTGAGGGGATCAGGAAGAAAGTTGTCTATGGCAGAGAAAGTAGGGAGTAGTAACAAATAAATTGTTACTGGCAGAGGAAGTAGGGAGTGTAGCATCCACCGGGTATGAGAACAAACGTCAGAGACTTTCAGGAGTTAAGATGTTACTTTATTGGCCAGTTTAACCTGCACAGGGGCAAACTCCCAAGATGTCTGGAGACACCGTGCCCACAAGGAGCTGCAAACGGAAGCCGCACCTGGAGCTTACAGCCAGGCCCTTATATATCCTAAGTGAGCAAGTATAGTACAGAAGCAGATGTGGCAGTTTAGCTATTGGCTAGGGAGGTCACACGCAGCATAGCAACAGGGGCCGGCATAGCAACAGGGGCGAATTTCAAACCTAAACTTCTGATAAGGGTCTCTGACCTTCTTTGTTCCCAGCCTCACAGGAGCCATATTAGCACTTACTGTTCCTTCAATAGTTACACTCTTTGCAGCACTCCCTGTTCCTTTAATAGTTACACTCTTTGGCAGCCCCAGTACTCCCTGAATCTAACAGGGAGTAGTAACAAATAAATTGTTACTGGCAGAGGAAGTAGGGAGTGGTAATAAACTGTTGGTTTCACTTTTAACATTTGTCTGTACCTTTCATCATTCTTTCTACACATTCACATTTAAAAATTGCCTTCTCTAGCCTTCACCTTAGAATTGGCTGTTGCTCCAAACTGTTGAGAAATGACTCAAGATGGATATATTGCTCTTAATAATTTCTCCCAGAGGATAAAATAAACTTCTTTGTAATCATTAGCACTATTCAAAAATTTCACACATCACTGGCAGGAAATTCTTTAATATTCCTCAGTATTGGCCAAAAGCCTGGAAAATGTAGTTCACTTTAGTATTATTTATCACTAAGGAACAAAAACAGTCTGTAAAACTTTGACAGATTATAATTTCTGCTTGTGACGTTTATATCTTACTGTTCAGTATATTAATACTTCGTGTCCCTTTGTTAAGTCCTCTAAATATTATTAAGCATTTTCACTGGAATTCAACCCAAGCATAAACTATTTTTTCCCACTTTCTTTTAGTAGCAGTAAAATAAAATAGCCAAAATGTACAAGAATATTTACTAACACATATCCCCACCTCCCGAACCCCATCCAAGAGCGTTCTCCTAATATTCAATTTAGAGGCCTGTTATTGAGGAAATCACATGAACGGGGAATATTTTCACTTTGGTTTAGTAGTTATTATTTCAATTTTCTAACTTATAACCCTTATACAGAAAACACTCGGCTAGAATGACGCATGAAAATTGAACACACCTGAAATCTGAGCTCCACCTGTAATTTATTTCATTGTTCTAGCCCTATCAAATTACAGAACCAAAAGCTAAGTGTTGTGTACAAGGAAGTGAATTCCAACTCCCACACTCTAAATTAACTTCCTGATAGCTACTTAATATTCTCATTATATCCATAATAATTTGATTATAGTACTGAAACAACAGGAAGGGACCTAGAATGAAGATGCTGTAAATCAGTGGTAGTCAACCTGGTCCCTACCTCCCACTTGTGGGCATTCCAGCTTTCATTGTGGGTGGTAGCGGAGCAACCAAAGTATAAATAAAAAGATAGATTTAACTATAGTAAGTTGTTTTATAAAGATTTATTCTGCCAAACTTGGTGAAAATCTGACATAAAGTACTTGGTAAGTAATTATTATTATATACTTTAACTTGCTGTAACTCTGCTTTATATATTTTATAAAGTATAGTTGCTTCCCTACTTTATAAATCACCATTTCTGTGGAACCAGTGGGCGGTTAGAAAATGTTACTACTAACAGAGATACAAAAGTGGGTGGTAGGTATAAAAAGGTTGACTACCCCTGCTGTAAATACAGAAAGGGTCACCACAGAAAGAGCTAATGTGACCTTGAGGCACAGGTGTATATACATTCATAAACAGAACAAATGTATAAATGTTTGCTAAACTCAACTCCATAACAGTCCAACATACTTTTCATATATACATCCTCAGTTCCTGAATAATTTGGGGGAAATCTACTTCATTCAATACAGTAGGAAAGAATTTAAATCACAAAAGAATTAGTGGGCTCCAGAAGCTCAAGTTTGCCTCCTTAGTATTTTTTTTTTTTTGACAGAGACAGAGAGAGTCAGAGAGAGGAACAGACAGGGACAGACAGAAAGGAAGAGAGAGAGTCGAGAAGCATCAATTTTTCGTTGAGGCACCTTAGTTATTCATTTACTGCTTCTCATATGTGCCTCGACTGGGGGAGGGGGGGCTACAGCAGAGTGAGTGACCTCTTGCTCAAGTCAGCAACCTTGGGCTCAAGCCAGTGACCTTGGGTTTCAGGCCAGCGACCTTTGGGCTCAAGCCAGGGACCCTGGGGTCATGTCTATGATCCCACACTCAAGCTGGTGAGCCCATGCTCAAGCCAAAGCTGGCGACCTCAGGGTTTCAAACCTGAGTCGTCATTCCCCACCCCCACCCCTGTCCCAGCTCCACCGCCTGGTCAGGCTGCCTCCTTAGTATTAATAAGAGGTTCTTAATACTGCATCTTTTTGTTACTTATGCTTTAAAAAAAATGGATTTTGAGTATTCACTTGGGAATAATTTCAATTCTAAATTTTCAGTTTTATGAATATATACCATATTTTTCGCTCCATAAGACACACCTGACCATAAGACATACCTAAGGTTTTAAGGAGGGAAATAAGAAAAAAAGTATTCTGAACCAAATGGTGTGTTAAAATATTTAATAAAATACCATATTTTTCGCTCCATAAGACACACAGGCATTTTCCCCTCCACTTTAAGAAGAAAAAAAAATGCATCTTATGGAGCAAAAAATACGGTACATACATACATAGAAAATAGGCCAAACATTTGGAAGAATTCAGTAAGTGACAAAGAACACATATAAACAGATAAGGACAATTTGTATCTCAATCCAAAGTAAAGGCATAAATCTTGTATTTGCAATAAAGATGATTAGGAAAGATTACAGGATGTAAATCTCATTTCTTTTACATATTTCTCAGAATATTTATATCACCAATAGTACAAAAAAGCTAGTCATTTGCTGTACTTAGGTAAAACTCACTTTTTATACACACTAAATCATTTTATACCAAAAATTTAATATATACATTTTGTACATAACATTTAAACTTATAAATGAAGCACCTGAACCCTTTCCATACAAAATATAAAAAGCTTTCTGGTTCCACTGCTCAGGGAAACAGATCACTGACACAAGTATTAGAAAATAGAACCGATATAGCTCTTTATCATGAATACTAAAAAGGCGATATTCAACATGCAGATGTTTGACCAACTATTTGACCTCAGTGGAGAAGTACAGTATCAATCACCTTGACTGAGTTCTTCACTAAGAAGCATCATCAAGCATTGCAATAACTCATCAACAAAAGGGTTTGCAGTCTAATTGAAATCAATTCTCAACCCCCAACATTCACAGAATTCACAATATGCATATTTCATCCACTGTCAGCAGAAAGTGAAAATACAGTGAGTTTTGTTATTTGGTAATTATCTAGCTACCTGGCTGAATTCCCATTTTCAGATCATAGAGATTTGGGGGTCCTATAGAGAGGCTGTGAAGTAGGAATGAGTGACAGCCTCTATATTATGATTTCAGGGGTCCCAGAAAGTAAAGTAATACACAGCATAATCCTGTAACAGTTGTGAGCTGGTGGTCATCACCCATAGACAACAACACGGCATGAATCACAAACAAAAAATATTAACATACATACAAAGGTTATATCAATTCTCTGGAGAAATAAAACCAATAAAATGTATATATTGATTTAGTATAAGAAATAGGCTCATGTGAATATGTGATCCAAGATCTGCAAGGTGAGTCAGAGGCTGGAAACCCAGGAGAACCAATAGTTTCTCTCCAGTCTGTGACTGAAGGCCTGACAATCAGGAGAGCTGATGTTATAGTTCCTACCTGAAGGCCAACAGGCTTGAGACCAGAAAAAGATGATGTTTCAGTTCAATTTTGAAGCCAGTACACCAATCTAAGGGTAGGAAGAATCCTCTTACTTGGGAGAGAGTCAAACTTTTTGTTGTATTTAGGCCTTCAACTGATTGGACAAGGCCCACCACATTGGGGAGAGCAATCTGCTTGAGTTGGATAGAGTGTCATCCAAACACCAACGTTGCAGGTTCAATCCCCAGTCAGAGCACAAATATCAACCAATGAATGCATGAATATGTAGAACAACAAATCGATATTTCTAAAAGTTAATTGAAAAAAAATGTTTTAAACATCTTCAGAAAAATATCCAGAATGTTTGACCAAATATCTGGGTACCCCATGGCCCAAGTAAGTAGACAAATAAAATTAACCATCAAAAAGGGTTATTTAGTGGCTTAAAAAAAGACTCAACTATCATGGTTTGACTCAATTCTCAAAGACAAATGATCCAGTCTTGTAGAGCTGGGGAAAGGTGTGAAGAGATGGTTTTCTGAGGGACGTGTGCAAGTTAGGCCAGGGAACCAAAGCCCACAAGTCATAACCATCCCAAACAACACAATTTTCAGGGTTTGAGACCAAAATAGGTCAAAGTCTGGGCTGTGCCAAGCTTGACAGGACTGCTGCCTGCATATGGGGCTGAACATGGAAGGGCGATCAGTCCAGACTTCCCAGCACCAATCAAGAGGCAAAAGCAGCCGACAAGAAATCCATAAAGTGCCATAATTCATTCAAAAGACTTACAGAGTTTCTGCTATGTGCTAGATACTGTGGACATCTCAGGTACAAATATGAATAAGAAATACAGTCTTCCCTCCAGAAGCTCACAGTCTGGCAGGAAATACAATATGCAAATGGTCATGACCACCCGTTTTGGAAAGTTTATGACATGTGGTAATGATCTTTGTCAGGCTGGTCTGAGTCCAGTGGGAAGTGCATGACACATATAATGTAAAGTATATCTGATGTCTTCCTCCAAAAATACACCCTCTTCTATCCACCCCCTCCCACCACAGCAAAAATTCCTGAAATTCTATCCAGATTTCTTCGTGTTAATAACTAAAAAATAATAATAACTCAGCCAGAAAGACTGTCATCCTAAACCTACTTTTCTACAATGCTCTAGCTGAAATCACCCACATGAGGACAACGGGAGTTTTGAGAGGTGAGGAAAGAAATGAAAACTAATTTGCAAAATAGACAACTATAAACTGAGAGAATGCAGGGAAGGGACACTCAGAGAAAGAAGAGGGTCTCCGACAAGAAAGGGAAAATGCGAACTCAAAATCTTAGGCATAAGAATGTTCACTTCTTGCCTGACCTGCGGTGGCGCAGTGGATAAAGCGTCAACCTGGAAATGCTGAGGTCGCCGGTTCAAAACCCTGGGCTTGCCTGGTCAAGGCACATATGGGAGTTGATGCTTCCAGCTCCTCCCCCCTGTCTCTCTCTCCTCTCTCTCTCTCTCTCTCTCTCTCCCTCTCTCTCCTCTCTAAAATGAATAAATAAAATTTAAAAAAATTAAAAAAAAAAAAAGAATGTTCACTTCTTTTCAGATGAACCTAATTTCAAATGGAAGCTGCTTCCAGAATGTTCACTCACTTCAAAGTTCTCCCTAGGGATGATCCTTCCCCCTTTTCTTTCCCCAGATGGAAGAAGAGACTCAAAGAGGCATTTCTGCCACCATCTCTCTTCACATCACTTAAATGCTCTGGTCTCATCCTGGCTAGATAGCTCAGTTGGTTAGAGCATCGTTCCAAAGCACAGAGGTTGCTGGTTTGATCCCTAGTCAGGGCATATACAGTCTCTCTCTCTCTCTCCCTTCCTGTCTCTCTAAATTCATTAAAATCAATAAAATAAATATCTAAAAAAAAAAAAAAGGCTCTGGTCCCTAACCTCACCAAAATTATTCTGCTTTCCTGGAACTGTTTTAGTGGTCATGGTTAAGGGAGAAGTCAAAAACAGAAGGGGATTTAATATGGCCATTTGACACAAATGAGGAAGATATGAATGAATATTATCTTAAGGAAAAACAGGCTTACAAAGGAAAAGAGAACTAGAAAAAGAAAGTCAGGTGTTTTTTTAGCAAGAGAGAGAGAGAGGGACAGACAGGAAGGGAGTGACATGAGAAGCATTAACTTGTTGTGGTACTTCAGTTGTTGTTCATTGATTGCTTCTCATACATGCCTTGACCTGGGGGCTCCAGCTGAGACAGTGACCCCTTTCTTAAGCCAGCAACCTCGGGCTGAAGCCAGCGACCTTGGGGTCATGTTCATGATCCCACGCTCAAGCTGGTGACCTCAGGGTTTTGAACCTGGGTTCTCAGTGTCCCAGGTCGAGGATGTACTCACTGCGCCACCGCCTGGTCAGGCAAAGAAAGAAAGCTTTTCATTGATAGATGCTCAAAACGTTACCCACTGATTATTCTCTTCTATTCACTTGTTGGCCACTATTCACAGATCTTTATATGTTCTTTATCTTTAAACTCCAGATTTCTCCTTTCACTTATTGGTCATTGAAAGTATTAAAAGAAAATTTTTTAATCGCTTTTTAATTTCATTTTTTGTGATTTGGTTCCTTTAGATTCTAATAATCATTATGGACAAAACTAGATGAAATGTAGCCAATGCAAGGTTAAAACACCTTCAGCACAGGCCGTGGCCAATAAGCAGCACACCTTCCTACTCATCCAGCCAGACCCCATGCAGAGCATACTGGTGGGCGACACCATCAAGCACTCTGAGCAGAAGGGGGTCCCACCCTGTGGCCATGAAGTTACTTTGGGCCTCTGAGGAACTCCTGAAGCAGCAAAGCATTGACCTGTAAAACCACCCATTCTGCCCGTGGCTTTTAAAGTACAGTAACTCAGGGCCTGTGTGGCCACGGTCTGGGAGGTGTTGAATGTTGTGGTGAAGACAGGGAGAATAATGCTTGGGGAGACCAGTCCAGCAGATTCTAAGCCGGGCACCATTTGTGGAGACTTCTGCATTCAAATTGGCAGGAATATCATTCACGGCAGTATTTCAGTAAAAAGTGCTGAGAGAGAAATCAGCCTATGTTTTAAGCCCGAAGAATTGGTTGACTACAAGTCTTGTGCTTTTGACTAAATCTATGAACAAAGCATCAGTGGACAAAGCATCAGTCCCCTTTGGCTCCACCTGGGTATATCCCTGGACACAGCTCTTCATTCCATTCTTGGAAGCAACAGAATCAATCTTTCTTTTCTACAGAATATTTACCAATAAAGCTTTTGGAAACTGGGGGGAAAGAACCTTCAGGCACAAAACTCCATTAACTTTCTAATACTTCCAGAATATGAACCTAATTTCAAATGAAAGCTGCCTCTAGAATATACTGTTAAGCTTGTCTGGATACAAATTGTTTTGACAAACATTCGTTAGAAATTCACATAAAATTCCACTGAACTAAATTTAAATTGCCGATGGAGCAAAATATAAATATATACATATTTTTGACAGCTTCAAATGAATCCTAAAGGCTGACGATGCTTGGAAGAAAAAAAGTAAAGTATATATCAATGAGGAATGAGTTAGAAATTGTAATTCTGGGTAATTAACCTCAATTAAAGAGACTACATTTAATTTAATTAACATAATTGATATGGAGGACTTGTTTAGATAAAATACCAAAATTAAATCTCCTTTTTTCTTTTTTTCCAAGTGAGAGGAAGGGAGATAGAAACAGACTCCTACACACACCCTGACCAGGATCCATCTGGAAACCCCCATCTGGGGCCATGCTCACAACCGAGCTACTTTTAGTGCCTGAGGCAGAGGCTGCACAGAGCCATTCTCAGTGTCCAGAACCAATGCGCTCGAACCAATTGATCCTTGGCTGTGGGAGAGGAAGAGAGACAGAGAAGTGGGGGTGGAGAAGCAGATGGTTACTTCTCTTGTGTGCCCTGACCGGGAATCAAACCCAGGACTTCCTAACACCAGGCCAATGCTCTACCACAGAGCCAACCGGCCAGGGCCCAAAATTAAATCTCTTTAATCTATAGATTTTATTGTGAAAAAAATGAAACAAACTTTTCTTCAAAGTATTAAAAAACAAAATTAGAACAATTATTGAAGTACAAGAATGTAAAAATGTTTTCCTCTGTGAACTATATCTTTTAATAGCTGTAATCCCTTTCACTCAATAGTTTTCCTACTATGACCCGAAGAGTATCAATATATTATAAGATAAAGTTTTCCTAAAACACCCTTTCTTTATTTGTAGGAACACTTAAATGCTAAATTTTACTGATTGTATAGTGGACAAGTAATTGATTACTTTGTACACCAAATCACCCTACTGAATCTATTTTGTGGGAAATATTTTCACATGCTACTCTCAAAGTTGGTATTAGAAAATTTAAAACACATGCAAACTCTCACATTGCCTAATTCTCTCTCACCAAACAAACCATGACATAGACAAAAGGAAATTAGCTTTTATTAATTTTCCTACAAATGAAAAGGACTGGTAAGTTGCTAATCATACATTTTTAATTACAAGTAAACTGGATAGAGGCATCTACATTATTCAAAGTTGAGGAGCAGGCTGTGGAAATTTCCCTGTGTTAGAACTTAAATGCCTTTCCATTCTCTTCGTTCCTTCTTTCAAGATCTCATGTCATTCATCACCACTCCAGTTCACAGAGCTTTAGTCTTGTGACTTCCCATCCTTTGGGACCCCACTCAAGCATCTCCTCCATGAAGCCTTCCCAGATTACAAGGGCACCATGACTTCAAAGTACCTACCACTTCTACCACTAACCTACAGCTGAGTGGCATTACTTAAGTCAGGGGTCGGGTCCCCAAACTACGGCCCGCGGGCCACATGCGGCCCCCTGAGGCCATTTATCCGGCCCCCGCTGCACTTCCAAAAGGGGCACCTCTTTCATTGGTGGTCAATGAAAAGAGCACATTGACCATCTCATTAGCCAAAAGCAGGCCCATAGTTCCCATTGAAATACTGGTCAGTTTCTTGATTTAAATTTACTTGTTTTTTATTTTAAATATTGTACTTGTTCCCGTTTTGTTTTTTTACTTTAAAATAAGATATGTGCAGTGTGCATAGGGATTTGTTCATAGTTTTTTTTATAGTCTGGCCCTCCAACGTTCTGAGGGACAGTGAACTGGCCCCCTGTGTAAAAAGTTTGGGGACCCCGACTTAAGTAATAGTTAAGCTTTCTATCGACCATTTGTCACAAATGCTGCTCAAGCAATTAGTGATAAATTGGATTAAATGCCCTGAGAACCAGATTATCTTTTTATTTTACTTATACTCCCAACTAGATCATGAACTTCTTTTAACACAGTTATAATCATGTTTTATCCTCTTTACAACTTATTTAGTAACATTTACTAGCATTTGTCACCAGGGTGGTCGCATCCATTTGTATAGAAGGTAAGATCTCCCCTCCCCTGAACTGAGAAATAATTTTCAACTATTTGTGTAAGAGGTTTATCTCTGAGACAAGAAATGGAAACCAGCAATCCGAAAGTAAAGGACTCGGGCACTCTTGATTTTAATGGTATCAGCAGGTCCAAGAAGGCAGCTCCCAGGGCCAGTGATATTATCATGCAGTGACAACCAGGGAGTCAGAAAACAATGCCAGGAAGGAGCCATTAGAGCTACAGGATAAATGCCTGGACCTAGGACAGGATTTGTGATCCCTGAGTTCAAGCTAACTATAAAAGAAACAGAAATCCACATTCTGTAAGCATTTTAACAAAATTCTTTTGAGGCTCTGGCCGGGTAGCTCATTTGGTTGGAGCATTGTCCCAGTACCCCAAGGCTGGAGTTTCGATCCCAAGTCAGGACACATACAAGAATCAACCAAAGGCCTGGCATGTGGTGGCACAGTGGATAAGGCGTCGACCTGAAACACTGAGGTCGCCAGTTCGAAACCCTACTCTTGCTTGGTCAAGGCATATATGGCAGTTGATGCTTCCTGCTCCTCCCCCCTTTCTCTCTCTCTCTCTCTCTTCCTCTCTGTCTGTCTTTCTCTCTCTCTTCTATCTAAAATAAATTTTATAAAAAAATTTTAAATCACCAGTGAATGCATGAATAAGTGGAACAACCAATTAATGCTTCTCTCTCTCTCTTTCTTCCTTCCTTTCTCTCTAAAATCAATGAATCAACAATAATTCTTTTGACACCCTCTAGATTTCCCTTTTGTTTTCTACACGTATCAGGTAACGTTGTTTTTAAAATCAGTCTACCTCAGCTCAATTAAGGGAAATGAATTATAGGTTTTGCCTTTACCTGAGCAAACATAGGGCCAGAAGAACATAGCAAAGCCACACACAACCAAGTTAAAGAAACCTTACCGAACAGGGTAATCTCGATGAAGAAAGGGACCACCTGCCTGGTTCCTAACCCTGGAAGGTCTAGTGTGTTTTACCAAGGATGTCAACATTTTAAAACAGACAAACAGTGCACTATTCAGAATGAGTTCCATTTCTCACACAAAAACACTCTTGCGTTAAAAATGGAAAGTGTGTTACATGCAAAAATTCAGAGAATACATTCTATATATTTTCTATAGCATAGAGTAACACATTATTAGGTAAAGATTATCATTCTCTTTTATGAAAAATAAGCTTTTTCCCCCTTGACAGTATAGACATGGTCTGTTTTTCCAATTGCTTTGTACAAAATGTAAACACTGTTCTTCCATCTTACAAGGAATGCTGAAGCTCAGATAAAAAAACTGCAGGTAGCGCCTGCTACCATTATTCCATATACACGTTTTAATGACAAAATTTGTCATATGTACTGTGAACTAGTTTTTCTGCGGTATTAAACTACTTTTAAAATAATGCAAATAACAAGTTATTTTAGATTTTTAAATAAATTTATTGGGGCATTAGTTAATAAGATCATATAGGTTTCAAGTGTACATTTCTATGATACATGATCTGTATATTGCATTGTATGCCCATCACCCAGAGTCAAATCTTCTTCCATCAACATAGAGTTGGCTCCACCCCCTTCCCTCTGGCAACCACCACACTGTTAATTGTGTCTGTGAGTTTCAGTTGTATATCCCACATATGAGTGAAATCACAGGTTCTTAGCTTTTTCTGACTTATTTTGCTTAGCATAATAGTCCCAAGGTCCATCCATGTTATTTTATTTTGAATTAAACTATCTGGAAATTTTCTATCATTGTCCCAATTATGTAAAATAAAATTCAAAATTCAAATAAATCATATACTTAGATGTTATATACTTATGACTTACATAAATTTAATTACAAATTGTGTGCTTAAAATTTTAAGTATACATTCTTAAATTAATTTTAAATATAAATTCTCAGGATGCTGCACATCTTTAAATTTGTGCCATGCTTTATTGGAAGCAATAGAATTGTGGTTTTAGGTAAAATTGAAATTTCCTGAGATAGTCATATAATTTTTAAGCCCACTCCTTTTGAGGTGAGACAAACAATAAATCTGAAAGTCTGCATCCAGTTTCTCTTATCAACCTTAAAGATTATCTATAAAAATTTAGTTTAAAGCACTGACTTTTAGCCTGACCTGTGTTGGCACAGTGGATAATGCATCAACCTGGAATGCTGAGGTCTCTGGACACCTGGGCTTGCCCAGTCCAGGCACATATGCAAAGCAACTATGATTTAATGCTTCCTGCTCCTCCCCTCCTCCCACCTTTGTCTCTCTCTCTCTCTCTATCTTTTTCTCTCTCTCTAAGATCAATACATAAAATCTTTAAAAAAAAAAAAAAAGAGCATTGACTTTTTTTTTCATTTTTCCGAAGCTGGAAACGGGGAGGCAGTCAGACAGACTCCTGCATGCGCCCAACCGGGATCCACCCGGCATGCCCACCAGGGGGCGATGCTCTGCCCATCTGGGGCATTGCTCTGTTGCAACCAGAGCCATTCTAGCGCCTGAGGCAGAGGCCACAGAGCCATCCTCAGCGCCCTGGCCATCTTTGCTCCAATGGAGCCTTGGCTGCGGGAGGGGAAGAGAGAGACAGAGAGGAAGGAGAGGGGGAGGGGTGGAGAAGCAGATGGGTGCTTCTCCTGTGTGCCCTGGCTGGGAATCGAACCCAGGACTCCTGCATGCCAGGCCAACGCTCTATCACTGAGCCAACCGGCCAGGACCGACCTTTTTTTTTTTTTTAGGTGAGTGGAGGGGAGACAGTGAGGCAGACTACCACATATGCCCTGACGACGATTCACCTGGCAATCCCATCTAGGGCCAATGCTTAAAGTACTGACATATTTTTAGCACCTGAGGCTGACATGCTCGGACCAACCCAGCCATCCTCAGGGCCCGGGGCCATGCTGAAACCAATCGAGCCACTGGCTGTGGGAGGTGGAGATGGAGAGCAATGGGGGCAGATGGTTGCTTCTCCTGTGTGACTTGACCAGGAATCGAACTTGGGATGTCCATAGACTCGGCCAATGCTCTATCCATTGTGCCACTGGCCAGGGCCAGCATGGACTTTTAAAAATATAACATCAGCATGAAATTTGGGGTAACTCTTTTCCCTGGAAGCCTATGAAATAGAGTTCTTCCAAAGGAAGAAATATTGTTCTTTTTATTTTCCAGAAACTTCACTCAATATATTTAAGAAGTCAGATTTCATATGTCTGAGAAATGGGGTACTGAAAATGCTTAAAACTAAAAAACATTAACTAGCCTGGCCAGGCCATGGCACAGTAGATAGAGCATTGGCCTGGGATGCAAAGCACCCAGGTTTAAAACCCTGAGGTCACCTGCTTGAGCACAGGATCATCAGGCTTGAGCGTGGGCCCACCAGCTCGAGCGTGGGATCATGGACATGACCCCATGGTCACTGGCTTGAGCTCAAGGTTGTTCGCTTGAGCAAGAGTCACTGACTCAGCTGGAACCTCCCCGCCCCCCATCAAGGTACATATAAGAAAGCAATCGATGAACTAAGGTGCTGCAACAAAGAATTGATGTTTCTCATCTCTCTCCCTCCCTGTCTGTCTATCCATATCTGTCCCTCTCTCTCTTTCTCACTAAAAAAAAAATTTTTTTAAATAAAAACATTCACTGAAAAGTACTTAGCTTAGAAATTACAAAAATAGAAGACATCAATAAAATATATTCTACATAAGACATAGCAATCATAGACTACTTATGATATAAAATATACTTACAGAATTTTAGTATCAGCAGAAAATAATTATATAGTATTGAGTGAGGGGAAATCTGATTATTCAATCTTGTCTTTGATTGAGTTCTATGTAAATAGAAATTTCTATTAAGAACTATTTTTGGTATAAAAGGTAATCAGATTCAAGAGTGTTTTGGAATAACCTGAGATGTTAGAAAAGAGATGTATACAATCAAAACAGGTTCCTTAAATGGCATTAATAATTAAATCAATTAAATACAACTAAGTGGCATTAAAATACAAGAATAAAAATAGTAACAATTATAAAATGCCATTTTGCCACTGTTGGTATTTACCAAAGTATTAAAGTAAAAATATTAGAGAAGTAATACTTCCACACTAGAATGGGGGGGGAAGGGTGAATAAAATTTAAAGTACTTATGAATCATTAAGAAACAAGTGGATTTATGGAATAGTAATTCTTCCAAATGGAGCACATAACTGCAGGTAAGTAAAGTATATTATCGACACCACACTTAAGGAAAAATATTATCACTTTCAGAGAATCCTTGACTTCTCATGTCTCTGGGGGCCTTTCAACTGCGTTGGCCTCCTGAGGACGAAGGACAGTGTAAGCTGACCTGAATGTGCCATCACCACTCTGTTGTGAATAGCAAATGAAGGTGGCCCACAGTAAAGCAAAGAGCCCACTGTAAGCTGTTCTCCACTGAAGAGGAACAAGAATAAAATTGGTCAGCTGTAACAGAAAGAGAGAGTATGTTAGGGCTCCCTATAAACTGAAGGCAGGAGTTAGTATTCTGAGTGGCTTAAAACTCACCTATACAGGGAGCATTTGAGATCTTTTTTTTTTTAATTCATTGAGAGGAGGAGATGCAGAGACAGACTCTCACATGAACCCGATGGGGATCCACCCAGCAAGCCCATTAGGGGGCAATGCTCTGCCCATATGGGGCTTTGCTCTGTTGCTCAGCAGCTGAGCTTTTAGCACCTGAAGCAGAGGCTATGAAGCCATCCTCACCCCCGAGGCCCAACTTGCTACAATTGAGCTTTGGCTGCAGGAGAGGAAGAGAGAGAGAGACATAGAAAGAGAGAGAGATTGAGAAGTGAGAGGGGAAAGGGTGGAGAAGCAGGTGGGTGCTTCTCCTGTGTGCCCTGACTGGGAATTGAACCCAGGACATCCATACGCCGGGCTGACACTCTACCACTGAGCCAATCAGCAAGGGCCTGCATTTGAGATCTTGATCCTAGGCATATGTCATTAGTGTGGCTCAAATAAACTCTTATTCAAAAAATAATAATAAGACTGACCAGGCGGTGGCACGATGGATAGAGCATCAGACTGGGACGCAGAGGACCCAGGTTTGGAATCCCTAGGTCACCGGCTTGAGCATGGGCTCATCTGGTTTGAGCGTGGGTTCACCAGCTTGAGCGCCTGGTCACTTGCTTGAGCGTGGGGTCATAGACATGACCCCATGGTCACTGGCTTGAGCCCAAAGGGTCACTGGCTTGAAGCCCAAGGTCGCTAGTTGACCCCAAGGTTGCTGGCTTGAGCAAGGGGTTACTTTCTTTGCTACCCCCCCCCCCAGGTCAAGGCACATATGAGAAAGCAATCAATGAACAATGCCACAATGAAGAATTGATGCTTCTCATCTCTCTCCCTTCCTGTCTGTCTATCCTTATCTGTCCCTCTCTCTGTCTCTCTGTCTCTGGCACAAAAAAAAAAAATAAGTAAAAATTAAAAAAATAATAACAATAACTCACCTGTACAAAAGGCCAGTACATCAGACCACTCTAGAATAAAAATTAAAATTTTTAATTAGAATGCCTTTTAATCACACAAATCAATCCCAAAGTTCATTCTATAAAAGATTAAGAAATACCAGGCAGATATAATACAGAGGTGGTATTATATTGTAGACTAAGCCGATTAGACTACTAAGGTCTCTTGAATAGAAGAGGGTGGGGAATTGTGGGAAAAGCTGTGAGGTACAAGACATTTACATTAGTTATATTCACAGGTGCAGAATAAAAAGACTACCAGAATCAGTTAAGACAACCACTTTAAAATTAACAACATATATGTATATATTGCAATTTTCCTGTTAGCCCAAGCAAATAATACCGGAATATATTTATTAAAGGATCATCGATAAATTTTTTTAACTATGCCAAATCATTCTTTATGGAATGATTTGCTAATAATACTAGGCATTGGCACAGTGGATAGAGCGTTAGACTGGGACACGGAGGATCCAGGTTCAAAACTCCAAGGTCACCGGCTTGAACTCAAGGTTGCAGGCTTGAGCAAGGGGTTACTCGGTCTGCTGTAGCCCCCAGTCAAGGCACATATGAGAAAGCAATCACTGAACAACTAAGGTGCTGCAACGAAGAATTGATGTTTCTCATCTCTTTCCCATCCTGTCTGTCTATCCCTATCTGTCCCTCTTTCTGTCTCTCTCTGTCTCTGTCACACACAAAAAAAAAAGTTTAGCTGACATTTTGGTTTTTACAAAATATTTTGATATAGATTTATTTTAACAGGCTTTTTAACCTGTACATTCTGACAAAATGTCATTATTGTGGACTTTTTTTTTCAAAGATAGAAGTCTTGGTATGTAAATTATAACTTTAAAAAAAAAGGCTATAGGTTTTATAAATAGTCCTTAAAAGTAGTACTACATTAGTAATATAAAGGTGCTATTATTTTCTTTTTTATTTTACTAATCTGTTTCCTAAAATTTCTACAATGAACCATTGCAATAAAAGCTATTTAAAATATATATTCATTTAAGAATTCACTTCTTTAGCAAAAAGGATCAGAAGCATAAACTCATCCAAACGTGGCTTTACTTCTTATGGCAATATTTTTCTTTCAGAACAGAACATCGTCTAGTGCACAGACCCTGCTCTCCCCATTCCCCACTAACTCCCAGAGAAATGGCTAGTTCCAGGTCTGATACCAGGCAGGTGAAGATATAAGATGAACCTAGAGCATCTTGTTATAAAAGGAAGGAAGTGTTCTGTTTTGTTTTAATGGGGGTTATCACAAGGCATAGCAGCCACCTTGAAGGGAACCTCACTGGCTAAATCTGGGACACTGAAGCACCAAAAATAATTACACACAGTAATGAAATGTAAGCCAGTGGGAAAAAAAATGAGGATCCCTGAGTCCATACTGATAATAATTAGAGAAATAAGTGAATAAATAACTGGGATAGAAGACTGGGCATTTGTTTACAGAACGCCAAGAGCCACCCTGTAAATGTGGGACCAGGGCTGGAATTGGCAATCATCACAGCAGCAAAGACTAGTTCAGGCAGAATTGCCAGTGGGTGCCAAATTTGGGTTTGGGGTGGAATATTCTAATGGGAAGCAGGATATTTATTTGCATGGTCTTAAAGTGCCTCCCTACAGATTATTAGTTTCAATATATGTGGTTAGTGTGAAAAATGTGAAAAACACCATGGCTACATTTTCAAATGTCTGTCTTACCTTATATGTATTCCAGAATTTCTGTTTCAGGTCCAAAAATATGTCATCCTTTCCCTGGAGAATACTCATACCTATTTGCAAAAACACACACCGGAAGAATTTTTAAAGATTTAGTAGGAAGAACACTTCAACATTCAAGTTTCCCATTTCAATATGTAAAGTAACCACCACTATTCACTTACTCAATATGTCCTTCTGACTCAACACAGAAAACAGAATATAATCTCCCTTTTAAAACTAGATACATTTTTAAAGGAATGATAAATTTGGAGTGAGAATAGTAGGGCATAAAAGATAAAGGGGAATGATTAAAAAAAAAGTAAGAAAATTCACAAAAACAGCAGTGTTAGGATAGTGAGACTACTAATGACTTCTCTCCCTTTCAAACTTTTTGTGAAATGCTTAAAATTTTTAAAACTTAATTACCTTTTTATTTTTTTATTTTTATTTATTTATTTACTTTGGAGAGAGACATCAACCCGTTGTTCCACTTACTCATGCCATCATTGGTTGATTCTTTTTAAATTTATTTATTTATTTATTTATTTATTTATTTATTTATTTATTTATTTATTTTGTGGCAGAGACAGAGAGAGGGACAGATAGACCAGAAGGGAGAGAGATGAAAAGCATCAATTCTTCATTGCAGCACCTTAGTTTCTCATTGATTGCTTTCTCACATCTGGGGAAGGAGGGGCTACAGCAGACCTAGTGACCCCTTGCTCAAGCCAGTGACTTTGATGAGCCGTGCTCAAACCAGATAAGCCCGTGCTCAAGTGGCGACCTCGGGGTCTCTAACCTGGGTCCTCCGCATCCCAGTCCAATGCTCTATCAACTGCGCCACCACCTGGTCAGACGGTTGATTCCTGTACGGTATGTGCCCTGACTAGGGATCAAACCCGCGACCTTGGCATGTTGGGATGATGCTCTAGCAAGCTGAGCCACCTCGCCAGGACCCTTAGTTACCTTTTTTAAAAACAGTTGATGGACTCTGGGTATTCTGGCAGCTACAAGTTTCCCAACAAAGGAAGAAGCTTTTAAATCAGAACTGGAAAGGAGAACACCAATTCAGCCTTCCTAAAAGCATTTTGAAACTGATGTTCAACAACTCTGAAAGAAGTTCAAGAAGCAAAGACAAAAACCCTCCTATTTTAGGGAGGGTATATAATTCTCCCCCAACTCCAAATAGGAAGAAGGGGAAATAAAAATCTTTTTAGTCACTTTGCAGTAAATTCTTAGAACAGGACTCATCAGAAAACCCAAGTGGAATATTGGTAATACCTCAATCCACTTACCCAGCACTAATTAAGTGCTAAGCACTTTAGGTGCATTTCATTTGACCCCCTAACCATCAGCTGGGGATGGCAGAATTCAGAAAAGGAAAAGAGCTCAGGGAGGTTCATAGTGGTTTTAAGACCAACCCAGGTGTGGACTCCAACCCAAACCTCTTAATCACTACTCAAGCTCCCCAAAGCACAAAGGATTCTCTGCTATAGCAGGGGTCAGGAACCTATGGCTCGTGAGCCAGATGTGGCTCTTTTGATGGCTGTATCTGGCTCACAGACAAATCTTTAATAAAAAAAAATAACGTTAAAAATATAAAACATTTTCATGTATTACAATCCATTTATTTCCTACCACTCGTATTCATGGTTGTGGGTGGCTGAAGCCAATCACAGCTGTCCTCTGGGACACCAAATTTTTTGGGATAATGCATAACGTACGTGGGTTGTTGTATGGCTCTCACAGAATTACATTTTAAAATATGTGGCGTTCATGGCTCTCTCAGCCAAAAAGTTTCCCGATCCCTGTGCTATAGGTATTTTCCAAGTTGGAAGGGCCTGGAGCAAACATCTAACCCTACTGGTTAGAGTTTAACAGGGGGACAGGGAAACTGGATCAGAAATCTGAAAAGCAAAAAAACAAAACAAAACAAAACAAAACAAAACAAAACAAAACACAGGCCCTGGCCGGTTGGCTCGGTGGTAGAGCATCGGCCTAGCGTGCGGAGGACCCGGGTTCGATTCCCGGCCAGGGCACACAGGAGAAGCGCCCATTTGCTTCTCCACCCCTCCGCCGCACTTTCCTCTCTGTCTCTCTCTTCCCCTCCCGCAGCCAAGGCTCCATTGGAGCAAAGATGGCCCGGGCGCTGGGGATGGCTCTGTGGCCTCTGCCTCAGGCGCTAGAGTGGCTCTGGTCGCAACATGGCGACGCCCAGGATGGGCAGAGCATCGCCCCCTGGTGGGCAGAGCTTCGCCCCTGGTGGGCGTGTCGGGTGGATCCCGGTCGGGCGCATGCGGGAGTCTGTCTGACTGTCTCTCCCTGTTTCCAGCTTCAGAAAAATGCAAAAAAAAAAAAAAAAAACAAAACAACAACTGGGCAGGACTCAGTTTCAGAGGCCTCAGACCAAAACCATAGGCCTCCCCAAATCCTACTACTGAAGCGTCTTTTGGTTTCAATCATACTGACAACACTCATTGAGACTGAGAACACCGCAAGAAATGTTTTGTCCCGGGGCAAGTCACTTAAAGCCCTTTGAGCCTCGGTTTCCTGGTCTGTAATGTGGGAATAAGAGTACCTGCCTCACTAGGTTGTTAGGATTAAATGGGAATCTGACTCCCAAATCCCAGCCCCGGCTCCCATCACCAGTGTACAAGAACACTAGTAACAGGTACCATGAACCAGTTTGCAAATCTGGCCAGGAAGTCACGTCCTGGGAACAGACACATATCTGACAAACCAGGGGGTCCCTGCTCTCAGGTTCTCCATTCCTCTGACTTCCATGACCTCCCTGAAACCATGGGCCTTGTGTTTGGCTGAGACTGCATCAAGCAGTCCTGACCTTCCAAGTTCTCTGTGGGGTTTGTGAAGAAAAGAACAGAATCTGCCCCCCCCCCCCCGCCCCCAATAAGATCTATGGAGCAGTAGGTTTCTTCAGGGTGGTGACTTGACCACCTCAACCTGATTGAGTAGGCACCGATAGCCACTGACAAGAAGACCTCTCGGGGGGTGATCTGTGATCCCCAATGCCAAGACCAGGTCCAGGACTCTTGAATTTTCCAGGAGCATGGCTGCCCCTCCCCAACCCATTCCCTTCCAGGTTACGGAAATTGAAGACAGTGGAGGTCACAGAGCCCTTTTCACCGTTTTTGGTGTTTAGGGCCCTGAGCAAGGTTCCCAAAGTCAAGCCCTCCGACTAGGCTTTTCTTAGGAAGGAACTCCCAGGGTACTCACAGGTAGGGAGTCCTCTATAGCAGAGGTCCCCTTCATTTTCCGTGGCTTTTGATGTGAGGATAGGATCCACCTTCCTATTCCCCACCCTACCCAGGCAGGGCTAGGACCCTGAGCTTAAATTTTCTGGGGAACCTGGCCAGATCTCAGGTTCCACCAACAATATCCCTTATAGGGCCAAGTCTCCTCACTTTTATTGATGGGTTGGAAAGAAACATCCACCAGTGGAAAGCTCTGTGGATTTTCCCAGGACCAGAACGGGCTGACCCACAACTAGGTCAGCAGGCTTGCAGCTGCTATGACAACGGGATGGGGTCTCCTAGACACTCTGTGGATCTTTTTCAGGGGGAAATAGACCCCAGCCCTGCCTCCCTCCAATGCCTCTCCCCCTGAAATCTCCAGCCTGGGACTATTCACAGCCCTAGAATCCGAACTGCGCTCCCCAACCCCCTTAATCCCGGATCCCCAAACTTCTAGGCCCTCGCACCTTCGCCTCCAGCCCCCTCCTCGCCCCACTCATCACCACCAAGGCTTACGGCCCCGGTCCTGGCCCCTGCCTCCATTCCCCCAATCTTGGACCCTGGCCCTCCAGCTCCAGCCCCTTGAACCCTGCCCGGGCACCTCACCGACGTAGAAGGCCGAGCAGACCACCGGCATGCCGACGCCCTGGTCGTACAGCAGCTTGGTCAGGATAGCGCGCGGAGTGCGGCCTGGAAACGCGTGCTCCAGCAGGCGCTGCCACACGTAAATGAAGTTCGCGTGGAAGGTCATGGTCACCGTGGCCACACACCGCGTCTGCTGCCAGTCAGCCGGGCCGCCGCTCAGCCGCTGCTGCAGCGCATCGCCGGTCGAAAAGAGCGCTCCGTAAAGCAGCACGTTCGTGGGCCACGGGTGGCGCCGGGCTGTGCGCAGCAGCGCCCGCCACCAGCCTGCCATGCCGCGCGGTGGGCGCCCGCCAGCGACCGCCGCGGGCTCCCGGCACAACGCCCGTCGCTGTCTCCAACACAGCCGGCTGTGCCTCCTGCTGCCACCTGTACCTGCCTCCGCCAGATGCTCCAGCGCGATTGGGCGCCCAGCGCGCACACCCAGTCCCGTGGCCACTAGCCATTTTGTGGGCTGAGCATTCAAAATGCGGCTGCTCTCCAGAATGCATGATCCATTTACAAGAAATGTCCAGAAGAGAAAAAGCCATGGAGGCAGAAAAGTAGACTACTGGTTGTCAGGGGCTGGGCGATGGGGTTGTGTGTGTGTGTGTGGGGGGGGGGGGGGCCAGGGGGAGCAGGTGCTAAGTGACCGCTAATTGGGGTTTTTTGGGGGGTGATGAAATGTTCTCTAGTTAGATAGTGGTAATGGTTGCACAGAAAATCATTAAATGCACTTTAAAATGATGAATTTTATGGTATGTAAATTATACCTCCCAAATAAAAGGTTTAAAAGGGGGTGGGGAATGGATACCAAAACTCAGTTACCAGGATGGCAGTGTATTTTAAATGTTTACATGTGAGGAATTCACACTTTCGACACACACAATAGACTAACTTTGGAGACAAATACAAATTTTTAAATTTTTAATTTCATGAATGTGAAGTGGGGCTCAATGGGCCTACTGCCTTCTTTTCAGAGTTTGTGACTCGATGAATATTGCCTATATATATATATATATATATATATATATATATATGCATGCTGAGCTCCCAGGCACTGTCCTAGAAGCAGGGGGTCATTGGGAACCCAACAGCAGATATAATCTTTGACCTCATAGAACTCAGTGTCTCCTTGCTTCTTTCCCCATGTTATTCTTTTTCTTCCTTCACTGTAATTTCCAACCCATTTTCATTCTCTGTGTGTGTCTCTCCTCTTTCTTAACCCTATTTTATTTAATTTTCTAATTTTAACTGCATTTAGAAATAATTGCAGACAGAAAAAAAAGTTGCAAGAGTAGTACAGAATTTCCATATAATTTTCACCCACACCTCCCCAAATATTGATGTCTTACATGACCACTGGGGTGGGGAACATTCCCCCCAACCCTTAAGGATCTTTTGGATGATCTAATAGTTCAATAGACATGGGAAAGACCCTGGTAGATTAGTTCAGTTAGTTAGAGCATTGTCCTGAAACACCAGGGTTGGGGCATATATGAGAAGTGACCAGTGAATGCACAACTAACTGAAACAATAAATGAATGCTTCCCTTTCTGTCCCCCCTCTTCCTCTCTCTGTCTCTCTAAAATAATAATATATAGATGAGACATATTGGCAAGAGAAAATAACCAAATTTAATACATACATTATATATATATAGAAACCCCACATGTATGAGAGTCAGAGACACCACATGCAGGAGAGGATCTGAGACAGAAAGGGGGACTGAGGTATGTAAGACACCCTGAGCTAGGGATGAGGTAACACACTTGAGGCTTCAGAAGATCGTTGCAGGGAAAGCCCATGTTCAGTAATTAGTAGTTTGCCCTGCATACAGGTAGGCCAAAAAATGTTCTCTCTGATAATATTATAGTCAAGGCCCCTAATTCAAGTTCTTCCAGGTAGTCAAGGGAGAAGCAAAAGTTGCCTTTAGCCCAAAACAATTCCCATACCACAGAGGCACATCTTGGGGTGACTCTGAACCCCCACAGTACAGAGTTTTCATATATTCTTCACCCAAGCTTCCCCAAATAACCACAGTACAATTATCGAACAACAAAACAAGTACTGATGTAATATAATTACCTCATTTCCATACCTTATTCAAATTATTGCCAATCCTAAAAGCTTTGGTACATATATACTATGGAATACTACTCAGCCATAAGAAATGATGACATCGGATCCTTTACAACAACATGGATGGACCTTGATAACATTATACTGAGTGAAATAAGTAAATCAGAAAAAACTAAGAACTATATGATTCCATACATAGTGGGACATAAAAATGAGACTCAGAGACATGGACAAGAGTGTGGGGGTTATGGAGAGGGAGGGAGGAGAGGGAGGGGATTGGGGGAGGGGAGGGGCACAAAGAAAACCAGTTAGAAGGTGATGGAAGACAATTGGACTTTGGGTGATGAGAATGCAGCATAATCAAATGTCAAAATAACCTAGAGATGTTTTCTCTGAACATATGTACCCTGATTTATCAATGTCACCCCATTAAAATTAATTTTTAAAAAAAAATTATTGCCAATCCTGACCTGTGGTGGTGCAGTGGATAGAGCATCGACCTGGAATGCTGAGGTTGCCAGTTCAAAACCCTGGGCTTGCCCAGCCAAGGCACATATGACAAGCAAGCAATGAACAACTAAAGTAAAGCAACTATAAGTTGATACTTCTTGCTTTCCCCTCCTCTCTCTGTAAATCAATCAATAAATCTTTTAAAAATTATTGCCACCTGACCAGGCAGTGGCACAGTCGTTAGAGTGTTGGACTGGGACACAGAGGACCCAGGTTCAAAACCCCAGGGTCACCGGCTTGAGTGCGATCTCATCTGACTTGAGTGAGGGCTCATCAACTTGAGCCCAAGGTTGCTGGCTTGAGCAAGGGGTCACTCGCTCTGCTGAAGCACCTCCCCACCCCCCCACCCCCATCAAGGCACATATGAGAAAGCAATCAATGAACAACTAAGGTCTGCAACAAAAAATTGATGCTTTTCATCTCTCTCCCTTCCCGTCTGTTTGTCCCTATCTGTCCCTTTCTGTTTCTCTCACACACAAAAAAAATTATTGCCAATTGCTCCACTAAAAAAAGTCCTTTTCCTAATCCGGCATCTAAACCCAAAACACTTTTCTTGCATTGAATTGTTGTATATTGCCTTATTCTCCAATCTGGGCACTAAACAGTTATTTTGTAGACCATTTCTCCATTTGTCAACCCCACTGTTATGGGCTGAATTGAACCCCCCCCCCAAATCCACATGTTGAAGCCTAATACCCACGTGACTATCTGGAGATAAGGCCTTTAAAGAGGTGATTGAGTTAAAAATGAGCCCGTTGGATAGGCCCTAACCCACTCTGCCTGGTCCCCTTACAAGAGGAAATTTGGACACACAGAGACACCTGGGCAGAGCATGCTCAGAGGAAAGATCATGTGAGGACAGAGTAAGAGAGAGACCCTCTGGGAGAAAGGCCTCAGTAGAAACCAACCCAGCTGACACCTAGACCTTGGACTTCTAGCCTCCAGAACTGTAAGAAATTAACTTGAGTGTTTTTTTTAACCTACCTACCATGTGGTATCTTGTTCTGGCAGCCCTAGCCAACTAATACACCCATTCTTTTCAAATCTTTGGAATCTGCCACTTTCTGTGTTCTTTGACCCTTTCTATTGTTGGGCAAACCAATGTGTTTCAAGTGTGAAACACGTGTGTTTAGGTTTGCTCACTTGTATTTTGCATTGGCGCGAGGCAGCACCATGTGTGTATAGTGTATGTAAGGCTGCAGGTTGCAAATTGCTGATAAATTGCTGATTGCCTGCCTCAATTGGGAGGGGTAATTGTTTGCTGGAGAGTGGGTGTTTCTGCCTGGCCTGTTTTGCTGGAGAGTGCTGAGGGGCCTGGGAGCCCTGCTGAGGCTGCTGGGGTCCTGTGAGTCCGGAGGGGTGAGCCCAGAGAAGGAGTCTGGGTTGTAGAACTGGAGACCAAGTCAGGGCTTGGAAGCCCTGAGAGAAAGGGAAGCAGTTTTCCCTGCCTGTTTGTTTGTCCACCATTATGAGACTTTAATAAACAGAATAGCCCACCATTTTCTGGCTCCACAGTTCCTTAACCGTCTGCCCAAATCCAATGTGAATCTGCATGGCCATGGTGGCCACTGGCCTTACACTATCTATTTCTAGCCCTCCTTTCTCCTTGTTCTTGTTACTACTAGTTCCAAGCAAAACTTCCTGTCAGAGTTTTCCCAGCAAGGCAGGCTCCTAGCTCACCAAATCATCTCTGTTCATTACTTATATTCTTCCTATATTATTTTCTTATTGCTGCTGTAACAAGTTACCACAAATTTAGTGGCTCAAAACAACATGCATTTGTTGTCTTCGAGTTTTCGAGGTCAGAATTCTAAAATGGGCCCACAGGGCTGCATTCCCTCTGGAGGCCCTGGAGGAGAATGCTTCTCCTTTCCTTTCCAGCCTCTAGAGGCCCCCTGCATTCCACAAAGGCCTCTATCAACTGAAAAATAATGTCCACCAAGTGTCTCATTGACAAAAGGATTTATTTGGGAAGAAAGAAAAAGGTTGTAACCCAGTGCTTACAGACACGGCAAGCCAGGTGCACACACTGCAGGGTGTACCAAGATGGAGAAATATATGTAGAAGAGAAAATGAAGTTAAGGGGAGGGACAGTTACAACTGTAGAGCTTTACTGAGAGCAGAGCTTTTCCTATAGGATGGCCTAGTGTAAGAACTCCTCCCATAAACCCTAGCTCCTCCCATAGTCCCATGGTAGCTTAAATTCTCAGTCATAATCTTTGTTTCCCCTTTCCCCAACTTCAAAATCAGCAGCGTGGCATCTTCCCAGCTAGACAGGCTCCTAGCTCACCAAAGCCTCTTTGTTTATTATCTCTATTCCCCTTGTATTGTTGTAAGGTACCAAAAAGCTGAAAATTGATATTGATATTCTGGGAGGAAAGGTCAGGCTTTCCTATCAGGCTTTCTTGTCCCCTCCCTCCTTCAGGGAGGGGAGGGAGAAGAGTGTAGAAGTTTCTGGCTTGCAAGAACAATAGGTCATTCAGTTTTAAATCTAAAATAAAGGTTAACCTAGAAACTTCTTCTCTTTCAATAGGAGGCAGAATTTACATACCACCTTGCATTGATTGTAGTTCCTCCCCCTTCCTGGATTCTTGAGGGTAAAATACTTCTAGGTTAGTGAGGGAAGTTGAACCCTGAAAGATTTGTAAACATCTTTGATTGTGTTACCTTGCAAGTCTTAATATTTCTTTGTATCCCCTAAACCAGGGGTCCCCAAACATTTTACACAGGGGGCCAGTTCACTGTCCCTCAGACCGTTGGAGGGCCGCCACATACAGTGCTCCTCTCACTGACCACCAATGAAAGAGGTGCCCCTTCTGGAAGTGCAGCGAGGGCTGGATAAATGGCCTCAGAGGGCCGCATGCGGCCCATGGGCCCATAGTTTGGGGACACCTGCCCTAAACAAATGTTGCCAGCCTGTGCCATGATGTCATGCTCTCTCTCACCTGTGTGTGATCAAGAGTATATAAACAGCCCCTGAACTATTTTTGGGACTGCATGATTTGGGCCTGCAGATGCCCCATGTCAGCCATATACGGCCGGTATATTTAAAATTTCCTCCTTTAATAAAACTCTTCAAAATTCATCTGGACTGGGTGTCTCTACGTGAACTCAATGAAATGAAGTACTATGCCTTTCAGAATCTGGGGTGCAGTACTTTATAACAATATGGCCTTTGAACAAGAAGAGATGTTCCCAGATAAATGAATTCATTACCATGATGCTTCATCATCTATGCAAGCTGCAACTCAGAGCCCTCTGGCAATCACGAGGCAACAAAGTCATGTGACGTTGACATTTCTGAACAGTGAGGGAAACTAGAGCTAAAATGTAAAAAAGGAATTTTGCTAAGAACCCTTTCAGCAGGGAATAAATACTGCTATGGGCACTAAATTTAAATTGCCAACAAATGATCACATTAAAAATATATTAAAATTATTACAGGCCCTGGCCAGTTAGCTCAGCGGTAGAGCATCGGCCTGGTGTGTGGAAGTCCTGGGTTTGATTCTGGGCCAGGGCACACACTCCTGTGCCCATCTGCCTCTTCACCCTTCCCCCTCGCCTTTGTCTCCATCTCTCTCTTCCCCTCCTGCAGCCAAGGCACCATGGGAGCAAAGTTGGCCTTGACACTGAGGACAGCTCCATGGCCTCTGCCTCAGGTGTTAGAATGGCTCCAATTGCAGCACAGCAACGCCCCAGATACGCTGAGCACCGCCCCCTGGTGGACATGCTGGGTGGATCCGGGACGAGCGAATGCGAGAGTCTGCCTGTCTGCTGCCTGCCACTTCTCGCTTGGGAAAAATACAAAAACTAACTAAATAAAAAAATTATTGCAGTGAAGTTTATTGTAACCATTATCATTTCACTTTATTTAGACGAATCAGGGCTTAATAAGAACCACCAAGTGGACCTCAGGGTCTAAAATCTTCTAACTTCTCTTGCTAATACTGAAATGTCTATTGACAAACAAAAAGGCTACTATGCTTTAAAGCTCTCCAAGACCAACAGGTCAGTTTTCCAATGAATGAATGAAGAAATCGGCTAAGGCCCCCACCTTCAAAAAAGGTCATTGAAGTTCCTGGAACTCCTTTAATACCAGCTCTGAGACATGGGTTGTACCCGTGGGTGTGGGCACAGAGCAGGAATTTGAAGCAGCTGTCTTTCCCCTTGTCGCATGAAGGAAGGCTTGAGGGAGGCTGGCAAGGAAACCTTATCTAATCATCCCTATTTCATGATTTCCTCACTCACCTACCCCTTCATTCCAGAGCCCTTCATTCTTCATTTCTCCAGAGCCATCAATGGAAGGGAATGCTTTGATTGGAAGCTGGGTGCACCCAGTAAGCACAAGGTTTTTGCTTAGACTGTGGCTACAGAGCCATAAAGATAGCTATGCTTTATGCATATTTTCTTTATATTATTTTTATTTGGGTCGGTGGGCTTGAAATTATGGAAATAGGGGTAGGACGCACCCCCACCGCTTCCTCTCTATCTGAATGTGCATATGGGGGGGGGTGTTTTAGCTGGGAAAGAAGGTCAGAAGGCGTGGTGAGAAGAAAGAGGATATAAGTCTGCTTCCCATCACAGCCTTCATTTCATCTGTTAGCAGAAATGCTGTTAAGCAATTCTGTCATGAAATCATTGCATGTCAGCGGTGATGTGGAAAAACCAAACCTAAGAAGTTAGCCTTTATGACCTAGGCAGCTCTCAAAGCCTTGACGTTGACTCTGATTTATGTGAAAGGTGCTTGGATCAATATGATCTTTTCAGACCATGTTAATGTTGGCTGAAGCTGAAACAAAGTAACGTTTTATCCATTCTTTGCTCTTGTTTAGAAGTTTGGAAGACTTCTCCATCCCTCCTTCTTGCCCCAACAGATATTAAAACATGCAACAGATTTCTTAATAAGGGTGATGGACATCATAGACCTGCAATGTGCTATTTTGAATTTATGACATTTGGAAGAAATATTTGAAATACTGTAGAGTGTGTCTCCGGCTCAGAAACACTGATTTCACCAGCTTTAAGTAACTATTCTGCCCATAATTTCTGTGCGATAATAGAGCAGCCAGCTAAATTTATTCCATTAATTTTCCATTGTTAAGCATTGGAAAAAAAGAAATGCCTTTGTAAATTCTAAAATACATAAAGAAGAGAATATCTGAAATATCTGAAATTATGAAAAACCCAACATTATTTGTAGCTCTAAAGATTGTGCATATTCAGCCCGACATGTGGTGACACAGTGGATAAGGCATCAACCTGGAATGCTGAGGTCGCTGGTTTGAAACCCCAGGCTTGCCAAGTCAAAACACATATGAGAAGCAACTACTATGAGTTGATGCTTCCTGTGCTTTTCTCTCTATCCACTCTCTAAAATCAATAAACAAAATCTAAATATATATATATATATATTTCAAAAATGAAAATAAATTATTTCCACATAAAAATGTGAATTAATCAGCTTTCTCCAATTATGGTTTTCTGAACCTCTGAAACTTTACTTACTATAGAAAATGTGTGACTCTAATATGTGGAAGAAATAACTAATTAGTGAAATAACAATTTAATGATGATTTTAGTACTCTATCAGTCTGATCCAATAAGAAGAGAGATATCACATTGAAATTGGAACAGGAAAGGTTTTTAATACAGTCAATTCTTATTATTCTAAGTAATACACTATAAAGTTGCTATGAACAATGAATTATCAAATATATTACTCTTAGGGGTAATTCAGGATTGTGTTCTTGTGAGCCACTGGCCACAAGATTTTCATCAATTAATACATGAGCTTACTTTGCGTTCCTGTTGAAGGATCACCTATTTACTATATATTGTTAATTCATTAACATTGCACTCTCAGGCACCATTATAGCGCATGCCTGAACAAAGCCTAGCTAGCTAACACAAGTATTTTCTCCAAAAGGCATCTCACAGCCTTCTTGCACTTAGGAACATTAGACAGCACTTCAAAAATGGTGCTTGAGGGCCATTTAAACAGTAAAATTACTAATAAGCAAAAAAATGTGGGGAATGGGGCACTAAATAGATGGTGAAAAAAACACTTGTTTACAGGGTGAAATCTGTAACAAGAAGGCAGAGTGTTGCCTTGTTTGACAGCAGTTGAGAACAAGCAAGTTGAGTGTGTTAAAAAAAATTTGTGGTGTGGGGCATGAT
The DNA here is from genome assembly GCF_036850995.1 of Saccopteryx leptura. NCBI lineage: Eukaryota > Metazoa > Chordata > Mammalia > Chiroptera > Emballonuridae > Saccopteryx > Saccopteryx leptura. The sequence continues at coordinate 201,722,035 of NC_089506.1, forward strand.
ACGTGGTGTAGAGGGTGTTACATTGAGTGGGACACTTCAAACCATGTCAAGACAGTACATTAAAAATTAAAATTAAAAAATATTCAGCCTGACTGGTGGTGGTACAGTGATACAGTGGCAATCTGGGATGTTAAAGTCCTAGGTTTGAAATCCCGAGGTTGCTGGCTTGAGCATGAACTCATCAGCTTGAGTGCAGGGGTGCCAACATGATCCCATGGTTGCGGGCTTTATCCCAAAGGTCACTGGCTTGAACAAGGGGTCACTGGCTCAGTTAAAGCACCCCAGTCAAGGCACATATAAGAAGCAATCAATGAATAATTAAAATGCCACAACTACAACTTGATGCTTCTCATCTCCTTCCCTTCCCTTCACCCTCTCTTTCACTATAAAAAAATAAAAGGAGAAAAATTCAGCCAAGTAAATGTGAAGAGCTAATTGGCATTATTAAGTGATTCTCAAATCAGGCAGCATCTCATCTAGCAACTAGATACAGGGGTTGGGAACCTATGGCTCGCGAGCCATATGTGGCTCTTTTGAGGCTGCATCTGGCTCGCAGACAAATCTTTAATAAAAAAAAAATAATAACGTTAAAAATGTAAAACATTCTCATGTATTACAATCCATTCATTTCCTACCGCTCATGTTCATGGTTGTGGATGGCTGGAGCCAATCACAGCTGTCCTCTGGGACAACACCAAATTTTTATTGGATAATGTGTAATGTACACGGGTCATTGTATGGCTCTCACGGAATTACATTTTAAAATATGTGGCATTCATGGCTCTCTCAGCCAAAAAGGTTCCCGACCCCTGAACTAGAAGGACACTCCAAGGGGTTTTATCAAATGAATTTTTTTTATAGGAAGAAGATCGTGGGCAAGAAAGCTATTTACAAAACAAAGAAAAAGAAAAGAAGAAAGGTTAATTTTTAGACCAGGACATTTGTTTTGGGAGGGAAGAGAATGGCAAGTTTTTTATCATGCCAATTGCCCCTTCTTTCTGGGGGGGGAGGCGCGGATGAAGAGGACCCGCATAACAGATTACTGATATTTGACCAGAAAATTCCAGACTGGTTAAGATTATGTTTCTTGCCTGACCTGTGGTGGTACAGTGGATAGAGTGTTGACCCGGAGTGCTGAGGTCACCAGTTCAAAGCCCTGGGCTTGCCCAGTCAAAGGTACCCACAAGAAGCAAATACTGAGTTGCTTCTCCCCCCCTTTCTCTCTCTCTCCTTTCTCAAATTAATAAATTAAAAAAATATATATTATATTTTTGGAGGAGGTTGAAACAACAATTACATCAGGTATTAAATCCAGGTTTTGTTACCACAGTATCAAAAGTGACAAAGAAAAAAAAAGTGACAAAGAATTGCTTAATGAGTGGAAAACCCACACATCTGGCATCAGAAGAGAAGTGGTGTTATAGTAAAGTATCCGGTGTAGAGGAGACACAGGAGATGTGAATTTTTCCTTACATTCAGGGGAAGCTGCAGGAGCTGGTCACTGGGAAACCACCAGCAAGAACCTAGAAGCAAAACCCTTTCTTCCTCCAATGTCTCTCCAGCACCCTCTGCTGACAAAACATTGTGTCAGCTGGCAAAGGAAAAAGATTAAAAGGCTCAGATCCATTTTTACGGAGCAGGGAAAAAGAATGGTTTTGGAGCCATGAGAGGACAAATTAATAATTAGCAAAAGTACTATTTTAGTTAGCGACCCTGGGATCCAGCCAGTGACCCTGGGATCAAGCTGGTGACCTCAACACTCTATCCACTGTGCCACAGGTCAGGGCTAATGTTTGTTTGTTTGTTTTAATTAAATAAATAAGAAAGATTTCCATCAGGTATATATTTTTTAAATTTATTTTAATCCTTTTTTTTTTTTTTTTTTTTACAGAGACAGAGAGTGAGTCAGAGACAGGGACAGACAGACAGGAACGGAAAGAAATGAGAAGCATCAATTATTAGTTTTTCATTGCGTGTTGCAACACCTTAGTTGTTCATTGATTGCTTTCTCATATGTGCCTTGACCGCGGGCCTTCAGCAGACCGAGTAACCCCTGCTGGAGCCAGCAACCTTGGGTTCAAGCTGGTGGTCTTTTGCTCAAACCAGAAGAGCCTACGCTCAAGCTGGCGACCTCGGGGTCTTGAACCTGGGTCCTCTGCATCCCAGTCCGACGCTCTATCCACGCACCACCGCCTGGTCAGGCTTAATCTGGTTTTTTTAAGTGAGATGAGAGGAGATAGTGAGGCAGATTCCCACATGCGCCCCAACCAGGGTCCACCTGGAAACCTCTGTCGGGCTGATGCTCGAATCAACCAGCTATTCTCAGTGCCTGAGGCTGATGACTCAGACCAATCAAGCCACTGGCTGCAAGAGGGGAAAAAAAAGAGAGGGGGAGAGGGAGGAGGGGGAAAGCAGATTATTGCTTCTCTTGTGTGCCCTGACCAGGAATACAAACCCAGGATGTCCATACACCATGCCAATGCTCTATCCACTGAGCCAACAAGCCAGGGCCATATGTCCCTCTTTACTCCCGTATTCTCTCCTCCTTCCCCCTGGTAACCACTTCACTTTTATCTGTCCATGAGTCTCAGTTTTATGTCCCACCTATGTGTGGAATCATATAGTTATTACCTTTTTCTGATTTACTTATTTCACTTAGTATAATGTTCTCAAGGTCTATCCATGTTGTTGTAAATGGCAATATATCATTATATATGGCTGAGTAGTATTCCATTGTATATATGTACCACATCATCTTTATCCAAACCTCTATAGAGGGATACTTTGGTTGTTTCCATGTCCTGGTCACTGTGAATAATGCTGTGATGAAAACGGGGGTGCATGTGTCTTTATGTACTAATGTTTTCGAGCTTTTTGGGTAGATACCTAGTAGAGGGATTGCTGGGTCATATGGTAATTCTATTCTTTTCTCTTTTTTTGTGACAGAGACAGAGAGAGAGATAGAGAGAGGGACAGATAGGGACAGACAGGCAGGAAGGGAGAGAGATGAGAAGCATCAATTCTTTGTTGCAGCACCTTTGTTGTTCATTGACTGCTTTCTCATATGTGCCTTGACCAGGGGACTCCAGCCAAGCCAGTGACCCCTTGCTCAAGCCAGCAACCTTTGGGCTCAAGCCAGTGACCATGGGGTCATGTCTATGACCCCACATTCAAACCAGCGACCTCAGGGTTTCAAACCTGGGTCCTCTGCATCCCAGTCTGATGCTCTATCCACTGTGCTACCGCCTGGTCAGGCTCTATTCCAGGGGTCCCCAAACTATGGCCCGCGGGCCACATATGGCCCCCTGAGGCCATTTATCCAGCCCCCGCGCCCTTCTGGAAGGGGCAGCTCTTTCACTGGTGGTCAGTGAGAGGAGCACTGTATGTTGCAGCACTGCAAAGCGTGGCATTTCTCATGTACAGTACTACTTCTGGTGATGCAGAATGCACGCGTCACGGCTCTGGACATATCACTTGTTATGGCTAGCAGTGACAAATATGGAACTAGACATTGACCATCTCATTAGCCAAAAGCAGGCCCATAGTTCCCATTGAAATACTGGTCAGTTTGTTGATTTAAATTTACTTGTTCTTTATTTTAAATATTGTATTTGTTCCTGTTTTGTTTTGTTTTTTACTTTAAAATAAGATATGTGCGGTGTGCATAGAAATTTGTTCATAGTTTTTTTTTTATAGTCCGCCCCTCCAATGGTCTGAGGGACAGTGAACTGGCCCCCTGTGTAAAAAGTTTGGGGACCCCTGCTCTATTCTAAATTTTTTTGAGGAACCACCATTCTATCATATATATAGTGGCTGTACCAGTTTACATTCCCACCATCAGTGAATGAGGGTTTCTTTTTCTCCACAACCTCTCCAACATTTGTTACCTGTCTTGTTCATAACAGCCAATCTAACAGGTGTGAGGTGGTATCTCACTATAATTTTGATTTGCATTACTCTAATAGCTAGCGAAGATGAGCATCTTCTCATATATCTATTTGTTTCTATGTCTTCATAGAAGAAGTGTCTGTTCAGTTCCTCTCCCTATTTTTTAATTGGATTGTTTGATTGTTACTGAGCTTTGTGAAGTTTTTTTATACCTAATGTTCTTTTTAAAAATAATTCCACTACAAATATGAAAAATAAAAATAATGTAGAATTAAGAAAAATAACGTTTTTATAAAGCATTGACCTGGAATGCTGAGGTCGCCGGTTCGGAAACCCTGCGCTTGCCCAGTCAAGGCACATACAAAAAGCAACTACCATGAGTTGGTGCTACCTGCTTCTCTACACTGCCCCTCTAAAATCAATAAATAAAATCTTTTATAAAATAATTAACATTTTTACAGTTAACCAGTTTCCATTTTTAGTTAATTTTTAATAGTCCTTTCCATGTCTTCATATAATTTTGTCTTTAAAAAATGAGGCCTTCGATTCCCCGCCAGGGCACACAGGAGAAGCGCCCATTTGCTTCTCCACCCCTCCAACGCATCTTCCTCTCTGTCTATCTCTTCCCCTCCCGCAGCCAAGGCTCCATTGGAGCAAAGATGGCCCGGGCGCTGGGGATGGCTCCTTGGCCTCTGCCCCAGGCGCTAGAGTGGCTCTGGTCGCGGCAGAGCGACGCCCCAGAGGGGCAGAGCATCACCCCTGGTGAGCGTGCCGGGTGGATCCTGGTCGGGCGCATGCGGGAGTCTGTCTGACTGTCTCTCCCTGTTTCCAGCTTCGGAAAATTGCAAAAAGAAAAAAAAAAAATGAGGCTTGCCTGACCAGGCGGAGAGCAGTGGATAGGGCATTAGTGGGATGCAGAGGACCCAGGTTCAAGATCCCGAGGTCGCCAGCTTGAGCGCGGGCTCATCTGGTTTGAGCAAAAGCTCACCAACTTGAACCCAAGGTCACTGGCTCCAGCAAGGGGTTACTCGGTCTGCTGAAGGCCCACAGTCAAGGCACATATGAGAAAGCAATCAATGAACAACTAAGGTGTTGCAACATGCAATGAAAAACTAATGATTGATGCTTCTCATCTCTCTCTGTTCCTGTCTGTCTGTCCCTATCTATCCCTCTCTCTGACTCACTCTCTGTCTCTGTAAAAAATAAATTAATTAAATTTTTTTTAAAATGAGGCTTATAAGCCCTGGCAGGTTTGCTCAGTGGTACAGCATCAGCCTGGTGTGTGGAAGTCCTGGGTTCGATTCCTAGTTAGAGAACACAGGAGAAGGAGAAGCACCCATCTGCTTCTCTACTCATTCCTCTCTCGCTTCTCTCTCTCTCTCTCTCTCTCTCTCTCTCTCTCTTCTCCTCCCCTCCTGCAGCCATGGCTCAGTTGGAGCTAGTTGCCCCAGGATGCTGAGGATGACTCCATGATCTCCACCTCAGGAGCTAAAAAATGGCTGCGGTTGCAACAGAGCAAGAGCTCCAGATGGGCAGAGCATAGCCCCCCTGGGCAGAGCATCGCCCCCTAGCAGGCTTGCCAGGGTGGATCCCACTTGGTGCGTGTGTGGGAGTCTGTCTCTGCCTTCCCTTCCCTCCTCTCACTAAAAAAAAAAAAAAAATAGGCTTATATTACACATGCTATATTCTTTTTTTAATGTGTTTTTAAGATTTTATTGATTCATTTTTAGAGAGAGAGAATGGGGGAAGGACTAGGAAGCATCAACTCCAATATGTGCCCTGACCAGGCAAACCTGGGGTTTTGAACTGGTGGCCTCAGCATTCCAGGCCAAGGCTTTATCCACTGCGCCACCGCAGGTCAGGTGCGCATGTTATTTTCTTACCTACATTTTTTTTTCCCAGAGACAGAATCAGAGAGAAGGACAGACAGACAGGAAGGGAGAGAGATGAGAAGCATCAATTCTTCATTGTGGCACCTTAGTTGTTCAATGATTGCTTTCTCATATGTGCCTTAACAGGGGTTTGGGGGGGCTACAGCTGAGCAGTGACCGTTGGCTCAAGCCAGAGACGTTAACCCAGGTGTGGCCAACAGTTTTTGCCCCCGGGCCAGATTAGAAAGAAAACTTTTTTCACGAGCCAGACGAAATTTTAAAATTAAAAAGTGTGCCTGACCGGGTGGTGGCACAGTGGATAGAGCGTCGGACTGGGATGCAGAGGACTCAGGTTCAAGACCTCGAGGTCGCCAGCTTGGGCACGGGCTCATCTGGTTTGAGCAAAAACTCAACAGCTTGAGCCCAAGGTCGCTGGCTCGAACAAGGGGTTACTCAGTCTGCTGAAGGCCCACAGTCAAGGCACGTATGAGAAAGCAATCAATGAACAATTAAGGTGTTGCAATGCGCAACGAAAAAACTAATGATTGATGCTTCTCATCTCTCCGTTCCTGTCTGTCTGTCCCTGTCTATCCCTCTCTCTGACTCTCTCTGTCTCTGTAAAAAAATAAAATAAAAATAAAAAATGTTAAATACAAAAACGATTCATTTAAGTAAACAAAATTTTATTATGTGATTTGTTTATGAATAAATGTGAGTGAAAAAATTTTAATATACAATATTATTTTAATAAAAATATAATTACATACCATATAAATATCCAAAATGTATTTCAATCAATCAAAACAATATTTAATTAATAGAATGAGCTTGAAGAGGTTATATCGCAAATAAAACAATTATTTAGTTTAACAAACAGCCTGGACACGTTTTCAGTTATCAACTGCAGCTGTTGTCTATGCTACAATGCCACTTGATTCAATACACTTGACCACAAAAATAACGAATTGTTTGACCTTGGGTCACTGGCAAACTCTGCCTAAAAAAATATGGGTTACACCTTACCGCTAAACATCAAACAGTTCATATCGATTACAGATGAGTACAAAAGTTGTAAATCTTTATAATGGAATTTTTTTAAAAAATAAGGAAGTATTGCAAATCTATTTGACCAATTATTGGAAGTTAACCCTAGAGTAGTCAAATGCGGAATTCTTTTCCGCGTATCCTATCTTCTTAAATAATTCAATTTCCAATAATCAAAGACACTTCCGTTTCTGAGTAGCTGAGATTTGTTTTTGTTTTTTGTTTTTTTGTATTTTTCTGAAGCTGGAAATGGGGAGGCAGTCAGACAGACTCCCGCATGTGCCCGACCGGGATCCACCCGGCACGCCCACCAGGGGGCGATGCTCTGCCCATCCCGGGCATTGCTCTGTTGGGACCAGAGTCACTCTAGCGCCTGGGACAGAGGCCAAGGAGCCATCCCCAGCACCCGGGCCACCTTTTCGCTCCAATGGAGCCTCTGCTGCGGTAGGGGAAGAGAGAGACAGAGAAGGAGAGGGGGAGGGGTGGAGAAGCAGATGGGTGCCTCTCCTGTGTGCCCTGGCCGGGAATCGAACCCGGGACTCCTGCACACCAGGCTGACGCTCTACCACTGAGCCAACCGGCCAGGGCTGAGTAGCTGAGATTTTAAAGTAGCAGAGAATATTAAAAATTTAATCGTGGGCCACATAAACTCATTAGCAGGCCGAATTCGGCCTACAGGCCGTATGTTGGCCATGCCTGCCTTAGGCTCAAGCCAGAGATCTTGGGCTTCAAGCCAGTGACCATGGGGTCATGTCTATGATCCCATGTTCAAGCCAGCAACCCTACGCTCAAGCTGGTGAGTCTGGGCTCAAGCCGGAGACAACGAAGTTTCAAACCTGTGTCCTCCACATCCCAGTCCAATGCTCTATCCACTGCGCCACCACCTGGTCAGGCTCTTACCTACATTTTAAAATTACCATCTTTCCATGTCAATAGGTATGTATTACATCACTATTTTTAAAGGTGTGTCTTAACCAATTTTACAATAATTTAATCGGTTTCTTATCTTTTTGAATATATAGGTTGTTTTAAATTGTTAATCATTATAAACAATGCTGTTATTGACATTCTTATAATTAAATCTTCAACCTAATTATGTCTTAAATTTCTGGAAGCAGAATATTTTTGGATAAAAGACATATATTTAAAATTTTTTGTTGTTACTGAATACCAAATTGCATCAACTGAATGTAACTTAAACTTATAAAAGGTTTCATAACAATTTGAAATTCTACCAGTAATGCATAAGAATATTTTCTTCTACTCTAATTAATAGTGCATATTATTATCAAAAACATAAAACTTTGTTAATTTGAGATACAAAAATGCAAATTGCTTGATTTTTGCATTTTTTTGATCCCTAGTAATGTTGACCTTTTTCATGTTGATTGACCATTTACACATTTTTCTTTTTTATATTGTCTTTGTTTTTAGATTTTATTTACTCATTTTAGAGAGAGGAGACAGAGAAAGAGACAGAGAGACACAGAGAGAGAAGGTAGGGAGGGGCAGGAAGCATCAACTCCCATATGTGCCTTGACCAGGCAAGCCTGGGGTTTCGAACCAACGACCTCAGTGTTCCAGGTCGATGCTTTTACCAACTGCGCCACCACAGGTCAGGCTTATATTGTCTTTTAATGTCTTTGTTCATTTTATCTTGGGGGCACACAGTTTTTAGAGAAGACTGAATTCTTGCAGAAATGAATAAATCTGAAACAAATGAAAGGTAGAATTCACCTTTTGAAACTATTTCACCTTTTTACAATGTCCCCTTAATGTATTCAATATCCTCTAAAACTTGACTGAGGGGAAGAAAGACTCTTAAATGTAAATTGTAGTTTAAAACATTAGCAAAAAAAAAATTGTTTTCATATGTCTGTAACAATCTTAATATATCTGCTTCAGATTTTCCAAGACTGTCCAATTCTGCTCCCATAATAATTAGATGATGGTAAGGTCTATGAATTACCAGAACTGTTCAAACATCAAAGGAAGATCCTTTGAGTAAGAGAAAAGTCAACAGGAATGCCTTCCTCAAAGTTTTACTTAATAATAAATCCTTGATGGTTGGTTGGTTTACCTTAATTTTCTTCTATTTCCAGTTAATTATCACTGAACAAATATTTTCAATATGTTAGAACAGAGATTTCATATTTACAGCCTGAGGGATGAATTAATTAATAATTTACTGTCTATTCTTTTATCTTGCTCTACTTTCCTTATGGTACTTACAACTAATTAAATATTGCATTATATAGCTATTTGTTATGTATCCATTCCAATAGGATGTAAGATGCACAAATGCAGATAATCTCTTTTTTAAAATTTGTCAATTACAGTTGACACACAATATGATATTAATTTTAGATGTACAACAAACATAGTGATTAGACATTTATATGACTTACGAAGTGATCACCCTGATAAGTCTAGTGCCTGCCTCATACCATACATAATTAATACAATATTACTGACTATATTCCCTATGCTGCACCTTACATCCTGGTGACTATTTTTATAACTGGCAATTTGTACATCTTAATCCCTTCACCATTTTTACCCAGCACCCACCTCCCTGCCCATCTGGCAAACATCAACTTATGAAAGACTCTCCTAGTCATTGTATTCCCCAACTCCTACTACACAGCCTAGCATATAGTGGACTCTCCAAAAATATGCATTAAATCAATGCACTCAATAACTAGTCACTGAACCCCCACTTTATTTTAGACACTGGATAACTAGATTTGAAAGGTAAAATTGCTCGCTACTTTGTAAAAAAATATACGTATATCTGTGTCTTAACTTAGAATCTATTGACTCCTTATAATAAAAATGAGAAATTTATTGCCATTTGCACCAGCTCTTCTGTCTTCTCCAACTCCTGATTTTTGTTAATTTTATTTCTTCTAGAAGCTTTCTTTATATCTTTAGAAATATTATAAGTAAAACTTTGAATCTTTTTTTTTTTTTTCTGTACTTTTCTGAAGCTGGAAACGGGGAGAGACAGTCAGACAGACTCCCGCATGCGCCCGACCGGGATCCACCCGGCACACCCACCAGGGGCGAAGCTCTGCCCACCAGGGGGCGACGCTCTGACCCTCTGGGGGGGTCGCTCTGCCGCGACCAGAGCCACTCTAGCGCCTGGGGCAGAGGCCAAGGAGCCATCCCGAGCGCCCAGGCCATCCTCGCTCCAATGGAGCCTCGGCTGCGGGAGGGGAAGAGAGAGACAGAGAAGGAGGGGGTGGGGGTGGAGAAGCAAATGGGCGCCTCTCCCATGCGCCCTGGCCGGGAATTGAACCCGGGTCCCCGCACGCCAGGCCGACGCTCTACTGCTGAGCCAACCGGCCAGGGCCAAAACTTTGAATCTTGAATTAGCCCTTTAGAGAGTATTAACCTACTCCTTGGAATGAAGTTGAGGACGTTAGCAATTCCACTACATTCCTATTCATCTTGCCTCTTTCCTCCCATTTTTTTTGCTAACCCATTATTTTTTCATTGTCATGGTGAATAATAAATAGATGTTCCATATATGTCACCTGGTTGGTTCTAAAAGCTAAGGACTAGAAACAACCACAATATGGTTATGTAAATATTATTCAGGACTCAACAAAAATCATGTAAATGGACCTAAAAGGAAAAATAACCACAAACTTCCTTTACTTGATTTGCTTTTTGCCTATTAATCAAGGAAGGTGTGTATCAGCACATAAACACCAAATGTCCCCACAATGAGTGGCAGTAAAATTTATCCATTCATAAAGCTATCTACAGGCCAAATAGGGGTTTTTTTTACATTTTTTTTATTTATTCTTTTGCCGTGTGTGTGTGTGTGTGTGTGTGTGTGTGTGTGTGTGTGTGCGCGCGCGCACGTGAAAAAGAGAGAGAGAGAGAGAGAGAGAGAGAGAGAGAGAGAGACGAGTGTAAAATGAAAGCAATGAACATTTTTCATAGCTGACACAGAAAATTTGGGGTATAGTTTGAGGAGTTTTATTCACCTCCCCCTGGATCCCATAGTAAAAACCTCTGCCCTAACTAGTGTTTTCCTAAGGGCAAGATCTTGTTATATTTTTTGTATTTCTAGCATCTAACTATCCAAAATAAAAATAAATATTTGTATAATACTGTATTTTAATTAAAATTTTGTTTTTCAATTACATTTTAAATTCAATATTATTTTGTATTATGTAGTTTCAGGTGTACAGCATAGTGGTTAGATAATCATGTATTTTACAGTGTTCCCCCCTGCACACCATCATATTTCCAATACCCACCTGGCACCATCCCTAGTTATTACAATAATTTATTGACTATGTTCCCTAGGCTGTACTTTACATTCCCATGAATATTTTATAACTGTCAATTTGTACTTCCTAATCCCTCCCCTCTTTTCACCCAGTCCCCCAATCCTCATCCCTCTGGCAACCATCAGTCTATTCTCGGTATTTATGAATCAGTCCTGTTTTGTTTGTTCATTTATTTTGTTCTTTAGATTTCACATATAAGTGAAATTATATGGTATTTGTCTTCCTCTGACTGATTTCACTTAGCATAATACCTTTTAGGTCCATATATGCTGTCACAAATGGTAAGATTTTAGTCTTTTTAAAAATATTTACAGGCCCTGGCCAGTTGGCTCAGTGGTAGAGCATCGGCCTGGCGTGCAGAAGTCCCGGGTTCGATTCCTGGCCAGGGCACACAGGAGAAGTGCCCATCTGCTTCTCCACCTCTCCCCCTCTCCTTCCTCTCTGTCTCTCTCTTCCCCTCCCGCAGCCGAGGCTCCATTGGAGCAAAGATGGCCCGGGCGCTGGGGATGGCTCCTTGGCCTCTGCCCCAGGCGCTGGAGTGGCTTTGGTCGCGACAGAGCGACGCCCCAGATGGGCAAAGCATCCCCTCCTGGTGGGCAGAGCGTCGCCCCCTGGTGGGCGTGCCGGGTGGATCCCGGTCGGGCGCATGCGGGAATCTGTCTGTCTCTCCCCGTTTCCAGCTTCAGAAAAGTACAAAAAAAAAAAAAAAAAAAAAAAAAAAAAAAAATATATATATATATATATATATATATATATATATATATACAAAATTTTTTATTGATTTATTTTAGAGAAACATCGATTTTTATTGTTCCACTTATTTATGCATTCATTGGTTGATTCTTATATGTACCATGACCAGGGATCAAGCCTGCAACCTTGTTCTATTGGGACAATGCTCTAACCAACTGAGCTACCTGGACTGGAAATTTTGTTCTTTTCTATGGCTGAATAATATTTCATTGTATATTTATACCACCACTTTTTTTTATCCATTCGTCAACTGATGGGCACTTGGGTTACTTCCATATCTTGGCTATTATAAATAATGCTGCAATGAATATTAGGGTGCATATATTCTTTTGAATTAGTGTTTTGGGTTTCTTTGGATATATACCCAGAGGTGGAATCTCTAGGTCATAGGCAGTTTCATTTTTAATTTTTTGAGGAACCTCCATACAATTTTCCATAGTAGCTGCTCCAATCTGCATCCCCATGAACATGAAAGGGTACAAGGGTTCCCTTTTCTCCACACACTTACCAACACTTTTTATTTGGCGACTTATTAATATAGCCATTCTGACAGGTGTAAAGTGATATCTCATTATTTTAATTTGTATTTCTCTAATGATTAGTGATGTTGAGCATCTTTTCATGTCTATTGTTCGTTCATCTGTATATCCTCTTTGGAGAAGTGTCTATTTAGTTCCTCTGCCCATTTTTTAAATTAAATTTTTTTTATTTATTGACTGATTTTAGAGAGGGAGGAAGACTGAGAGAGAGAGAGAAACATGGATTTGTTGTCCCACCCATTTATTCATTCATTGGTTGGTTCTTAATGTGCCCTGACTGGGGATTGAACCTGCAACGTTGGAGTATCAGGATGACACTGTCCAACTGAGTTACCTGGTCAGGGCTCTGCCCATTTTTTAAAATTTTTATTTATTGATTGACTGTAGAGAGAAAGAGACAGACACACAGAGAAACATCAGTTTGTTTTTCCACCTATTCATGCCCTCATTGATTGAAAACTGGTATGTGTTCCAACCACAAATTGATCCAGCAATGTTGGCCTACCAGGACGATGCTCCAACTAGTTGAGCTATCTGCCAGGGCACATATCTGCCCATTTTTTTAATTGGATTTTTTTTTTAGTGTTGAGTTGTATGAGTTCTTTATAAATTTTGTATATTAACCCCTTATCAGATATATCATTGGTGAATATTTTTTTAATTCAGTATAGTGTCTTTCATTTTGATATGATTTCCTTTGCTGAGCAAATCCTTTTTAGTTTGTAGTCCCATTTGTTTTTCTTTGGTTTCTCTTGTGAGGAGAAGTATCATAAAAAATATTGCTACAAGAAATGTTAGGAGCCTGACCAGGCAGTGGCGCAGTGGATAGAGCGTCGGACTATTCACTAAGATACAGCAAGGAAGAATTGATGCTTCCCATCTCTCCCTTCCTGTCTGTCTGTCCATCTCTCTGACTCTCTCGGTCAAAAAAAAAAAAAAAAAAAAAAAGAGCCTGACCAGGTGGTGGCGCAGTGGATAGAGCGTCAGACTGGGATGCGGAAGGACCCAGGTTCGAGACCCCGAGGTCGCCAGCTTGAGTGCGGGCTCATCTGGCTTGAGCAAAGAGCTCACCATCTTGGACCCAAGGTCGCTGGCTCCAGCAGGTGGTTACTCGGTCTCCTGAAGGCCCACGGTCAAGGCACATGTGAGAAAGCAATCAATGAACAAGTAAGAAGTTGCAACGCGCAATGAGAAACTGATGAATGATGCTTCTCATCTCTCTCCGTTCCTGTCTGTCTGTCCCTGACTATCTCTGCCTCTGTAAAAAAAAAAAAAAAAAAAAAAAGAAATGTTAGATTTTACTGCGTTTGATTCTAGGAGTTTTATGGTTTTGAGTCTAACATTTAAGTATTTAGTTCCATTTTGAGTTTATTCTGTAAATATTTGTGTAAATATTAAATGAACCAATTATTCCCACTTTCCATTGTTTTTGTTTGTTTGTTTGTGGCACAGATAGAGAGTCAGAGAGAGGGACAGACAGAAAGGGAGAGAGATGAGAAACATCAATTCATGCAGCTCCTTAGTTGTTTGTTGATTGATTTCTCATATGTGCCTTGACCGGGGGACTACAGCAGACTGAGCGACCCCTTGCTCGAGCCAGCGACCTTGGGCTCAAGTTGGTGAGCCTTGCTCAAACCATATAAGCCCGTGCTCAAGCTGGCGACCTCAGGGTCTCCACTCTGGGTCCTCCACATGCCAGTCTGATGCTCTATCTACTGCGCCACTGCCTGGTCAGGCTCCATTGGGTTTTGTTTTTTTTTATTATTATTCATTTTTAGAGAGAGAGGAGAAAGAGAAGGGGGAAGGAGCAGGAAGCATCAACTCCCATATGTGCCTTGACCAGGCAAGCCCGGGGTTTTGAACCGGCGACCTCAGCGTTCCAGGTCGATGCTTTATCTACTGCGCCACCACAGGTCAGGCTCCATTGGGTTTTAAAGTCTTCTTTTAACTATGTAAAAGGTAAATATCATCTCACTAGTATTTGTTTTGTGGAATCTACTTTTTAATGTAATTGACAGATATTTGGAGGTGGCTTTAAAAATAGGTTTGGTTGTGTTTTTTTTCTTCCTATTTTTCTATAGTGAGAAGCAGGGAGGTGGAGAGACAAGACTCCTGCATGCATCCGACCAGTATCCACCGGCAAGCCCACCAGGGGGCGACACTCTGCCTGTCTGGGGCGTTGCTCTGTTGCAACCAGAGCCATTTTAGCACTTGAGACGGAGGCCATGGAGCCATCCACAGCACCCAGGCCAGCTTTGCTCCAATGGAGCCTTGGCTATGGTAGGGAAAGAGAGAGAGAAAGGAGAGGGGAAAGGGCAGAGAAGCAGATGGGCGCTTCTCCTGTGTGCCCTGGCCGGAAATCAAACAACCTGGGACATCCACACGCTGGGCGGATGTTCTACCACTGAGACAACTGGCCTAGAAGTTTTTAATGATACCCACGCTGAGGTGTTCAGGGTGAAATGTATCAAAACATAAGATGCATTGCTGGTTAGATAGATGGATACTTACATAATAAAGCAAGTACTATAGGGAAATATTTATTGTAGAATCTAGGCAGTTGGTATATGCGTGTTCACTGTACAATTAGCCGGAAACGGGGAGAGACAGTCAGACAGACTCCCGCATGGGCCTGACCGGGATCCACCCGGCATGCGCACCAGGGGCAACACTCTGCCCACCAGGGGGCGACGCTCTACCCCTCCGGGGTGTAGCTGTGCCGCGACCAGAGCCACTCCAGCGCCCAGGGCAGAGGCCAAGGAGCCATCCCCAGCACCCGGGCCATCCCTGCTCCAATGGAGCCTCGGCTGCGGGAGGGGAAGAGAGAGACAGAGAGGAAGGAGGGGGGGGGTGGAGAAGCAAATGGGCGCTTCTCCTATGTGCCCTGGCCAGGAATCGAACCCAGGTCCCCCGCACGCCAGGCCGACGCTCTACCGCTGAGCCAACCAGCCAGGGCCTCAACTTTTCTAAATGTTTGAAAAACCTCATCCCACGTTGGAAAAAGTGACCAGTTTTGCATAAGCAGGGGTACATTTGATTTTGCATCTTCTGTTTGCAGAGCTCTGGAGAATGTGAATAGTTTCCACCATACACTTTAAACCTACACATAACGCTTCTTTTGGTAGAAGATAATTTTAATAACATAACTGGACAATTTACCAGATACTAGGTAGATAGCTCAAAATATGCAATTACTACTATGAAAATGTAACCCAGTCATTTACACATAGTTCGGAACAGATGCGCACAAAAAGCAGGAGACAAAAGGAATAGTTTGGGTTTAAAGTCATCGATCTTCTAGCTGTTAAATTGCTTCACTGATCGTAACCGTGGCAGACTAGTTTATTTCAATTTCCCTGTTTTAGAGGAATATAATAAGTTTATGGCCTCTCCCATCCCTTGAAACCATATGATTATATATCAGGTGTGAGATGCGGCGTGTGTAGTGCACAGACGCTGCAGTAATGGTGCATGGTCTGAATCCTGCCTAGATTGACCCTGTGGAATGGAGATAATAATCTACACTATAAGGCTGTTGTACTATGCAATGGGAAAACAGCAAGTAATCCATCATCATTATGACCTGACAAGTCATAACTGGGTATTGACATGGAGGAGGACAAGTCTCAGTCTTTTCTGTCTAGAATTCTGTGGTAACATCTAAGGCAAATATCTCAGCTCTGATCTGTACCTTTTCAGAGATCCCATCCTTTGGGAATCCAAGACCCGAAACCCGAAAAAGCCCTCAGCACTTAGAAAACAGTAGATACTGCGCGTCCGCGGGGGTGCTTTCTCGGCCCGCCTTTCTGTGGTGAATGGACTGTTCTATTCCTGAGAGATGTTGGCTGGATGAGAATTTGGAAGCCTAGGCCTAAATACAGGTGCATTACTAGTAAGTCCTGCATTTTAATGCACAAATAATACTTTTTATTATATATTTCTACTCTGACTCCTGAGGCAGGATTCTGAAAAGAGTTTGGAACGGCTTCACCATCCATCTTCCCCTTCTCAACTGGAAACTTTGGGGCTCACCGACGTGACTGACGGCCAGGTACAGAAGCCCAGAGGCCCCGCCCACTTTCGGGCCCCGCCCACCTCCAGGGGCCCCGCCCCGCCGCGCCCCCACGCCGCGACACCAGCCGACTCTCCGCCCAGCGGAGCCTCAGGGCTGCTCCTCCTCGTCTCCGCCCCGCCGGCCGCGGGCGCGGGGGACGTCAGCGTTGCCAGCGTGGAAACGGCGGCCGGGCACGGGAGGCGGAAGTAGAGCCCGGGACTGCGGGCCTTCATCAGGCTTCGCCGGCCTCCTCAACCATGGACACGTCCCTGGAGAAGGTTCGTACCGGGGGCGGGAGGCGGCGCTGCGGCGCGGGGTCTCCACCTCCGGGCTGACTGTTTCCCTGTCGGGAGCTGCCATTGTGACTGGGGAGTGGTCGGAGGGTTAACGGGCCCCGCCTGAGGGGGCCTGGCGGCGAGGGCATCTGACCCAGCGCTCGCGGGCCTGCTTTCGTCACGGGGCCGGAAGTCTCCCGGGGCCGGCGGAGCGAGAGGGGCTGGGCCGGGTTCTGCCTGGGCCGCGAGGGCCGGGAGCCCAGCGTGGGGCCGACCTTGGGGCCTGCCCGAGCTCGGCTCGCCCGTCCGGACGGCAGAGCTAGCAGCCTGCGGCCCGGAAGCGCCTGGCAGCAAGCCCCAGTTGTTTGGGAGCCGGCTGCGAACCTGTAGGTCTTCTGTGGTGTCTAAGTTAGGAAGGGAACACGTTAAAGCAGTGGTTTTCCAGCGGCCGCGTGCCTAGGAAGCACTTGGGGCCCTTGAGGAAAAATCCAGGTTTTCAGCCCTGGGGTCCGAACCTTTGCGGGGCGGGACCGGGATCTGCGCGTGTAACGAGTTCCCCAGAGGATCCTGAAGCTGTAGTCTGTGAACACGAGTTAAGACCCAGGAGGCCTAGGAAGGGGTGGGTCTTCTGTACCCTGTGAGTTTCGTTTTGGGGATTGTGCTGCTTCACAGCTTTCCGCCCCCCTCCCCCCCATTCCGTGGTGAGGCGGAGACCCTCTTGCCAATCCGAAATCAGCTGGTAGCAGCGCTTTCGTTTGGTTTACCCCGTGGCGGACAGGAGCGTGATGTACCTGACCGACTGCACTGGCATGTGAAATGGATTCTAATTGTCCCGGATTTAGGGCTTCTAAGCGACAACCAGTGCTTGCATCTCTTCAGCGATGGTTACCTTCAGAACCTGACATTCTGTCCTCCCTTCAAGCCTTTCTCTCTGTTCAGGCTTGGGGGTCCGCTTGTCCAGACCCGATTTTTCATACGCACAGAATTCAGGAGCAATGCTAGTGCTTTAGGACTGCATTATTTCGGTTTTGAACTGGCAGAAGAAGTAACATATTTTGTCATTTGTCAATGCAACAGCTGCTGTAGATTTGTTAACTTGTCTCTGGAGAATTGAAGGGAGTAATTGGACAAGTTGAGCCAGATGTCTTCATGTGCCCACGGTGGTATAGCCCATGCCTAGGCTGTTTCTCATAAATTGGGGAGAATGCAATCAAGAAAAGAAAAAAGTGATTTTTTTTTTAACTGCTTTTCTGGTGAATGTTACGTGTTTTTCTAGCTAGGAAGAAAGTCTTTCCAGGTTTTTGATGAGCAGTGTCTACCTTCAGGTACTTTGGAGTTTTAGTCTAGATCGGTGATTCTAAACCATGGAGCAGTTTTGTTCCCCAGAGGACATTTGGCAATGTCTGAAGTAATTTTTAATTATCATCACTAAGGGGAGTAGGGAAGAGCTGCTTGCACTTTGTGGGCGGTGGCCAGGGGTACTGTTGAACACCATATATTTCACAGAAAAGCCCCCACGCCAGAGAATTATCTGCTCAAAATGTCAGTGGTGCTGTGGCTGAAGGCACCCTGGTTTATTTAATGTGTGTAACACCAATAGTTGAATACAAAGTAATGGTAAAAATGTCCCTTCAGTGTTTTGTTTTTCCAATTTCATGAAAAGATTTGATGGGATTTTATCATTTCAGTTAAAAACCTAAAGAAGTAGAGTGAACTTTTCTCTAAGAATAGTTCTTTGTAGGCAAATCTGCAAAACAGAGTGGGTTGGAATCCTGCTTTAATTATAACTTTTCTGACATTTGATTAGTACATTACAGGGGTTGCTCTCTAAATGTTAATTGATGATAAAAGATCTTAAATTTTCCAAATGAAGATTTGAAGATGTGCCTGACCTGTGGTGGCGCAGTGGATAAAGCTTTGACCTGGAACGCTGAGGTCGCTGGTTCAAAACCCTGGGCTTGCCTGGTCAAGGCACATATGGGAGTTGATGCTTTCTGCTCCTCCCTTCTCTCTCTCTCTCTCTCTCTCTCTCTCTCTCTCTCTCTCTCCTCTCTAAAATGAATAAATAAATAAAGTTTAAAAAAAAAAAGATTTGAAAAGGTGCTGAAATCCCAAAGTTCTTATGGCTGGGGCATTCACAAAAATTTCAGTGATCGTTAAGGAATTCAGATTGTGTGGTTTGGAAGACTCTTCCTTAGATCATTGTGGAAATTCTGAATGTAAGTTTTTCAGAATTAAAACTGGATCTTATTTTTACATTTCCTGAAGCAATAGAGGACCTTACATGTAATGAACAATTTCTCTTGGTGCTGAGTGAGCAGAAAAGAAAAAGCATTGCTATCATGATTATTGAGGTTTTTATATTCTGGAAAATATATAATTTCAATCTAAAACATTGAAATGTGCCCTCCATTCCTGTTTCTTTGAAGAATAGACTATTCTGAGCTACATTCTACATTGCTAATATAAATTTGAGAACTATTTGAGCAGTTCTGAATGATCCCATTTAAACAGATCCTTGCATAATTTATACTGGCTACAGACACCACAGTGTTATCTGATACCCATCCTCTAAAATTTCAAGTAATCTCTCTCTAAAATGAAGTATGCTATCATCATTTAGTAGAATCACTCAGTACATTTCCTTTGGTTGAAATATACCTGTTCTTGCTTTTTCTTTAGGTAATATGTAGATGTGCAGACCTGCAATTACAGAGCCCTTTTCTTGTCTTTCTTCACAATAGTATCAGTTTTCTTCTTGTATCTGAAATTAGTGATGTCTCAAGAAACCAGATAGGTTCATTGAAGGGGGCCAAGAATTCAAACTAGAAGAGTAGGAGTCGGAGCCTTCGCCCACATACTGTCTATCCAATGTATAAGGAACCATAGTCTCACAGTGCTTACTTAGATTAATATTCAAGTTTTAAAATGCCAAAGGAAGTCATTACTCTAATGCTGAAGTTATTCAACACACCCTACACATACTTTTTAGTACAAACTTCAAACTTTAAATTTGAAGAACAGCCCATACATCTTCCTGTTGCTTGGGAAAATCTCATTCTTCCTGGGTATTATGTTTAGACAACGTGTATTGCAATTTGTTTGGCATTTACTTTAATCCCAATGTTGAGTAAACTTAGAGCAGGGTTTTTCAAACTAGCACTGCTGACATTTTGGGCTGGATAAGTCTCTATTGTGGGAAGCTGTTCTGTGCATAATAGAATGTTTAGTAGCATGCCTGCCCTCAACCCACTAGATGCCAGTAGCAGCCTCTGCCCACAGTATGACAGCCAAAAACCTCTCCAGATGAAGCAGTTTTTCCCTGGAGGATGGAAGAATTGCCTCTAGTTGAGAACCATTGACTTAGAGAACCTACAGCTAGCTGCATTATCCACTATGGTAGCCAATAGACACATTTGGCTCTAAATATTTAAATTTAGGTTAATTAAAATTAAATAAAATTTGTTTTATCATTTCAAATGCTCAACAGTCACAGAGTGGCTTTTGGCTAGGTAGCTATTGCACAGTACAGATAAAGAACATTTCACTCACCACGGAAAGGTCTATGGGGGAATGCTACAGAGTAAGGCCAATTTATCTGTTGTACATATAATTCTTTTTCCTAAAAGAGGCAACTTCGACCCTGTTTCTGACTTAACTAATTATAATTCAACACATTTTTATTTCTCATACTCATCCTGAGCTAAAATTTTCCCCTTTTTGCACCCAATTTTGGAAAATTCTTTATCACCTTTTTATAATTTTATAAGGAACAGTAGGAGCATAAATGGAACATTCCTGATCATTACTGATAAGGACTACCAGAATTTTTATTCCTTCTTTTCAAACATTCACAGAAAGAACCCCCAATAGCCAAGCTTGAAATGACCAGTTTCGGTGGTATGCCTTTTTAGATTACACTCTTCCCATAGAATGGGAGATTGTGAGGAGATAATAGCCTGTAATTTTAGTGTTTATTTAAAGCTGATCCTTATGTCATCATAATGTGAGGTTTTGCATACAGGTAGGTGCATGGTAACTTAAATGGTAAATGATTATCAAATGCTAGGTGTCAGAGAAAACATGGTAGGTACAAAGTTCTGATCCTAAAAATTTATCACCTTGGTAATTCTTCATTTAAGGTAGCAGAAGTAGTCAGTAGCAGAGCTATTCATGGTCCACAGTCCCGTGTGTTTCCCCATATATAGGCTTATGAATTATAATTTTTTTTTTTTTTTTTTTTTTTTGGTATTTCTCTGAAGCTGGAAACGGGGAGAGACAGTCAGACAGACTCCTGCATGCGCCCGACCGGGATCCACCCGGCACGCCCACCAGGGGGCGATGCTCTGCCCCTCCGGGGCGTCATTGTCGCGACCAGAGCCACTCTAGCGCCTGGGGTAGAGGCCAGGGAGCCATCCCCAGCGCCCGGGCCATCTTTGCTCCAATGGAGCCTCCGCTGCGGGAGGGGAAGAGAGAGACAGAGAGGAAGGAGAAGGGGAGGAGTGGAGAAGCAGATGGGCACTTCTCCTGTGTGCCCTGGCCGGGAATCGATCCCGGGACTTCTGCACGCCAGGCTGACGCTCTACCACTGAGCCAACCGGCCAGGGCCTGAATTATAATTATAGATAGGAATTGCTTGAGCTTAAAAGCAGAAGCCTGGTTTGATTTATATTTTTTATTGAAGGCCAACTATGGTCAAGCAGTAGTGCCCTGAGTGCTGAGAAAGACACAAGGTGAAGAAGACATGCTCTCTGCTGGAGATTACATTCTGGTATGGGGCATACTGTTTAGACAAATCCTTGTATAGCGAGGAGGGGTAAAAGGAGTATCATAGAAAATAAGAAACAAGAGGGGAGGATTCAGAGTGAGTGACCAGGGAAGAGTTTGTGGAAGAGATTTTTCTAGGTAGAATATTTAGTTCAGAATCACAACTTTTCTAGAGTTTTTTAAAAATGTAAATATAATGTAATTTTTTTTTTACTTTATAATATGATTGCCATTATAGCTGGTAGAATGCAGATTAAGGGAAAGGAAAACGCCTGACCTGTGGTGGCGCAGTGGATAAAGCGTCAACCTGGAAACACTGAGGTTGCCGGTTCAAAACCCTGGCTTGCCTGGTCAAGGCACATTTGGGAGTTGATGCTTCCTGCTCCTCCCCCTTCCCCCTCCTCTCTCCCCCTCCTCTCTAAAAGAAAAAAAAAAAGGGGAAAGGAAAACCATTTCATCTTTTGAAGTTAAATCAGGTATAAAAAAGACACCTCCAATCACTTTGAAAATGTCCCAAAATTAAAATCTCGTCAGGGAGGAGGGATAAGAATTTATCTATTTTAAATTAAACCCATTCTTTCCAAGCAGTATTCAAGGGCTGTACAATTATTTTGAATCAAATTTTTTGTATATCTAATTTCTGTTATTGCAATAGTTTTTTGCTTGGTGGTGAATGTTAAGTATTTAGTGGAAAATGCATTCAAAGTTTAAAATGATTGAGGGAAGAGAAACCTTTTCTTTTTTGTTTTAAATTTATTGGGGTGATCCTGGTTAACAAAATTATATAGGTTACAGATTCATAATCATCAGTTTTTCGTTGTGACACCTTAGTTGTTCATTGATTGCTTTCTCATATGTGCCTTGACCGCGGGCCTTCAGTCGACCGAGTAACTCCTTACTTGAGCCAGCGACCTTGGGTCCAAGCTGGTGAGCTTTACTCAGACCGGATGAGCCTGTGCTCAAGCTGGCGACCTCGGGGTCTCGAACCTGAGTCTTCCTCTTCCCAGTCCGATGCTCTATCCACTGCACCACTGCCTGGTCAGGCTACAACACATCTATACCTGTATTGTGTGTTCACCCTTTCACCCTTCCAAGTCAAGTGTGTCCATCACCACTTATTCCCCCCATACCCTCCTCCACCTCCCCGCTCCCCACAGGTAGTCACCACTCTGTTGTCCATGTCCATGAGTTTTGCTTTCTTTTTTTTTTTTTTTGCTCATTCCCTCACCCCCTCAGCTGTCCTCCTGCTCTCTAAGTGCCTCTAGTTTGCTTTTTCGTTTGTTTTGTTCATTAGATTCCACATATGGGTGAAATTATATGGTACTTATCTTTCTCTGACTGGCTTATTTCACTTAGCATAATACTCTCTAGGTCCATCCATGTTATCACAAAAGATAAGATTTTCTTTTTTATGGCAGAATAGTATTCCACTGTGTAAAAAGGTACCACAGCTTTTTTATCCACTCACCTACTGGTGGACACTTGGGCTGCTTCCATATCATGGCTGTTGTGAATAGTGCTGCAGTGAACGTAAGTGTGTGCAATATATATTGTTTTGAATTAGTGTTTTGAATTTCTTAGATCAGGGGTCGGGAACCTATGGCTCGTGAACCAGATGTGGCTCTTTTGATGGCTGCATCTGGCTCGCAGACAAATCTTTAATAAAAAAAATAATGTTAAAAATATAAAACATTCTCATGTGTTACAATCCATTCATTTCCTACCACTCATGTTTATGGTTGTGGGTGGCTGGAGCCAATCACAGCAGTCCTCTAGGACAACACCAAATTTTTATTGGATAAGACGTAATGTACACGGGTTGTTGTAAGGTCAGGAAGTAAACTTCCCTCTTTTTAATCAAGTAGTCAGCTAGCTAATTGCAGAAATCCTTTTGACGAAGAAGATGGCTAAAAGAAAAAAGGATGAGGAGTATCGTACTTTTCAGCAGGAATGGACAGAGGAATTCGTCTTTGTGGAGAGAGCAGGTTCTGCAACGTGTCTAATATGCAGTGATAAAATTGCATCGATGAAACGGTCAAATATAAAGCGGCACTTCGACACACACCACACTACATTTGCATTGAAATATCCAGCGGGGGACAGCAGGAAGAAAGCATGCCAAGAGCTACTGTGCAGAGTGCAAGCTAGTCAGCAGCAACCCCGTGTTTGGACCCAACAAGGTGACTGGAATTCGGCTAGCTTTGTTGGTGCTTTAGCAATTGTGAGAAATGGAAGGCCATTCACAGATGGGGAGTATGCCAAAACATTTATCCTTGATGTTGCCAATGAACTTTTTGACTACTTTTCGGATAAAGCCAAGATAATCAAACGAATAAAAGACATGCCTCTGTCAGCAAGAACTGTTCATGATCGTACCATCATGATGGCAAATCAAATTGAGGCAACACAAGTGAAGGACATAAATGCAGCACCATTCTTTTCTCTCTCTTTGGATGAGTCAACAGATGTAAGCCATTTATCCCAGTTCAGTGTGATTGCAAGGTATGCTGTCGGTGACACACTACGAGATGTGGACCATACAGAGGAAAGTTCAGTGTGTTCTGTGATTCACTAAATTCGAATCCGTGACCAAAGTGCAACGTGAATATCGGCACGTTTATAATGAAGTGCCACCACATAAGAATAACATTACTCGGTGGGGTAAGCAGTTGAAGGAAACCAGCAATTTGGTGGAGAAACCTCGTTCTGGTAGACCATCAGTCAGTGACAAGTCTGTAGAGGCTATATGGGATAGCTACCTAAGGAGCCCTAAAAAATCTGTGCGTGAGCCCACATCGAACTGCACTGAATAGGTATGAAACTGGGAGAGTTTTCCTTTTATTTGGTGCAGATTTCACATTTCTATCGTCTTTTGTTGCTTTCCTGCGACCAGTCAAATGTGCACTATGACTTTACGGACACACTGTACGTTTTAAAATATGTGGCATTTAGCACTGTTCACAGTGGCCAAGACATGGAAACAACCAAAAAGCCCTTCAATAGAAGACTGGATAAAGAAGATGTGGCACATATACACTATGGAATACTACTCAGCCATAAGAAATGATGACATCAGATCATTTATAGCAAAATGGTGGGATCTTGATAACATTATAAGGAGTGAAATAAGTAAATCAGAAAAAAACAAGAACTACATGATTCCATACATTGGTGGAACATAAAAATGAGACTAAGAGACATGGACAAGAGTGTGGTGGTTACCAGGGGTGGGGGGAGGGAGGACAGGGGGAGAGTTAGGGGGAGGGGGAGGGGCACAGAGAACTAGATAGAGGGTGGCGAAGGACAATCTGACTTTGGGCAAGGGGTATGCAACATAATTTAATGACAAAATAACCTAGACATGTTTTCTATGAATATATGTACCCTGATTTATTAATGTCATCCCATTACCATTAATAAAAATTTATTTAAAAAAAAAATAAAAATAATCTAATGCGAACCTGCATGGGCCGGGCGGTTATGATGGTGGCCCTGGCTACTGGCTTTACATATGTGTAATCTGGATGGGGATGAGAAAGGGAAAAAAGAAAGTGAAGGGGCTACAGACCCAGGTAATCATAAGAAAACGAAAACATAAACATCAGACCCCTGCTATGTTTTATACCCACACCAGAGAAAGAACTACACGTTAGAATTGAAATATGATCTAGCAATAAAAAAAAATTGGCTTATAAAGTTGTTTTAACAATTCCCTAAAAATCTTGACAAACTAAAATTATAATGCAATGTAAGTATAAGATATCTGCTAACAACTGTCAATAATAATTATGCAAAGCTTATAATTAAGGAGACAGGTGTGGTAGAGTAGGAAGAAAACTAAACGAATAGCCAGTTAATAAGATAATATATGCACAAATGCAGCTATAAACTTTAAAGGATTGTGTAAATATCAACCATAATTATTTTTATTATTAATCTGTAACCAACTGGAAACCAGAAATGAAGTTGTGTGTGTTTATGTCTCAGTAAGTATTCATTCAATCAGAACTGTTTATCCTTCCTATTAGAACATTATACTACACACACAAAAAAAAAAAAAAAAAAAAAAAATTTGTGGCATTCATGGCTCTTTCAGCCAAAAAGGTTCCCTACCCCTGTCTTAGATGAATTACCAGAAATGGAATTGTTGGGTCATAAAGCAGTTCCATTTCTTAATTTTTTGAGGTAACTCCTTACTACTTTCCACAGTGGCTGCACCAATCTGCATTCCCACCAATAGTACATGAGGGTTCCCTTTTCTCTACACCATCACCAACACTTGTTTGTTGATTTATTGATGATAACCATTCTGACAAGTGTGAGGTGATACCTCATTGTGGTTTTAATTTGCATTTCTCTGATGATTAGTGACATTGAGCATCTTTTCATGTCTATTGGCCATCTGTATGTCCTCTTTGGAGAAATGTCTATTAACATTCTTTGCCCATTTTTTAATTGGATTTTTATTTTTTGGTGTTGAGTTTTTTAAGTTCTTTATTAATTTGGGGTATTAACCCCTTATCAGATGTATGAGCAAATATATTCTCCCATTCAGTAATTTGTCTTTTCATTTTGTTGGTGGTTTCCTTTACTATACAAAATGTTTTTAGTTTTATGTAGTCCCTTTTGTTTATTTTTTTATTTTGTTTTCCTTGCCCAAGGAAATACAGCAAAAAAATATACATACCATATATATATATACACATACCATATATATATATACATACAGCAAAAAATATGCATACCATATATATATACATACTATATATATTGCTATGAGAAATGTTCAGAGATTTAACTGCCTACATTTTCTTTTCTTTTTTTTTTTGACAGGGACAGGGAGAGGGACAGATAGGGACAAACAGGAAGGGAGAGAGATGAGAAGGATCAGTTCTTCGTTGCAGCTCCTTATTTGTTCAGTGACTGCTTTCTTATGTGTTCCTTGACGGGGGCGGGGAGGAGGCTACAGCAGAATGAGTGACCCCTTGCTCAAGCCAGCGATCATGGGGTCATGTCTGTGATCCCATGCCTAAGCCAGTGACCCCTCATTCAAGCTGGTAAGCCTCTGCTCAAGCTGGATGAGCCCACACTCAAGCAGCGACCTCGGGGTTTCAAACCTGGGCCCTACGCATTCCATTCCCAACACTCTATCCACTGTGCCACTGCCTGAACTGGCCTGTACATTTTCTTATAGGTTGCATATGATTTTGAGTCTAATATTTTACTCTTTAATCCAGTTCAAGTTTATTCTGGTATGTAGTGTAAGAAGGTGGTCTGGTTTCTTTTTTTGCATGTATCTATCCAGTTTTCCTAACACTGTATTGAATAGACTTATCTTTATCCCACTGTATATTGTTGCCTCCTTTGTCAAATATTAATTGACCATAAAGGCATGGGTTTATATCTGAGCTCAGCTCTCTGTTCTCTTTTATTGATCTATATGCCTGTTTTTATGCCAATTGCATGCTGTTTTGATTACTATGACCTTGTAGTATAGTTTGATATCAGGTAGTGTGATTTTTCCAACTTTGTTCTTTCTCAAGATCACTGTTGTGGGTCTTTTGTCGTTCCATATAGATTTTTGCGATGTTTATTCTAGTTCTGTTAAATACACCATGGGTATCTTGATAGGAATTACATTGAATCTATAGATTGCTTTGGGTTGTCTAGATTTTTTTTTTAATCCCTTATCATTATTTTATTTATTTAATTCATTTTAGAGAGGAGAGGGAGAGACAGAGAGAGAGAGAGAGAGAGAGAGAGAGGAGAGACAGAGAGAGAGAGAGAGAAGGGGGGAGGAGATGGAAGCATCAACTCCCATATGTGCCTTGAACAGGCAAGCCCAGAGTTTCGAACCGGCAACCTCAGCATTTCTAGGTCGATGTTCTATCCACTGCGCCACCACAGGTCAGGCTGTCTAGATATTTTAGTGATGTTAATTCTTCCTGTCCATGAATCCGGTATATGCTTTCACTTATTTGTATCTTCAGTTTCTTTCATAAGTGTCTTATAATTTTCTGAGTACAGGTCTTTACATCCTTGATTGAATTTATTTCTAGGTATTTTATTCTTTTTGAAGCAATTGTGAATGGGATTGTTTTCTTAGTTTCCCTTTCTCATAGTGTATAAAAATGCAAGTGATATCTGGATATTTATTTTCTATCCTACTTTACTGAAAGCAGTTATCAGTTCTAATAATTATTTGATGGAATCTTTAGGGTTCTATATATACAGTGTCGTCATCTGCAAATAATGAGAGTTTTACTTCTTCATTCCAATTTGGATGCTTTTTATTTTTTCTGATTTCTATGGCTAGGACTTCCATTACTATATTGAATAAGAGTGGAGATAGTAGACATCCCTGTCTTGTTCCTAATCTTAAGGAAAACGCTTGTAGTTTCTGCCCACTGAGTATAATGTTGGTTGTGGGTTGGTTGTATATGGCCTTTTTTACATTAAGGTATGTCTCACTTCGCTGAGAATTTTTAACATAAGTGGATGCTGGATTTTATAAAATCTTTTTCTGCATCTATTGATATGATCATGTGATTTTTGCCCTTCATTTTGTTTATGTGATGAATTACACAAATCCCACTTGATCATGGTATATGACCTTTCATACTTTTGTAATATAATTTATTTTCCTATACGCAGAAAAGAATAAACAGCAAAATAAAACCTTTACTTTAAAAGTGCAACTCAGTGACATTGAATATTTAGCTATAGAGCTTTTCAGGATCCTATTGAGACTGAATTACTTATTGTTCTGGACATTATAATAGGTGGGATCATATGAAATTGCCCTTTTTGTGCATTAACAGCAGTTGTATATTGGTCATTCATACAGTTCAACCTTAAAGTTCTGAAGATTTAGGCCCTAGCCGGTTGGCTTAGCGGTAGAGCGTTGGCCCAGCATGTGGAAGTCCTGGGTTCGATTCCTGGTCAGGGCACACAGGAGAAGCGCCCATCTGCTTCTCCACCCTTCCCCCTCTCTTTTCTTTCTATATCTCTCTTCCCTCCTGCAGCCAAGGCTCCATTTGAGCAGAGTTGGCCCGGGTGCTGCTCTACCTCAGGCACTAGAATGGCTCTGGCCGCAATAGAGAAATGCCCCAGAAGGGCAGAGCATTTCCCTCTGGTAGGCATGCTGGGTGGATCCCAGTTGGGCACATGCAGGAGTCTGTCTGCCTCCCTGTTTCTAACTTCAGAAAAATACAAAAAAAATAATAATAATGGTCTGAGGATTTACAGATACAAAGAAGCTTCAAGAATTGATGGCTTCTTGGCCCTGTTCGGCTGACTCAGTGGATAGAGCATCAGCCTGGTGTATGGACATCCTGGGTTCGATTCCTGGTCAGGGCACACAAGAGAAGTGACCATCTGCTTCTTTCTTCCTTCCTCCCTTGTCTCTCCTTTCCCTCGCAGCCAGTGGCTCAGCTGGTTCAAGCATTGGCCCCAGGCACTGAGGATAGCTCAGTTGGTCTGAGCATTGGCCTTAGGTGCTAAAAATAGCTTGATTGATTCAAGCATCCTCCCCAGAGAGGAGTTGCTGGGTAGATCCTGGTTGGGGTGCATGTAAGAGTCTGTCTCACTATCTCCCCTCCTCTCACTTAAAAAAAATTAATTGATGGGTTTCTTTCTTCAGAACTCTTCTTACTATGTTTAAGATAAGACTAGCAACATTAATCTTACATGATTCTAATTCAGTTTGGTAATAATATTGGTAAGGATAATGGATAGCTTTATCTTTTGGATTTGATCTCCAACAAGTCCTAGGAAACACCCCCTTATAAAATAAGTGAAAGACATTTTTCCTAGACTATATAGCATCCTTTTTTTTGTTCCAGGATAAGTGTATGATTCTAGATTCGCTAGTAAACTTTTTGAAATTGAGCTTGTCTGATGTGTGGTATTTTTCCATCTGTGCAGTTACTGAGAAGCATTTCCTGATGAGATAATGTCTAAATGAATTGATTCTTCAGAAGTAGTGGTCTCTAGGAATACTTTTTAAAAAATTACATTTTAGAGAGGAGAGAGATAAAGAAAGTGGGAGGAAGAGAGAGAGACATGGAGAAGGGGGGTGGAGCAGGAAACATCAACTTCCATATGCGCCTTGACCAGGCAAGCCCAGGATTTCGAACTGGCGACCATCAGTGTTCCAGGTTGACGCCTTATCCACTGTGCCACCACAGGGTCAGGCTAGAAATACATTTTTTGAAATGTAGACTTGAATTCCTGGCATTCCCAACATGTACAGTATTTTAAGGCAAGTGATTGTAATGCTCTTTTTTCCCTCCACATAGTTCTATCTATGACAGGTTTGGTCAGTGTTACTTTGCTACCTCCTTACCTCTACTAGATTTTTACCTCTGTTGTGTATTTTTGCCCCTTCTTCCCGTTTTTTGCCTCTTTTTGAGGAATTTGTAAAGTTAAATACTAACACCTTATACAATATTTGCATACCTTTTCAACTAGGAATGTTATGATGCTCAATGAGCCTATAATTACAGTGTCTTCATGTTCTTACAGAATACTCAAACAGAGTCCATGATAGTTAAAAATAAGATTTTCCAAGAGATTCCAGCTCTTAAAAGACAAAGACAAAAGTTCCCAGTTCTTAAGTAAATTCTTTTCTGTTGAAATCAGGCAGTTATTTACGAATGTAGGAATTGAGTCTCCAGCAAGATAAACCAGCTACTCTATCAATTTTTCAAAGAATTCCTGTTTTCTCACTTTTGACCCATGAGGAATAGCTATGTTCCTAGAGCAGTTGCAGCTATATTCTTATTACCTATCAGAGATGAGCAGTAGTGAGGTTGATAGTGCTAGATAGTAGGCCTGGTTTATGTTTTCAACTGGGAGCAAATAATAGGATTTTTTCAGAGTTGATAATTGCATGATAATCAGGATCCAGGATTAACCGTGTTTAGAAGGTTGTTAGAAACAGCAATTTGTAGCTTTATTGGAGTACTTTGATCAATTGAAGAAAGGTAGTTTACTAACACCAAGGTCTTCTGTCTGGGACAAGAAGGTGGTAGGCTCACACACTTCAGTTTTCCTTCTGTCAGTAGTCCTAGGACCCTGCTCCCCACCATGATGAACATTCCTCCCCTGAAAGTACTTTATTGCAACACTGATACTACATATTCTTATTTTCTTATTCTTGATGAATGTTTTAAAATTATATGTTAGACTTCTTTTATCTTGTTTCTGGAAGCTGCTTGTCTTTAAAGGTTTAGTGCCATATTTCTCAAATAGCATTTATTCATATACCATCTTTGTGAATTTTGTCACATCTGTGTACTATTTTTACTATTATTTGCTTAACATTTCTTTTAAATTGACTAAATCAGTATACCCTCCTTTTAAATTGAGAGACAATTTATATGCAATAAAATACCTAATTATACAGTTTGAGTTTTGGCAGGTGTATGCAGTCATATAGCCACCAGCATGAGGAAGGTAGGGACCATTTCCATCTCCCAGAAAAATTCCCTTGTGCCCCTTTCCGGTGGATCCCAGATCTGCTTTCTGTCACTACAGCCTAGCCACCCCACAAACTGCCCTTTCCTTGTTTTTAAACTTAGATTTCGCTAAATAGTGATGTCTTTGAATTCGGAGTCTGAGAGCACCTCTGAGTTTGACTTAGAAGCTAACATTTTCCTGCAACTAGATAACATTTTTATTTTGGATTATCCATTTAACACAAGCACATGAGGGTTTACAGCATTGAAAACACATCATATTTAATTCACTCAAATTTAACTATAAATGCTAATTTTCCTCCTTCCTTCCCTCCTTCCCACTTCAGTTCCAGAAAAGAGTAGGAGGAAGAACAATTCTTTTTATTATTATTATTAAATGATAGGTGGGGAAGCAGTGAGACAGACTCCTACATGCACCCCAACTGGGATCCATCCGACAAGCCCCTACTGGGCGATGGTCTGCCCATCTGGGGCTGGTTCTCCGTTGCTCAACAAATGAGCTGTTTTAGTGCCTGAGGTGAGGCCACAGAGCCATCCTCAGCACCTGGGCCAACTTGCTCAATCCTTTTGATCCATGGCTGCGGTGGGGCGGGGGGAGGAGAGAAGCAGATGGTCGCTTCTCTTGTATGCCCTGACTGGGACTTGAACCTGGGACTTCTACATGCCAGACCAACCCTCTACCGCTGAGCCAACCGGCCAGGGCGGAAGAACAATTTAAATGTACGCCAGTCCACTGAATGAGTGTGTATGCTATAGAAAGAGACTCAGATGGGGGAATCTGAAGCTGCAGTTCCCTCCTGTTCTTCACAGGACCTATAGAAATAGGGCACATAGTGAGGTAGTAATGCAATACCAAATGTAATACAACTTACTGCACACCTACTCTGAATAAGATAGTGCTATGTTCAAGAGGACAGTATGAGAAGAAAAGACGATAAATACACTTCAAGACTGAGAGTGGAACAGGAGAGCTTCTGGAACTATTTATAACTCAGCTCATACTATATAGAGATTTGAGGAGATAAAATTGCCTAAAAATTGCTACAGAGATTAAGAAGAAGAAAAGAAAAATGAGTATGTATGTTTTAATTCTGCAAGAATTTTAGACATTTTGTTTTGTTCTTTATTGGGTGATAGATATACAATTGGTACTGAAAAGACTCCTCTCACCTCTGTGTCCCTCCTTGCAGTTCTCTTCTCTGGGGCCAATCCCTATTACTAGCTTGTGTGAGCTTCCGTTTGTGAAAGCACTTGCAGATTTATGAATGTCTTAGTTTCCTTTAGCTGCTGTAACAAATTAACACAAAACGGTGGTTTAGGACAATGAAATATATGCCCTCTCGGTTCTGGAGGCCGGAATTTGAAATGTTTGTCTCAAGGTGTTGTCAGGGCTGCTGTGCTTCCTCAGAGGTTCTGGAGAGAGTTCCTTGCTTTCTTGTTCCAGTTTATGTTGCCTGCCAGCACCCCTTCCTAAGTTTGTGCCCCATTACCAGAATTTTGAGACAAGTATCTTTAAATCTCCCTCTGCTGCATTTTTACATAGCGTTCATGTGTGTGTGTGAGTGTGTGTAAGTATATGTGTATGTGTTTGTAAGTCTCCCTCTGCTTCCCTCGTGTATAGATAGATACATGTGATTGCATTTAGGGCTCACCTGGATAATTGAGGGTAATCTTGCAATTGCAAGAACCTTAAACTGATTACATCTCAAAGATTTTGCCATAAAAGGTAACATTCACAAGTTCCAGTGCTTAGGGGGTGCATATCTTTGAGGGGGCATTTTTCAGCATATTACAACAGTAAAATGAAGAGCATACTGTACACTTCTCTGAACCTTGCTTCAAAGAGTGAAAAAGTAGAATAACCTAAGGGTCTATTAATTCAGGACTGGTTAAATGATAGCACATCCATAGAATGGAATAAGGTGTCACCTCTGAGAAAAATGGAGTGACATGCTAATGTGGAACTATATTCACTATAAAGTAAAAAAAAAAAAAAAAAGAGGCAGCAAATTGCAGAGGTGCATATAATATAAGTAAGGTGAAAATTTGGAAAGATATATGTCAGACTTAAAAGTGGCTTCCTGTGGGGTATGGAACTGGTAGACTTTTTTATACGTTTGTACTATTGGAATCCTTAAACATGTACTTTATAATAAATCCATGTGTTTTGTTTTCCTGGATAAATTCTATTGTAAAAGTAATAGGGATTATCAAAATTGAACCTT